>NW_024412402.1:8378803-8444675 GCF_014898765.1 Herpailurus yagouaroundi | reverse complement strand
CTCGAGAACAAATTGTAAAGTTAATCTCCCACAACTTATATCTAAAAGGATAATGGGGGCTCATCTCCACCAGCCTGGCACCTGTCCATAAGTGGCTGCTGTTGGCACCCTAGAGGATGAATTGCCCTGATTGGTGAGGGCAGTATTCCAGAGGGCAGCTTTCTAGTGAGTTCCATGGACTCCCCAGATGGCTTACTTCAACAATACCCCTCAAAGGTGGCTTCCATGAAGATTTAATTAGTACCCAAGTGGGGGGTTCCTATATACCGGTTCCCTATTTTCCAGCCTCAGCCCATTGACTATGGCCCAGCTTTGGTCCAGAGCAATCCAGAAGACTTCTGTGCATTCCAGTGGGCTGCAACCACACCTTCTCCTATGAGATCTGAATCACAGTGGTGCTTGCACTGTGACCTTTCCAAATAACCGAAAGACTTTTTTGTATGAGATCAAAGGTGGTATTAATGAATGTGATTTTCCAAAATTGCAGATGATCCTGTATGAAAAGGTTTCAATCAAACTGGGAGAACCATTGTGATGACACCCTGTGTGAGCTTCAGGGCAGGCCACCACTCCGGTTCACAGTTCTTGCCTTCATCACTCTGGGCTTCCTGCCTATTGAACAGAGCCTACTGATGACCTGTGCCCCCTTTTGTCTCGAAATGTATTGCTTTCACCTTCCGCCAATTGAATGCAGTATCTACGTACCTTGACTTATTTCTTCTTGCTGGACTTTGGGAAGGATGCAAGAGATACCTGTGGATGAAGAGTGCCGAATAAAAGATCCGGTTACTCAGAACTCAGAGGCAGGTGCTCACTACCCAACATGCCAAGAGTTCCCAAGAAGAGTGGAAAAGTCTGAGAACAAACGCCCTGAATTGAAGCTCAATTTCAGTAGCAGGTGTTTCACTTTTGCCAGTTACATCCAGGGGAAGGAGTTGACCTTGGGAAGGATCTCTGTGACCTTCTGTGAAGTGCGTTTGAAACCCACCCTGTTGAGCAGTGTTGGAGATGTCTGCAGTCTTGCTCCCAAGACTTGGCAGACATCAAGACATCATTGACATCTCCTAAGATTCTGCAGGCCAGAAGGGTCTGGAGTTCCCTTTCTCATCCCAGACCCTTTAAGCACTAGAACTACCCAGAAGGGGAAGTATAGAGTGGGGTACTCAAGAATCTACAAAGAGGGGTTTCACCGGAACTATGAGGAGGGAGCAGTTCCCTGCACCCATACATCATCCAGGCAATAGAAGCCCTCCAGCGAGCCTCTGGTGGGCAATTTTCCCAAGAAATGGCACCTTCTATCCCAGGCCCCAAGTTGCCTGTGAGCTCTGCCGGGGAAACTTCGGGCTGACAAGCTCAGCAGACAGGAGTACTGAAGGGGAAGCCTCCTCAGTCACCTCTGAGATAAAAAGAACAAAATAAGAGAGAGGGAGAAAGGGAGAAGGAGAAAATCAAAGACTAATCCTACAAATTCTCCTTTAATCTTAGAGCTTCAGACCTAGTTCCCCTTTCATCTAGGACTTCGAAGTTATCTAGTTATTTTATGGGTAGTGAAACCACAGGGCGAAGAGAGGGTGGGGGGAGATTGAATTAATGAACAGGTAAGCAGGTTTATTATTTCGTCTGATCCTTCCTTCCTTCCTGCTAATTTCTCTGAGCCAATTTGGGAGGCAGAGCCTATCATGTTAACTCAGAGACAGACTATTGTATCCATGTTCTTTCTGAAACCATTTATCTGAAGGATATTAAAGATCCAATTTACATAGACATTATGGCATTGTGAGGAGGGTGTGTGCACGTGTGCATGAGAGAGAGAGAGGGAAAGAGCGAGATAGGGAGAGAGGGAGGGAGGGAGAGAGAGAGAGAAATGAGCTAGGGTATCCATCCAAATGGGCATATGTTTGTGTACATGCTTGACCTGCATTGAGAATCATCTCCCATGAAGCTCTCAAAGGAGTTTGCAATCACTCAACAAGTTAGATCAAGAAGTCATCAGGCCTTGACAGAAATCAGGCTCCAGGCAATGGTGGAAATGTTTATTAAGTCTGTGATTCAACCCTCAGGCTCCTGCATTTCCTTATCAGAGCTACAAAGTCACAGTGGAGGAAATGGGACTCTCTTGAGTTTGATATCTGCCTAATTGGATGCCTGGTTGCATTGCCCCAGCCCATGCGTGTGCCTGTGTGATGAGAAACAGGTAGGATAGATGCTGGGAAGAAGAGGTCAGACTCCCAGGTTAGCCCTTAGCATCCAGGATAACCCATTCCAGTGCAGGGTCCTTGGTTCCACATAAGGGAACTGAGTGACTTAAGACAACCCGTATCATTGTGGGGGCGGGAGCGCAGAGGCCATGCCATTATATTCATTCATGAAACATAGATAAAAACACATATCCTGCCTTTGACCCTGGTTTGTCATAAGAATGAAATGAGGGGATGTGCATAACAGCAGTCTAAACAGAATTAGCAGAAAAGAGGGGGCAACTCACCCAGCTATAAGGGTTTGTTGTGAAGATTCTTTCAGCAACAGCCAATTTCCCTTTGCTGACATTGGGTTCACCAAAGAGCCTTCTAATGGGTGATTTGGTCTCCTGAGTGGAGCTGTGCAGAGCCCATGGCAATGCCAGTGGTCCTACAGGGGATGCTGCCATTGTAAATGAGTGCTGGCAGTCTCCTGCTCTTCATTCGTTCATTCATCCATTCAGCTCATACTCACAGAGGAGCTGGTGCAATGGCTCATAGCCTTGGCTCCACTTTAGATTACCTGGGGAGCTGAAACGCAAAACAAAGCTCTCAGGCCTTTCCCCAGACTAATTAACTGAGAGGTTCCGGGAGTAGCTCCCAGGCACAGACACTTTTATAAAGCAGCCCAGGTTGTTCTAATGAGCAACCATGGCTGAAGTCATCGACCTGGTGTATGCCCTGCATTGTGCTTGCCTCCAGAAAATACAAAGATAAATAAGATGTTCCTTACCCAGTGAAAACCATCCCCCTAACACCAGGTCACCCCTGGGAGAGGTAGGGGAATTCTATTCCTGATTTTGCAAAGTTGAGGATCACGATGAGACCCAAATTTCCTGAGGACAACATGAAATAGTCCTTCCATCTCACTCTTGCTCACAAGCCCAGCCTGCTAGTCTTACTCCTTCAGAAAAATAAGCACTTCCTAAATCTCAGGTACCACGGAGCTCATCTTGGCCTTTAGTGCAGTCTCCTTCCTGGCCCAGGCATCCCCCGGGTCCCTCTGCCTGAAGCACAAATGGTGGTAAGCTTGGTGAAGCTCCACCTGTTCTCCACTCAGGTTGTGGACCAGGTCCTTCTAGAATCCGTGAGGAGACCATGATCTCAAGATGCATCAGCCTCATATTTCTTTCCTTTAGGAGCTCCCAGAAGACTAACTCTTGCCTTTCTTCCTGATGCTTGGACTCTCTCTGCACCTGCTCCTAAGGTTATGGTCCGTTTCTGAAATAATATACCTCGTTTGAGAAGGAGGAAAGCTGCCTACGCTCACGCTGATGAATCTAAGTCAGGAGATGAGCTTTGCCCACTTTGGGATTTTATGATTTGGCCAAGCGACACCTCCTCCAGGCAGTAATATTGCAAAGGTCATTTCCCCACACACGTCTTCATCTTCATAGCTGAGGTTAGGCTGGCTTCCCTGTGCACTGTCCTCAGAAGTCCACACTGTGGATGCTTAGCCCAGCGCCTGCCATAAGTCAAGGAGGTGGTACCAGCTTAGGTCAGGCATCCGGCTCAAGGCTGGGATAGAAGGCTTCTCAATCGTCTCTCCCTTTACTCTCTTCAGAGCTGACTGCTGCAATCAGATGGGACTGTGATGTTTTATCATTCAAGTCTGTTAAGAATCTGTTTCTTTCAGCGTCAAAACTTTGTTCCTGTCTTCTCGGAGACTTAAAATACTGTCCTTGAACTGAGGCGGGACCCTCTTGCATTAAACACACTCACAGCTTCAAAGCTACAAGCATTGCCGCAGAGGGTCCCAGGGGAGCGTCAATAAGAGACGTTTGTTTGCTATACTACAAAGAGAAGCCTCGCTTCTTGATGGAGTTGATCTGAGGGGCAGGGGTGCTGGAGGGGTTTGTTGTTTGTCTCCAAAGGAGGAAGGGATTAGGGGAGGAGAGGTTTAAACTCCAAGAGGAGTTTCTGGCATCAGGAGCCTCCTTCCCGAGGAGGATCCTGGTCTCCTACTGGAACAGAAGACGCCCAGACCCTTGAGATTGCGAAGCCAGCTGTTTCCGCCCCTGAATAACCACACTGCCACCACCATTTCGTCACACTTCTCTGCACTCTGCCCTGTTCGCTGCTCACACCAGCCCTAGGGGTCAGGTGAAGAGACAGAGACTCTGAGGGGTCGAACTGCATGCCTGAGATTGCCCCAGTGATATTGGACCTGTGCTCTTTCTTTCGTGGAAGGCGGCGAGTAGATTTCAATGCCTTGACTGATGGATCGTTGTTGCTTAGAAGGTGGGCTGAGAAGGATTTTGAGATTGCATCTGGGCTCAGTGGGAAGGAGGGTTGCCATTGATGTGTAAACTTATCATCTCATCTGCGACACTTTTGAGGGTGAAAGGGACTGTATTAGAATTATGCCTGAACAACACATTTAAACTGGGACTGTCCTGGGTCAACGAGGATATGTTACTCCTAAGGGAGTAAGCGTGTGTGATCTGGGTACTAGGGTGGGGGAGCATATGGGAGGATGGCAGCTGCCAGTTGGCCAGGAACGTGCCAGTTCTGACTAATTCTATGATTTCTGTGAGGATGTCTCTTCTGGTTCCCCCTCTCAAGGAGCAAGCTCAGCCTATCACATCCTGCAAAAAGTTGAGAGCGGTGGTCACGGATCAGAGGTCATCTAATGTGGCCAAATCCAGACCATAATATGCCTTGCCGTATGTGCCCTCGAATGGCCTATTGCCTCACCTCGGCCTTTTGCCAAGTAATGGATGCAAGGGAAGGGAAAGTCCCGAGGTGAACACTTCTCTTTTTTGACTATAGCATCAGTATTACGGCCATGCTTACCCATTCCCCAGCCTGGAGACAGCCACAGAATCTCTCCAAACCCAGTCCGTACTGATTTGACAAGGATTCATGCACTGCTGGAATTCACTGCCAAACCCTCATCACCTCCTGCTTTGACTCCTTCAACAGCCTCTCCACTTGTATCTCTGCCTCCATGTTTGCTCCTCGTCATTCCCCCTCTGCTGACAGGGTAGTGTGTCTAAACACTCACATCTTCCTAAAAATCTTCCTAAGAATCTTCATTGCCTTTGCACATCTCTTACGGACTCAATGCATGTGCCCCCAAACTCATATGTTGAAGTCCTATCCCAAAAGGTGATGGCATTTGGTAATGGGGACCTTTGGGAAGTCATGAGGCTCGGGCCCCCGTGATGGGATTGGTGCCTTTCTAAGAAGAGCCACCTGAGAACTTGTTCTCACTTTTCGTGCACATGCTGAGGAAAGGCCACATGAAGACACCGTGAGGAAGTATCCACCTGCAAGTCAGGAAGAGAGGCCTGAGAACATGACAATGCCAGCACCTTGATGCTGGACTTTCCAGCCTCCAGAACTGAGAGAAAGAAATGTCTGTCATCGAAGCCCCCTAATCTGTGGTTTTATGTTATGGTGGCCCTAGCAAACTAAGACAGCATCTAAAATAACTAGGCTCACATTTACAGCCTCCCACAATCACCTTCCATTAGTTTCCCGTACAAGACTATGTTCTGACATTACCAGATTACTCACCAGTTTTTGGTCACATACATGGCACATATTTTCATGCCTCTCTGCCCTTGTACATGCTGTTGGTGCTGCGAGTCTCTTTTCTCATCTCCTTTAATATCTGGTCAATGCCTACTTAGCATTAAAGCCCCAACTCCTTTCAATCTCCTCCCTTCCCCTCTCCCAGCAGAAATCCTTCCTCCATCTGCTTGGCTGTCACATATAGTGTGCACGCCGGCTTGCAGCTTTACCTTCCCACTAACGCGGTGCCTGACATATTAGGAGCTGGGAAATTAATGAATGCACAAAAGGATGAATGAATAAATGAATGAATGACACCAGACCCTTGGACAGAGTTCTCTGTCAGGCCTTCAAGGAAATGCACTCTTGGATTCTCATTAAAAGAAGAAAGGGGGCGCCTGGGTGGCTCAGTCGGTTGAGCGGCCGACTTCGGCTCAGGTCATGATCTCGCGGTCCGTGAGTTCGAGCCCCGTGTCGGGCTCTGTGCTGACAGCTCGAAGCCTGGAGCCTGTTTCGGATTCTGTGTCTCCCTCTCTCTGACCCTCCCCCGTTCATGCTCTGTCTCTCTCTGTCTCAAAAATAAATATACGTTAAAAAAAATTTAAAAGAAGAAAGGGAGGAGGGGTGCCTGGTGGCTCATTTGGTTAAGCATCTGACTCTTGGTTTCAGCTCCAGGTCATGATTGCATGGTTTGTGAGTTCGAGCCCTGCATCAGGCTCTGTGTTCACAGCGTGCAACCTGCTGGGGATTCTCTCACTCCCCCTCTGTCTCTCTGCCACTCGCCCCCTCTCTCAAGCTCTCAAAATAAATAAATAAACACTTAAAAAATGGAAAAAGAAGATAGTTGAATTAGCCGGGAGGTTTATTAGCTCTGTAGCTTTGCACACTGTCTTCTGGGGACTCAACTTTGGGCAGAGGCCAGAGGGCGACAGTGGGGAGCAGTGGGGCCGGGGATGGGCTGCGCCTCCCTGCGTAGGGATCCTTGCTGAGGGAGATCTGCTGAGAAGGGAGGCAGGGCAACAGCAAGTAGAGAATGAGCCAGGATATAACTCATCGCTTTACCTTCACATATCTGGTCCCCACCCTCAGCTTTCTCTTCTGCCCCAAAGCTGTGAGTGACCTTCTTTGCCTGCCCTTACCAGCATTCACCCCTGTTACTCTCCTTCTTCAGTGAACTTGGCCCTGCCCTCCGGAGAGCCACCAGGAGCCTGCTCTCCCTGACCTTCCTCCTCACCTCCTCCTTGAGAATGTCAGGCTCAGTGACCCTCCCCCTGTTCCCTACCAGCAATTTCCCCCAGAGTGATGCTGCAGACGGGAGGGTGCAGTGGCCTGGGGAGAGAAACGCTGCCTGGACCTGAGCCTGAAATAGGAAGTTCAATGGGCATCAGCCTCGTGAGCAGCCCCAGCCTCATTCTGAAACCCCGCTTAATCCTCAGGCCTTTGCTTTGAGGTGGGGAGCGGGGAGTCCTGGTTGTGCCTCCCTGCCTGCCACCCCCACCCTCATCGCTGACCCCTTGCTGCAAACTGTTTGTCCGTGTTTCTCCTCTTTGCCCCAGCGCATTTTGGCAGCCCAATTAGTGCCTCGCAGATAGTTTCTTGAGTCTGAGCAATCCTCCTACCCAACCTTTCACCTCCTGATTTCACTTTCCTGCCCTTGTAGGGAGATGTTTGACAGGCTCCCTTCCATTTCGTCTTCAAGCAGGCTGACATGCTCAGAAGGCTGCTGCTGTCTTCCAAGTGAAAAGTGGGTTGATTAAGGCATATTTTCCAGCTTGTTTTTAAAAGGGAAAACAAAAGAGAGAGAACAGGTATCCTAGTTAATGGTTCCTAATTGCTTCTTTCCCAAAAAGCCTTCAGCGTGAAGCAGCCTGCCGGAGTACTTCCTAACCTGGCATTGAAGAACTGAGCAGGGCTGTGCCTGGCCCCCAACCTAACTCCCACTCCCTTTCAAGACCCAGCTCATGTGCCATCTCATCATGGAAGCCACCCAGCTCCCTTGGATTAGGTCAGGTGATTGCAGTGGATGCTGTGCTTTCAGCCCAGAACCTTCTGAAGGGCTTGCTCTGCTAGCTGCTGAGGGGGTTGTCAGTAGATGGTCCTCATCTGTCAACCCTTCTTAGGAATGCCCCTCACTGAAGAGAGCTGACTTGTCCAGAGTCATGCCCTTTGCACGGGACACCTGCCTCCAATGATTGGCCCATGCAGCAGTGTCAAGGCTTGGGCCATTCGTTTCAGTTTGGTACCACCCTGAGATGCCATCTGAGCTTCAGTTTCCTGCAATGTTGGCTGCAGCCTTTAACGAGACTGCCTTTCAGCCCAACCCCTCCTTTGGGCCACTCTTGCTTCTTCCCTTTCCACAGGAGTTTGGCCCATGAGTACTCCCTGATGTTCTTCCGGCATGCTGATCTCCTTCTCAGGAGCTGATTGCTGGCTCACCCCGTGACCGTGATCTTTCTCTGTGTTACTGTAGTGTCCTCTCTAGCTATCATCATCAGTGGACAGCAGTGTGATGCCCGAGGAGGCTTTTTAGGAGGGACATAATGCAACGAGGCCATTTACGGTTTTTCATCTAGCAGAGATATGTGGATTCGATTCTTTCCAGACTCAACCTCTGTTAACTGCTACAAAACTCTACCTGCAATCTATAACTTGTCTGTCTGTCTGTCTGTCTGTCTGTCTATCTACTCTGTCTATCTGTCTATCTATCTATCTATCTATCTATCTATCTATCTATCTATCTATTTTTCATATCTATCTATCATCTATCTATCTATCTGTCATCTTTCTACCTATCAATACTGTTGGTGCCCCACCCAGGTCCCCGTTATTGGCTGGTGCACCCTTCTCCCAGCTGCTATCACTGTGACAGTGACACTCATGACAGTCACTCATGACAGTTCACAGCTGCACCCCTTTCTGGAAATTTTCCTTTAGCCAGACAGGAGCTGCTTTATCCTGGAGGCTGTGAAACCCTTCCCCTTCCCCAGTGGCCGACCTCAGACAGTGACTGACTGGCACTGGGGTAAATGGACAGCCCTCTTGCCCCCACGTGGGACAAAGTCTGTAGTAGAATTTGCACTGCAGAGCTCCCCGGGAGATCAGACTGAAAACTGTTTTCAGCCGAGAGCACATTCCTGCTTCGCTGTTTTGCTTTCCTGAATCCTCCTCTTCTGAGTGTACTTCCCCACTAAAAATACTTGAGTGAAAGTCCTTATCTTAGGCTCTGCTTTTTGGAGAGCCTGACCTGAGACATTTGCTATCAAAACTGGTCCTAAAAAAGCAAACAAGCAAGCAAGCAAGCAGACAAAAAATAAAGGCAGGCACCAAGTATGGGATTCTGGAACCGGATTGCAATGGAGACTGCATCGTTGGTTATCAGTGGAATTATTGCTAGCCTCTGGCAGGCTGTGCGATTGCTAAGATCTTTACCTAGGTGAACTTGCAAAGATGATGTACTAGCTGGTTCAATGTCTTAGGGGTTTGGGCTGCTGTAACAAAATACCATGGACTGCAGGGGCAGGGGGGCTTAAACAAGAAAAATTCATTTTCTCATGGTTCTAGAGGCTGGAAGTCCAAAATAAAGGTGTCGCACTTTTGATTTCTCCTGAGGCCTCTCTTCTTGTCTTGGAGACACCCACCTTTTTGCTGTGTCTTCACATGGCTTTTTCTCTGTGTACATGCTCCTCTGGTGTCTCTTTCCTCATAGAGATACAAGTCACATTGGATTAGGGCCCTGCCCTTATTATCATTTCATCTTTAGAAGGTCCTTTTCCCAGATACAGTCACATTGGAGGTTAGACCTTCAACATATGAGTTTGGGGAAAACACAATTCAATCCACAATGAAGTGTACCTTCATTGTGAGAGAGAAAATGGCGGCCTCAACTCTGTTAATTAACAGTTTAAAGCAAAGTCACGCATTTAAGGAGGAGAACTTCCATTCCTACGGCCAGAGGCAGACAAAGCTAAAAACCAGGCACAGGGCTTGATTGTGGGAGTGACAGAACTTTAGGAGTGAATTCTCAGTGAAGATGAATCACCTATGCTGAAAGCAGGGCCTCGGTATTTGGGATGTGAATATCTGGATAGATGTACTTGAGAACTCATTCTCTAGAATTCCCTGAGCCATTTGGGCCTGAACAAATGGCCTACTCTCCATTGTTCACAGGTAGAGGCTCCTACTTGCTTGAAGATGATGCGGAGGCCTCACATAAGGCCTTCAAGACAATGCTTGCCCTACCTCCCCTTACTGGCCCCCAGAGTCACAGACAGGGTTAGATCTCAGCACAGTCAGACTGGGGAAGTAGTGGGTCTGCTAAGGGACCCACAGATCACACCCAGAGCTACCAGACCTGACTGCAGTATAATGGCAGGAACCGGGAATGGATTCAGAAGGGCCTGGGTGAGGAGGGGACCAGAATACAAAGCTGGATGGGGACAATTTTCCAATACAAGGCACTCTCCCACAACACAGGGTATAGTGCTCTGGCCAGGGCCCTGAGATATGGTTCTGATGCACTGCTGAGATGACTCTTGGAAGCTTGGCTAAAGCAATGGCCTACATTAAATAAAACACAGTTACCAGAATTACCATGGTGAACAGGTAGGAAGAGACCAGAGGCTTGGAGAAGTGGGCAGGCTAGAGCAGGTCTGTGATATAATCTGGAAAATCCAACTAACCATGCTCCTCAGGGGGCCTGGACAACACTCTTGTTGCTAAGGTGATGAGGGGTACCAGCGTCACCAGGGGGTTCAGTGGTAGGACTGATGGAAATTCTTAGTAAAAATGGGGATGTCTCAGAATAGCAGATGCCAGGTGGTAGCATAATTGTCAGAGGCAAGGTGAGCATAATTACCGTAATGGGCATCAAGGTTAACATGAGAGCCAGGACAGCCTGGCCTTCAGGGACTTCTGGAAATGGTATGAAGATCATGGTGTTCCTAGAGGGAGACAGATGGGCAGCCAACAAGGATGCATGGCTCTGGATAAACACACACACACAAGTGTATAGGTAAAACTGAAAGAGATTAAGCATGGATGAGTGTTAAGTCCAAATTCAGGCTCTCCAAAAGAAAGTCATGTTCCCTTGCCTAGTTTCCAAACCTAAGCTTGTTCTCAAACCCAGAACGCATTGACTAAAGGAGAGGCCAAGTCATGTAACACTGTGGTAAGTGTATACAGTAGCATGCTGCATATACTAGTTCTTTCCTGAAGAGCCTGTAATTATTTACTTGCATAACCAGGTACTGGGGAAAAGGAATACCTGGAGCCTTGTAAGGTCTGCTGGAGACAAGTTCTGGGCTGACACCGATGCCTGGGAAATAAAGTACAATTATGATGTCCCTGTTAGGGTAGTGGGGACCAGGTAATAAATGGCGCTCTGGCCCAGGTGTTTCTCAAAATATCCACCTGGTGGTCACTTCCCTGGTTGCTGAAATATAATTGGAGTGGACGTCGTTAGCAGAAGATAGATATAACCTTTACTTGGTTCTTGGACTTGTAGAGTAAGGACTATTGAATAGGAAAGGCCAGTAGAACTCTTGGAAGGCTCCCTCCCTCTACCGGGATGATAAATCAAAAACAACACCACATTCTAGGGAGGATGGCCGAGATTTAGCTCCATCCTGACTGACCTAAAGGGTGCTGAGATGATGGTTCCTTGTAATAGTCCCATATAGTTCACCAGTCTGGCCGCTGCAAGACTCAGGTGGATCCGACAGACAATGGCAGATTTTGGTGAGTTTAACCAAGCAGTAGTCTCAATTGTAGCCACTGTATGACTCATCCTATATTTACCAGAACAGGTTAGCATGGCCTTGTTAATGGTCATGCAGCTATTGATCTGCTGAATGCATTCTTTGTCTTCATACCCTTCATAAGCAGGAAGGATCAAATGCACTTGGCATGTACCTAGAACAGACAGAAGTTTACATCCACCATCTTACCTCTGGGAGATTGTGAATTTTTTATTCAAAGTATAGTTCCAAGTACCTTCGACTATCTGGACATTCTACCAAACATCAGAATGGTCCACTCTGTTGATGCCATCATGTTAATTGGACCCAATGAGAAGAAGTGACAGACACTCTGGATGCATGGAAAGGCTCATGCTTTCCAGAGGGCTGGTGATAAGCCCTAGAGACCTAGGATTCTGCCACAGCGTTGACGTTTTTAGGGGACCAATGGATCGCTTCTCAGCCTTTTGGCTAAGATCAAGTGTAGGGGACCAATGGCCTAGGGAAAGTCTCTTCGTACCCCCTCTCACTAAGAAAGAAGCATAACAGCTAGTAGGCTTCTGTGGTTTTGGAGGCAGCATATTCCATGCTTGGAAATTCTGCTACAACCCATTTATCAGGTGACATTGGGAGTCCCCTGGCTTGGACAGTACTTGCCTGGTCAAGTCACTAAAACCAACAGGAGCACTAGCTCAGTGTGAGGGGTTATCTAAAATGAGTGGTGAAGATGGAAGGTCAAGAGTAGTGGTCATGACCTTGAGAACAGGCAGCTGGGCTGTGGTTCACTCTCTTAGCCCGCCTTTTGTATGTTTTCCAGGAACCCATGACCTATCAGAATCCTGGAGATGCTCTATCTGGTTAGAGTAGACCTAACAGAGAAGTAAGTGGACCAGCACTGTGCAAAGGTTGAGTGTATCAGGTACTGTTGGGGCCCAGCCCAGACACCATGTACCTGCTGTGAGTCGTGGCCACCTGACCTAGGAGAAGACTAGCCCCTTCCCCCCAGGTGCTGATCTTAGCCATTGACTGACCAGCACAGGGAACAAAGGTCCTCAAAGTGGGACCGACTCTTTGGTAGTCCTTGATTTAGTGCTATTAGAGCTTCCCAATGGACTCAGTCTGAAGCTACTGACCAGCCGAGACTACGTTTTTACTTAGCTTCCCTTCCCCTCCTGTTCTCTCCGAAGAGTGCTCCCTCCAACAAATCACGTGAGCAAGAATCCCTACCCAAGAGCTGCTTCTAGGGTACTCAGCCTAAGACAATATATGCATTATTTGTGTTATTATGTATGTCTGTTTACTATAAACACAGTACCTCTTTCTGCAACGTCATTATCTGGTGTATACCCATGTTCACATCTGTGCCCCCCCCGGATCATGTTCATGAACAACATGGCCCACATGTGTCTAAGTCCAATTTACTTTGGGGTTTCTTGCATCAGTGAAGTGATTCCGATCTACATGTTTTGAAGGATTGAGAATTTTGCATCAGGAAATTTTCGCTAGTTCAAACGGAGTTCGTAGGTGGAATCCCATCACATAACTGAACTTGAACTTCCTGAATTCTATCATAGAAAGTCAGAGAGGGAGGGAGGGAAGAAGGGAGAGAGAGACAATGAGAAAGAGAGGCTTTTATTTATCCATTAATTTATTAATTTTTGGCTTTTGAGCTTCTGAGAGCCCGCGTTTTGATTTTAAGGATTTTCAAGGAGAACTTTGACAACACCTATTTTTACCTTGCATGCTTGATTTTAAAGGAGACTCTCTGGTGATAAACTATTGAATTATTTTATATTTTAGACTCTTCATTTCAGAGTAGGCTCCCCCACTTTGGTCTGAATTAGTGAGGTTTGAGGAAATGTGGACAGCAAATGAATTGCAAATTATATGTAAATGTGTATAAATTAGCACCAGTTATTAGAATAATTTGCATCAACAGCTCTATAATTAGGCAGCAACCTGAGAGAGAAGGGCAGTGGGCAAAGGATCTGAGGAAGCTGGGAAGGCAGCCCAGAGTCCTGGGGTCCCCACCTCTATGTTAATGAGGCTCTGTTTTCCCCTTCTCCAGGCCCCTTGGCACAGGGCCTCGGGGATCTAAAATCCATACCCTGGCTCTCGTCTGGTTCTTGCTAAGATTCCTTGTTGGCGCCACTCGGGAAACTGGGCTTTTCCTGCTCAGTGCGGCACAGCGAGAGGCTGTGGGCTTCGGTGTGTGGAAGTCTCAGATCTACTGCTTTCAGGACAGCTTCAGCCGAATCACTGTCTGACTCTCAGTTTCCTCATCCCTAAAATGGGCTTTGCAACAAGCGCTTGCTCCCTCCCACATTGTCTCCTAGCGCTATGTGGCTCACATGAGATTATGTATCGAACTCTACAGCCCTCTTCGTGCATTCGGTATTACTGGGACAGCTGACTGCATCTAGCCAGCCAGTGGCAGATCCAGGATGAAACCCAGGCCCGTCTGGCTTCAGACCCCTTCTGCATCCCCGCCTCCCAGGGAAGCAGGAAGCAGGCGTGAAGTATAGTTCCTTCCCATTATCCGTTCTCCTGGTACCACTTGGCGTCCTGCCCCATGTGGGTGCAGGTCCCTTGAGGCCAGACGCTATGTCCTCTATGCCTCTTGCATCCTGTCCTCAGCACACTTTTTGGTGGGCATGCCCTGGTGAGTGCCCGGTCCTTGGGGCCTGTGCCTGTCTATGGGCTTATTGAGGGCATTTCTCTTTCTCTTTCCCTTTATCCTGGGACAACAAGGGAAATGACACAGAGCTCCCATCCCCTCGTCTCTAGCTACCCTTGAATCAGCCATCCTTGAGCAAATGAGGGTAGCTACAGGTGTGCGGGGATCTTGGAAAAGCAGATGACGATATAAATAATCACCTACTTGCCTTTGGAATGAATCATATGGATTTTCTTTTTCGCATATTTGCCATCTTCATTTGCCATGAAAACACATACCCATGCTCTGAACCCAGCCCCGAGGACAATGTGTGGCTGGAGGAAAACACTAAGGTGGGGGAGTCACCACCGGGGCGGGTACCTAAGGGGTGAGCACCTGTCACAGAAAGATCACAGGGTTTGGGTTCAGAATCAGGTACTGGTTCCTGCCCTGTGATCTTGTAAGCTTTCTGAGCCTCCTGTATCCTTCACAGAGTGACCTTGAGGATGAAATGGAATTTTATATGTAAAAGGAATTTTCCATTATTTCATTGTGATCAAGGACCCCGAGCACAGCCCAGCTAGATCTTTAGTTCCTGCCTGCCTGTCCCACTTCGCATCTGCCTGTCCATCCTTCAACACACACCCGGGGCCCCCGTCGTGGGCACTGCTCGTCATTCCAACTATCTTCACTCACATGGCCATCTCTTCCCTGAGTGGCTTTTCCTGCTCCGTTGGCTGGACCAGCATCTACTGATTAATTCATCCGTTCAGCAGATGCAGGTTTACCAAGCATGTGTGCCAGTCACAGCGACGGGCGGTGGGGACACAATGGTGAACCAAACAAGGGTATTTCCTTTCCTCATGGCGCTTACATTTCCTGAACGATTTCACACTCGCTTAAATATTACAACCTTCCCTGACATCTACCCTCCCTTTGCAGATGTGTGCCCTCTCCTGTTTACCCACCCCGTGTCTAAAGTTCTGTCATTTTGCCCTTGACATTGCGCTGACTCTTACACACTCTGCCCCCTCCCCTTCTGCCTCTTCAGCTCCTCCTGCGTTGCTTTTCCCCTGTCTTCTCTCTCTTTCCCTCCCTCGCTCCCTCCTACGGCAGCCATTTCCTTTGTCCCTCCCTGGAATTTATAAGGCCAATCCTTGAAATGAGAAGGTGACTACTTTCAAACAGATAAAAAGAAAGCCCTTCTTTTCCCAGCAGATAATTAATTTGTGTCACTTGCTGGTCGTGGAACATAATTGAGGCCAAGGGCTTAAGAAGGCCCCGAGAAGGAATTAGACACGTAGCCACACCAGAGGGAATGTATCGCTCACTCCCTTCCCTGTCCCTGGAGGGCGAGGGTGGTAAGCCCTGCCCTGTGCATTGGTCACGTGCCACCGTGGTGAGCTGCAAGCCAGCTTTCTGGAGCCAGCGGGGGGACTTGTTGTTAAAGGGTGCTTGGAGAATAGGTTGGAAGTCCTGGGTTCAAGTCCCAGTTCTGTCATTTTATTAGTGGGATGATTCAGTTTTATTCCTTAATGTCTCACAGCCTCCAGATGCCCGGAACCCCTAAATCCTATGTGTTTCTCCTCCCCACCCCCGTGGGGTGTGGAGGGTTCTGGAAAGCGTAGTCTGTGGACAGCTTGGCAAGCCGTAGAATGTAAAGGGCTGAGTGTTCCACGGATGCTCATCCTGTTTCCCACCTTTGGCCGTGGACGCGGCAGAAAGGATATTCCCCAGAAGCTGGAAGTGTAAAGCTGTTGGCACGGATCTTGGCTACGGGGACCATCATACAGGCGTGTGGCGATCACAGGGGAGCTCCTGGGAGCAGAAACGACCCAGTGTCCCTGACGCCCAGGTCTGCGTCTGGCACTACCCAGCTGTGAGGTCTTGTGAACTCCTTTTTTCCTTTCTGGACTCTCAGATTCTTAATCTGCAAAATGGGCACTGGAGGGTGGAGCGAAAAGAGTCATACCAGATCATGGTTTTGCAAACCGTATTCCTTGGAACATCGGTGAGAGATTTCAAGAAAGAAAAGAGCTCCAGAGAAATAAGGTTTCGAGAGAAAGTTTGAGAAATTCTGCCTAATATATGAAGGTAATCAGAGTGCAGGCTAGCATAATACATCTCTTCAAAGTCCTGTAATAGGGAGAATTGGTTTTGTTTAACCTGGTTTGGCCCAAATTTTGCAGAGCCGTTCTGAACGTCCTATAGATGTTGATGCTCTCAGCGATATGCCTTGGGGAGCATGTGACAAAGCCCTTGCATTCGTCCCTGTCAAACATTGCGTGCCTCCCTAATACTCACGTGGCAATTCCACACAGACCGGGGTTTGGGGGGCCATCACGCTCACACCGAGGGTTGGCCAGGGGTCAGTGCTGTGCCGTTTTGGAAAGTTCTGTTGAGGCTGTCTGCCGCCTCCTTCCCAGCTTTGCTTTTTACGCTTAGGTGACATTCAGGTCCTTTTCCCTGAGCCCGCCACAGAGGCAGGTAGCAAGGGAGCCCGCAGACAGGGAGCCCCGCCTGGGTAATTGGGAGAGCGCTGCAGGTGCCGGCATGTTGCACATGTTGCAAACTAGCCCCCTGAGGCACGACGTGAACTGAGTCTCAGGAACCGGCAGCGTGTGAGATGGGCTCCAAAGAACGCAAAACCAGGCAACGTTACTCAGCATTTCCACGAAAAGCGCATTGGGCACTTTGTGCCAGGAGCGGTACCAATTGCTGGCCACACGGCGATAACTCAGACCCAGTCTCTCTGACCTTGAGGTGCTCTTGGACTTGGGGAGGGAGGGGAAAAGAGACAGCATATTAACAGGTAACAGCACCTACTCGCAGGCACTGGTGGGAAGGATCCCCTGGGAAGTTGGTTAAAAACTCAGATGCCCAGCTTCTGATCCTGAGGGTCGGAATCTGTGGTGTGGGGGCCAGACACCCGCATATGCTGGTATGTGATCGGACTGGGGCACTGCGGCGTTCCCTGAGTAGGATCAACGGGGAAAACACACTACTGTGGAGTCAGGACGTTGCCCAGGTGAGCCTGGACAGGGCCCTCCCCTCTCCCCAGCTTTACGGAGGGGTAACTGACAAACAACACGGTAAGAGATTTAACGTGTGCTCTGTGATGATTTGATCTACGTCTACAGTGTGAAAAGATCCCCCCCCCCCCAACGTCCATCACTTCACATATTTGTCTCTTTTGTTCTTTTGGGGAGAACATTGAAGTTCTGCTCTCTTAGCATATTTTGGTCATACTGCAGTGTTTTCAACGACAGCCCCCCACGTGATACATTAGATCCTCAGACCCTGTTCATCTTCTAGTGCCACGTTTGCACCCCCTTACCAACCTCTCCCTATTTCTTCCACCCTCAGCCTCTGGCAACCACCCTCCTATGCTCTGTGTCTAGGAGTTTGACTTTTTCTTTAGATTCCACAGTGATACCATGCGGTATTTGTCTTTGTTTGTTTTATCTCACTTAGCTTCTTGATTGGACACGCTCATGCATTTGTGGGTGCAGTGCCCTTGGAATGTCAGGTGTAAGGCACCTGGCACAGAGTCTGGCTAGCCACGGGAGCCCTGTGGCCACACCACAGGGGCATGGCCATTCTCGGTACATTTACTGAACGGATTTATTGAAATGCGAAGGGCAAGGAAGGCAGGAAGGTCACCCGTCAGTCTACTTCCTCAGGGCTCATGTCAGAGGGCAGCAAGGAGCCAGCTGGGTCCTGGCTGTGCCTGGGTCCTGCTGAACAGGTAGCACTTTACATGGGTGTAAAGATACCATTTAACCACAGAGGTTAAGACACCTTAAGACACCAACCTCGGGTTGGGCCAGACATCTTAGTGCTCTTCGCAAAGGAGTGTTTAGGAGGCTTGTGAGGCTCCGCAGAGCTGCGTGGCTCGATCCAGCCAAGATCTGAATTCCGTGTTATAGCAGCTCCTTTGGTCTGATTCACACATTTCGTACCAAAGCATTCACTTTCTCACAGCATTTATTAATTTCCTGTGGGTATGCCTTATTGCCTTTGCTAGCTCCTAAAGGCCAGGAACTGGACAGATGACACCTTTTCTTCCTTAACCCAGTGCTGTGCACACAATAAGTACTCAATACGGACCTGTGGCTAATTGATAATTGATCTGTTGCAGCAGGGAGGGAGGATGCCAGCTGTGGCTGTTTTGTCCTCAATTTGGGTTCATTTCCACCTTTAAAGAGCTTGTGCATTATTATATTATCGTATTATGCAAACCAAATATCCTAAAAAGACAGATAGTTAACAAACAGACTAGTAGATTAGGGATTGCCTATGGGATTCATCCTAATCAACCAGCCTACTTATCTGCCTGTGATCAGGGCCCTGAATCTTTATCATTCAGCCGAGTGAAGCAACATACCAGGTTCCCAGAGGAGTAGAACGGGATTTCAATTACATATCCATTTTTTTATCACTTCACTGAAATAACATGGGCTCCCTGGCTCTAAATTGCTAAAAACCAGTTTAAGTTAAGGAGGCAAGTAGACACTAATTACAGAGCAATGTGGAGTCCAAAGAATCAAGGCACTTGGCCGAGAAATGCCTTCCGTCACTCCCTCCATTGCAAAGTGGGAAGAAATTGCAATTTCCTCTCCTGCTACTTTATTCCCAGGAACCCCTCCCCTCAGGAGGGTAGGAGTATGGCAGGGTGGGGTGGGGGGGCTACAAAAGAACCATCTGGGGAGAGAAGTTTAGATGTTCCTCTTTTAGCCCTGGCAAGCTATTAACTCGAAGACCATGGCATCTGTTTCTTTTGTATAATAATCTGCGCTGTTGTCTACATTCTTATGTATTTAGAGGCATCCTCTAAACCTACTCAGAACTGCAGCCTCCCACTGAAAAGAATAATAATACATAGGCATCAGGTGACCCCACGAGCTCCATGCTAGCTCCGTGACCAATTGGTTGAGTGACCTTGGACAAGTTACTTCATTTTCTGCTTTGGTTTCCTCTTCTCTACAGTGAGATCCACTGGCATGCTGGCAAATATTTGACTGGCTCTCCAGGGAGGAAAAGCCCTTATTTGTAGCTTTTGCCAGTTTCCATGGTGTAAATACTCCCACCATGGCCGATTTCAAGCTGCCCGCCTGATGTCACTGAATATGGAATGGGAAGAGATGCCCACAGTCAGCTCTCACGAGCTGGCATGAGATGGTTTCAGCATACCACTGGCTGAGATATCACCCATCATCAAATCGAATGATAATGGGATGGTCCTACAGAGTGCACGCACTCTCTCTGCCTGTCTAGGTATGTCCATAGTCCTAGTTCCTTTCTTTTTTTTTTTTTTAATGTTTTATTTATTTATTTTTGAGAAAGAGAGACAGAGTGCGGGTAGGGGAGGGGCAGAGAGAGAGGGAGACACAGAATCTGAAACAGGCTCCTGGCTCTGAGCTGTCAATATAGAGCCCAATGTGGGGCCTGAACCCACGAACTGTGAGATCATGACCGGAGCTGAAGTCAGACGCTTAACCTGCTGAGTCACCCAGGCGCCCCCATAGCCCTAAAATTTGATGACAGGCAAGAAGGAAAACATCTGGTTTCTGCCCATCTCAGAGGCGGGGTAAGAATAAAGGAAACAGTGTTTTCAACATGAGATAAAAATAAAATACAGAATTTAGTTCATTCTTTATAGCAGTGTTTAATGAATATGTGATAACATTTATTAATAAAACGTAATAATTGTATTCAAAATTTCATTGAATGGAAAACACTCTTCTCTGCTTTTGTGCCTTTGTGAAGGGGAAAGTGGACAATTTATTCCCTGTCAAGGGAGTTTGACAAGAAATAGATCAACAAGGTGCCTTCTCCCCGTCTGTCATGTCCAAGTCCACATGTTCAACAAATGCTCAGCATCTGCGTATCGATGACACCTCCTGGCCATGAGGACTTTCCTCTTTTAAAAATGGCAGCGATAATAATAATAATCAGGCACTGGGTACTGACTGGACCTTCAAGCCTCCCCACCATGCCTCCTGTTACCTGCGCTGACATTCATTTCCCTGTATCAAATGCTTCTTCCTATAGCTTCTCTGCAGACCCTTCCCTATCATGTATGGCCCCTCTTCCTTTGACCCAGCATAGTACCACGGCAATAAAAATCTCTCTTATGGCACAGGTCTTACCCTACCTGGATTACAGTCACTGATACACTTGTCCTATCCCCGAATCAGACAGTGAGCATCTTGCAGGAAGAGATTAGGTATTATTAATCATTTTTTATTTCCTGCAGTGTGCTTAATAAGTGCTTTTTGAATTTTAATTGAATTTCTATGACTAGAAGCTGATGTACCTCCTTAATCTAAAGAGTTCTTTAAAAAAATGAATTCAGAAGTTACATCCTATTGAAGAATATCTAGAATAACATTAGCCAGAACTGTTGGGATGGTAGACGACCACATTCTTGGTACGCTTTGTGGTGGTAAGTTTTTGATGCCAAAAGACACACCCTCGGGACGCCTGGGTGGCGCAGTCGGTTAAGCGTCCGACTTCAGCCAGGTCACGATCTCGCACTCCGTGAGTTCGAGCCCCGCGTCAGGCTCTGGGCTGATGGCTCAGAGCCTGGAGCCTGTTTCCGATTCTGTGTCTCCCTCTCTCTCTGCCCCTCCCCCATTCGTGCTCTGTCTCTCTCTGTCCCAAAAAAATAAATAAACGTTGAAAAAAAAAAAGACACACCCTCACCCCCTCTCACGTGCACGCAGTAATTTGCCTGACATTCCAGCTTCCACTTCCTTAAATAAAGTATCTATTTATACCCACATTCATTAATTTTATAATTGGAATTACCTGAACAAGAATGTTTTCAATTAAAAAAAATCTAAGAACATGGAACATTGCTAGGTGCCATGCAAGATATGGAAGTGATGGAACAGAGTCCATGTTCTCAGGGACCTTAGAGTTTTTCAAGGTCAAAGCAGATGAAATATATGTAAGCAGTCTGAGATTAGTTGGGGAATGTTTGACCTAAACCTTGAAAGATGAAGTAGAATTTGGGTAAGAAGAGGAAAGAGGGAAATGGAGAAGAATAGAAGAGATAGAGGAAGAAAACTAAAGAGGGAGAGAAAGAGGTAACTGTAGGACTTAAAGGGAAAGGTGTGGCATAGGGAGAAGTGGATGAATAGGAGGAGTCTTGACTGACTGGTGGGTGGTGTTCATGCTCGGAGATAAATTACAGGTTTATCTGAGAACCAAAAGATGTAGGGTCACAGACGTCTTTGAGCTTAGACTTTTTCTCTAAGAAGCCCTAAGAAGCCACCAGATCTTTTGATAAGGGAAGTAGCCTGATGACAGATCTTGGAGGGTATGACCAGAGGGTAGAAAGCAGTTAGAGTCAGAGCCTCTGGTGGGACCAGCCAGGAGAACTGGGGATTCTGGGTTTCACAGTCATGTAGTGGCCATGAAGATGGACCAAAAGGGACAGGAGTCAAGGCCCCAAGGAGGGAGCATGACCTGGGGGCTGGTCAAAACTGTTTAACAGTGAGTTACAGATCAAAGTAAAAGGTGATGGGTGGGTAGCTCTTGAAAGAACACAGATTATGGGAATGAGAACGGAATGTAGAAGCCATTGGAAAACCCAAGAAGACCCATGGAGGTGGCTGCTCTTTCTGTCTCTCCTTCCCTCTCTTTGGACCCCAGCACCAAGTCTTCTTCTTCCTACACAGCTCCTCTGCTTTCTTCTCTCTACCCTCTGGCTTTCTCTGATCACTTACTCCTTCCTCTCCCTCGGCAAGTTCAGCCATCACCTTCGGCCCTCCCACTGCTAAGTGACTCAGCTACTCAATATTTGCCTCTTCACACTTCTGAGGGAGTGCACCTGGTTGACTCAGCATTCCGTACCTGTTACATTCTAATCTTGTGGGTGGCCAGCCAACCTGTGGCTTGGCTGGTCTTGGCTCAGGGGCCCACTCCTGGTCCAGTCAACCTAGTCTGGTGGGGGTGGGCTGGGGCCAGAATCTGGCTCACGTGATGAAACGCAGAGCCCGGGTACTACAGGCGGGGCCTTAGAAAAACCTATGGGTTGAGTAGGGGGGGAAGGCATCATGATTATTATTTCTTTACATATTCTTTGGATTTAGAAGCTAAAGATAATGATGGGGTCAATAATGACTAACTGTTCACAAGACTCACTAACTAGAAGAATAAAAATGTCAGTGACAGAAGAATAAGAAAATGTGGCAGGGAAACAGGGAGAAACAGGAAAGTGACATGCACATGTAGGGGCGAGTTTCACTTATGCATTCATTTAGCAAATATTTATTGACTACCTACCATGTGCCAAGGATGGTGTTAGGTAGGTCCCGAGGGATTCATGGACTTGAAACATTGGAACCATCAATAATCTAATAATAATGATATTTCCCGTCTATTAAGCTCCTGCTGCACTCAGTGTGCTTTTTGGTTTACTATCTCATTTAGCCCTTACAACCATCTTTAAAAGATGCTATTATTCATTTCATTTTACAGTTGGGGAAATTAAGAAATTAAGTCTCAGAAAGATCGTGTAACCATCCTAAGGCCATACAGACCAACAGATGAATGGATAAATAAAATGTGGTGCGTGTGTACGTATCTCTATCTATCTATCTATCTATCTATCTATCTATCAGGGAATATTATTTAGCCTTAAAAAGGAATACAATTTTGATAGATGCTATAACATGGATGAGCTTTGAAAACATGATACTAAGTGACATAAGCCAGACACAAAAGGGCAAATATTATCTGCTTCCACTTGTGTCTAGAGTGGGCAGATTCATAGAGACATGACAGACCAGAGATCACCTGGGACTGAGAGGAGAGAAATGGGGAATTATTGTTTTGTGGGTATAGAACTTCTGTGTGAGGTGTGAACAAGTTCTGGAGTGGGATAGGGGTGATGGATGCACAACAATGGGAATGGACAAACATATTTTATTTTCTTGTGATGAAAAAGTTGCACATAAATTCCTCTGGCTGCTGTGTGGAGAATAGATTGTGGGGCTTCCTGGTGGGGGCAGTTGGGGGGGGGGGAAGCCGAAGACCAATGTGGGGGAGTCTGTCCTGGGGTCTTATTGAGATAATGGTGCCTTGGACCAGGTGGTGCCAGCAGAGATGGAGAGAGGACCAGAGATGAGCTGCAGACTTGTCTGAAGGCAGAGAGCTGACAGGGTGCACCATGCATGTAGGATGTAAGGAAATGGGGGATTCCGTGTGACACCCAGGGTCTTGTCGTGAGGCACAGGATGCATGATGGTGTTGGGTTCTGATACTTTAGGGGAAAATAGCTGAAATGCTCTCAGCGGGGAACTGAGCAAATAATATACTTGCTTAGTGCCATCCAAGGAGCAGGAGAAGGGTTTGGGGTCAACATTACAAAACACAACAACAACAGATCTTTCTAATAGAGTGATTCTGAGCATGCAGTCCGTCAGGTTAAGAGTTCCCATCGGATTGTGTACAGGAACCGCTCTTGGTGAGGCAGCCGTGCAGAAGATACACTTAGGGCTGGGAGATCTTTAAGACCCATGTCGATCCTCAGATTCCTTCATCCTAAATTCTTGGAGGTCTTTGCAAATAAAATATCCGTTGCAGATTGAGACAGAAGCCAGATTACACAAGTGGATGGTAAGGTAACGAGGCTGTGCCTGCAGATCTTGAGATAATTTTTAAGAATCTCATAACCAGGGAACTCAGTGGTGTCAAAGAGCTTTTTTTTTTCTGCTTTCTTTTTCTATTTTTCCTTTTCTGCCCTTTCTTCCTCCCTCCTTCTCTTCCTCCCTTCCTTCCCTCCCTCCCTCTTCCTTCCTTCCACCATCTCTTCTTCCCCAATTCACCCCTACCTCTGCCTCTGCTATTGGGGTGCCTGGGTGGCCCAGGCAATTGAGCATCTGACTCTTGATTTCAACTCAGGTCAGGATCACACGGTTTGTGGGAGTGAGCCCTGCATCCGGTGCTGAAAGCCTGGAGCCTGCTTGAGATTTTCTCTCTCTCTCTCTCTCTCTCTCTCTCTCTCTCTCTCTCTCTCTCCCTCTCCCCGTCCCATGCTCATGCCCTCTCTCTCAAAATAAATTAAAAAATTAAAAAAATAAAAATAAAATGGAAGAAAATGATCTCATACTGGCTATTCTCTAAGAGGACCTTGGGCACTAGGTGACATGAGGCTGGCTGGGTATTTGGGGTTCAGATTGGGACATAGAGAACCCATAGAGAATGTGGGTCCCAATCCACGTCACCCCAGCCACCACCATGATCCCTGGATGTGTCACCACCAACCTCCTTGGCTCAAATTGCTTCCCGCTGTGCACCCATAGCACACAGATTGCAGGTAACTTTACTCCAGAGAGCCAATTAGCACAGACCCAGCCTGGGTAATTACACTCTGATAAGATCCTTGCGGCAGATATCCAGGGCAGATAAAGCACTAGGAAGCCATTTCTCAGCAGAACTTGGTGGGAAACAGTATTATAACTTGCCTTCCCTCTCCCCGTCTCTGCCCTTGGTCCCCCACCCCTGCCTCTCCCAAAATGAAACCGGGCCCAGAGAAGAAGAAGATGAGAGGGGATGAGAGAGACCCCAGAGTGGAGAGCCGCCCTCTCCCCGGCCTGGGCCCCAACCCGCACTTGCCTCTCCATCAGCCCTGACAGGTTGTCGTTATCCAAAGCTGGACATGGGACCAACTCAAGAGCCAAGGGATTCTTGTCACCAGACAAGTCAGGTGACCTGACTCGATGGTTGGGCCGGGCGACCGGGCTCTACTCACAGTGGCCTCTGGCCCACAGCCCACCCTCCACATTCCCTCAGACCACAGGGGCTCCGACCTCCTGCCCTCCCCATGCCCTCTGGACCTGGGCAGAGGCTGCTGCTGTGTGTGAGCCTGTCTCTCTTCCTCCTCCTCCTCTATCCCGCATTTGTCACCTGGACCTCCCCAACTGCCCCTCACCAGCCTCCCCACAGCCACTTGGGGCTGCCTTTAGTCCGCTCTGCCAGAGGAACTGTTTTAAAATGCAAATCCGGTTATGCCATTCCCTTGCTTAAAACTCTTTGGGTGGCTCCCCACAGCCACCAGGAAAATGTGCAAACACAGCCTTAGCATGGCTGATTCCTTCCTGTCAGATCTATTAAGAAACAAAACATCGCAGATACTGTCAAGATCCACTGTGTACCATTCTCCACCCCAGTTTTCTTTTTTGAGGTCTTCAGCTATAAATTTTTCTTTTGTGGCTTTAAATTGTTTAAATTAGCCAACAGTCAAGTTGACCTCTGTTTGTGTTTTTCTTAATGTTATTCGTTTACTTTGAGAAAGAGAGAGAGAGCATGTATGTGCGTGAGCAGGGGGAGGGCAGAGAGAGGGAGAGAGAGAATCCCAAGCGGGCTCCACACTGTCAGCGCAGAGCCCCGCGCGGGTCTCATCAAGAGTCAGGACGTGGTTAACCGACTGAGTCACCCAGGCGCCCCGACCTCTATTTTTGGTGCACGGTTCCGTGAGTTGTAACATATGCAGGTGTACACAGCGCCCTCACACTCAGAATACAGACCAGCGTCCTCAGTCCTGAAAAGTCTTGTGTCACTGTGTGTGGTCAAACCTCCCCTCCTTCCCTAACTCCTAAACCGCGCCCGTCTGTTTATCACTATAGTTTGCTTTTAAAGAAGCACCGTCTGTCCGTGCAGTGGTGCAGAGCGTAACCTTTTGAGACTAACGTCTTCACTCGGCGTCTTCGAGACCCATCCAAGTTGCTGGGTGTGTCAATAGTTTGTTCTTCCTTTTTATGGCTGACTAGTATTTCATTTCATGGAGGAAAACGGGTTTGTTAATCCACTCCCCTGAAGACGTGCCTGCTGCTGTTTCTTCTTACGAGGGACCTTCTTCCCCTCCTCCTCCTCCTTACCAGTCTGACTCCTCATCCTTCTTCTTCAGACAGCAGTTTAAACATCTCTCTGCCAGGGAGGCCTCTCAGACTCTAGACAGGATTAGGTTTTTCCCCTAGTACTTCCTGCAGGAAGTACCTGCTCGCTTCAGGGTAGCTTTTGGGTTAAATCACCTGCCCCACGCCCCATCAGCCGTAAGTTTCACGAGGGAGAAACGATGCAGTCACGTTGTCCACTGCTGTATTTCTGTCACCCGGTGAGTCCTAAGAAATGTGTGTTCGGTGAATAAATGTCAGCTTGATTTTATAACCCTCGCATTGTACCAAACATTCAGTACATCACAACGGGTATGTGACAAATTAGTGAAATTAGTGGGGTTTTCTTGTTTGTTTGTTTTTTGGGTTTTTTTGTTTGTTTTTTGGTTTGGGGTTTTTTTGGGGGGGGGTACATCCCTCAATAGACACGTTGGTTTATGCTGCTTTATCTGTACTGACCAACTTTCTGAGTGTTCTGAATCGCCAGTCTTCTTCCCTTTTCTGAGTTACAAAGGGAAACTGAGGTAGCTTATAATCATGATACACTCCAATAACACAAAGATATAGCCTGGGATAAAGTGAAATCGAGGAAGAGTCAGAATGGGAGACGTAGAAAAAGCTAGAACGCGGGAATTCCTGCCATAAAGCCTGAGCTTCCTGGCAACCAAAGACAAAAGGGAAGCCACGAGTGACAGATTTTTGTGTTGCCCGTCAGTCAGAATTACACCAGTTTCCCTGGAGAAGCTGGAGCTGAGGGAAGTTTCTCATCGGAGGCTTCAAAAAGGAATGTGGAATCAACTTTGAAAATACCGTTCTTGGGGCACCTGGGTGGCTCGGTCGGTTAAGCATCGACTTCAGCTCAGGTCATGATCTCAGAGTCTGTGAGTTCGAGCCCCGCGTCGGGCTCTGTGCTGACAGCTCAGAGCCTGGAGCCTGTTTCAGATTCTGTGTCTCCCTCTCTCTCTGCCCCTCCCCTGTTCATGCTCTGTCTCTGTCTCAAAAATAAACGTTAAAAAAAAAAAAATACCGTTCTTCCTCTAAATGTCATCGCTAGACCCTTAACTTTCCGGTCAAGGGTTCTTTGGTGGGACCTTGAAAACAGTCTGCCTAAATACAAGCCGCTAAATCTACTTCCATGTGGAGCCAAAACCACTCGGTCCAGATGTGCAGCTCTCTGATTGTCTGGCTTGATCCACAGATAAAATCTAGAATATCTGGGGGCGCCTGGGTGGCTTGGTCGGTTGAGCATCCAACTTCGGCTCAGGTCACGATCTCGCGGTCCGTGAGTTCGAGCCCCGCGTCGGGCTCTGTGCTGACAGCTCAGAGCCTGGAGCCCGTTTCGGATTCTGTGTCTCCCTCTCTCTCTCTGCTCCTCCCCTGTTCATGCTCTGTCTCTCTCTGTCTCAAAAATAAATAAACGTTAAAAAAAAAAATTAAAAAAAAATCTAGAATATCTGGAGGAGTAGTTGGGCACAGGTCCTCCAGATAATCCTCCACGAATATGATTTCTTGCCCCGGGCTTTTCACGACAGCCAGCAGCAGACAATTCGAGTTTATGTTTCCCAGGGAGGGTGTGGCATGTTGGCATCCTATGTTGTCAACACAGGGCAGCACGCATCCCTCACAGGCCAACCAGACGGGTGACAGGATCACCATCCTCCTATTCCATCAAGGCCTCAGCAAGGCCCTCATCTGATCAGGCTACCATTTCCCCTCCACCCTCAGCTAGGCCACCAATATAAAGTTGTGGACGAGGCCCCCTCCCCATCCCCTGCCCCCGGTCTATGCAATGCCAGGAAGGACCCTTTTGAAAATTTGGTTCCGTTTCAGGAGGATTGGAAAAAGAGAACTTTAAGATGATATCAGATCCTGGGCTGAAATACTTTTAAGAGGATGAGAGTATCAGCTAAGATTTGGATATAGAATGCATTGCTATGTGCATATGCTCTTCCTGCATGCTGGGCAGGAGGTGGGCTGGGCATGGCTGACCGTTATCCCCATTTTACAGATGATGAAAAGGTACTTAGGAGGTTAAATGAGCTTCCTAGAGCCACTCAGCATAGTATGTCAGAACCAATACTTTAGTTTTTCTGGACTCAAATCCTGTGTCCTTTGCACTTCCCATTCAATATATTAATGTTCTAGAATACTACATGCTGACGTGGTATAAAGATTTTGTGAAATAATAAGAGAGGCAATTTTTATCTTTAGATCAAGTAGAAGGAGTTTCCAATCGCAATAAAAGGGATTTGGGTTAGACATTAGGAAGATATTTCTGCCGGGGAGAGTTGTAAATCATAAAAACAGGCCACTGAGGGGGACACTGGAATTTTCTTACTTATAACCTTTAAAAATGTGAGTGCTGATCTTGGTCGGAGGACAGTTTTGGGGTTATCCTATTGAGAGACCTCATGTCTGCCTTGAGCTTCCTTTTGACTTCCACCCTATCCTTCTGTGGCCAGGCCTGGAGGTGAGTGGCTGGGGGTGGGGGGGCGGGCGCCATTAGCCTAGGGCCCTTGCCATTCATTGATCCATTCGACAATAGTTGTTGTGCTAAACCAAAACTGTATCAGAGTCTCAGCAGGATTGTTTACACCAGTTCAGGTGCAAAGGCTTTGATGAAGGAACTAGTTACAGAGACGTGGGCAGGTCAGGGGAACCAGCAAGGCACAGTGAGGGATCCGAAACCAGGAGTAACGACCAGGCAGCCACATGAGGCAGCACTGGGGCTCAGGGAGCCCTGGAGTCACAGGCACGAGGCTGTCTGGCGCAAGCCTTAGGGAGGACTGACCCTTCCGCCCGGTTCCCAGTGTCAGAGCAGGGAGGGAGTGGGAAAGAAACCCCCACCTCTCTCTCCCCTTCCCATCTCTCTCTGAGGCTGCACCGGCCTCGGCCAACAAGCAGCTGGTCATCGGGAGAGTCTGGAAGGTGTAGTACCCGGAGGTCAGCTTCCTGAGGCCGGAGAAGGGCAGAGATGGGCGGGCCCGGCCCGAGTGAGGAAGGAGCACACAGAAAATAGCCAGCACGGTGGGCGCCAGGTCCACAGCACCCCTGCCTCCCCCTGCTTTTACTCTGACAGTCGCCACACACACACACACACGCCATGCGCAAACAAGGAAAGGGATATGGCACAATAACGTGGCCGTGCGCGTGATGCAGAAAAACTGAGCAGGTGGAGTGTTGCAAGCCGAAGGGGGCTCTTTTAAGCGGAGTGGCCTGGGGCCTCCGAGGAGGTGACCCTGTGCAGAGATGCGGATGAGGGGAGGGCCTGGCTGCCTGGTTCCAGCAATGGGTGAGAGACCCTCATACCCGAGGCCACGCTTCCACCTGGGCCACTGGGGAGGCAGGCTGGTGTGGCACAGTGCATGCACACGCGCATAGCGACAGCTTCCTTCGGGGGATGGGGCCGCAGCGTGGCTGCTGCGGGGGCTGCGGGGCTTCCTGGGTGACAAGCGCGGGTGGGGAAGAAGGCCGCTCTTCCCAATCGCTAGGCAGTGACCCAGAAAATGCCTCAGACTCCCGTGGCTTCTTCCCAAGAGCTTGAAGAGAGTGGCAGCTGGTGGACAGGTGGCCGAGCACCCACACTCAGCTCCTGCTGCTCCCCGCAGTGGTCTGGGGGCTCTGGAGTTGGCTATAATTGGGACTGAGGGACTCACACCCACCCCCTCCCCCCAACTCAGGCACAGACGTGTTCCTCACAATCAATCAATCAATCTCTTTCTCTCTCTCTCTCTCTCTCTCTCTCTCTCTCTCTCACACACACACACACACACACACACACACACACTCATAGAAGTACAGGGTTCCAGGAAAGCCAGCCTGTGTGCTGGTTCTGGGAGGCCCTCTTGGAAGAAATGACCTTCAAACTGAGTCCAGAAGGCAGAGTAGGAGTTAGTCCAGCAAAGAGAAGGCAGGAGAACGGTCCAGGCAGAGAGAATGACGTGCAAAGGCCCTGAGGTGAGGGGAAGCCGGCTTCCCTGGACCCAGGAACACAAAGATTCAGAATGGCCGTGGCAGGAATTGGGAGAGGTCCTTCGAGCAGATGCAGCAGGGGGGCTGGGGGCCTCCACGCTCTCCTTCTGGTCCCTCCTGTGAGCTTCTAACTGGGAAGGACACACTTTTCCTGCATCTGGAGAGCTTTACAGTTTGCAAGATGCTTCCATGTCCATTTTTTCATCTGGTTCGCTGCCCGCTAAGATGAACGGCAGGGCCAAGATTCTGAACACTGGTGAGAACAGAAGCTCTGTGACACCTGGTGACTTGTTCAAGGGCACACTGCTAAGGGTCAGGACTCACAGTCTGGTCTCCTGGCTCCTAGCCTGATACTTGCCTCCCTGCAAAGTTCTATACAGACTCCTTGCCTGGGGCCAGGGTGATGGCCCAGTCTGCACCCCAGGCCGCACCCTCCCGGAGGCTGCCCTGCCTCCCCCTGGCCTTGGGCTCCCACCCTGGTGACGCCCCCTGAGACAGCGCACACACTCAGCTGTCCTGAGGCCATGCCTGGCTCTGTGCTTTGTGGCTGAAGCTTTGATCCCCGAATCCCCCCGAGTCCACGTCCACACAGGCAAGGGGTGCCTGGGCGGGGTCCCCGCACAGATTCCAAGGTGCTTTCTCTCCTCTGAAGAGGACAGGAGATTGCAAGTGTTCAGGTGTGAAAATTTCCTTTTACAGCGGTTCTGCTCTCGTGGGCTCTCCACCTTACCCACCTGCCTCATGTCCTTGTTTCATACGTTTGTCTGAGCGCCCATGTTCTCCCTCCCTTGCTCCCTTGCTCGAGACTCTGTTATGTGTCCTGGGCTCTCTGGCCTTCTTAGACGTTGTCTGCCTTTCTAGGAGCTTCTCGTTCTGCGTGGTGGCCCTAGCTCCTCAACCCCCATCCCTCCCAGCCATACTCTCATTTCCACGGCAACCCCAACCAGAGAGGGGAGCCCGCCCCCCCCCCCCACCGCCTTGCTTTCAGGGAGTCAAGTGGTTGAGGAGACATCATGACTCACCAGCCTCCGAATAACGTGGTTGGGCAGGGGGAGCGGGACGAGGGGACAAAGAGACTTTGAGGCCAAGGAAAGAGCAGCTATTAGTCACCAGGGGGAGAAAAAGAAAAGGAATTGATCAGACAGCAGGTGGTCCGAGAAAGCTCCCCACGCCCAAATCAGCCTTGAATTTAATAAGGGACAGGAATTAGAGTCATGGGTGGATCCGCATTACTACTGGTCCGGTCCCCTCTGTGCCCCAGCCCCCGGGGAGGAAGAAAGGCGAGCAGGCGGGCACCTGGGTGGATGCCTACTTGTGTCTTTGGAAGCTGAGGGTAAGAATGAGAGGAGACAGAGAGGAAGGAGATGTAGGCAAGAGAAGAAAAGAACAAATAGCCGCTAGAATCTCCAGGGGCTCTGAATATCTCGCATGCATCCCAGTGATGCGACCCAGTGCAGGGTCTTTTGTAGCTGGACGCTTGTCCTCCCTCCCTTCCTTCCCTTTCACATAGCCTGCTTGCCACGTGACCAAATATGAGTTAAGTAGTTAACAGTAGTTGTCGGCACCTATAGGTATCAGACTCTGGGTAGATGCAGGGAATCAGAGGTGAGGGCGCACGATCCGTGCCCTCAACATGTTCAGTCTAATGAGAGATAAAGGCATGCACACAGTGACTCACCCTAATTGATGTCACAGTGAAAGGGATCTGTGTAGCGTCTGGTGGTGGCCCAGCTCTGACCAGAGGGCTGGGAGGGCTTCACGGAGCCTGGCCTCTGAGCCAAGACCTGGAAAACAAGTCAGAGCTAGCGCAACAGGCAGAGAGAGGAAGGGCAGTCCCAGCAAGAGGAAGAGCTGTGCGGTTCCTGGGTGGCTCAGTCGGTTAAGTGTCTGACTCTCGATTTCGGCTCAGGTCATGATCTCAAGATTCGTGGGTTCAAGCGCCAGGCCGGGCTCTGTGCTGACAGTATGGAGCCTGCTTGGGACTCTCTCTTTCTCTTAGTCTCTGCCCCTCCCCTGCTCACACACACACTCTCTCTCTAAATAAATAAATAAACATTAAAAAAAAAAAAAGAAAAGCTTTGGTAAAGGATTGGGGGTCACTGATGGGCACAGTGTGTTTGGGGAAAATGTAGAATGTGGGAGCAGGAGAAGCTAGTAGCTGATGTCCCCTATAGGGCCCTGCTTAACAAGTGGCAGCAGGATGGGGGGTTGAAGAGGCTCCCAGCTTCTGGGATAAAGGACCTGCCTCCTTCTCCCTACACTGGTCAACGTGACTAAGCCACACTACCCAGCATAAGGTTCTAGAGAAGGGTAAGGAGACCAAGAGACCTTTGTTTATGTGGCCGTCGAAAGGGTCTGGGCTTTTGGGTGGCTTGGCTTTTGGGTGGAGGCAGCAGGGACTGGGCACATCCTTCTAATCGTACCCACTCTTTTCTTCAGTTTCTAGTCCTGCAAGATCTTCCTCAAGACCCTCTCTACCTCCTCAGAAAACATTCACCTTCACTTACCTATGGCAGCCTCAGGACAGAGTCCACCTGTTCCTGCCCTCATTCTATGGCAGAAACGGGAGCAGAGCCCTGAGGAACCCCAAGGAGAATTGGAATAGGAACACTTGAGATGAGGATTTCTTATTGTAAATGAGCACAAACAATTTAGAAAACAAATTGGAAAGGTATATCCAGAGTCTGCTGAAAATCCCTCACTGGCTCCCCATTACCTTAAGGATAAAATGTGAACTCGTTGGTAACAGAACACGGGCTGCCCCTCCTAGCCGCTCAGTCTCACCTCCCCTCATGAGCGTCTGGGGACCCCTCCACACCCACATCCACACCCCACGGTCCTTGTGCCACCAGCAGGTCCTGGAATACATTGTGTTTTCTGGAGCTGTTGTGACTTGAGTCTTGCTGTTTTCGCTGTCCAGATTTCCCTTCTTTACCTTATCCACCAGGGTGACATTCCCTACCATTGCAGCAGCTTGCTTGGCCTTACCCATATCCCTCGGCTTATTTGGAAGTAATTTCCTGGGTCCCCGTAACTCTTTGCATCTCACATTTGTAGTATTTATCAAACTGTATCATTTATGGACTTGTGCCCCACTAGCCAGCAAGCCCCATGATGGCAGAGTGAGCTTTTTCATCTTTGTATCCTCAGTGCCCAGGACAGTCTCTGGCACATAGTAGGTGTCCAAGGAATATTTGGTGAAAGCATGTATAAGTCATAAAAGTTATTCTGCCCCTTGATTTGATAATCTCAGTTGTAGACATTTATCCTAAGGAAATATTACATCCCTTTGATCAGTCTGTAATTCTTTCCTGTATCTCTTCTCTTATTTTTTAATGTTTATTTATTTATTTTGAGAGAGTGAGCACAAACAGGGGAGGGGCAGAGAGAGAAGGAGACAGAGAATCCCAAGCAGGCTGACAGCGTGGAACCTGACACGGGGCTAGAACCCACAAACCGTGAGACGATGACCTGAGCTGAAATTGAGAGTCGGACGCTCAACCGACTGAGCCACCGAGGCGCCCCTGGATCTCTTCCCGATCTATTGCAGTATTTGCACATCAGCTATTTACCAAATGCTTACCAGGCACGAGGCAAGGTGACCAGACCAACCATTCCCTTCTGCCTGGTGCCATCCTGGTCTTACAGCTGGAAAGGTCATTGTCCTGGAAATCAGTCCCAGGCAAGTCAAGCGGGCTGTTCACCCTGGTGCCAGACTCCATTTTTCATAGGCTGGAGTTAAAGTTAAGAACCAGATGCTCCAGGTCCTGCCCTCAAGGAGCTTACATCCTAAAAGCAGGGGATGACCCCAAACGTAACCATGAGCATGCTGTTACAAAGCTTGGCACCAACTGCTGTGAATGCATAGGGTAAAAAGCAATGGTTGCTGCATGTGTGTGTGCGTGTGTGTGCATGTGTGCGTGTGTGTGCATGTGTGCGTGTGTGTGTGTGTGTGCGTGCGTGTGCGTGTTTGTGTGGGCAGAGGACGGTTTGTAAAGGGGGTGGTATTAGAGCTGGGCAGAGAGAGAACTGTAGGGTTCTCCTGACAGACAAGGCAGGCTGCTCACAGTCACCTCCTTGGGGCTCGTGCTCCATCCTGCCCCACGTTCTGTGCTGTGTGTGGTTGTACAGCTACTGTCTCCAAGGGAAGGGTCGTGCTTCTATTTAGTTTCTCACACCCTTCCCTGTGCCAGCCAGCGGTTGCCCTTTACTGTCTGCTGCTCCCTGGTTTCTAGTCTTCTTGGCACAGAAAAGATTCCAGGTATTAGCCCCCCATCTTTGGTCAACTTTGCAAGCGGGGTGTGCCTAACTCGAACGCTTTTCACCTTGCTCCAGTGTGGTGTTGTATGCCCTATGCGTTTTCAAACCAAAGCTCCTGCCTCAGGCAGTCCTCTCCTGGCCTTGCCTACTTTCTCCGGTAGCCGCCTTCCATGACGGCATGAGGGACAGGGCGCGTTATGGACTGAATCGTGTCCCCCACAAAATCCCGTGGGACTGTTTTGGGAGACAAGAAGGAAAGTGACTTTTAGTCTCTGGAACAGTGAGAAAATAAACTGTTGTCTAAGTCTCCTAGCCCACGGCACTTTGTTAGAACGGCCCATGCAGGGGCGCCTGGGTGGCGCAGTCGGTTGAGCGTCCGACTTCAGCCAGGTCATGATCTCGCGGTCCGTGAGTTCGAGCCCCACGTCGGGCTCTGGGCTGATGGCTCAGAGCCTGGAGCCTGTTTCCAATTCTGTGTCTCCCTCTCTCTCTGCCCCTCCCCCGTTCATGCTCTGTCTCTCTCTGTCCCAAAAATAAATAAACGTTGAAAAAAAAAAATTAAAAAAAAAAAAAAAAAAGAACGGCCCATGCTGACTAATGTAGGGATGCTTTAATATTTCCCAGCTGAGAGTCTGGCCTCTTCAACTGAACCAGGCCCATCGGGGCAGAAGCCTAGTCTTAGAATGATCCCACATGGACAGGGCCCAGCATGGTGAACGGTAAAAACCTAGTCATTTCTGAGGGGCAACAAGAAGAGGGGAGATCTTAGGAGCAGCAGGAAGGAATGGGGGTCTTAGGACAAAGCCATCAAATGTGTGAACAAAAGAGCCGATGACACTCACCCTCCTTGTCTCCTTAGACGTCTCTCCTCTCCCAAGAGTGGAGGCACGGATCATATTCTGGAGATGCTCTAGGCAATTGTTGTCATTGAAGGCAGGACTTTGGAGGTCCTTTGGAGGTCTCATGTTCTAGAATCCTGACATCTTTCTTTGGTCACTTGCTAGACGCCTATTACAGTTATGAAACAATTTTATGGTTGGCCCTCACAATCAGGCTTGGACATAGGGACCTGGCATTAGCCCTGTTTTACAGATGGGAACACTGAGGCTCAGAGGCCAAGTGCCCTGTACAAGGTCACATACCCACTGGATGAGGGACCCAGGCCTCAGCTCCAGGTCTCTTTCCCTCCCGAGTCCGTGAGCTTTCCACCCCATTGCCCTGGAGCAAAGACCCCATCACTCGGGTCGGTGTGGCCTGGGCGGCCCTGAGTGGATCACCCAGTCCCTTCTCATTCCTGCCCTGTGGTCAGGGAGCATGTTCCCCGGGCCGAGAAGGCAGCCCGCAGCTATTCTTTCCACAATTGCTCCTTTCAGTCCAGATTTGTTTTTTGATTTGTTTTCTGTTTGTCTTTTCTTCTGGGGAGGGCGGGAGGGATGGGGGAGGCTCAGCCTTTTCTGCGAGCTCTGTGTTTATTTCTCCTTCTGTTGTGTGGGGATTTTAAATGACGAGGCTTTGATTTTTCTGCCTCCTTGGGAGATTTGTGCAATTTTTAAAAAACACACTGGCTCTGGTGCTACATTGCTGCCCAATTTCGCCTGCTGAGGAACCCATGGGTCTGTGAATGAGCGCCTTCCCCCTCCTCGCGCGGGGCACACAGAAGGCACGGACTCCGTGCTTTGCTGGGCGAGAGTGGGGGGGCAGAGAATGGGGGCAGGAGAGACGCCAGGTATGGAGGGGGCCTGAGGAGAGCGTCTCCACCAGCCTGCATTGGAATACTCACGCTCAAACATACAAGCCCACCCTCAGCCCTGAGAAGCCACGACGTGACACGAGAGAAGGTGTGCGAGTGTACGTTCGCCTTTGGCCAAGAGCGTACATCCGAGGGAGCAGGCGTGAACACAGTTCTGGAGACACTCGAGCATGTCAAGGGGGGAGACATGCCAGCTCTATGTACTTGGGCACACGCGTGTGTTGCCACATCTGTGGGAAGATGTCCACGGAGCCCAGATAACCATGCACTTGCCTGGGCGCAGAACGGTAAACGTGCCGAGGAGATGGCAGGTACACGTGAGATGTTTGCGGAGCCCGGACACGACATGAGGAGACCCAAGTTCAAGCGCCCAACCTACTCCGGCGATGGCAGTATGTATTTTGAAGCAGATTCAGGAGTGAGCAAAGGCACACGTGTGTGCACCCGTGTTTCTTTTTGCGCCAGCCGAGGAGCGTGCCACGGTGTGTCCTGTGTCCCTGTGGGTGTGCATTCTTGCGTGTGCTTGGGGCTGGGTGAACACACGTTTGCAGGGACCATGGGAAGATGCACCTCCCGGATGTACGTGAGAGAACGTCGGGGTGTGTTTGTGCCTCTCAAAGAGCCACAGCAGTGGCAGCGAAGACGGAAGGCAAATGGCGTAAGCTGCCTCCATGTCTGGAGACTCCGGAGCAAACCCCGTGCGGGCTGCGACTCGAGCGGTGGCCGTTACCATGGCTATCACTAAAAAGACACTGCTGGTGACTGTTTGTTTTCCAAATCCCCAATCTTGTGACAGTCCCTTCTGAAACTCAACCCCTTTCCCGGGCTGCTGTCTTCCCTCTCAGATCAGGAGATGAGAGTCCAGTTCCCTCCCAGTCTCCAGAGGGAGCGGAGGGGGAGGTCAGCCGGCCTATATTCCAACCCCCCTCCCCTCCCCCAAATCTCGGTGCATCTGGGGATGACTCAGGACCCTCTTGGAGAACCGGAGGGCTCCATGAAGATAGATAGCCCCCTGCACGTCTTTGGGCCAGATCTCCTGGCCCAGCTCATGACTAACTGCCGGCCGGGGCGGGGGGGGGGGGGGGCGGGCCGGGGGGTTGCTAAGGATGATTCAGGGAGTCACAGCTGCAGATTGACAAGAGCTTGGCCTGGCAGCCCAGGTGGGGGAGGGGGACTGTAGACAAAGGCCTGGTCCCAGGCTACGCTGGGCAGGCCTGCACACCATGACAAATACCTGCTGTCGGCCCCTTGGCGAGTCTGTGACTCGGTGACAGGGAGGCTGGAGGGATCGCCATGAAGGAGGAGGAAGGCTGAGTCAGGCTGTGGGAAGCTCCCTCCCGCTCATAGGTGATCGGTCACAGTAGCTCATCTCTTTAAAGGCAGGGCCAGTGAGACCCAAGTCACAGGCTCCCTTTGCATATCAGCAAGTCAGCTTCAGAGATTCCAGGCTACATGCTGGACTGGCAGCCAGGCCTTCTCTGTATCATGGGTAATACAGAGCAGAGAGGGGGCACAGCCCATGCACGCCTCCCTGGAGGTGCACGGCAACAGGCTGCCCCCCGCTTCTCCCTCCAGACAGCTCCCTGAGGGCAGGCGTTGTGTCCTTTTCAATGACACCGGATACTCCCTCCTCCAAGATGGCACCCTGCACCGGGCCCTGGTGACAGCAGGAAGTCAGTACATGTTCTCTGAATGAAAGGCAGTGCCCTGGGAGCCCTCAGACCTGCATGTTCCCACGTGGGACCCCGACTGTATGTGGGGACACCTCTTTACCTTTTCTCAACATTGCTTCCTTCATCTAAAAAGTGAGGAGTGTGGATTGAATTATCTCTACACTTCCAGCACTGACATTTCATGATTCTGTTAACTAATTGAATTGGATGGACATTATGGGGAATGTTGAACAACAGGCTAATTTTTCTTTGAACATTAACCAGATCCCCGGGCTGTGTCATTGTCAGGTCAGCAGAAAGCAGACTATGAAATACTCCTACCTTCTCTCCTTTTGTCAGTGAAGAGACTCATCGCGTCCTTCCTGGAACCTGCAATGGGGAGTTTGAAGATGTGTTCTGAGATTTCTGGTGGTTGGGATGCTTTGGGCACTAGCTGGCCCTTCAGGGGCAAGAGACCCAAGCTCCCTTCCGTGGTAACAGCCAGGCCCCTGACTCTGCTTGGGGAGTCAAAGTGGGGGCTACAGAAAAGTGGTGGGTTTTTTTTTTTAATGTTTATTTATTTTTGAGAGAGACAGACAGACAGAGCATGAGCAGGGGAGGGGCAGAGAGAGAGGGAGAATTGGAAGCAGGCTTGACTTGAGGCGAAGTCAGCTGCTTAACTGGCTGAGCCACCGGGGTGCCCCAAAAGTGGGGGTTTGGGAAGCAGATCCTGGCTCCTGGAATGGAGACAGAAAACAGGGATATGTCTTTGTGGAGCCAGGGGGAATAGATGCCAGAATTCTTCCTTCCTCTAACTCCTGATTTGCTGGGTTACTCCCTCTCTGGATAGTCTTTTTCTCCTGGTGATAAGAGTCATGGGTTGAATTATGTCCTCTCCCCCATCCATACGTTGAAGTCCTCTCCCCCAGTACCTCAGAATGTGACCTTATGTGGAAATAGGGTTGTTGGAGACTTAGATGAGGTTGTCCTAGAGTGGGAGGTGGGGACCCTAATCCAGTATGACTGGTGTCCTCATCCAAAGGGGAAACACGGACACAGATGCTCGTAGAGGGAGATGCCACCCACAGACGAAGGCAGACGCAGCATGATGTGTCTGTGAGCCAAGGGATGCCATCAATTTCCGTAACCACCAGAGGCTAGGCCAGGGGCCTGGGACCAGTCCTGCCCTCACAGCCCTCAGATGGGACCTTGATCGTGGACTTCTAGCCTCCAGAACTGAGAAACCATCAATTTCTGTGGTTGGAGCCCCCAGGCTGTGGTACCTGTTACTGTAGGCCTGGCAGATTAATACGATCAGAGGTGCCCCCCTGCCGGAGAGGGTATTCCCTCCTGTCCCCCGTCCCCACCCCCGTCAGGACTCCACCCAAGAGAATGAGGTAGAGGGACTGTAACAGCAGGCAAAGATCCTCAGGGAAAGTGATTTTTTGCAGCCCAGTCTGGCTTCCTGTGGATCTAGCTATTACTGTGGATCAGGATGTCCTGCCTTCTATCCCACCTAATTCCCACCTAATTCCTACGTCCAGCCCTTTTTGTCTTATTTGACCCTCAGAAGAGACAATGGTCAACCGGAACCCCCACCTCCAGAAAACAGGCCTTGGTTGCCTAAACGGCTGATGTGGAATCTCCTTTCCATAGCAGCTGACTGCCCCCAACCTCCCAGAGCAAGGAAAACCTTCGGCGCCCAGCCCCCACCCCCTGTCCAGACCCAATCCTCCAAATGTCCGCCTGATGACCTTTTCTCCCATGTCCCGGAGTAGGCGAGACAGGCTGTGGCCTCCTCCCCCGAGTCCAGCCCTCCCCTGACTCCCTGGACCCCTGCGCACAGGCCGTCCTTCCCAAAGACGGGGTTTGTTTATGTGATCCCACACGCCTTGTCTCCAAACACAGCGTGGAAATAAGTCGTGGGGACGAGAGGCAGCGGCTGCGAAATCGCAGTGACCGATGAGAGGGCCTGATTGCTTGTGCGTAGCTGCTGAAAGGGGTCTTGACATTTTAAGTGCTCGTCACAGTGAGGAATGACAGCGGCAGACAATGAGACACTTCCTCTTTGCCTTTTGCTGGCTATTAATAAGTGTTTCTGATTCTGCAGATGTGGGAGAGATTCTGGGCCATTGGGTTGGGTGTGCTGTGTTTTTTTGTGTTTTTTTTTTCTCACTTTGTCTTTCTCCCAGGTCCCCGTTTCCTCCTCTCTCCCCTGCCTCCCGCTCTGTGAGCCTGCCGCCAGTCTCCGTCTCTCCCCGGCTGTTTGTCTTGGAGTCAGATTTGTTAGTGCTCAGGAAATGTCATCAGGCAGCTGGTCTCCGACCTGCTCTTGGCTCTTTGCTCGAATCCAATCCCTTAGTCTCCCCTGGCTTGGACCAACTGCCAAATCCCACTCGCTTTCCCCAGGGTTAGAGAAGAAGAGAAGGAGTGTGGCGTACTGTCGGGGAAGACAGGGAGCGTGTGAGGCTGGAATTGGGGACAGGGTGGCAGGGCACTGGCTGTATGATGCAGGGCCACTGAGAGCACTCAGTGTAGGCAGGGACAGAGGGGCCGGGCCTTGGGGACAGACCAGTTCAGAGACAATGGGAGGGGGGAGTAGATCCTTCTTCCCTTCCTCCTTTCAGCAGCACCGACTTCAGAAAAGCCACAGCCTTTCTGTCCTCCTGCAGAGCCTGCATAGGGAGGGGTGTCGTCTCCCGGCCTTGGGGAGAATGTTGGCTGAGCGCATCTAAGAGGAGGCTGTTTGGTGTCCAGAAGCCCTGAGTCTCACTGTTCGTTGTTTTCAAATCCACTCTCTCTCCCAATTAGGGAGATCAACCACCTGATGTTCCCAGAATTGAGGCGTTTTCCACAGAGCTCAAACTGGGACAGTCCTGGGGCCTACGAGGACCCTTAGTCACTTGACCCAAATCACCCCATGACTCCTGACCTGGCTTCTGGCGTGCCTTCTCAAGAGGTACCTTCCTGGCTTAGGGGCGCCTGGGTGGCTCAGTCGGTTAAGCGTCTGACTTCGGCTCCGGTCATGATGTTGGAGCCCCTTGTCGGACTCTGGGTTGACAGCTCAGAGCCTGGAGCCTGCTTTGGATTCTGTGTCTCCGTCTCTCTCTGCCCTTCCCCCACTCATGGTCTCTCTCTCTCTCTCTCTCTCTCTCTCTCTTAAAATTATATAAACATTTAAAAAAAATTTTTTTTAAAGAGGTACCTTCCTGGCTTGAAATGCACTCTGGTGGAGAAGGCAGTGAGAAGGATGCAAGAGGGCAGCTTGAGTGGGAAGGAAAGAGCCTTCAGACCTGAGCGGCTCAGTCTTCTCATGCCAGCAGAAGAGAAAAGAGATGTCCAGCCGAGGGCGAGTGACACCTGGAGATGCCTTCCAAGCCAAGAGCCTCTGTGTCCCTGGGGGAACAAGGCTTGGAGGAACCAAGCAAATAGAGGGGCAATGCTCCTGCTCCAGGACCCGCCTGGCCCTCTGCTCCCCTTGCCCTCTCCCCTCCCTCTCACTCCCAGCCAGTGCCCCCCACCCCGCCCCGGCTAGCCCCCCCCCTCCGCAGCCTGGCTTCGTTGGAGTCCAGCTCCAAAGCCTTATCCCAAGCCCGCAGCCTTTGGATCTCTTTATTCTGATTCAATTACATACACAATATGAGCTTTGCAAACAGAAAATTACACGCTGCAATAATTGAATTCTTTCCTGGACTTGAAGCTTGCTGGGCTGTGGTGTGGAGCAGCTCCCAGATACCCAGCCTCGCCCCAGGGCCCCACCTTCACTTAGCAAAATAGCTAACATTTAAACACCATTTTATATTAATAGTGCCTCTACCTCCACTATCTCCTTTGCATTTTACAAGTAGGTGAAGTAAGCTTTTACACACCGTGGTTAGTTCTTCCCTTTTTTACGAGTGGGGAAACTGAGGCATAGAGCAATTCTAAGATGTGCTCAAAGTAACGGAGCAGGTGATTGTGTCAGAGCCAAGATCCAAATCTAAGTTTTATGTGACAAATTTCATGGTTTCCCCCCACCCCCAGTCCAGGCTGACTCCCATTTCCTGCCCACCCTAACCACCACATGGGCCTGGCTCTCCTGGTCCCTTGTGATTCATGAGAAAGGGCCCGATTACTTGCCCTCCCTCCTATAAGTCCAGGCCTCCGTGCTATCCAAGAGCCCTGGATATAATCACCATACCCCAAAGCCACTGTTTCTAGACCTGCCAAAACCCCCATAAGCAAAGATCACGGTGGGCAATGCAAGAGAGGATGCTCTTTCCCGTCTACCAAATCTGTCCCCTGTAGGACCCACATGACAACTACGTTTTCATTCATTGTTCCTGCCCTTACTGCTGCTGGTGTCACGAAGGTTGATGGAGCAGGTGCTCTGGGCTGGGCATTTCTCTCATTTGGTCCTCCCGGCAAATGAATAAAGCTATGATCATTTCTGTTTTGGAGATGAGCAACCGGGGCTTAGAGCAGCCAAAAAAACTTGTCCAAGTCTCTATTGGAAATAGGGACTAGAACCCAGGCTCGCCAACTGCAGTCTATGCTCTTAACCACAGTGCCGCATGGCTGGCTGGAGGCATGGCCCCTTTCTTCCTTGCTGGTTCAGATCAACCTCCCCTTTGCACTGGGCTATTGAACTCCTTTCCTCATGGTCTCCTTGACTTTGGTCTTAGGTTCACTAAATCCATCATCTGTACTCAGCTGGTGGGTGACTTAAACATCTCTAACAAGGCTCCAAGAAAAACGCCATATTTCCCAACTGCTCACAGAAAAAAAAAGTTTGCACTCTGTGAGGCACTGGCAGGTGCTCTGTGATTCCTGTTTCTCTCCTGATTCCTACCTTCTGCCTTTTCGGCTGCGTCGTATTCCCTAGCTATGCTAAACTGCTCAGAATTCCTTTATTGCAAACACCAGGAGGTTTCACACCTCAGTGTTTTTCACTTAGGCTTCTCCTCCTCCTCGGAGTTCCCGTCCCACTTTTCTGTGCTGGGCTTAATCTTACTTCTTCATCAAGACTCAGCCTAGGCATCATCGTCTCCAGAAAGCCTTTGCCGAATCTCAGGTGGGCTAAGTCTCCTTTGCTATGATTCCATAGTCCCCCGTGTGCACTGTCCTAAGAGGACACATTACTTGTTCATGTGTTGGTGACCTGTAGCCCTGCCCTCCAATCCTGGACTGCAAGCTCATTATCCAGGGACTGGATTGTTCTCTCTGTGTGCCCCAGCAGCTAACACAGTTCCTGGCTCACGGTAATCACTCATGACCTGTCTGTCGAAAGTCTTTAAATCACTACATTTAGCTGATGACACTACATGCATGATCATGTCCTCTTAAATACCTAACCCCGGAAGATTTCCCATGATTCCTGACACCCTGAATATAAAAGGAACTATTTTACCAAATGGCCTGGAGTTGTATGTACCAATGGGAACTCTGTTTCTTAGAGATGAAGAAAAATTCTAGAATAAGAAAGTCTCTTCTTACACATCAACTGACTTTACACTGATTTCCTTAGAGGGTCCTAGAAAATGGGAAGGAAAGTTTGAGATAGTACAAAGTTAACCTGTCAGTCTGAGGCTACTCTGACAGGCCTAGCCAACAAGTCAGAGAAACAAGTCTTCTTTCGGCTAAGAATATGCCAGGCATTATTGTCATAAAAGGAAACCTGGAAAAATGAAGACATTTACCACGCTCCTGATATAGAAGATTCAATATTGCAAAGATGTCAATTCTCCCCAAATAGATCTATAAATATTTAATGCACTTCCAATCAAGATCCCAGTAAGGTTTTTCATAGAACCTGACAAGCTAATTTTGAAATCCATATTGAAACATAAATATCAAGAAAATCAAGATAATTAAAAGAAAGAAAAAGGAAAGGAGATGTGCTCTCTCAGATATCAAACATACTATATATTTATAATAAAACTCTGTGGTATTGACTCAAAAATAGGTAAGCAGGCTGAAAGACTAGAATACCAACTCTAGCACATAGTAGACACTGAATAAATATTTGTCAGGTAAATAAATAAGGGTGGAATTTCACATCAATTGTGGTGGGACAATTGACTATTCATTAGGGGAAAAAATAGAGGTAGATTCTACCAGTCACAAAAATCAATTCCAAATAGCTTAAAAACCAAAGCATAAAGATATTCATAATATTTAAAAGAGACTATAGGACAATTTGTTTATGACCTTAGGGTAAGGAGGGCCTTCTAAATAAATGAAAATATGCAAAATATATAGAGCAGGGGTTGGCCCACCACCTATCTTTATGTAAAAATAGGGACACAGACACATCTGTTGTATGCATTGTTTTGGGCTGCTTTTGTGCTACCGTGGGAGTTGAGTGGTTGTGACAGAGACAGTAGATCTCATGAAAGTGAAAATATTTACTGTCTGGCCATTTCTAGAAACTGTGCTGACCCCCGACACAGCATGAAAAGATTGATAAATATAACTATATCAAAAATTAAGGGGCGCCCGGGTGGCTCAGTTGGTTAAGCGTCAGACTCTTGGCTGCAGCTCAGGTCATGATCTGTCGGTTTCATGAGTTCAAACCCCTCTGCACTGTCAGTGAAGATCCTGCTTGGGATTCTCTCTCTTTCTCCCTCTCTGTCTTCCTCTCCCCCACTCTCTCTCTGTCTCTCTCTCTCTCTCTCTCAAAAAAAAAAAATTAAAACTTAGCTGTCACAATGATGCTATGAACTAAGTTGGAAGCGTAAAACACAGACTTGAAGAAAATATTTTCAACATATAATAACAGACAAGAGATTATAAGTATTGAGGTTATGTGAAGACAGCTTACAAATTAAGGAGTCACTCTAACAAGAAAAAGACGATTACCCCCCTAGAAGGGTGGGCAGAAGATATGAACAGGAAATTCACAGAAGACATTAGTATGGTTGATAGAAACCCAAAGAGATACTCAACCTCACTGGTTTTATCACCCAAGGCCCCAGCAAGAAATAGAGGGTGAAATTAGGCAATTTGAAGAAAGTTTAATAAAGGGACCATTTACAGAGGTGTGGACCAGATTTAAATAAACAGACAAGGGATCCTGGGCCAATAATTTTATACCATGTGTATTTTGTGTTATATATATTTACCACAATTAAATAGCATGTATGTCCTCCTCCTCCAAAAAGCATTAAAAAGCCAACTGTGTGGTGTTTTAAAATATTCAAATATAAAGGCACAGACAGGTTGAAAATAAAAGATGCAAACTGCAAAGAATAAGCAGAAGAAAGCAGGCATGGCTATATTTCTATCAGAAAAAAACAGATTTTGAGACTAAAATATTACTGGAAATAAAGACATTAAATGGTGGGTCAGTCCATCAAAAAAAAAAAAAAAACACCCTAAATAATCTTAAGTGTCTGTGTACCTAATAACAACAGAGCTTCCCATATAGAAAGTGACAATTGACAAATCTAAATGCAGAAATAAAGAAATCCACAGGTATAGTTTTTCACAACTTCCTCTCAATAACTGATAGAGCAAATAGCAAAACAACGCCAGAGACACGCATAATTTGATACACTGGAAGCTATTGCCACCTCAAGGCTTGAAGGTCCAAGACAAAGAGTAGAAATCTGGGAGTACTGTATGGAGAGAGCTGATGACAGCAACTGTCCAGGGTGCATTAACCCACTGGGACCTGGCAGAGAAGGAAACAAAGGAATACAGTCCTCACCTTCATTCTCCTCCTGTCCTCTGAACCTTCTATTGGCTGAATCCAGCTGGAAGATGAAGGACAAGGAGCCTGTTGGAATAGTCCTTCAGGCCAGCTTCTTAGAGAACGGGGTAGAGAGATGTGGGGAGTGGATCTGGAAGGGCCAAGTGAAGATATTCACACCCATAATCCATGAAAATGATTATCACAGCAACAGTGAGATGCCCCTTTTAACCCACAAAAATGGTAAATATTTGTCAAGTGTGAGTGTTGTGAAACATACTCTCAGACACTGATGAAGAAATTTGGTCAGCTGCTTTGGAGTCCAATTTTTCAACTTCCTTTTAATTTTAAGTATGCATATATTATACCCCAGCAATTTCACTTCTCTGTATCTAGAGAAACAGTTGTACTATTGCACAAAGAGGTATGTACAAATATGTCCATTGCAGTATTTTTTAAAGTGAGAAATGGAAAACATCCCAGATTCCTATCAGTTGAGGAATAAATTATATTATCTTTAAATAAATTGCATTGTAGTCATATGACAGGATAATATGCATTAGTTGAAAAGAATAGGATTGGTTCTAATATATACTATTATGGGTAGCTCTCCAGGAGGTATTATTGAGTGAAAAATGGAAGCTGTAAAATAATAATGTGTATGGTATTTTATTTATGTAAAACATGCAAAATAATCATATATTTTATATGATAAGACATTTACATCAATGTAAATTTGTGGCCATAGTCTAAAAGGATATGTATGTCATGATTACGAGAAGATGGTCAATTTTTTAATAAGAAGAATGTATTTATTTTTTGTTTGTGAGGTTAAAAATTCATTACCACCACTATCACCACCAGTGGCAACAAAGCCAGAAAACTAGCCGTGTTGGAATGCTCTCATATGGAATTCTCTCATATGAAGCCTTCTGGTTCCGTCTATCAGAATTCCTCCCTCCCGTGCACCATCTGGACCACAAATCTCTGTTCTAGCATGTGCCACAGTTGGCCTTACACTAGGGTTCATGGTTTATGTGTCTGCTTTCCCTTCTGGACTATAATCTCCTTGAGTCCAAGGACTGTGCCTTTGTGGTGGGCACTCTTTGCTTTCTCTTCTCATCTCTGTCCTCTTTCTGCCAACTGTTCGACTTAAGTCCAATCCATAGGTGACAGCAGTGCCCTCCGGGAACGACGCTTGTCAGTAACAAGTACCTGGGCAACTGGCCCAAGTTGGACCAATTAGTGTCCCTTTCTGGAAAATGAGGACCTGGGAGAGAGAGAAGGCTAAACCTACAATATGTCAACTGCCATGTTCTCAACTTCAGGGACAGGAGAAGCAGACAAAGCTAGTTCTGAAGAGAAGGAAAGAAGGAGAATCAAAAGACGTGCAGAAGGGAGCAAAAATCTGAACTCTGCTGGTGTTTGAGGACCTGACTCTGCCTTGCTTCAGCAGCATCTCTCTGTCCCTTTATGTAAAGTCGTCCCTGCATCTTTATAAATGTCCACAGTTTTGACTAACATCTCCAGTTGGTTTCTGTCGCTTGTAACCCGGAGAATTCTAATTAATAGTGAAGAGCTATGCCCTTTTGCATCTCCTACTGTACCTACCTCAGGGCAGAGCCTGCTTCCTAGTGGGTCCTCTCAACAACCATTTGCTGAAATGGACCAAAGGAGGCATTATTCCTGCCACAGGCCCTGCACGGGTGCCCACCTGGCCTCTGTTTCATACTTGCAGTGATTGTGGTTCACCACCTCCCAAGACACCCCATCCCACCGATGGGGCAGCTTGAACACCTCCATGTCCTCTCTGTCATGACAGCTCTGCAAATGGGAAGTCTCCTCTTTTCCCAGCTTCACCTAATTTTCCCCATAAGGCACCTCTTCCACACCCTTCTTTCCCTGATCACACTCCTCACAACAAACCCCCGTTTGTCAGCGTCACTCTTAGAAGGAAGTGCCCCAAACTGACTCTTCAGACTTCAGGCTCTGGCGGCCTGTGAGTGATGGGCAGGGCTGTGGGATGCCACAGGGCTGAGCCACAGGGCTGAGAGTCAGTAAGGGGCTGTATTATGTTGCTGAGGATTTAAAAAAGAATTATTCCGTGTAGGGAACTACTTGGAAATTGCTCCGATGTATAAACTCTTTGCTATTAAAGGTGAGTGGGAATTGTGTTGATACAGAATTTGGTGTGCTGATGTGAAACCCTGAGTACAAAGTGTTACCACAGCGGGAGGCACACGTCCCCCCAGGCAATCCCACAGTCCCTCCGTGACTCTGAATCACTCATACTTGAGGGGCAGCTGGCATCCCTCAAACTTGGAATTGAACTGCGGACACTACAAAGTCAAGTGGGAAGCAGGCTTGTCAGAGCATCCTGGAGCTGGGAGGATACTCCAGAAGGGATCACCTAGCCTAATCCCTTCATTTTACAGCTAAGCCACCTTAAATCCATTCTGGAACCTGTGGGACATTAATAAATTAATAATTAATTAATAAATAAATAAAATAAAGTCAATTTTACCTATGAGGAAGCTAACCCAAGGTGGTCCGATGGCTAACCCAAGAGCATGCGGCAGGCTGGGAGTTCACAGTTCTTTCCTCCACACTTACTGGTCTGTGGGAGGGAGCTGCCAGCCCATTAGGGGCAGCTCTTAGGTGCAAGGAAGCGTCTCATCTTCTCTTTGAGGACAGCAGGCACAGACTAAGGGCCATTTGTTAACAGCCAGAAATCTAGAAGCAGCTGAACTAATCAAAGCTTGCAATTAGGGAGCATCCATCAGCCAGACTGCCCACCCAAGAACTGGTTTCCCGGCCTGCCCCCTTCCCCACAGGAAGCACGACAAATCAAATCAATATTGGAGTTAAATTCTTCCCTCTTCTTAAATGTTGCATCTGTGAGAGTGTAAGGGATGGCAATCGATTAGAGCACAGTACGGGCTTTATGTGCACGTGCAAATCTCTTAACTTCTCCAGAGACTCCAGAACCTCACCTTCTCCTGCAGTAAGCCTTTAGGAAACAGGGAACAGTTGTCTCTCGGTGCAGTGACCAGACAGAACATGCCATGCTCTCTCTGATGACTTTTCTAAGTTCCATGGGGGAGAACTTACCTATTTGACCAGGAGAACAATCAAACTCTTTATCTACAGTCGCCACATACGGTGAAAGCTGCAGGCTGTTTGCAGTGTAGAGGGGTGTCTGAGGAACAGCCCTGGTCAGCTCCCTCCGGGTTCCTCAGCATGGTTTAAGGGTGGCTGGAGATAAGCACAGTTCCCGGAGACGAGTTTAGATCCCTCTGGAATTCCAAAGGTCTGAAACTTCATTTCCTCCCCAAGAAGTGACAGATGAGAAGGACACTATAGGGGTTTTGGAAAACAAAACGTGTAAATTATGTAACAGCTCACAATGGAAATAATCGGGGCAGCAAGAGAGTTGGCCAAATCCAGAAGGTACTAGACAACAAGTCTAGCCTGAAGAATTCAAAGTCCGGGAGAAGCCATGTGTCCAATCCCACGCCGGCTTCTGACTTCCCCGTTGCCCTACGGGCACCCTTTCCAAAGGGAATACCTCTTCCGTTCGCGGCTTTGCTTGGGTGCCCAGTTTCCTAGTGTCTTTCAAAAATAACATTTATCTGGCTTTGAAGGTCTTATTCTGGGGACATTTCTTATTTTCCTTCTTTCTTCTTTCAAAAAGAAAGAAAGAAAGAAAGAAAAAAACAGCAGCTTTGACTAGTCTGAGGGTGACACGAACGCCTGATTTTTATGCAATGTTGCAAGTGCCTTTCAGCAACACAATGGCAGGCTCTTTGACAATGTCATGCGTCTATTCAAAACAAGCGGCATGCCAGTCAGAGGCCTGGGCGTTTGCACAGTGCTTGTTCTCCGTAGTGATAAGGCATGTTAGATTTTCCCATTCTATTTGAGAAATAATTCTGGTCTTTTTTAAGTCCCCTGCTTTTTTGATTATTTTTTTTTTCTTGCCTCTTTGCCGAACAATAGGACCTGTCCCTGTTTGATTCCTTCCGTGATGCCTGTGCGGTAACAACTTGAGAAAGAGAGAAAAGGAGAGTGGGGACAGGGCTGGGGGTTGAGGGGGGGTAGAATGTGATGGCTTAACAGCCCTGCCAGGTGCTGGCCAGGAGAGGGACAGCGGGAAGGAGGGGCTGGGAGATTAGCACCGATAATTTTGTTGGGTCGATTTGTACAGCTCCTTTTGTTGGAAGCCAAGGTATGTAGGAGGATGGGTTAATTATCTAGCGGGCGTCCTGCTCCCTGGCTGGTCTACCACAGCTAATCCTCTCTCCCTTTAGCAGGTATGCAGCACCAAGAGTGGGAACGTCTGCTTCCTTCCCCTGCTGGAAGCATGATGGATAAAAAGAGGGAAAAAAAAAAAAAAAAGAATGGGGACAGGGATAAGAGTTGGGAGGGTGTGAAGTCATCCAGCTTTGCAAATGGAGAGAAAAAGTCCCCACCTACCTTCTCTCCCCAGCAGGTTCCCCCAGCTAGGATTTGATGTCTTCAAATAGACATGCCCTCCCAACTGGGGTTAGCAGTTGGCTTTTGCTGTGTAATAAACCACGTCGAAACTTAGTGGCTTCAAACAATCACCATTTCCTTCGATCACAATTCTTCAGAGCAATTCTGGGCTGGGCTGGGCTGATCTCAGCTGGGCTCACTGATGTGCGGGTGGGTTGACTGGAGACTGGCCCAGACGGCCCCATCACACCCCTGGTGGTTGGCTAAAGCCATGAGGGTGACCGGGCCATGTGTCTGTCACAATCTAACAGGCTAGTCTGGGAAGCTGCGCTCCAAAAATAGTGACAGGGCAACGCCAGAAGTGTGCGTAAGTTTTCAAGCCCCTGTTCGCATTGGGCAAAGTCATATGGCTACACTCAGGCCATTAGTCATATGACCTACTCAGGTCAAGGAGTGGGGAAACAGTTTCTGGACTCAGCATCAAAACCAGAGGGGAACAGTCTGTGGCCGTTCTTTCTTTCATCTGCTACAGCTTGAATAGCCTCTCTCCTCTTTCCCCCGAGCCCCCGCGAAGACACATACACTAATGTTTGATTTACACACCCGGTTCAAAGCTCCAGGAGAGCTTCTGTCTCGAATGCAATGCCAAAGCATGCTCATGCTCTTCACTGTCTCTGCATTTCTAATAACTTGTACCTGTCCTTTTGCTATTCCTCCCTTTCACCTTCCTGGCAGGATTTTGGAGCTAGCCTAAACTCCCTGTTTTGTGAATGGGGCACTCAGGGCCCAGGAAGGAGGAAGGGTGTGAGCACTGTTGCCCGTCCCATCGGTAGAATGCCTGAGACCCCCAACTCCCCAGTTCTAAGGCCCCATATCAGACACCTCAGGAAACTGCTGCACGCCTTTCCTCTACCACACAGAAGTAATGTTGTGCGTGTGTGTTTACGCCCTATCTATTACCAGAAAAGGATTCAATGTGATTTCCACACCAAAACACAAAACAAAAGGAACAGAGCAGAGCCTTGAAGGGATGTAGAAACAGTTGATGTTCTCAGGCTCCTGAAATGAGTAGATTATACCATTTGGGCAGATTTACTCTGGATTTGCTGGCAGCTGAGGCAAAGGACAGATATTCATTGAGTTATATAGTTTTGGGGTTTTTTTTCTAACAAAAGAAAACATACAAACTCATCTGTTGAGACAATTTATTTTGCTGGCACAAAACTCAAGCAGACGTTGACTGGACATATCTCTCTCTCTACAGAACATCGAACAGCGTTTTGGACACCTTCCTCCTTCACAGTTCCAAAAGCACATTTATTTGCTGTGCCTCTCGCCCCCTGCCCTGCACTGCCTGGCGTGGGGTGCTGCCCACAGTGGGTGCTCAATCAATGCTGCAGGCTGATTGGTGATTGGCATCAGCAGTTTTGACTCCACGCCGGGAGTCGAGTCTCCAGCCCTGGGTGAGTACACAGAGCTATCTGGAAGGCTAAACTAATTGATTTAGTATTGATTGGGCTGCAAACCTCTGTTCAATATCTCCAGAATCCACAGATCCTCCAGGGGAAGAAGCCCCTTCAAATTTCATCCGGGGTTCCTCTAAGCAGCACAAATTTATAAATCGCTGTGCATACCAACCACGCCAGAGTCCTTGCCCACCACCCCACCATCTACTCACGGGTGGCTCTGAGCAGATTCTTTTACTTCTCTGGATAGCTACCTGCCCCCTCAAGCAGCCAGGTACTCTGAGCATCAAATGATGTGGTATGTGCAAAGCTTTAAGTGCCATAGCGATGTAAAGAATCATGGTGATACATTCGGAGTATCAGCTCACGCCTCAGGAAGACTTCCGATTGGTAGCCTCAGGCCTTGCCTAGATGATTCCACCCCAACCTTGTGCCTTGTCATACACAGCACGTGTCAGAGGAACAAAAGGAAAAGAGGCTGAAGGGTATCTACACGAACCAACCACCACTACAGGAGCTCATGTCACCTGGTGGCACTTTATGGGTACATGCTCCAGGTCCCCAGCAGTGGGAGATGGTAGATGGAAGGTCCTTCTTCTGAGGCGGTCTGGGCTCCTGCAATATTGCCGTGGTCGGGGACTGTGTCCTCCAACTCTGACGTGCATATGAATTCCCCGGGGTCTCATTAAAATGCAGATTATGATTCAGTAGGTCTGGGATGGGAGTCTGAGAATCTGCACCTCTGAAAACCTCCCAGGCAGTGCCAGTGCTGGTGGTCTAGGGACCACACTATGAACACAACCAGAGGTAAAAGGACCTATACGACACTGATGCATAGAATTCTGTATATGGTATCGGTGTGCCCAGCTCACAATGTATATAACACGAGCAAGGAATGCAGTTTCTATGGTTCATAGATGGCCCTGAAGTTCACAGCAGGTGGTTAAGGGAGGGCAGAGCTTGCAGAGGGGGTGTTTGTTATCCCTTTACATTTACCATAACCAAAGTTCTTTCTGGAACTCAGGGTATGATGAAATAGGAATGAGGGGTTGAACTTTACATTCTGCCCCTGGCTGGCCTACTTAAGGGTCTGAAGGAGGTGGGCTATTAAGTAATCTGGCTTCCTGCCATGTTAAACCAACAAATAAAATCACACAGGGACGTACTGTTTACTGAGCACTTAGTATAACCCACAGTGTTATATTATGCTATACTTTACTGTACTATGCTATATTATACATACTATACTATACTATACAACTCTACATTTTCACTAACACCTTTCCATAGATGAAAAAGCCAGAGGCACCAAGAGGTCAAGCAGGCATTCCAAGGTGATTCAGTCAGCAAAGGGCGAGTCAAATCCAGGTTCTGGGCTCCAAAGTCTACATTTTTCTAGGGCACTGCACAAGCCCAGAAGTCAATAAGCCAGACATCAGCCCAGCAAAGAGCCCCTGGCCTTGGACGCAGCAGACATGAACCGCCAGGGGGGACATCTATCTCCCCACTGAGAAGAGGAAGCTCACCTCATGGGCCCTGTCTTCCTTTCCTGCTCCAAGTTGAGCTGCCTGGTGCACTCCAGGAACAGCCGCACAACTACGTGTCGTCAAGGGAAAAGTGGGGAGTGTGCAGAGATACTAATCAATTACTTAGAAAACTGACAGTCTGGGGGTTTTCGCTTGAAAACAAGTAAAAATATGTCACTTGCTTTTTATTATTTTTTAAGAGTGCAGTTAGATATGGGACTTTAGCATGAATAACCTCAGATTCATGTGCCGATCAGATGGATCCTTAAGATTCCTAAGTGCTTCAAGTGTACACATTTTAACTTGAAAAATTACCAGGTTTGTCTAAAGAAAAATTTTCAAACATAAAACACGCAGCTCATTTGAAGAGAGGAATTCTCCAATGGAGTGAACCCAGGCTGTCATAAAGAAGTTAAACCAGGCATAAAGGAAAATGTCAGATGTGTGGGAGAACCAGATGTCTCTCTTCTTTTTTTCTTTTTTTTAATTTTTAGAACGTAGATCAGATTATAGGAGAATATATGAATGTCTGAGCCTGGGCATCAGGAGAGCCGGGAGGAGAGTGAGCCTTGCTCTCCTGGGTGATGCTGAGCTCTCTCCTGGAGAATACATTTTTTTTTTTTAACTTCTAAATAAAGCACTCTAGAGTGGCACATTTATAACCACCGAAGAATTACTCAAATAAGAGACACTGTCAGCTATTTATTTTAAAAGTTCTTTTTCCTGAAGGAGAAGAGGAAAAAAAATCTCTCCACTTTCCTCCGCGTCCCTTCAAAAGGTTTGTGAGTGGATTCTTTCCTGGCTTTCTTTTTCCTCCTTAGGAGAAGAACCTATCTCCTACTGGTCTGAGGATTATTCCTCCTCCTCTTTCTCTCTCTGCTCTGGCCCCAGCCATGTTATCTGTCCACCTTCCAGGAAAAAGGGAGGGTGAGCCTCAGGCTCATGAAGTGGGTTGAGCACGAAGATGCTGGAGTGTAGGGTTGTGGGGTGCACAAGGGGTTCTTAAGTAAATCCCAGAAATGGCACTCACCAAGAAGAAGGAAGGAAAGAAGGTGGGGGGGGGGGGGTCTCAGGGGGGAAAGGAAAGGAAAACCAGAAAGGGGTAGCAGCAAGGAAGGACCCAAGAAGAGAATGGTTGTAGAGAGCAGGAAAGGAGCGGAAGGGAAGGGTACAGGTGCTCCTGGTCTGGCCCCGTGGGATCCAGGACTGGGCCCCAGGCTTCCAGCTCCTGCTGCCTTCCAGAAACCTCTCCGATAAGTCCCACTTCCAGTCGTGCCTGAGCTGTGGACTCAAAGCCAAGAGTGTGGGTGCCATCGTGTCAGTTGAGCACTTCCTTTTGCAGAAGGCCTGGGTGGAGTGGGCTAAGGCTGGGTCTGCCCAAGGGCTCCAAAATGAAAACAAGAATGGGCTTGTGTTCATGCAAACGCCAGAAAGCTCTTCACTGGGAATAGCATGGAGACTCCCACTGTGCTAAAGGGCAATGTTAGTTGGATGGACTTCTTTCTCCTTTTGGTGGGTGTCACCCAGAGAACATGAGACACCCTACTAACTGATGGCTGCTGAGGTGGTGAGAACGGTACCTGTGATCACCCTCCCAGTCTATATAATCCTGCCCTTTCCTCAAGCACCAGCTCAAATTCTTTCTCCATCATGGACCCCATCCAATCAGGACTGGTATCATTCTATAAATGCTTTTCTTGTCCTTCACAAACAGCACCCGACCCCCTTCTGGGCTATGTTAATTATTTGAGTGCTCATCCAAGGCCAAAACTAGGCCTGGTTCATTTTCATATTTGCCGCGGCGTCTTGTGCAGAATGGGCGTTCAACACAAAGACTCAGAATTGTTAATAGTAGCCAACACATTATGCACTACAGGAGGGCAGGCATTGCCCTGAGCATTTTGCATGTGTTAATTCTAATCTTCAAAACGATCCTACGAGGAGATGCTGTAGTTGTCCTCATTTTCAAAAGGAGGCAACCAGAGTAACGCGGTTGAACTTGCCCAAGGTCACACAGCTTACAGGCAGCGGAGCTAGGATTTGAACCCAGGTGTTTGGAGCTAATGCCTGCTCTTTCAGCCACTACCCTAAGTCTTCGAAAATCTCACCTGCTACCAGTGAGAATAATTAAGTCAACATTTTTTTTTTTTTTTAACCAGGCTCAACAATCCAACCACAAGACTGCTCATTAGCCTTAACTTTTGTTTTGTGTCTGCCACGTGTATATTGTACCTATAGCTGACTACTCTCGCAACCCCGACCCTTCCTGGAGTTTCACAACACAACAGTCCTATGAGATTCAAATGTGGGTCTGCTAGACCCAAAGCCCTTATTCTCTTTGCTGTATCACATTGGACATGGCATCAGAACAGCTTAGGAGAGAGCAGAGTTTCAGGCTTCACTCATCCACCTACCTCACAGGGTTGTTGTAAGAATTAAATGTGATAATAATGTCATGTACCTACGATGGGACCTGCAACGAAATGATTCACAGTAATGACCGTGATAACTTTATCATTAGATGTTTGTGAAGTAGGGAGATTAGCACCAATCTGAGATCTGGCGTCTCAAACCGCTTTCTCCATGAAGCCCTCCCTCTGTGACTACTCCAACCTTCTTTTCTGAAGGGGCCATGCTCTTGTGTCTGCACCACACAGCCCAGCAATAGATGAGGTCTGCCATACTCTCCTTTGGCTGTTTTGCAAGGGGCTCCCCCGGAGGGACTGCCAGAGAAGATGGAATCTTGTGGTGGGAAGCCCTTGGTCTCTGGAGTCAGTGACACCACTCTGTGCAGCTGCCTGGCTGGTGCGTTCCCTACACACCCCCAAAGGCCATCATTCCCACCCGCCACAATGTGCACAGGACTCTGCGGACCCTGACTCTCTGATCCCGAGTCAGGCAGCCCCAAGTCCACAGCCTGGTTGAACCACCTGTTACCGTGTGATCTCAGACCCATCATTTAACCTCTTCGATCCCTGGTTTCCTTGCCTGAAAGGTGGGAATGTGACTGTACCTCTCACAGCACTGTGGTGACAGTGGAGGCACACAGCATGTGTAAGTGGCTGAGCACAGACCCGCATGAGCAGGAACTCGATAATGTCAATTATTATTTTTAGAGCCTGAACAGAGGGGAGGACACAGAGGAGGGACGCCGCAAATGTTCATTGATCAATGAATTTCTCCCCTATAAGGCCTGGATTGTGGCTCTTCCTCCAAAGAATTCTTCTGCATAAGCCAACTCCGCTGACACAGGGGTGGAAGGCGGCAGCTGTTGGCAGAGACCAAAGGGGATAAGGAGCAGGGAGAAGGGACAGTATAGATCAGCAGGGACTTGTCCAAGACTCTACACATGATCCTTAGCTCAGCGTGGGTGTAAAGGCTTCCTGCAGGCAGGGCTTCCCTTCTGTGTGTCTCCAGCTGCCAGCAATGTGCATGTGTGATGCAAGAGACACTGCTCTGGTTGATGCTCTTGCTCATTCACCCTCCACATGTCCCCAGGCCGAGGTGCTCTGCAACCTGCATTCCAGGCCTGGCCCTTAAATGTGCATGCACCGCATTGCAGAAAACAGCCCTTCTCTGGGAGTCAGATGACCTGAATGTTGGCTGGGTCCAGCCCTGTCTCTCTGGACATTCTCAGCTTCTGTTGGCCTCAGGTTACTTGCCTCTACATAAGTATAGCCAGCAAACCTCCCTTCTGCCTTAGGAGGTTCTAGAAACCTCAAATGAGATAACATATGAGAGAACTTTGACAGGCATAACGAGCTACTCAAAAGCAAAAGATTATAAGTATCATCAATGTAACAATTATTCATTGTCGTGTACCCAGCAAGACCTGTGGGTCTTACACTTGTCCATGAGCTGCGCACCTGTCTCTCTGATAAGAGTATAGATAAACTGATTTTGGAAGGCTTAAAATGGCTATCCTTATGAAAATCTCAGAAGAGCATTGCAGGCAGAGGGGAAAGTGTGTGCAAAGGCCCTGTGGTGGGAAGGAGCTTCAAATGTTCTAGGAACTGGCCGACCAGTGTGGGTGAAACATAGCGTATGGGGTGCGGTAGGAGAGAGAAGTGATATATAGCAGGGGCTTGATACCGTTTGATGAACAAATGAATGATTTGGTGAGTGAGTGAGGTTGCTTTAGGGGTCTTGGGGACCCCACCTTCCTAGGGGTTCACATCTCTGTAGTGCCACCGATGGCTCGGGCAAGCTCGTCCTGGACTCTCTGTGGGGCTGCCCGCTCTCCTGTCAGAGACCCCCCTCAGAGCTCCGCCAGCTTACCTGGCTATCAGATGCCAGCCAGAAGCTCTGGCCTTTACACTCGGCTGACCCTGTCCACTCTGCCCACTCTGAGAACCCCTCCTTTTCTCCTGTCTGGCTCCCCCAGGGGGCCACTGCCCATGTTTATGAAAACTGAACATGTCATTCAAACCGGCACCTCTGGCCTCGCACAGCTGAGGATCAGGAGCCTGTATTTTTACCTCTCCTTTCTGTCACTGGACTTTACAAGCAAAGGCCGGTCTCCCCCTTGGCGGTTCCCAGAACCTCGCAGACAGTAATGAGTCTGGGGTTGGTGTTAAGCTCAGATGTCAAACAGAGTGGCCAGGGCCTCCCGAAACGCTGAGAGAGCCGCGAGCTTCTCCCTCTACAAGGTCAGCTTGTGTGTAACACTTCATTAAATTGCTCAAACACTGAGCCGTGTCTTTAACCAATACCTTTAATGTCATTTTCTGCAGACTTAATAGAGGAGCATTAGCATACCTGTCAAGTCTTCCCATTTAAACTTGGAAGCAAGTGAAGTTTAAAGTGCCTCCTTCAGCCCACAGTGGATTTGCCTTCAAACTTTGGTTTAAGAAAAAAGAAAAAAAAAAAAAAAAACAGAGAGAAAGAAGGAGGGGGATTCCTCTGTGGGGCCGGGTGACGAAACAGAGAATGTTCTGTATGTTGCGATCTTCTTCTGAGTCTCCCTTCCTGCCTCCAGGAAGTATGCCTGGGTTAAGAACAGTAAAGGCAACCCTCTGTATTGACTAGGAAGTCACCCTTTCTTGTCTCAGATTTACAGACTGAACGGAGCCCCATGAGGTCAATCAGTCCATTTCCCTGCCCCCCACAAAAAGCCTGCTGTCCAGAGCAGGGCACTGAACCATTCTGGGGAGACATAAAAACCAAGGCACAGGACGGTACTGGGAGGATATGGTCCTGCTCGCACAGCCAATGTATTTCATTTGGGCTTGAATGTAGAGGCTTCCTTTTTCTAAAAGGCCTGGATTGCGTGTGGATAAGTACTTAGCTCTGCTTTCGCTCTGGTGGGGTGAGAAGAAGGCACTGGAACAGGTGAGGAAGCCAACAGGCGAGGGCCAGTGAAAGGATCGGCGACGGCCTTCCTAGCTTCGGAAAGGAGCCACTGCTCTCTGGGTCGGGCTCGGTGCTCCTGGGAGAGGGGACCAAACCACGGAGCTCACAATTGGACCTGTCCGCTGCCCTGGGACACCCACAAGAGGCAGGGTCTGTGAAGACAGTGCTGACTGGAAGATGCCCCTTGTCCGTGAGGCATAGGGAGTGTGCATTTAGGACACTTCTGGGATCTTGGGAAGACCAGAGGGCAGGCATTGGGCCTTGGCGATGCCCATCTGTGAAATGGGTTCACCTGTCAGCTCTCACAGAGCTGGGGGTGGAGCAAGCTTGGGTACCCAGCATGTAAGTCCTGGTCGCAGCTGGAACCAGGATAATGAATGTGCTGCTGTCATTAAACCACTAATCGTTAATTATCCCCCTTGACATCGCATAATGTGCTGCCCAGGCAAAAATAAAATTGCTTGAACTTTTCCACCAAGTTCTAGCTTTAAACAAATTACTTGCATCAAAACTATTTACAAAAATGGGTAATTTTAGACATTCGTCAGACGCCATAACATGCTTTAATTAGCACCGGCTAATAAAGTCCTCTTGTAATTAAGCACACATACATCCCTTGTTTTTATTTAAAATTTTTGCTCACGATAATTTTTTTTTTTAATGATTTGATGTCTGGTTTCCAGAAGACATGTGCACACGCGAGGGTGTGTGTGCCTCTGTGCGTATTTCGGTGTCGCTCCCGTAACGAGACATCCACATCATTAAAGCACCCGCTTAATTATTAATGCTGCCATGAGGGCAAGAAGGAGGGGTTTCTCCCCCAAAATGGAAAGTTGATCCCTGGATCCCACTGCAGTGGGAGCTGGTGCAGACTGGTGCTCTCACCCTCTTGGTCCCAGGAGGCAGATCAGACTGTGTGACTTGAGCCGGGATGCCCTTACGGAGCAAGCAGGTCTATAAGGAGCCTGCTGGTTTTCCCTGACATGCTCCTCCTGAGAGGCTCTGGCGGTGACAGTTCACTCTCAGCTCAGAAACCTGTCACTTGCAGATCAGCATTTTAACTAACCCTTGCTCCTCAGGAAAAAAAAAAAAAAAAAAAAAAGAAAGAAAGAAAAAAAAAAGAGGGAAAAAAAAAGAAAGAAAGAAAAGGATGCCTTAATTTACCCTTCTGATTGGCTTGATAGCTGTCAGAGTGACAAGCTGTCTCTGGCTGAAAGGGACCTGTTGTTCGTTCTCAGGCTGGCTTTATGTGCGTTATATGCTTGGCTTGCTCCTGGTAATGGCAACACAAAGCCGCATGGCATCCTGATCTCCGCTCTTCCCCGGCTCCTGCCTCCCCGCCTGCTGGCCAGGGGGTGACCTCCAGGGCCCCGCTAGCCAGATCTCCAGCTTAAAGCTGGGAGCCACGACTTTCCCCCCCTCCTCCCTTGGGCATCCCCAGTGGACGTGCCAGGGCATAGATGGGCCAACCTGCACATGGGGCTAGGCTGCTGCTCCCCTGCGTGTTTGATAGAGGGATACGGACGGCTCAGGCAGGTGGATGCCTCGAGGGTTCCCTGGCGTCCTACATTAAGTCTCAGGCTTCCACCTCCACCTGAGACTGTAGGTACTGAGTTTCATTCTCTTAGGAAACGCATTCGGTAACTTATATTGTGGTGGCAACAACGTCATCTGAGAAACTGCTCTGTCCCAAAGGGCTGGCATGTTTCTTAGCCTATAAGTTCATGCTCATTTTTGGCAAACACAGACCCCTAATAACGCCCGGAAACTCTAATTCACCTTCCATACCTCCCTGAGAAGACTCATAACGTGACTGACAGTCTGTCTTCAGGGTGTCCTAAGATTTTGTCAAGGTTTACTATCTGTATGTAGCTTGTGCTTATGAATCAGGTTTTTAAAAGTTTCCAAGTGTATTGTAGTATTTATTTGCCTTTTCAAAGTACGCCTGCCCTCGCCTAGGCCCTCCCTGCCTCTCCAGGGGATATGCGTACATTGCCCTGGCCTCATATATCTCAGTGTAGAGCTGCAAATACAGCATGGTAGGCACAAGCACATGTGGCTACTCCAAATTGACATGTGCTGTCATTGTAAAATGGACCCAGAGCCTCAGCATGATGCAAAGAATGTAAACTACCTCAACACTTTTTATGTTGATTACATGTTAAAAGGATACTAATTTGCCTATGTTAGGTTGAATAGAAAATATTAAAATTAATCTCACCTGTCTCTTATTACTCCTTAAATGTGGCTACTGGAATATTTAATGCCACATATAGGGCATTCATTATATTTTTATTGGGCAATGCTGATCTACAGTGAGGACATTTCCAGCCTGGAGCTGGATTTGGTCCAGACTCAGCACTCAATGGTTGTGTGACCTTGGGCATATCTCTTTACTTCTCTGGGCCTCAGTTCCTTGAGCTTTAAAAAGAGAAGGTTGACTATTCAAGGTGACCTACAAGATCTCTTCCAGTTGTAAGTTTCTTTAGGTGTATAAAATGGGATTTCCATCCCTCCAGAGACCCTAAAGAATAGGAAGAATTCTCTAGGCGGACTTTAGTGTTTGGAGGGATATAAAGACCTGTGGCATTTCTGATTGGCCTCTGTCACCTTGTACCTTCCCTTCCTTGTTAACCTAGAAGTTGCACTCAGGCTCCCAAAGGTAGGGCCAGATGAACTCTGGTCTCTCCACTTGGGTTCTCCCATTTCACTTTGCCAGGCTGAACAGCACCTGGGAAGGGGTGCACCTGTCCCGTCCTTTAACCCATGGTGATATGTCACTGATCTGCACAATTGGCTCTAATAGCTCCCCAGGTGGATTCCAGAGAGCAATGAGCCGAACATAAAAATCCCTTTATTATTGCCATTTCACTTTTATATACCCATCAAGCTTTCATATTTAATCTCCTACATCACAATAGCTGATCATTTTTAACATTTGACATTGATAGAGTGCCCACTGCTATTATTCTGACATACTATAAAACATTACGCCCATTTGCAATAGAAAAGGCCAAGAATCAATACCCAGCCCCATTTTCCACTGTGGCTGTAAATCACGAAGCACCTAACAAATTGGTTTAAGTAGTAGAAACTTCAGAACCAATGAATGGCCTGACCAATCCCCACCCCCTGTTAGAGCTGACAGGGACCTGGATGCCTGTGGTCTGGGGAGGAGAGGGTGCTGGTGGGGAGCCGGGTTGCTCCACGAGGCAGCCAGGTTCTCCAGGGACAAGAACTGTCCATCTATCTGGGCCCCAGAAACACATAGTGAGTAGAGGGTACCTTTATTCTGTTCATGTCTGTATCAGCTCTTGCTTTATAGCAAGTGGCCCCACATTGGGAAGCTGGTGACTTCTACTTCCTACCCTATCTCTCTACTGGTTCCAAGACCCATCCTCAAGATTATTGGTCTGTTTTGTCAGTGAGCTCGTTCATTGGAACAGCCAGATGTTAAACTGAATTGATGGGCTATTTAATCAAATTGACTTTAGGATGAAGTAATTGATCAGTTCTGCCCCAAATGAGCAGGAGTTAAGGAAAGTCATGAATTTAGGCATTGCTTAAAATATTTAGGGTAGGGGGCGCCTGGGTGGCGCAGTCGGTTAAGCGTCCGACTTCAGCCAGGTCACGATCTCGCGGTCCGTGAGTTCGAGCCCCGCGTCGGGCTCTGGGCTGAGGGCTCAGAGCCTGGAGCCTGTTTCCGATTCTGTGTCTCCCTCTCTCTCTGCCCCTCCCCCGTTCATGCTCTGTCTCTCTCTGTCCCAAAAATAAATAAACGTTGAAAAAAAAATATTTAGGGTAATAGGTCAGCCTAAATATTCAGTCATTATGCTTGTATGTGAAGTGAATGACACTTTCACAATCCACAAGTTTGGAATATTCAGAAAATTGCCATCATTTTTCAGTCCTTGGGTATCATCTGGATCCAGCCTAAGGCTGTGCTCATTTTGTTGGACTCCATTGAAAGTTTCTTTCAGCTCAAGCTGCCTCGTTGAAAATACATGAGCCCATGGTCTGACTGAGTGTCGTCGCTGGGATGCTGGAATGTTCTGACAACACAAGGACCCAGCTCCGGGAGAAAAGAAAGGAGAAGCAGCTTATTTGTCAATTTATTTTCAGTTCAGGACTGGGTTTCCTGCCGAAGTCTGGTGTATAAGGGTACACACTTACCTGACTTTCTAGTGCCGGGTTTACTTCCGAAAAGTCACATACATACCGGATTCTTCTAAAACAAATTCCTTTTTCCTATTAGCTTACATTATCATTTCAGAGATGATTTGCCGGCATTTCAATTAGCAGGGAGTGATTCTTTATGTTATCTGTCTTACTCAACCTCTTAATGATCCTACATAAAATGAAGAGCTTTTATAAAATGGGATTCTGGGGCGCCTGGGTGGCACAGTCGGTTAAGCGTCCGACTTCAGCCAGGTCACGATCTCGCGGTCCATGAGTTCGAGCCCCGCGTCGGGCTTTGGGCTGATGGCTCAGAGCCTGGAGCCTGTTTCCGATTCTGTGTCTCCCTCTCTCTCTGCCCCTCCCCCGTTCATGCTCTGTCTCTCTCTGTCCCAAAAATAAATAAAAAACGTTGAAAAAAAAATTTAAAAAAAAAATAAATAAAATGGGATTCTTTGGAAAAGGAATATTTCCTGGTGCTTTGTGAATGATTCCAGTCATTCCGTGTTCACATTTGGAATGACATATGTGGGAGGTCACTGGATTCAGATCTGCCGCGGTGTTTTTGGAAGTTTGGAACGGTACGAAGAACATCAGATTCCAAGTCAGGAGTCTGATGCTGCCATTTTCCGATTGGCTGATTGCAGGGAAAGTGAGATATATGACCTCTTTATGCATGAGGTTTTTTTTTTTTTTTATTTGTATAGTGGGAATAATAATTCCCAATCTCTTTCATAAGATCCCTAATGAGAAAATGAGAAAACGCAAGCAAGAGCATTTACTATTATTGTTATTACTGATACTACAATAATAAGAATAAAATACAGTGAGAGAAGAAACAAGACCGACCGTTCTTACGCCAAGTTCTATTTTATGGCAGTGCGAGCAGAGCTCCATTTATTCAAAACTAACCTAACAAAGAGCTCATAAAGCTCAACTCCAGGCTTCTCAGTTTTGTACCCTGACAGTAGAGAGCCAGAAAGATAATCAGATATAACTGGTTCCTAGAAAGCTTCCAATCCTAAAGAAAAGTCTGACCTTTGCCCCTCATTGTGCTTTCCTTGAATGTATTTGAATATATTTCAATGAATTTATTTACTCAGTCACCAAACATTTATTAAATGTCTATCCCGTGCTCTGTCCTAATATATGTGTGTATATATATCTATATGTCATATAGATCTCTATATATGAGCTGTATATAAATGATCTGTATATAGAGAGAGACAAGATATGGGCCCATGTGGACTGTCTATATATGAGGTTGTCAAGTTTTCTGGTTATCAGAATCATTTTTGAGGTCCTAATTCCAACATTTGGGCCCATTGGTCTATATGATAGCACACTATTAGCCAGAAGTCACCATGACCAGGAATCATCAAGTAGTTTGCAGGGGCTGGGGGGCTATGTTGAGATTCCAGATTTGCGGGTTTCCTAAAATTGCGACACAACCAGGAACTGCTGGGCTCAGCTGGTGCGTGACCACTGCAGAGATGCAGAAAGGGGCCAAGTCCCTTGTTTTTAGCCTACATGTCTGCTTCTGACTCACTCCAAAACAACCTGGTTTCCTTGGCACCCTGGACTGCAGGTCTCCTGTCCGTGGGCCCAGCGGACCACCCGGAAATCCCGTTGTCCCTTCTGTCATGGGATGGTTCTCTTTAGATGAAGTCTCTGTTTAGAGCTTGAGTAAGGGGAGAAGGAAGGCCAAGGAAGAAGGGAAAAGGGTTTAAGTCAGCTCCCTGGTGACTTAGCCATATCGTTCTCTGAGCTAAAGCCATACTCCCAATACTGCTCACTTTTATGGTTCCTGCAAAAGAGCTCTCCCAGAGCATTTTGCCGTCTGTCATCTCACATGCACCTCTAAGCAACCGTACAGAGGACCTAGGCTGGGTGTTACAACTTCCATTTGATGGATGGTGATGTTCAAGCTCAGAGCAATGCACTGACTTCCCTCAGTCAACAGACATATGATCCCTAAGGACAAAGACAGCAGTAGTATTAATCATTTTTGCCCTTGGCATATTTCTAAAAAAATTGTAGATTCTTTTTTTTAAAAAAGTGCATTTGTTGAGTTAATGAATGAACAAATACACGAAAAAAAAAGGAGAGATGAGATGATCTATTAGGGCTGGACCAGGCATCGGACCCTCTCCTAAGTGCTGGGGCTGATGAGCCAGGAGATCTCTGGCTTCACCCAGGAGCATGGACCTGAGTCCCGGCCCTTCTGCTGAGGTCTTGTCATTCTCAACAATCATGTTGCTTCAAAGGTCGCCAGAGCCTCAGGCAGCCCTCTCACCGTGGGCCCTGAGTGGCCCTTTCAATGCCTATTTCTGCCTTTCGCCCAAGCCTCAGTGAAGTTTGACATGCAAACCTTCGTTTTGCCTTGTGGTCTCGCCTTCCCTGGATGGAGAGCTATTCCTGGCTTGTACCTGCTCCTGCTGATTTTGCAATATCATGATTTCAGCTAAACGAAAATGCCTCTTATTTCCACAGACTAACTACCCAGCACCCTTTTATGGGAGCTGATTTGGGGGAGACTAGCCTTGAGGTGAGACAGCAGCAGAGCTTCTCGAATGGAAAGGTCTTCGAAGAGAAGGGCTGGGGGCCTGCCAGGAGCCACCTCGCCTCTGCTACGGACTTTCTCAGTCCAGCCAACGGAGAGGCTCCAGACAGCTTCCGCAGCCCAGGAGCTTTGACTTCGCACTCAAGTCCATGTCTTGAGCCTAAACGTAAGTTCCATTTCTTCTTGCTTGGTCCTCAGTGGATTTGGAGAACCCCCCTTTCACTGGGGCCCCGATTACCAGAATACACAACCCAGCAAACCTGTAGAGAGTCTTTCCTGAGAGTACTGGGAGGAAGGACAAGATACCCTTGCCTCTTAGGGTTCGGTGAGGAGCAGGCTGGCCTCCAGGTAGGACCTAGCGTGGGCAGACTTCTACATACCCCTAGGGTTTTCTGGTTTTCAGTAACAGAGAGCTATTGCTAGCAGTGAGTCTCAGAGGACAAGCTCAAATCCTGTCCTGGTGAATGAGGAGGACAAGGAAGTGGCAGCAGCGAGTAGTGGAGACCTTACTACAAAGAAGCCTAGGGCCCAGACGGTACTCAGTATTCTGTTTTTCAGACCCATTAGAGCACCCCAGTGTGCCCTCTGTTCCTCCTTCCACTTGGCCCAGGTGGCCGGGACCCAGGCTGCCTTCTGGGCTCTCAAAAGTGACCCCTCGGTATCTGATCTCCCATCTGCTGGGCTAGGCATGTGGAAGAGACAGCTGGCACAGCCCCTCCCGGGGGACTGCAATTAGGGGATATTTAATCCTGTCACCTGGTTCATTTGCAGTGATGGATTTGGATTGGAGCGCTGAGTGGCTCCAAGAGGATATTGGATTACCAGGGCCCATCCCCTTCACCCCTCACACAGAGCTGGCCCACCCCTGCCCTGCACCTGTCTTCCCTGGCCCCAAGGTGAGCCACCTGGCTCCCATGAATTAAGAGCAAGCACTTGGTGTCTCCTCTCCCCCTG
>NW_024412402.1:8250566-8378793 GCF_014898765.1 Herpailurus yagouaroundi | reverse complement strand
AGGAGAGTCGAAAGGTTTGGGGTCATACGGGAGGTTTCACCCCCCCCACCCAAGCCTTGGCATGGCAGCTGCCACCTCCCACGACCCAGGCCAGATACGAAGCTTTTCCTCAGGGGGCCATGAGTGGTTCAATGGCTTCCCATTGTACTCAGAATCAAATCCGAGCATACTGCCATATGTTAGTCAGCCTGGAGGTCTGGCCTTTGCTGGCTTTTGGCTTGATTCTCCCCGATGTTCTTACTCCTTACGCACAGGCCAGTATGTGTGTGTGGATACATGTATATGTGGTGTGGGTGTGGATACATACATATGTGGTGAGTTGCAAGCACCTGCACATAGCTTGGAGTTTCCGGTTTTGTGCCCGCCTCAGCATGTTGTACTTGTCTCTCTGCCTGGAAAACCCTTTCCTTACTACTTTCTATGGCTGGCTTCTCATTATTCTTCAGCTCTTGGCTCAAATATTGCAACTTCAGGGAGATCTTCCCTGCACCCTCTCTAGGACATCACTGTTTACTCCTTAATAGCATCTATACATTATCCTGTATAAAATTAACTTGCTGATTTTCTTTTTCTCTCACTTTAATATAATCTCCGTGAAACTAGGAAACTTTTTTCTCTTGTTGGCAACTCTATTCCCAGCACCTAGAATAATAGCTAGCATGTCGTAGTAGTACAATAAACATTTGTTGAATCGATAAGCACAGGATACCTGTTGTAGGGTGAGCTCGGAGGCCACATCTCTGGATGTTGTTGGGGGACGGGCGGGCTGTGCACTGGGCAGTGAGTCGCCTGTTCACCTCGCCCCACACCATCACCCCCAATAGCAGGGGGCCGTGCCTTCCCATGGCCAGCCCTGAGAAACATAAACAGTTGTCACCCTGGCTCTGCCCTCGGCCAACCTGCTCAAATTTCCTGGTCCTAAGATGATCAAAGGCACTGGAACAAAGAATCATCATTGAATGGGTTCCGTGTTACATCCTGGAAATGGGGCACTTGCAGTGCAGACCCAATCCTGGGAGAGAGCTCTTGAGAGCTGCGAAGCTGCTACCTTCAAAGGGTCGACGTGAAAGCAAAGAAAGAAGCACTTGAGGAGAGAGGACTCCCTTCCAGGGAGGGGAAGCACTTCAAGTCCATTACTCCACCCCTGCAGCCACAGGGATGCACGCGTGCGTGCGTGCGTGCGTCCCACAGAGGAAACCTCTCCCACGAGCGCTGTGGCTCCAGAACTTTCAAATGCCCTTGCAAATGGTGTCTGCTCACCCCCTCCATCCAAAGTGACAGATAGAATTTTGTTTATATTGCCAATGCCTCCATATAATGCCCTGCTTCTCCAAAAAGCTCCTCTTGATTAACCCCTCCTGCTTTTTACTGTTCTTCTGAAATCCATCAATGCCTGTGTCATAGTTTAAAAATACAACTGCATTTAGGTAATTTGATAAATCATCTTCAGGCATTTTCATATGCATGTGCTCTGCTTCTCCATTCCATTTATAAGCTCCTTCCGGGCAAAATCTATACTTTTTTTTTCCCACTTCCATTTGTAACTCTCTCTCCACAAGAATCTTAGGACAGAATTCTTGTCTGTGTGCTTATTGTCTGAACATATTTTTATAGGCTGAGAATGCTAGGATGCTGATTCTCTTTTATTCATTAATTTATTTAAAATATTTACTGGGACCTATTATGTGGCAGGCACCGTGCTAAGTGCTGGGGACTCAATGTTGAAACTCAGTCTGGGGCAGAAATGGAAACATACACAAATAACTACAATGCAATGTGATAAGTGCTATAATATAGGTACTGTATAGTCAGAGTGCTGTGGGAACTCAGGAGGGAGCTTATAAAATCATTTGATTAATGTTCCAATGTCTAAATGTGAATGTTTAAATAACGCTGTTCCTAAGTGCTTCCTGCTTTTCACGGCATTTTTTATGTCCATTATCTTATTTGATGCTTTTAGTGATCCTGTTAATAAGCTTTCACTCCACAAATTCATCCTTACACAGAGTAGGTGTTCAAGACGTATCTACCGAGAGACAAAATAGGCAAATGGAGAGTGAATGTTGTTATCTATGCTTTCCCATTAGGTAAACCGAACATTCCAGAGTGGTGTGCTAAAGGTCATAAGAATCCCGGTAGTCTGTATAAATGCATGTTCAACACCTGCTATGTGTGGGTCACTGTCCACTGTGCTGCAGTAAGCACAAAGTGCAGAACATCTTCCTCCTTCATGAAGCTGCCAGTCTCACTGGTGAAACAAAACAAAAAACCACGGGTGGTCAAATGATGATGTAGGAGATACTTAGCAACTTGGGACAATAGTACAAGATGGTCCATAGATGATCCCAAATGAATGGTGTAGACCAGAGGGGCCACGGTAGGCAGGAAGGCAGATTACAGTGCTCCTGGAAGGCCTGATGAGAGATGGGAATGAACAGAATAGGCCGAAAAATCAGAACAGGAAAAAGAGAATACTCAAAGAAATATTCAAAGGCAATGAAGCCCAATGAGCCCAGAACACCATGACCAGATCTGGCGAGCAGGCAGCCCTCACTGGAGGGCCTGTCCCTCCCTCTCCACTCAGTCTCAGCTCATGGGCACCTGTGGATTCTCCTCACACAGCCCTGCACCTCCCACCTTTACCTGCCATCTGCTCCCCCACTATTGAACTTCCCCCCAGTCCTTTTACCTGTAACCCATCCACACCTACCGCATTATTCAAAAAAAAAAAAAAAAAATCCTGTATCTTCAACTTCGTCACCAATGCTCGATCTTCTGGCTCTAATAAAAACCTGATTCCTCCGAGATCATGGCCTTCTTTGCAGTTCTTTCAATGGAGGACTCTTGTTCTGCACTCACCCTGTATCATCTAGACAAGGGAGGGTGAGGGTCAACTTTCTGCTACTTCCCCATTTCTGTTTCTAGATCATTATTCTTCCTGTCATGGGAAATGCCTCAATATAGTTTGAGCCTCGTGTATCTGCTGAGACGTCTTTCCAGCTCTCTTAATTGTTGTTATATCTGTGTGTCCAGGTCACTTTGTAAGAAATTATGCAAAAAAATAATACTTCTGCTTAGAGATATGGTACCTATCTTTGGGGGTGTCTTCCATGCTTTTCTCTTGCTGATTGTGAAGTAATTTTGTAAAGATTTTTATTGTAATGGCTGCTACAGAGAAATGGAGCACCTTCATCATCACTTGTGGTTGCTTCTAACCATAAGATGTTTAGTCATTCTGAGAATTTAAAAAGCCACCACTGGTTCCCAGTCAGCATATATAGGCTCTTAATATACTGTTTATTATTAAACAATTCAATGTACTATTTTATATTGGAAAATATTTATTCTTAACATTGGCTTTCCAGTCATCAAGAGTCAACATAAAAATTCCAATTTTCAGTAATCTAGTGGAAAGTATCTTTCCCCCTCCACCCCCCAATTTTAAAGGCTTCTTATTCTCTACACTTGTATATTATCAGTGAAAGGGATCAACAGCTAACTTGGGGCAAGTAATAAGGGTAATTTTGCATTTGTCACTAAGACAGTTTATGGTATACGTGACTACACAGAATACAAAATAACGTCTTCATTTTACCTGTTTATATAAGATACAGAGCCACACTAAACTACTCAATGGGATTCATCTATTCCATTCACTTAAAACAATAAACAATAACGTATTCAAGGAAAAAAAATGCTTTTCTTTGGCCATGCTTTTCCTTGACCTTCTGGTGTAGGTCCAGAAACTGTCTTTACATTTTATGGTCCTGATTCCTTATCCACAGGTGAGAGGACCAACATACATTCATGGTCGGACAGGGACAATCTGATTGTCTCCTCCAGGAGTTGAGAAAAAAGGACCAAGAGACTAGTTTTAGTCTGAGCTAATTCTGTGAACAGAGAAATAGTAAACTGGTGAGCTGGGGTGTCAGTAAACTTACAGCCATGTTTAGCCATGTGCCTGTGAAGCAGGAAAAGCCAATCTAAAAGAAGGTAGAGAAGAATATGCAGATGTATAGAGAGAGGTGAGGCCAGACATCAGAGGGAGTCTTGCCTGGGCACTTGACAGCATTCCAGTCCATCCTGAGGCTCAGCTGCTCTTTCTCCTCAATGTCCTCAAGACGTCCCCATGTCCTTGGAATAAAGCCCACCACCTCCCGAGGTTAAGCACTTTTGTTTCAAATTTTGTGTGTTTGACTTTGATTCCCACAACTAGAACTACTTTGCTAAAAATAGAATCAGTGGTCAATGGAGCTAGTTGTCACCAAGTTGAAGTTTGCAAAGATAGAAATGACCCAGTTAAGACAACAAAGCACTCTTTGCTCTCATCTTACCTGTATGTTGGGAAGCACCATCATTAAGAACGAAGAGTTGACACTCGGGGTCTTGGCAAGATGGTAAATCATTATAACCCAAAAATCTTTCCACTAGAAGCGGCTATAAATGTCTCATATTTAAAATTTTTTTAATGTTTATTTATATTTGAGAGAGAGAGGGAGAGAGAGTGAGCAGAGAAAGGGAGAGAGATGGAGACAGAATCTGAAGCAGGCTCCAGGTTCGGAGCTGTCAACACAGAGCCTGAGGCGGGACTCAAATCCATGAAGCACGAGATCATGACCTGAGCCAAAGTCGGACGCTTAGCCGACTAAGACACCCAGACGCCCTTATATGTTTCATATTTTAAAAGAATCATATAAATGCACAAGTAAACTTTCAAGGGAAAAAAAAGGAAAACATAAAAGGGGAAGATAAGAACTAGGGTATTCAGAGGAAAACACGGGGATATGGTCTACTATGAGTGGGAATCAGCAAACACCACCAATAGGCCAATTTGGGCATCAGAAACTTGACATAATAGGCAAGCAATCTGGAAGATAATGTACAATAAGTCTGTTTAAAATGAATAAAAAAACTTTAAAGGTAGTAGAGATTCTAATACACACATAAAGCACTATGAACAAAAAAACATGCAGGTTTTTGCACGAACCATATAGAAATGAGAAATAAAGCCTTTGTGAGGAAAAGCTCAATGGAAATGTGTTGGAAATAGGAGAAAAGACAATAGGTGAATTGGAAAATGGATCAGGAGACTTTATTTATTTATTTATTTATTCACTCGTTCATTCATTCATTCATTCATTCATTCATTCAATGTTTATTTGTTTCTGAGAGAGAGACAGAGTGTGAGCAGGGGAGGAGCAAAGAGAGAAGGAGACACAGAATCTGAAGCAGGCTCCAGGCTCTGAACTGTCAGCACAGAGTCTGACGCGGGGTTCCAACTCACACTGTGAGATCATGACCTGAGCTGAAGCTGGATGCTTAACCGACTGAGCTACCCAGGCGCCCCTGGGAGACTTTAATCAGAATATGATGTGAGGAAAAGATAAAAATATGAAAAATGTAGAGGGGCTGGAAGGATAAACCCACAGCAAATGCCTAGTAGGCATTCCAGAAGGAAAGTACTGACAGAATGAAAAGACAAAAGTTGTCCAGAACTGATGACAAACTTGATTAATTACATTAAAAAGGCATCATGGTCAAACAGAATAATTAAAAATAAATCCATCACTAAACACTTCACAGTGAAACTGCTGAATGCAGACGTCAAAGAGAAGAGAGTTTACTACGGAGAAGCAGGTTATTTGGACAGCCGACTCCACAACAGCAGTATTTCAGCCGGAAGGTGATGGAAGGTGTTTGAAAGTTTAACGGAAGGAAAGTCATTGCCAGTGCCAAACTCCATCCTGATCCGAACTACTGTTCAGAAGTGAAGGATAAATAAAGATATATCCAGAAAGGTAGAAATTAAAAGATTTTGTAACCCACAGAACCCTCCTGAGAGAAAGATTATAGAGAGGAATTGAAACCGGAAGGAGAAAGTAAGACACAAAAAGTGATGGTGGATAAAAGAAGGGGTGAATATGTGGCTAAAGATGCAGAAACAGATTATATAAAATAACAATAACGAAAATACCTGATTTGGGGTTTATACAAACAAGGTGGAGAGTAAAATAGTGCACTATAATATCAAGTAAATATATATATCAAGTAAATATATAATATCAAGTAAAACAGTTGGGGCATAATAGTTGGGAGCTAAAATGATTAAACTTTCCTGTTTTGTTCAGGAAAAAGGTAGAAATATTGATTAACTTTAGATTTTTCAAGTCAGCAGGTACGTTAAAAATTTAGAGCTAACCACACTCATGTAAAAAAGAAATAGAATGCATATAAGAAGGAAATTAAAAAGAAATGCAATCAATCAAATGGAAAACAGGAGAAAGCAAGAAAGTCTGGGGAAGGACAAAACAATGAAAAGTACAATTAAATCTAAATATCAGGAAGCACAATAAATATTCTCCACGTAATGCTGTTTATGTACCCTATAATAAAGCCTGGGACTGTCTCAGGTAAGCAAGGATATATCGTCAGCATTGTCAAAGCATATAAAGAAGGGAAATTTATATTCAAAAAACATATAAAAGCAAAGGTGCTTATCCTCACTAGTAATGAGGAAATACAAACTTTAAAAAGTCAGATGTTACTTGACATCTACTCAATTTACAAAAATAAGTGGTGAGGGATGAAGGAACTTTTCACATTCCTAGGGGAGTATAGATTGAAATTAACTGGGCAGTACACCTAGGGAAGTGAAATATGAACCTGCAATCTAGTAACTTCCACTGTGGCTATGAAGGAGTAAGAGAGTCCAGACTTGGCTTCCCAGGGTCAGCACCTGAGACTGGACCAGATAGGTGAAGCATTTCCCTGACCTTGAGCAAAAGGTCCCTGAGGGAACAAGAACAAAACAAGAGGACCCTATGATCACCCTGGCCTTCTGTGCTGAAGCAGTTTCTGGGCAGTGGGGAGGAGAGTCAAAACAGCCTGATAGCCTCGCTGATTTCATCAGAGTCTGGTGAAATTGGGGTGGCAAGAGTTTGTGGGGCTGAATACCAGAGAGAGAAAGCCATGCAGGGAAAGAGCTCCAGAAATCAGCCCAGGGATTCCTTGGGGTTGTTAGCTGCAAACCACCCCTCATGTGTACAGGGTGAAATTCTACAAGACTGGAAAAAGGACACCTCCTGGGGAAAGAGCACTTCCTAAGGACTGTCAGTCAAGGACAACTTACAGAGCTTGTACAAGGCCAGGCGCCATCAGAGTGCCAACCCGTCAGAATGGAGAGACTTTGTTGTGGACACAAAAAATATAGTAGAGACACTGAAAAGGGTCATGTTTTACTAGGTGGATAAACTGAGTCTATAGGAGGTTCCTCTAGATCTGGTCTTTAAGAATCTCAAAAAAACAAGTCTTGAAGAGATCAAACTGATTCACAAGTAACTTTATTGCCTGCCAAAATAAAGATCAATATTTGTTTATTTCTTCATTTATTTATGAGAGAGTGCATGTGTGTGTACGTGAGTGGGGGAGGGGCAGAGAGAGAGAGGGAGTGAGAACCCTGCGATCACCACCTGAGCTGAAATCAAAAGTCGGGTGCTCAACCCACGGAGCCATCCAGGTGCCCCAAGACCAATATTTTTAAAGGAATGTAACAAAATCTAGCACCCAACAATGTACAGTTCGCCATTTCCAGTTGAAAACTGGTAGATGTGAGAAGAAATGTGAGCACGTAGCCCATAAATGAAAGGAGGAAAGAAAAATGAGTCAAGGGAAACAGACCCAAAAGAAAAATGACAACAGACAGAAACAGACTCACCTAAAGAAGTAGAAAGTGCTGGAAATAGCAAATATGGAGGTAAGGATAAATTATTTTTGTACTCATTTAATTTATTTTAAAGATTATTGGTTATTTACAGAAAATAGTAGTTTATTTTGAGATTTATAACATGTCAAAGTAAAATGTATAACAACAAAAGCACAAAGAATGGGAGGAGAGAAACAAGATTCTTGTATAAGAGCTCAAGATTCGAGATCATTACTTACATGTGAAATAGTGTCACAGCACTGTAGGTAGATGGTGACAAGCCAAAGATGTGTGCTGGAAACCATGATGCAAACATGAAAAATAAGACAAAGAAATACAGCTAATACCTACTCCACTACAGGAGATAAAAAGGGAACCATTAAAATCACTGAACCAATGGGGCACCTGGGTGGCCCAGTCGGTTAAATGTCCAGCTTTGGCTTAGGTCATGATCTCATGGCCCATGGGTTCAAGCCCTACTTCAGGCTCTGTGCTGACAGCTCAGAACCTGGAGCCTACTTTGCATTCTGTTTCTCCCTCTCTCTCTGCCCTTCCCCTGCTCTGTCTCTGTCTCTGTCTCACTCAAAAAGAAATAAATATTAAAAAAAATTTTTTTTAAAGTACTGAAACAAAAATTAAAACTTTAAGAAAGGTTCAACTGGTGGAAGAAATAACAAAAAAGAGATGGAACACATTGAAAACAAAAGGCAATAGGGTGAACTTAAACCATATAAATATATATATTAAAAATAAATGGTTTAAACATACAATTTCATTCATATGTGGAATTTAAGAAACAAAACAAATGAACAAACAAAAAAAAAGAGACAAACGGAACTCTTAACTACAGAGAACAAACTGGTGGTTTCCAGAAGGGAGGTGGGTGGGGGATGGGTGAAATAGGTGATGGGGATTAAGAGCACACTTACCGTGATGTCCCCTGAGTAATGCACAGAACTGTCACATCACTATATTCTACATGTGAAACTAATACGACGCTGTATGTTAATTATACTTCAAAAAAAGAAAGAAAAAAACTACAGAAAACCTATAGGAAAAAAATTCCAATTAAAAGTCAAAGATTGTAAGGCTGGATAATAAAGCATGATCGAATTATATGCTGTTTATAAGAAACCCAACTTAAGTATAAACACACAGATAAGTTCAAAAAAGTAAAAATAGAAATACCGTAAGACACGTGTACGTTAAAATTCAAGAATAGAAAAATAATGTATGGTGAAAGCAGTTATCATAAGAAAGCTGGAGCAGCTCTCCTAACAACAAAGTAGACCTCAGAACAGAGGATGCTACAGGGATCAAAAAGAGATGTTTCATAATGATGAGGGAGTCCAATTTCAAGAAGGTATAACACTTCCAAATGGTTATGCACCTAATAATATATTTCAAAATACGTGAGGCAAAAACTGACAGAACTGAAAGGGAAAAGAGAGAAATCCATAATTATAGTCAAAGACTTTAACACTTCTCTCATTAATTAATAGAACAGATAGACAGAAAATCAGTGAGGATAGATGTCCTAAACAGCATTATTAGCCAGCATAGCCTAATTGACATTTCTACAAGAACAACAGAACACGCATGTTTTACAAGTGAACACGAAACGGTCATCAAAGAAAGGACCATAAAAATACTAAGAAAGAATTAAAATCAAAAGTGTGTTTTCTGACCACGGTGGAATTAAAACAGAAAACAGTGACGGAAGGCCGAAAATCCCCAAATTCTAGAAAATTAGTTTTTTAATGTTTATTTATTTTTGAGAGAGAGACAGAGAGACAGAGAGAGAAAGAGCATGAGTGGGAGAGGGGCAGAAAGAGGGAGACACAGAATGTGAAGCGGGCTCGTCAGCACAGAGCCAGACTCGGGACTCGAACTAACAAGCCGTGAGATCATAACCTGAGCCAAAATCAAGACTTGGATGCTTAACCGACTGAGCCACCCAGGTGCCCCCTCAAATACTAGAAAATTATACAACACACTTCTAAATACTTGATGGACTAAAGAGGAAGTCACAAGGAAAATCTGTAGCCGTTTTTTGTTTAATAATAATGAAAATTCGGGGCACCTGGGTGGCTCAGTCCGTTAAGCACGGAGCCTGCTTGGGATTCTCTCTCTCCCTTTCTCTCTCTGCCTCTCCCCTGTTCATGCTCACTCTCTATTTCAAGAAAAATAAATACAACTTAGAAAAAAATGACAACATAACTTGTGGAATGCATATAAAGCAAGTGCTTCAAGAGGAATTTACAGCATTACGTATTTCTATTAGACGATACAAAAAAAAATGTGGAATAAATTGTCTAAATTTTCACTTTAAGAGGCCAAAAATAGGAGATAAAATTGAAGAAAGCAAACAGAAGAAAGGGAATAATAATGACAAGGGCAGAAATAAACAAAATTTAAAACCGAAAAAGCTATCAAGAGAAAACCATCAAAAGATGATTCTTCGAAAAGATCAATAAAATTAATTAGCTTCTAGCCAGACCTGATCAAGAACAAAAGATACAAATGAACAGTATCACCAATGAAAGAAGAAACAGCATGCAGATCCTACAGGCATTAAAAAGATAATAAAGGGATATTCGAACTACATTATGCCAATAAATTTGAAAACAGAAGAAACTGACACATTGCAAGAAATACATAAATTTCACTAAGTCCACTTAAGAATAGATAATCTAAATAGCTCTATATTTATTAAGAAAGTGCAATTGTGTTTATAAAAATCCCAGTGAAGAAAACTCCAGGCCCAGATGGTTTCACTGGTGAATTCTACTAAACATTTAAGAAAGAATAATTAATAATAATAATAATAAAAATACCAATTCTACACAAACTCTTCCAGAAAGCAAAAGAAGAGAGGACACTCCCCAAATAGTTTTATAAGGTCAGCATTTCCCTGATACCAAAACCAGAAAAAAACATTACAAGGGATGAAAACTACGGACCCATATCCTCCCATGAACATTGTTATAAAACTTCTTAATAGAAGAATAGCAAATTGATCCTGAATATATAAAAAGGATAATACATCTGACCAAGTGGATGTTATTGCAGGATACAAGTTTGGTCCAGCATTCACAAATTAATCAGTGTAATTTACCATTCAGCAGATGAAAGAAGAAAAACATTTCATCCTGTTTATTTACACAGAAAAATTATTTGACAAAATCCAGCATTTGTTCGCGATAAAAACTCTCAGCAAACTAGGAACAAAAGGGAACTGCTTCAAACCGATAAAAGGCAACTATGAAAAACCTAGAACAAGAGAACAGGAAACAGACCAGGATGTCTGCTCTCAGCACTCCTATTAAACATTATATCAGACGTCCTCATCAGTATAATAAAGAAAGGAGAAGAAAGAGGAGGCTAAAACCTTTCAGTGCCTCCTCCTTGTCACCCCACAGGACAAAAATCCCAATTCTTTAACATATAAAAGCCATTCCTGATTTTGTCCTTGTCTATCTCCTATAGGCATGTGGTAGCCAAGTCAACACAATTGTTCCCCCAGCTCTGTGTTTGGTGATGTTACATATGATACTTTGAAATCAGCCACGATGGGAATATTTGCAACATAGAAACAGGCGAAGTGCTCCAAAAAAAAAAAAAAAAAAAAAAGATTCCTTCTTCCCCCAAAGAACTGGTTGTTAAAAATGTACTGCCTCACCACTGCTTCCTCCCAGCTTTTCCCCATCTCCACACTATTACAATGTTAGACAACTTGGAGTTTCTAGAATATGGCCTTTCAGATGCCATGTCTTCTATCCATAATACTCCTGGCTTTCCTTATTAACCATCCACACTTCTGCCTACGCTTACAGTCTCAACTTGGGCATCTGCTCAGGTTCTTTCTAACCACTCCAAGCAGGGTGGATCACGCCCTCCCCTGTTACCAGTACACATTTTTGGTAGTGATTTTTTGGGCTGTATTTGATAACATGAATTGTTTATGCACATACTTCGTTTTCTTCCTCCCCAGACTGTGAACTTCTTCCTGTCAAGGGCCATGTCTCTATCATAGTTGTATTCTCCTAACCTGTCATGGTGCCTGCCATATCGTTGACATTCAATAATTATTTCTTTAATGAGTAAATAGATGAACAAATGAAAAAGTGAATGAGGGAACCTGGTTGGAGGGGAATATTCAGAACAGAGATAAGCTTGGAGACATACTGAAATGCCTTCATTTGGGTGGGTGGTCAATGCCAGATTTGGACTTCATCTCACAGTAAATGGAGAACCACTGTGGTTTCTCCGATAAGGGGAAGTGACCTGTAAAAAATCATGTTTTAGGATGGTTAGTCTGACAGTGGCATTCAGATTAAACCCGAAAGAAGATAAACTGGAGAAAAAGAGGCTCTGGTCAGGTCCAAGGGGATCAGAGCCTCAGGCAGAAAGGCCAAGAGGCAGAAGGTGGGCTCAGCCAAGGCACCCCTATGGTCATCAGCATCCAGGGTGTGTCCAGGCGAAAATGAATGTGACAGTCACTAGCCCAGAAATAATAGGGAAAAAAAAATTGATTTGCAGGCCCTTAAGCATAGAAAATAGAGGGTGACATGATGGCTCTCTTCAAATCTTTGACGACCACTCCCAGGGGAACAGGAATTGGCCAATTTATTTCTGTGTTCCGTATTGCCCAGGAGTAATATCTAAGACAAATATAAGAAAGGATTTTATATTAGACATGCTTAAAAGTGGAACAGGCAGCCTAAAGAAGTAGCGAGTTCCTTATTGCAGGAAATGATCAGCAGAACATTTGGCACAGTTGTTATAAAGGGAATTCAACGATGAGACCAGGTAATCGCAATTCTGTAACTTCATGATGGTTTTTGTCCCAGTGAGTTTGGAAAAAGCAGTATGACTTGCTGGCACATCGCCCAGCGATTGGAGTTCCTGGACGTGAAGCTGAGGAGGTCAGAACTGTACTCTGAGCATGGGGAGGTTCACATTATACCATGGTTATCCTGGAGAAGGACCGCCAGGGCCGAAAAGTGGCCACTCGGGACTAGGAAGTGTCTGGGTCTTCCCCAACCCCAGGAGACATGAATGGGAGGCCATCAGACAACAGGAAGTCATCAGTAAAACACACCCACAGCAGCTTTCCTCCCCCCTTACCTGTCTTCTCAATAGCTCCCCTTTAGTGATGCCCCCAGTTAGCCTTACAGATGATCTCACCGTGTCCTCACCCAACGGCAGGGTCTTTGTCACCCTCGCCTTCCTCTAGCTCAGAATTTCTTCTGCCTCTTCACTATCAAAGTGATGTGTCAAGATGCACCCCTCCCCATGTGTGCTCGGTCCCATGTCCCTTCTCCCCCTTCTGGGACCTTGCTCCATCCTTTGCCATATCCAGTCCTTCCTTCCCTGGCCACACACATTTAAAATGCTTTTGAATCTGGAAAAAGAAAAAAAAAAAGCCCTTTCCATTACTACTCAGCTTCTCTTTACCATCCAAACTTTTAAAGAGAACGCTTTACTCTCATTGGGCTTGACCTTGACCTTGACCACATCCTTGTACCTCCCTGCTTGCTCGTGGTACAGCTTTGGTCCCAAGGGATTCTCTTGAGGGATGCTATGCAATGTAACAGAAAGAGAACGAGATTTGGAGTCAGAAAACTTGGGCTTAGTTTCTGGATCGGCCATTTACTATCTAAACTCATTCTCATCATCCCATTTGTTATGAGTGTCAAATGAGCTACTAGTTAGGGAAAACGCTCCCCATCACGCACGCACACACACTGAAAAGCACTATGCAGATGTCAGTGTTACTGAAACTGCTGTCACAAAGTTGACTAATGACATCTTGATCACTTGTTTCCATGGTCTTTGCTCAACTCACAATGTCCTAACTCCTTGGCTACATTTGAATCTGCTGACCATGTCCCTCTTTGTGAAACTCTTTTCATGATTTTCTCTTCATTTGTTTTTAGGAAATTGACATATCTTACCCAGTTTCCTCTTCAAATCCTCTTCTAGCCCCTAGCAGCAACACCGTCTTCCTTTTCCTACTGTTATTCCTTCACCTAGAATTCAAGAAATAATCTCTCTCCCAGAGGGTCCAACTATCTCCTCTGGGTACATAACCAGCTCAGACTTCTTTCCCAAAGCTTTGGTCCCAGGTTTGCAACTCTGTTGGATTTCTCCATCTGGTTTTCCTGCCAGAATCTCAAACTCTTCATTGTTGACACAAGGTAAATCAATACATTTTCGCAGAGCCCCTGACAAAGCAGTTTGAAAAGGGCAGACACTGAATGATTACCGGTCAGCCCTACAAAGAACTGTACTTACCATCAGGGACCACCCCCAAAATGCCAATCAGAGAAAAACAATCCCTGTTAGATAGATTTCATGTTATAAATTATAGCGTCAGTATTCAAGTAGAAGGTGGTAATGTCTACTCCCATAGGTCTCTGGGTATTGTTGTGGCAATGTAGGGATTGACATTTTCCTGATGCCACCCATCTCCCTGGGTTCTAGATTCTTGATTTCTACAGGTGTCTATGACCAAAATCTATAAGTTGACATCTGGAGTGCCTCTCAAAGCTTTCTTGATGGGTGAACAATGTGTTCACTAAAAGAGTAATGAGACCAATTCTTATCAGATGACATTTTCCTGGCCTGGACCAAAGAAAACCACTCATTCTGTCCATCTGGCCCAGATATTCTGTGCTGAAAAATTCTGAGTCACATTGAACTATAAAAACATATTCTTTATATCACAGAAAATACATATGATCTTTCATGTTTCCTCCCTCCTGACCTCTCTAATTTTTACTAATGGTAGAAGTATTTGTTTTCTCTCCCTGCTTCCCCTTTCTCTATCAGTCTGTAGGTGACATGAGGGCAGAGACCCTGTCTTTCCCATTTTTGTACTCCTAACACCATGCCTTTTCCATCCATCCATCCATGCACACGTTAAAAATGCACTTATTAAATTAAGTAGACCTATCTAGGCAGGTGGCACGGGAGTATTTCATTTTAAATGGGATCATTTTAAGAAGGATCAGGTGCAGTGTCTCTTGCATTTAATTGTGGGGTGTGCCATCCATGTATCTGGGAGTTGTGCCTGTATGTAGCAATCCCCGATCCTCAGCCCATAGCCCCGGAGAGCTCTCTCTTGTCCCATCATTTCGGTTGTCTGATCCTTTAACATTGGCCCCGACCCATTCGCTACTCGCCCTCTGGTTGGGCCAGGTAACTGCAAACCAGTGCTGTGCTGAAGGAGGCTTGCCTGGGCTGGTGGGGATCTGTCCTTCACATCTCTTCCCGGTTCTGTGTGCAGTGATATCACGTTGGCAGCCCAAAATTGGCAATACGGGAGTATTTACACCATGGAAACTGGCAAACGTTACAAGTCAGGGCTTTCTTTTCCCCCAGAGAGCCAGCTGTGAAACATTTACTAGCACACCACTGCTGGCAACTCTCTTCTTATCTCTTGGCATGACTGGCTTCTTCTAATCTATACATTTCAGCTCAGATATCACCTCTTCAGAGAGACCTTTAGTCTGAAGTTATCCCCCACCCTAGTCGCTTTCTGGTATATCACCCATTCTTTCCTTCAGAGCACTTACTTTGATCGGTAGCTACATTGTGCACGTATGTCATGTGCTGGTCTATTGTTCACCTGCCTCAGTAGAAATTTTGTCTTGTGCACTGCTGAATGCCCAACATCTCGTGCAGGCCTGGGCACATAACCGGTGCTCAAGAAAGATCTTTCTGATGAATGAATAAAAAAATAATAATAAATGCTTCCAGCAGCTCAGGCAGCAGAAATACGAAGTGTGATTGTCCCCTTGTCTGTGCTTCCCGACACACCCTGGGTGCTTTTCGTTGCCTTCCTGGGACCTAACACGGTAGCTAGAGCTTAGTAGATGCTCGTTGAGCTTTTTAGGATGAATACATGGGTACAGTTAGGAATGAGTCAATTCATTTACATTTCTCTGTAACGCCCCAGAGAACTCCATTCTATTACCTTCATCGGCAACATAAAACACTGGTGTTTCCTTCCTTCCTTCCGAGGAAGCAAAGCCTCCAAGGAGGAGATGTTCCTCACCACTGGGACTACAGGAAAGGGTGGGGTGGGGGGTGGGGCGTCAGTTTATCTCCTCCAACCTGTATTTTTCTTCTGACTGGGTCACAGCAATTCATTATGTCACCCTTAGGCAAGTCACCAAATGGGAATGAGAGAGGCCAAGGCCCCCGTCCTTTCCGGCGGGCTGCAGCAGTGATAGCTTTCCCTGCACGGATGATTAGCTGTAAGCCACCTTTGCCCCAGCCTCCTGGAGAAGGCAAAAGAAGTTTTCTAAATGTTTTCCTGCCACACGGATCACTGAATTATGCATGAGGCCAAACCCAGGGAACAGCAAATCGTTGTGGGATGGAGGGGTAAGGTTCATCCAGAAAGGGAAATCGAAACCTTACCTGCCTTCTCCCTGTGATGGGTGCCCTCAATTGATAATTAGTGTTATATTATCCCACATCTTTAATAGATTATTGATGCCTTTGGCAGCGATATAATCCTGGTGTCAGGAGTAATTCTTTCTTTCTGTTATGTGGTACTTACTACTCTCAGCAAAGTGACTTGGACACAGGGCCTGGCTGATCCAGCTCCAATCAATTCAACCCAGTACTTCTCTGGGTGTTGACATGAAGGATGGTGGAAAGGTGCATGTTGCTGATTTTCCTCAAAAGCAGGAGAGGCCGTGAGACTTGGTGAGTCTAGTGGTGATCTAGCCGAGGACGTGTGGGTCCCTCATCATCTTTGGATAGAAGATGTCAAATATCTGTCTGCCATAGTCTTACTGCTCACGATAGGGCCGTGCCACCTGCCGAAGGTGACTGGAGCTGCTCCCGGCCACAGCAATGGGAATGATCTACTTTGTCTCAGTTCGCACTATACCTTCTAGATGGGTTTCATCCCCTTTTCCAGTTTCTCTTTCCCCATAGGCAGTACTGCCTCTGGACCAGAGGTCTCCAGTCATTTCACAAGGTAGAAGAATCTCTAAGTACCCAAAATTAGACAATCAAGAGTGGAATGGGGATGGGGCCAGAGTCTTTGGGTATGGATCCTGGCTAGACAACAAAATCCCTAAGTTAAGCAGACGTGGTCATTGAGGTCAGCTGTTGTATCTCAGGAGATCCCAACAAACTTTCAAATGGAGCTGAGGAATAGCCCCCAACAAGTCTACCAGCCAAGGCTTTATATCATTCAGGAAAACACGATCTTACAATAAGAGATTCTTTTCCTGGAAGCTCACAACCTTCCTGCTCCCCTCTTGTACAGGAGAATGAAGATTGGTATTGAAATAAAAATCAGTAGAGCAATCAGTAAAGATGCAGGTCATGGATTGGTCCTTTAGAAGCTATGTGACCTTGTTTAATCCATTTCACCTCCCTGAACCTCATTCTTCCCATCAGTAAAATGGAAAGAATTATAAACGTTTTATACTCTCTGCAGAGTTTGGTGAGAGACAAAATGACATGATACATATAAGGAGCCACGAGTAGCCAAGTGCCGTGTGAATTCCAGGGGACATTTGATCGGACTGCACCCTTCCCTTCTTCTAAGAACAGAGGCCCCATCTTCTGGGGAATGTTCCTCCCTCACAACAAACCTTGTGATTTGAATACAAGCTGCCATGTTGTCGCTCCATGTGTGGGTATCTGACCGAAGCCAGATCAGTCATGGCAACCCTCTCCTATGGCTGTCACAGTTGATTGGGATGGCTCTGTGGGGGACATTCAGAGCCCTTCCCCAGGGTTTTGATCTTGCCACGAGAAAAGAGTATGAAGCGGTTCCCTCCTGGGTGTGGAAGCTGTTAGATGAGGAGCAGAGACGGTTGGTTGCTCTGTTCCCTAATGTGTGGGGGAGGTTTAACTGCTGGGAGAGAGAACTAAGCCCACACTCCAAGGGGGAACAGAATGCACAGACACTGGTGACAGTATATCCGGCTCAGGTTTTCTTCGGATCCAAATGCATTTCTTCTTCATGGCTTGGGATGCTAGTGTGTCAGTCCCCTTCCAGTACATTCCTCTTTTTGCCTAAACCAGTTTTCTGTCACTTACAACCAAAAGAGGCTCAATAGAGAGGCTACCATTCATTACCCTGGCCCCCTGGCTCCAAGTTGAGCTTGGATCTTGCATTCTGAGCTCCCGTCCTCTCAGACAAAACTCCTTCCCCAGGGCCATTTCACTTTGCCTTGTCCTTTGTTCACTCTACAAACAATTGATGAGCTTGCCCCGTGTGCCAGGCACTCGCTCATACCTCTTGGTTCCACACATACTGCAAGGAGGCAGTTATCCTGAGGAAACTCACACAAGTACCATAGAGGCACCCAGACAACAGGTCAAGCCCAAGTACTCACACTGACGCTCTTGATTATTTATTGTGTTTTTCTGTAGAATGTATTTGGGTAGGGTTCTTCAAATCTTTCATGGAATAGGGTAGGTTACAACTCACTAAAAATTGCTGAGTATCAACTGGCAGCTGGGAACAATTGGGAAAAAAGGCATGACTCTGCCCTTGAAATGCATAGAGTCCTGCTGAGCAAACAATGCAAACCAGAGAACAAGTCAGGAAAAAAACAAACCTGAAAACGTATGGGGCACAGGTTATAAAGCTTTAAGCAACCAGAGAAGTAAAGTATTTGATAGACTAGGGTGTTTAGGGTAGATGTGGCACAGGGTATAACCTGTTGGAATTGTTATTATGGCCCGTCTAGTATTTAATTTTTTTAATTAGCTGTCATCACTTGAAAATCAGATTTTATATTAAAAAGAGAGAGAGAGAGATGGGTTTCTGGTTTCTTTTGATCAACCTGGAGATTTGATAATTCCCACCTGACAATGACCAGCTGAAACTGAGTTTCAGCTGCCGCCCTCTTCAGGCTGGGCAGACACGCTCTACGTATCACCTGCCGGCCTGGCGCATTTAGGTTCCTCAGCTTGGTTCCCAGAGGCAGTTGGGTTTGCTACCTAAGACCCAAGTTGGAGCTCAAAATGTCCCAGCTCCCTAGAAGCCTCGAAGGAGGGACTTTACGATCAACACATGTCTAAGGTCAATGCCCACCTTGACAGGCACCCAATTAGGCAGTTTTCAAAGCTTCATTGGCCAAGGAACCCTATGCCAACTGGCATTTACCCAACTGGCTACCGGTGAACTGGAGCCAGGGAAAGCCAGACGGAAGGCTTCATCAAGTCACCAGTTACCAAACACACACCATTCCGAGCCTCCGACTTGCTTTCAGAACCTCTCCTCCTCCTCCTCCTCCTCCTCCTCCTCCTCCTCCTCCTCCTCTTCTTCAGGTCCACAGTTTTGCACTCTGTTGCATTCGAATGCAGATGATGCAGAATGAAATTCCTTTGGTGGCAATACATGCCGGAGTGCGCAAAAGTATTTATGAATCCTAAAGGAAGCTGGCTGCAGAGCCCAAGAGCTCCAGCAGAGCGCCCGCGTGCATGCCCTCCAGAGTCTGATCTGTTACACGGGAAGCTGTGTTTGATACCTCATGTATTGGCAGCGTTCCTCACAAAGTCGAGTGCCGTTTAACCTACTTTCCCACAGAGGAAGAAAATGCAGAAGAGGCTGGCTGGGCAGGGGGAACATCATCCCACAAAAGGTCACAGGAAACAGCTCTGAGGGCACGTGGGAGGTGCTGCCACCCTCTGGCTGGGTGTAGCATCACACCTTGCTGAACCAAGTAGGCACCCCCCTCACTCCCCTGGGGGGGGGGGGGGGGGGGGGGGTGGGGGGCTCCCTGCCTCTTCACCTCCCTGAGGTCCCAGAATTGCAGTGGAGTCCGGACTGGCTTGGCTTTGTCCTCAGACAAAGATGTGTTTTCTCTGCTTCTGGTTTCCTAAGAAACTTCTCGCGGGCAAACCAAGACCCCCCTCCAGCCCTGGCCGAGGAGAGACACAGCATGCAGTTGCGGCTGATCCGCCTCTTCCTGCTAGATATTCAGCCCACGAGTGACAAAGACTTTGGCAAAATGCTAGCAATCAGAAATCCGCTCTTCATAGACATAAAAGAGTCGGTACATAGGTCTCCCCAATAATGATAGTCTACATGCATTAGCATATATTTTCTTGAGAAGAGAACTATCGGAGTATGTCCCTAAAAGCAATTCATTCTATTTACAGCTTTCCTGAAGCCCCCAAGAGGGAAGCATCTTGGAGCACTGCAGACACCACACTGAAAATAGTGAAAAACATTCAATTTGGAAACAATTTCACCTCGATTTATCTTTTCTTTCCCCCCCTTTGTGTGTCAGCCGCTGCTTCTGCTCCTTCCCTTACCTGAAGGCAGTCCTCCCCATGAGTCCTCCCGGGGTCACGATGGCAGCAGGAATGGTGCTGGATCCCCCAAGTGTGGCCAGGGGGAGGCCGAGAAGGCAGGACACCCCATCTTCCCTCCTGGTGGGAACACCCCATTCCCAGACCACAGGAAGGCGGAGAACAGACGCTGCATTTGACAAGCAATAGTGTTATCACTACAACACACACATTGTTCTCCAGAAGGTGACTGCAGCTCTTTAAAACAGTGACAATATGAATGTCGTGTCCTATTACCCCATCCTCTGGGCTAATAATAAGATTTTGTAACCATGTCAACAGCAAGAGAAAGGGAGCGAGGAAGTATCCCTTTGATTACATAAAGCGCCCAGGTTTCTGGTACAGCCTTGTAAATCGCTCAGCTTGCGCCACGTGCCGCCGGAGGCCTGGCATCTTCGGCAAAGCCCAGGGCAGACCCACAATCACAGCGAGGAAGGCAGCTGTGTGCCCACAACCGTGCTCCAATGGGAAGTAAGCCGGGTAAACAGGACAGATGTGAAAATACATTTTTTGCTCGTGAAAGAAGTTAACAAGTGAATCACAGATAAGCCACTCCCAAGCGTGGGTTGTAAATACAGAGTCAGGAGACGGAAGCTGGGATCCTCCCTCTTCCCTGGGCCTCCCTGAGCGTCAGGCTCTTCTACTGTAATATGTGCATGATAACACTTAGTCTTATGTGCCCGCACAAGCTTCTTGTGAGGATGGAAGAAAAAAAATGCCGTGGTTTCCAAATCAATAGCAGGATCCTTTTTAGAAAGGAACATTGTATGTGCAAGTCTAAGATACAACACAGAGAGTGGCTGAGCTGTTGTTTTCGGAGGGGCCGGGGGCGTAGGGCTCACCCACCTACCCAGCCTCTCCTCGGCTCCAGGCTGACCTCTGCGGCACCCGTGAATACGCGATGGCTCTGAGAGTTGTAACTCGAAGACCAGTGAGAAAATGCTCTGAAATTGTGTGTTACTATTTTTATTAATCATACAGACTGGCCATTAATGGAGATAATTGTCGGAATTGAGAGATCAATGTGAGCTTAAGTGTTAAACAGCAGCGGGACATGCACCGATCCTTTAAGGAAAGCGAGTGTCTGACCGGGCAGAGGGGAGCAGGGAGAGGACGGCGGCCTGGAGGTGAGCAAAGGCAGGGAGGTAGGTGATCACCTGTGCTCTGCAGGCACAAGAGAGAGTAGAGCAGAGCACGTGTGCAGGGTGGGGGGTATGGGCTGGTTAAGGCCGCCCTCCTTGAGCAGGTCGGATGAGAAGCCCAAACCAGGAAGGAGAAGGCCCGGTGGACAGGGAGGGGGGTTCAGCTGTCTGACTCTAGTTGGGCTGATTCATTGCCTTGAACCTTCTTTGTTTGTTGGAGCCACATTTCATCAAGGCCCATTTACTACACTGATGACCATCCTTTGCTCTGGACTCTGATTTTGATCCCTGATTTCCATGTCAGAGCTCCCTGTGTGTCCTGCTCTCCTCTGCCACTGACTTGTGTGGAGGTGTCGGTCCCCAGCCTCCTGGAAGTACCTGATGGAAAGTCGGTCGACGCAGGCTTTCCGGGCTCCCCAGACCCCACGGGCACTGTCAGCCACATTGCCCCCTGTTAGGACCTTGTGTCTGCGGGGGGATGTCCCTGCCCTGCCGTCCCCCACTGCAATCCCTTCAGCCCCCGCGGATGATTGACCTTTTCTGCTTGTCTCAGAACACCTTGTTGTCTTGTCCTCTTTGAAATGCCTGACAGCAGCAAATGCTCGGGTCTAAAAGCAAAATAATGAAATCAAATGAAAGCTCCCCAATTTCTCAGCCACTTGTCCTTGGTCCGGTGCGGTGCACGGCATGCATTATTCAGACAGGAGCAGCTGCGTCCCCTGAAGCAGAAATTCTGTTTTTCAGGTGCCAATCTGGAAGGGTGGCCGGGGGGCCTGCCCAGTAGCCTGTGGGGGCTGAGGGGCTGAGGGATGGTCTGGCTTTGGCCCCGGATCCAACGAGGTCATCAAAGGAGTTTGTGTCCGCTGCCCCATCACAGGAAGAGTCACCTCGGTGAGCCCAGTGTGAGAGGGAGGAAAGTCCAGAAGGGTAAGGCAGACATGAAGGAAGCAGGCAGGAAGAGGCCCCCCAGGGGTATGGCCCACTCTTCAAGTCACCAGGTACATGAAATTAATGGAGCACAGGATATCTTCTAAGCGGAATACTGTATCCATCGGGGCAGCTGAGGGGAAGGAGAGGGTCAGTGCCCACTGTAGTGGATCGTATTGCTCTACGAGGTACTTATTCTCTTCCCATAAGACCGTTATGCTCCCTTGCCCGTGAACCTCTGACTCACTGTGGCCTTTAGAAAATGGCATGCATTTGGGGCGCCTGGGTGGCTCAGTCGGTTGAGCGTCTGACTCCGGCTCAGGTCATGATCTCACGGTTTGTGGGTTCAAGCCCCGCGTTGGGCTCTGTGCTGACAGCTCAGAGCCCGGAGCCTGCTTTGGATTCTGTGTCTCCCTCTCTCTCTGTCCCTCCCCCACTCTCACTTTGTTTCGCTCTGTCTCTCAAAAATAAATAAATGTAAAAAAAAAAAAAAATTTTTTTTAAAAAGAAAATGGGCTGCATTTTAGCCACTCCCTCAGCCCTGTGTGCTATCCCGCCATTGTCAGCCTTGACCATTTGACTGACCTGGCCCCATGGAATGTTAGTTCAGAGGCTATCAGAAGTAGGGCATGGTCAGCCAGTTCTCTGGCTTGCTTCCTTCTACTGTCAGAAGAGCCAGTCCAAAATTAGGGGCTGCCATTTCAGCCTAAGTCCCGGAATGAGGAGACAAGTGGAATGTATCCACAGCTGCCAACATGTTCCGTGAACAAGAAATAAATGCTTGTGGTTATAAGCCATTAAGATTTTAGGGGTTGTTTGTTACCATAGCAAAGCTGGCTAATATAGTTAATGTCAATCAATGATGAGGAAATTAATCACGTCTGCCTTGAGTTAAGCTTTTTTAAACTTGATTTGTTTATTTAATTGATTGTTGTCATCTTCACTTGGGGTGAATAGCATTGATAAATAAGAGGGGTTGTTTGTTTTAATGAATCCATGGAAGAATGCTGTTGATTTGTTCAGAATTCGCATATTAGGATTTGACAAGTCCTATGGCCGGGCTTCTAGCTGGATTTCCCTTTACTTGCGGTTGACGAGGGTCTAAACGCAGTGTGTAATTGTCCATTCTCTGTCTTGAACCTGTTGAGAGTGCGTTACGACCAACCTCCCCCCATAATTCTACCTACTATGTGTGCATAGCTCCCTTTAACTCTGATTCAATTAATATTAACTATTAACAGGGCTCAGGGCCCTGGGAGGGTATATCCATTACTTCATTTGTTCCTCTCAACAATACTTTGACATTAGGCAACTCTTTTGCTGCACACTAAATGTATCCCCCCAAATTTAGCGGTTGAAAACCTCATCCCCAGTGTGAGGATTCCCACCTCTTTGAGAGGTGATTAGGTCAGAAGGGTGGAGCCTTCATGAATGGGATTAGTGCCCTTCTAGAAGAGATACTGGAGAACTCCCTCACCCCTCCTACCATGGGATGACATAGTGAGAAGATGGCCATCTACTGAGCCAGAATGTGGGCTCTCGCCAGACACCAAACCTGCTAACACCTTGACCTTGGACTTCCCAGCTTCCGGTGAAAAATAAAATCCTGCCGTTTATAAGCTATCCATCCCATGGTATTCTGTTATAGCAGCCTAAAGGATCGACAACAATTGTTACGTATCTTTTGAGGAAATCAAGAGTACGAAGGGTTTGCCAAGGACACAGAGCTGGTAAGGAGCCCATCAAGATTCAACCTGGTCTCCTCACTCTTGGCCCAGGGTTCTCTTCACATCCCCAAGCTCCGTGGACAGAAAGTGCTCCATGTCAGGCCACCATTTGGGCCTAATTTTCCAGAAGACCAGGAACATGGGTTCATGCGTAGTCATGGAAGGTGGGTCAGAAGATAAGATCCTTTATACTTTATACACTCATATACAATTTGCATTTTATCCTCAGATGCAAATTCACTGGTATTATATCCCTACAATGAAAAGACCATCACACCAGGAGCCTCTGTACTCTAGGAAGGGAATCTACCTTTCGGTGAGGGACCTCTGTGTGCTCTTAGGAGGGAAGCATTAATGGAATTACGAATAGATGCCTCTGCGAAAAAGCTGGTCTCCGAGGGGGCTGTACTCTTTGAAGCACATTCCTACTGTCAATTCTCTGCGAGGGGCAATAGTGCCATCTTGCTAACAATCACGACAATAATAATATTAATAATTAAATAATAGCTTCAGTGTCAATAAGTATTTTCCAAAATGCTTTCATACGAATTGTCTGTCTGCTGCCTGAGAAGGCCTCCAAGAGCCACTTGAATTTACCCTGTAATCACTGCTGGCTGCCATCTGCCTGGGGCTCAATAATTCCAGGAATCACGATGTTGGATTCAGTCGCGCCGCTGCAGCACAGACAGGCAGAGGCAAGGAGGCAGGCCATAATGAGGTGAGCCGTTTCCAGGGTAGACGTGCCTGTTTCTGCTTTCCCATTCTTGTTTTGAAAGCTTGAGAGAGTCTTTCTATGAGCCTGGAAGCAGAGGGTTGGATAAAAGAAGCTACCAGTACAAATCCCATTAAGGCCTGGGAATTGGACACATCCCCTCAACGTGCTGGTAATGTCCTGATTCTACTGCATGAAGTTGGAGACACCCCATCCTGGCCCAAGACCATCTCCAACCGTCTCAAATAGAAACCAGTTTTGGGGGAGTCTGCTGGATCTGGGCCTGCAGGGTTTCGTGAGTCACCTTGTGCCTTTGCTGCCTGCAGGAAGAACAGCCCCTGGATGGCCTGGGCGGCCTGGCTGTTCTTGAAGAGACCCCTTCCTGTTCCTTGTACCTTCAGTTGGCTGGACTATAGATCTGCCCAATGCCCTTGGATTCTTTGGGGAAGATGGGGAGAAAGGATAGTAGTTTCCGGTTTACTCATATTTAGCACTCATACAATTTCAGCCCTAGGAGGCAGCTCCTGGGGGACCCTCTACTTGCTCCCCAGCCAGCTGAATTATAAACACTCTCCTTAAAGGCAAAGGAGTCCCAGTAAGAGAGTATGGATGGCTCAGCGTGCATCCGTTCCTACCACTGAGAAAAATGACCCAACACACAGCCATGGGACGGAAGCAACTCTCCCTGCCAGGGTCAACACATTCCCCCGCAGTCTGGCCTCAGGTCCTATGGGGGGGAAGGGTTTGGGGATGGACTTGACAATGGCCAGATACACCCACTCTATGCAAAGGAGAGGGAGATGGGAGGGCCATCTGGCATTCCCCGGGAGCTTTCTGACCCCCCCCGCCCCCCGTGTGCCTGGAATGCTTCCTTAGTGTGGTGCTAAGGGACTCAAGAAATCATAGGTCTGCTGGCTAGCCTTGAAGCTTCTAGTCCTGTCCTCAAATCTGGACTAGGAGTCCAGCCTTTCTCCTGCATGCCTGGGGAAGAGGGAGATTGTGAGTGTGCTCACCCCCTAAGTTTGTCACCCTGACACTTGCATTCTGGATTGTCTCCCCTGGCTGCCATGTTTGACAGAAAAAAGGCACTCTCTTTGAGGAGTTTTGGTTCCTTCTCTGTATAAGCTGCTTTGAGGCCAAGCAAGGAATTACACACAGACCTTGTTTCTGAATGCCTCAAATTCCAAATTCCGTATATTCTGAGGTCCCGCCTCTGGCCCACCTTCTTGTTTCCCTCCTGTCCTGGGGAGAAAGGCAGGTGGCTGCCTATTAGAGTGACCTCTTCGGGGGACCCTCGGCCCTGCCTGCCCATTTCCAGAGCCCTCTTTGGAGGCCTTCTTTCTTACGCATGGTCTCTGTGTCTCAGACTACCCAATTCATCCCTTTAACCACAGCTAATGGACCAGAAGGGGCCTCAGACCGAAACGTAGCCGCCTCTAGCCTACCAGCGGCCTGTGTGGTTGTCAGGCTTCTAAAGCTTCCAAGCTGGCCAGTCCTGGATGGTGACTAACCAGGCGAGTCAGATTGTCCCTCAGAAGCTTGAATGAGAGAGGTAAAAGAGTGGGCTGGTTAGTGAATTGGAGGTGGTAGGGGCAGCACCCAGAGTAGTTCGGTGACCCTAGGCTGGCGCAGTGCCTGCTCCCACAGGTGGGACCCAGCGGCCGAGGCACAGGGGACTCCCAGGCCTGTCTTCTCATAAGGCTGAGTTCCTGTGTTCTTGCAACAGTCGCAGTGGCCTGAGCATGTTTTCTTTTTCTAGAACCCAAAAGAATGTAACTTGCACAGAGTACATACTCAAAACAACCTGCTTTAAAAGGTAAGCAAAGCATTGACCAGAGGTTCCTTGGCCTCCAGCCCGTCATTTCCTCTTCATTTCCCATATGACACGCTCAGCTGGGTCAGGCTGAGGTGTATCTCTGGGCCTGCCACTGGGGGCAACACTCTCGGGGGATTTGGAGGGCTATAGGTGAAGATGTTTTGCATATGGTCTGGGAGAGTGGCTCAGAGAGGGGCGAGCGGAGGCTGGCAGGGTCGGAAAGTCTCCCCTCTGAGAAAGCATCCTTCTCCTGTTCTCCAAACACCCTGAGTAGAGGAAAGGGAGAGATAGGAGGGCAAGATGGTGGTGGTAATGGTGGGGCCTGGGGTGGGGAGATGGGTGGGATAAGGGGATGGGATCCCAAGCTCCCCAGGTCTCCGGTCCCGGCCCAGGCCCAGGCCCAGGCCCAGGCAGTGGGGCAATAAATAGAATGGGGGGCCCTCATCTGGGCTGTCCTCCTTGACTCTGATTTTGGCTTCTTGTCTGGTGTCCTCACTTCACCCTCTCTGCAGCCAAAGCCAAGGCTGAGCCTCCCTAACTCATGGGGGAGAAACTAGCTCTGTGTGCCCAGAAGTCCAGTGTGCATGCAGATAGAAAGGCGGGTGGCCTTCAAAGCCTTCCTCCTTCTGGAAGGCTTCTCTGCTTAATCCCAGAGGCACACAGTCTTCGTTTTCAGCACTGCCACCAGGGAATGTAAGAGTTGGACTGGATAACTGAGCACCAGGACGGCAGGAGCCATGTCTGCTTTGTTCATTGACATATCCCGAGTGCTTAACACAGCTCCTGGCCCAGGGAAGGGGCTCCATCAGTAGTCACTGAATGTATGAATGAACAAATTCATACACTCTTCTTTTTCCAAAGTCAAAATCTTATTTCAAATGAAATGCTTGCTAGCTGCCAATATGCAAAAACAGAGCAACGAACTGTTATGGAGAGATGGGAGGGGGTTCAGAACTCCGCATCCCAAGTAATTCCCACCCCCCCCCCCCCGTTCTTCTGCAACGGTCCCTAAGGATTGTTTGCCTCCTCTGAAATTCAGACTGAAACGCCTCTCATTTTCACCATGAAGAAGCAGGCCCCCAAGGAAAAGTGGCTCATCTAAGCCAGAACCGGCACCCGGGTCTCCTGACTCCCGGGCTATTGTGAAAGTGCTCTGTTTAGACTGTATTAACTCACCACACTAGGTGCACAGCAAACGCTCAGTGAATGAAGTGCCGGGAGGGAGGGGCTTGTCGATTCCCAGGCTGTGCTCGCCTGGCAAGAGTCACGAGCGACGCCGAGGAAGGATGCAGCACCAAAATAAAATGTATTGTATTTAAATATTCCCCAAGTCATTTTGTGTATTTAAGTCTTAATTCATCTCCTCTAAATCTCTCCCCGCGACATTAATGTGACGGCTTTGACAGAAAGATGAATAACATTATTAAAGAAGCTCGTGAGCAAATTTCACTCATAAAAATCTCCCATTCACTCACACACTTTGCTGTTCCCACTCAGTGTTCTGTTCCCGCTCACGTCCCAGGTCCACATCCCTCTGGGCCTCAGGCTGCTGCTGGAGGGTGATCAATGGGAGGCTCAGAGGATGGAGGTGTGGATCCATTTCAAACCCAAATCTTCCCCTTTTGGTTGAAAAATGCATCATTCGAGCCAAACCCCAGGAGCGGCAAGATTCAGGCTGGAGAGGAGACAGAAAGGCGGAACCTCCTTTGAAGAAAAGCTTCCCACGAGGGGGCATGGAATGTGGCACAAATATGGCAAATGACCAGGAGGGTCCCTTCCTTGGGGATGCGCATCTCAGGAGGAGAGGGACCCTCACTACAAAACCCTCCTCTGGGGATGCTTCCAGACTGACACTTCTCAACCTGCTGGCTCCCGCCCAGCCGGAGGCAGCTCTGGAACTTGCCATCACGTCCTGTTCCTCCTCCTGGAGCCCTGCTTGGCCTCGCTGGCTGGGGATTTATGCCCTTCTTTGCCAAGCCGCCCTGATGGATCGCTTCCAGGATGGCAGCGGAGTCAGTGGTATTCATCTCCCCGACGTCTCAACCTTCTCCTTTAAATCATTGCTCATGTTGGCAGCCGTTCGTTCGCTGGGCCTGGCTGCTCCGTCAGTGGGACTCCCAGCTGGGAAGGACCTGCAGGGTCTGCCTCTGGAGGGACCAAAGGCTCCTCCTCTGCAGACTCTCCCTCAAACACCAGTGCTTTCTCACTTGGAAAAGCCTTCTTTTTGATCATCTGAAGTTGGGAAGCCAACCCCAGAGCCCCCAAAGGCCACCTCTGCCCTATCATTTACTGTGTGATGTAAAATCATCCGTTGGTTTGGTGACCAGGCTAGTAACTACTCTGGGCCATGGATGATCCTCATTTTCTCATGTGCCCAGTGCCCAGTGGAGTGCCTGCCTCATCATCGGTGCACAAAGACTGTTTGATGAACTGAATCCTTACATTGTGCAGTTGGATGCAACCTCTTTGGAAAACTATTTGACAGAATCCACTGAAAGCTGAACGTATCTGTGCTCTGACTTGCCTGGGTATGTATCCAAACGAAACAAGGGCTCATGTCTACTCAGACATGTACAAGAATGTTTGTGGCAACCTTATTTCCAATAGGCGCAAACAAAAGCAATCCAATGTCCATCAACAGTAGAATGGCCAAACAAATTGTAGCATATCTACACAATGATCGCATCGCTTTGGTGTCGGGCAGCAAGGATAAAGGGTGAGGTACTGTTCACATGACATGGGTCAGTCTCGCAGGCGGAATGTGAAACCACGGAAGCCAGGAGTACATATTGTGTGCTTACATTGGTATGAAGCTCCAAGGCATGCAAACCCTGACTACGATGTTTGGAGGTTGGAGTAATGGTTATCCTTGAGGGTGGCTGGTCGTGGTCTACTGACTGGGAGGAGATACAGGAGGGCTTCTGGGATATTGGAAGTATTCTAAATCTTGATCTGGATGGTAGTTACACAGTGGATATACGTGTAAAATTTTGCTGGGCTGTACTCTTATTACCTGTAACCTTTACTGCATGTAAATTAAACCATATTAAAAATGGTAAAGAAAATGTGGAGTGGTTCCTAATCTTCTTTGCATTAAAATCTGTACCTCGATGTATTCTCGTTCTATCTTCTACATAATCCCAATCCGTGCGATATTATTACATTGGGCTTTTTCTATGTTTTATATTATGAAAACAACTGGCATATTGTATATACGTTTTCTAAGTACACAAGAAATCATGCCCCCCCCCGGGGGGGGGGGGGGTGGTTTCCCCCTCCCCCATACCCTGAGTGAAAAATCACCACATTAAAATATATTTACTTTGGGGCACCTGGGTGGCTCAGTTGGTTAAGTGTCGACTCTTGATTTCAGTTCAGGTCATGGTCTCACGGTTCGTGAGTTCACTGACAGCATGAAGCCTGCTTGGGATTCTCTATCCGTCTCTGTTTCTCCCCTGCTTGTGTGCATTCTCTCTCTCTCTCTCTCTCTCTCTCTCTCTCTCTCTCTCTCTCTCAAAATAAAGAAACATGAAAAAAATTTAAAAAATAAATACATATTACCGCATAGCACCAAAAAGATTCATTGTCTCCCAAGACCATATCTCATTCAAGTGAGATGACAGGTAGAGAGAAAGATTAGTAGCTCCTTAGGGGGATGGGCTGTCATAGAGCAGAAGCAATAGGGGTTTGTGTCCAAGAAACTCCACATCATTAAGAGGTGTGAATTCAAGGGCTTTCCCAAGAGGACCAAAGGGTGTAGACCAACCCTATCTTTCAGCTTAATTTTCTGAAAACTAAGCCATGTGTGCCCCGTAAATTTGGATGTGCTTGGATATATACAGGGACTGGCCATCTGAACCACTGGAGTCAGTTTGAATATTTGGGGAGAAGGAGGAGGCAAGGTGTCAAAGTGGAGTCCAAAGGCAGAGGCTGGCCTCAGAAATGAGAGTCAATCCACGTGGGTAATTATAAATCGCCCACTGATTCAGCCCTTCTCACCAAGATCTTCTGCTAGAGTCCTAAGAAGAAGACGACTGAGGACGCTTTTAACTAGTTGTTAGAAGCATCAGGTCAGTTTTGATCGAAGAACAAAATACAAACCATAACTGGAACTAGCTTGAGCAAAATGGTAATTCATTATGAGAAAAGGGACGCATCATCAGGACTGTGTTTGCATCTCAAGAACACCTGGAAGGATGGCCTTGAAGGCCATCAGTCCTCACTCCTCATCCTTTTTTTCTGTACACATCACAGTGAGTCTCAGGACTATTCTTCATTCTCACTGCAGACAAGCTTTTTCCACATGGTAGGAAACAGCTAAAAACACCTTTGGCCTTAAAGCTTCAGCCTGGATGTGAAATCTAAACATCTCAGCAAAGAACTCTGATTAGCCTGAGTCATTTGCTTATCCCCAGACCTAACAGCTGAGGCTGAAGAGCCTGATCATGTATATTAAACTGTTGCTCTTGTGTTAGATATGGGCGTGGGAGATGCTAGATCCTAGGGAATGGGCAGTGCCCTGAAAGGCAGGGCTGGGCAGACAATACCACAAATATCCTCTATAAGGAGCTTGGAAAGTAGGTGGCTTTCCCCCGATTCTTCATTTGGAGTCAGAATGAGATAAACACTGTTTTCTCCTAACACTGTGACCAGACTGTACCTACTCCTGGTTGATATAGCCTATTTGCTTGTTCCTGTTCTAGTGAGGGTCTGATCTTGTGTGGTCCCCTGGTTCTTCGGTCTGTCTGTCATTTGGCACCATTTTTGTTTTGTTTTGTTTTGTTTTGCTTTGGCAGTTTCTGCCTGGCCCTAGTCTTCATTTACCTGAGGACGGCCCTTAGTTGTTGGGCCTTCCAGTTCAAACCCAACGCCATGATGGTAGAAACTTCTTCGCGTGTTGGTTAGTTGCTGATGCCATCTTGATAAGTGAGCTGTTTCTTCTTGGGTAAACCACTTAACTTCTCTGAGTCTTACTTGTCTTTATGTATAATCAAATAATATTAATATAAAATTACATCTGCCCTTTTATACATCCCTGCCCTGGATCCCCTATGGGAGGATCAATCCTATAAAATAAGCATATTATTATAGCACTTTGCTAACATTTGAAGAAACTGAGGCTCAAAAAAATTGAACAAGTTGTCCAAAGTGATAGATACCAGTAATAAGTGGTAGATCTGGGATTTAAATTCATGTCTTCTGATTACAAATCCTCTCTTTGCCAAAAGATAAGGTGTTAGGCCAACAAGTTAGCTTTGAAGGTTCCTTCTAGATATAAAATCTATGATTCTATAGAATGTTGACAGTAATATTAGCTGCTATTTATTCAGGGTTTGTACTGTTCTAAGTATTCTAAATGTATAGCTCACTTTATTCACATAATAACTGTATGAGGTACATACTATTATTATTCCTACAATGCAGATGAGGAAACCAAATCTTAAAGAGTCAATTACCTTGCCCAAGGTCACACACTTAGGTGGCAGACCTAGTATTCCGACCCAGACCTTCTGTCTCCAGAGCTTAAACTCTGAACCCCTACTGTCTTCGAGGATGACAAGAAGTGGACAAAGGAAAGCTCACTTCAGAACTCTCCAAACAGTGGGTATGTCAGCTCCCAACCCCCAAGATTGAACAGCACATCCTCATTGCAGATTTGACGGATCCTGCCTGTGGGAACCAGGAAAGGGCACTATCCTGGTGCACTAAATGCTTCTGATCACTAGGGGGGGCACTATCCTGGTGCACTAAACGCCTCTGATCACTAGGGCGGGGCATAATGGGATGCAGCATGACATGAACGGGGAAAGGCGTTTGCACCGCACACACAACGAGGCATTAAACCGTAAGTAGAGCGTGGGCACTGGGTTCTAATGTGGTTTAAAGACTTCTATGTGTTTGATCTTGGGTAAGTTATGCAACATGGCTGAGCCTTGAGTTCCCGTCTGTACAATGGCTATTGGCAATCCCTCCCTCCTGTGTCTAACATGAGGGTTGTATAAATAACACCTGGAGACTCAGCATAATATAGTGAGTGCTCCATATGGAGTTGCTAGAGACTCTTGGTGAAGAGTAAAAAGTAAATTCAAACTTCTTGGCCCTGGGGGCTTTGTTTTGGGGCATTTGCATTCCAAGTGGGGAAGCAAGATCGACCACAGAAAGCCAGGAAACAGCATTTTCCGAATATTCCAATGTGCTGCTCAGGACCCAGAAATGTAGCTCGGGACAAGTGCCATTTCAGTCCAGTTGGGAGGAGCAGCGGTGGGACCAGGCTGGAACTAAGACATCACATGGTGGGCTTGAACTCAGGGAGGGAATTTCCCTGTTCACATGTCCGGAGAAGATAAAACCACTTGGCTTCAGGCGTGGACCTGGGTGAGAATCCCTGCCTGATCCCTTATTGGTTGGTAGCAGGTGCTACATTCTCTGATGTAGAGCCTGAGGATAGAAGAAATATGTGCATAGGCTCTTGGTCCAGGGCCTGGCACAGAGTGGGTGCTCCCTGAGTGGTAGATAGGAGTAGAGTCATACAGTGACGCCATGGGAACATAGGGGACGTTCCTCCCTTAAACCTCCAGAAAGGGCACACTGCCCTGTACCCATCTGCCAGGAGGAAGCACCTTGCTGAATCGTCCCCAGTGCCTGGATCGGAAACCCTAAGAGATTCTCTTTCTGCTGTACCCCACAAACGCAGTGGGCATGCCAAATATATTATTAGAAATCGTGCTGAAATTAGAGCCAGTTGGGCTAGACCTTAGGTAATTCAGTCAACCTCTCTGAGCCTCAGGTTTTTATCTACAAAGAGAAGGGGTAGCTGTGACAGCTAAGGTGAGGATCTCCCGTAAAGGTGATGGTCAATGTTAATCGCATTTGCCATGAATCTGGAGGGGTGGGCTTTCTTTACCTCCTTGCCTCAAACCCCTGTCCATCTCGTCTTCATGCCCTGAAGGGAACATTTTACTGCGGATACAGCATATTCTTGTTCTACACAGCAGGCACACTCAGGCCTCAGCCCCTGCACCACACACACACACACACACACACACACACACACACACACACGTGATGGCTGTCGTGGAGAGAAACAGCAGCAGGAGGGAATCCCCCCATCCTTTCTCCCTATGTCGCTTTGTTCTGGCTGCACAGGCAACAAATTAAAACAAGAACCCCCCATCGCCCAGAGCTGCCTGGGCTTCTGCCGCGGCAGCTCTAATAGTAGCCGAGCAGAAAGGCCCCCCTGTCCGTCAGGCCCGGGAGCACAGAGACAGCACTTCTCATTGGCAGCCAGAGATGTGGCTGGGAGGTTTGGCTGTGTGTATTTGGTGTGACTTCGGGGCGAATATAGATTGTTTCTTGTCCTCTGTCTAAGTGCTTCATCAGAGATGGGGGGACAGGGGTGAAGGGGCAGTGGTGGGAAGAAAAGCAAAAGAGAAATTCAGCTTCCCCAGGAAAACACACACACGGCGCGCTCAGTCAATGCAGGCAATGGCACACAGCAAAATTGAACTTTCCCTGCCTCACAGTGGTCTTTGAAAGCATTCAATTATCTGTCTGCACCTATAGAAAATGTTAGGGATTGCTTCCAGAAGCCTTTAAAAGGGTCTATACATAACAGAGGCGCATGCATACTCTCAGCGGCAGGCAGAAAAACAACAACAATCTATTCATTTACCTTTGAAAAAGCCAAGAAGGTATAAATTCTGCCCAGAAATCAATCTCCCTCTCTCTTTCTTTGTCTTTTGCCACATCTCTTCTCCCACCTCTCACCCCATCTCATGTTTGTTTGTTTGTTTATTTATTTATTTAGCCGAGGCCACGGGAGCAACCAGAGAAAGTGTTAGTGCAGAGCAAAGACACCGAGTTTATTTTGATGGAAATGCCCACTCTGTTCAGGCAAAGCAGAACTTCCTCACGCTGGTTCCCTGCGGGCCTCCCGTCAGAACTGAATGCACTTAGTGGGGGCACCCACTGCACATGGGACACCGTGCCAAGCCCTTCCATAGATGCCTCCTCCCTGGGCTCTCAAAACCAATCTCTAAAGTAGAGGGTGCTCCTCCCACTTCACAGATGAGGAAAGTGAGGCCCGAAGAGCTTATGCAGTTAGCAAGTAGGCGGACTGGGCAGCTAGGGAAGGTCTCTGCCTCTCAGTCTGGGTCTCTCCCTAACTCTACCATTTGTCCTTAACTGTACCACATTCTCGTCTCTGGAACAGACACCGCAGTGGGCCCGGCAGATAACGCACAGAGCTACTCACAGTCACAAAAGGAAGTGGTTTAGCACACAATGTTAACTGTGGTTGATGAAAATAATGATGACGAAGGGCGCCTGACTTCAGCTCAGGTCATGATCTTTCTCTCAAAAATGAATCAAACATTAAAAAAAAAAGAAAGAAAGAAGAGAATGACGATGAGGATGAAGGAGATGAAGAGAATGAGGAAGTGCAGGACAATAGCTGGGACTTAGGTGGTGAGCGCTCCAGGCACGAATCCCAGCTTTACCGCCCACAGCTGTGTGACTCAGCCAACAGTCACTTCACCTCTCCGTGCCTCTGTCTCCTTATGTGCCAAATCAAGAGAGTGCGCTGCATCGGTGGCTTTCAAGTGGGGCTCAGTGGAGTAGCTAGAACTCTAAGGACCCAGCGGTCGCTGGGGAAATGGGTGGAGCTCAGGAGTCTGCCTGGACCAGAGGAACCCCCACCTTTGAAAAAAGCTAGTTTGTGTATCATGGCTTTGTGTGGTAGTTCACCAGAAGAAAGGGTTCTACTGCTAATGAGGTGAGATCTAGAGGCTCTTCTTGCTAGAACATTCTGTGATGTGATGGTGTCATGACATCCACAATCCAAGGAGCTGTCTCAGGGTCCCAGCACCACAGAAGGCAATGGCAGAATGGCAGAATGGCACCAGAAGGTGCTCGGTAAACACTCTATAGTGGGCGAGGGTGGCCTGCACCCCTCTGATCACCACCAAGGGTATAGATTGGGAAGACAGAGCAGATAGGACGGACCTGAGACAGAACTCTTCAAGGAGAGCTGATGGTCCGAAGTTTGGGTAGACCAGATGTGACCGTCAAAAGCAAAGGAGGCGTCCACGAATGGGAGACTGGAATCACACAGAACAGGATGGGACCCAGAGAACTGCATGGAAATGGCAACTGTCCAGGAAGGAGAAAGCAAGGGTGGGACTGTGGCTGTGCAAACCACGGCACTTGTCCCACTTCATGGACAGGAGTCCAATATGCTCAGCCTGGGGACAAGGGGTCCTGATGGACAATCAGCTAGCTGGCTATTAAGACGTGATAACAGAAGCATTTCTCACCTGTGCCCCACTGTCCCCACATCCCTGTGGATAGAAACCCTGGACAGGGCAAAGCATTCTCTGGGGCCTAAGTGTGTTTTGTGAGGTGTTAAATGAGTCCGTCAGTTCCGAATCTCCTGGAGCACATGCAGCTCATTGCATCTGTGTGATCAAGAGTGTGATTTCAAACCACAAAAGCCCAGGTTTGCAGCATTTTGAAATCAGGAAATCTTACGGGTAGTTAGCCCAACTTCACTACCACCTAAAATCAGGGCTGGATTTGGGGGTCAGCTTGCCTCTGGAAAACGCAGCTCAAGGCAGATGGGCTGGACAAGATGGGCCAATTCCCAAGACTGGGCCAACACGTTGGGAATAACTACTGGAAGCAATGCCCATAGTTTTGAGCTTAGTGCACATTATTTTTGCTCATATTAAATTTGGCTGGGTTGCTGGGTGGACTGATTAGAACCCATTCTGTTCCCATCTACACGCCTCTAAGGGGCTTGGCAAAGAAGACTTTTGTTTCCAAAAGTTACATCCAAAAGGTAATACCACTTTAATGTTTTCAGAGTTTTTATATCTGTTGTGTCTAATGCATGAAGTACCAAGGATGCCTGTGAGTAAGTATCATTAGTCCCACTTTATAGATGAGTAAACTGAGTGACCTCTTCAGGTTTATCAGTGAGTCCAGAGCAAAACTGGTGCCGGGACCCGACATCCCTCTACCAGCTCAGTCTACTGAGCCAGGAGCTCCCTAGACTCAGGTTCCCCAGACCAAACCACCCCTCCCAGCACCGCATCTGTTGAGTTTCCTCTTCTGACCTCCTGAAGTCTTGCTGACCCCTGAGGCCCCAGCTTCGGCACAGAAGGATTGAGGGTAAACGACAGAGTGACTTCCTAGGGCGTGTGACTTGTCGTCCAATTTGAAGAGCATTTTCTTGGCCAGCGCTCTAATCCCAATGCTTGAGTAATGCCCAGAGACCACATCGATCGGGATCCGGGAAATTCCGACCCGACCGCAGCACATTGTAATGGTCTCTGCCCGGGTGACCTTCTCCCTGTCAGAAAATACATCTTTTCTGCAAGTCCCTAGCCTGCAAACATCGCCCGCAGCCAGCTTAGCCCAGACAAAGGGCTTTGAAATGGTCCAGATAATGCATCGAGGGGAAAACTGTTTTCCAAGTGTGTAATTCGTCCACTATTAACCTGCAGCTGCAGGAATGGCCCTGCCTTTGATTCCCGTCTGCAGCCGGGGCCACTCCTGTCGTGTAAAGCAACACATGATGCACGGCAGCAGGCAGGGAGCAGAGGCTTGTCATATTTCCTGAATGCTAATGACCCCCCGGCCGCCCGGCTGACACCCGGCTGCTGCCTGGAGGCACTGCAGGCCTGACCCATCACAGAATTCCTTGTCTTCTACTTGGTTCTACCGGAGAAGGTGTCCTGGTATTAAGGCTGAGCGGCTGGAGCGGGGAGTGGACACATCCCTGGCCATCTGGAGGTGTGTGCTCACCACGGGCCTTGACACGAACACGCGGCCTTCTCCTTTGTACCTCAGAAAGATGACTCTGGGCTCCAGCCAATGGCACTGTGAGGCCGTGTGCCTTTGGGAAAAGCACTCCTCATTCTGGGTTCACTTTTGTTGTCTACAAATTGAAAGAATTGGACAAAGTAATTCGGCTCTGATTATCTGTTTCTGGTTTTTGTTTCTGTTTTTTTGTTTTTTTGGTTTTTTTTTTTCCTGGATGATTCTCTGCCTTGGGTTAAATGATCGGTAGAATCAAAAAAGAAGGAAGGAGGGGCAATTGGGTGGCTCAGTCGGTTGAGTGTCCGACTTCGGCTCAGGTCATGATCTCACGGTTCCTGGATTCGAGCCCCTCCTTGGGCTCTGTGCTGTCTGCTCAGAGCCTGGAGCCTTCTTTGGATTCTGTCTCCCTCCCTCTCTGCCCCTCCCCTGCTCGCTCTCTCTCTCTCTCTCTCTCTCTCAAAAATAAATAAACATTAAAAAATGTTTTTAAAAAAGGAGGGGAAGAAGCATGAAGGGGAGGAAGAGGAAGAGGATGGTAAAGGTCTATGGTAAGTTATCAGTCCTAAGCACCAAAATATGCGTGTATGGGGATGAGAAAAGAGAAGACTGTTATGACTATCTCCTTTCTCTTCCTTTTCTCTTCATCATTATTCTGGTCTTAGAAAATTCCTGACCTCCCATGAGCTAAGCTGAGTCTCGGTTTTCGAGGAAGCAGGGCCAAGGGAAGAGGGCTCAAACTGACCTGATGGTCACAGGTCACTGGAGCGGGGTCGGCAGGTGGGAGTTGGGTGTGAGGAGCATGAAAGAGAAGGAGGCAAGGGATGATGAGCAGGTGTCAGAACCAGAGCATAGGTTTGGCACCTCTGAACGGACAGGGCGTCTGCAGAGGCAGCATCAATGAGATTTCCAGAAGCAATGGGGGACAAGGGGTGAGTTCTTCTAGACAGCGTCTTCGGGAAGGCTATGGGTGGGGAAGGAGCTAAGCTCGACGTCAAGCCAATTCAATGACCATAGTTTCAAACAAGTGACTCGTAACCCCTGACCAATGTACAATATTACCCAGCTAAGGTCTGGGGTAAGACCGAGGTTCTGTTTAATGTAGCAATACAAGACATCGTAAGTGAAAAGCAAAAAACCCTCTTCATTAATTTTTCCAGAATTAATTTTCCAAAATTAATGAAGGCCCAAAATGATAGATTAAAAACCAGAAAAGCAAAATTATATTTAGATCGCAAGGGAATGTGTTTCCCCCAAGCCTTGGGTTTTAATGGCTCTCAGGTGGCAGTGGGATGAATTCACCTGTAGAGCTTCTGCAGAACTACAGTATCTGGGCCTTGCTCCAGACCCACTGAATCCAGGACAAGGCTCTTCCCGGGTATGGACCATGAGGTTGCCTTGCTTCTTGAAGACAAGTGCAGAGGATGCAACCCACTCATAAAACAATAACAATGTAGCAACCGTGGGACTTGACAACAGTTGCTTGAGAACTGTGTGCACTCAGGCCAGCTGTTTGTTTACTAAGTGTTTAATATTTGTTGAATAAATATTTCAAGACTAGGTAGTGAGTTCCACTAGATTCTGTAATCTGTTAGTGCAGAGAACTTGCCCATGTCATCTTGGTATCTCCCTAGTGCCTGGCCTATTTGAGTCCCCAGATGCCTGGTGCATATTTATTGAGTGTACAAATCAATGAATATGTGAACCCATGAATGTAGATTAAGGCCTCCTTTTACATTTTTTAAAATTTTTATTTATTTTTGAGAGAGACAGAGACAGAGCGTGAGCAACGGAGGAGCAGAGAGAGAGGGAGACAAAGAATCGGAAGCAGGCTCCAGGCTCTGAGCTGTCAACACAGAGCCTGACGTGGGGCTTGAACTCACAGACTGCGAGATCATGACCTGAGCCAAAGTCGGATGCCTAGCCGACTGAGCCATCCAAGCGCTGCCCCCACTCCTGCTTTTTTTTTTTTTTTTTACAGGTTTATTTATTTTTGGGAGAGAGGATTAAGGCCTCCTTTTAAAGTGGTAGAGTAGAAAAGCTCAAGTTTGGACATTAGGAACCTTTGTTCAAACCCTGATGCACCATCTCTAAGTGTGGGATCCTTATGCAAGGTTGCTTCAGCCCTCCAAGCCTCAGTTTCCACGTCTGAGAAACATGGGGCCAATACTCGGTGCTTCATGGGGCTACATGAGTTAATCTATATGAATGGGCAAATGTACCATTGCATCACAGAGTGTTTGATTAATGTGAACAGAATGAAGTTTCATCTGGGATTCAGGCATCAGATATTGGTTCCATTTCCCCTGATGCTCGTAAGCTCATGGTCACTTCAGACCTCACAGCCTGGACAGTTGCAAGAGACTGGGGACTCTGATTCGGCTGTAAAATAACCTCCCTCACGGATTCCTGAGCCTTCAAATAAGACCACAGCCCAAGCTATGTTTAATTGTAAGTGGCCTTGATTAAAAAAAAAAAAAAAAAAAAAAAAAAAAAAAGGCTCGTTTTCCTTTAAATTCACCATCAGACACATTCCCTTGTCCCAGAAGCTGTACAGGAGTTTGGGCTGACAGGACACACCAATGTAGCAAGACAACATAATTTAAAGGAGCCCTGTGGCTTTTACATTTGAGGCTGACTGTTTCCCAGCATTTGAGCCAGGGCTCGGAGAACAGCTGGGAGATTAGGTACTAATGAAAAAGAAATGATTTGAAATATCCACCCTGCGCTCCCTGCAAATCAAAACCCTGTGACTTGGCAAGCTCCAGCCTTCCTCCCCACCCCGGCCACCCCCATTGAAATGTGTCTCCATGTGGGGCTGTCTGCTGAGCTGCTCTGAGATGTTTACAGCTCTCTCACTCCTGGCTTCCGCGTATGCTTGTGTGATAAAGGTTTGGCTTTGTTGTCTCAAGCGAAATCACAGACTTGGATGTTTCCCTTGTCTGTCTAAGAAATACTGCAAATATTATATCAGGTCGCGCCTTTGCGTCCCATAATTTATCTCGCCTGTAGTGGTAGCTTCTGGGGACGGTAGCGGATAGAGGAGGAGGAGGGAGGGGGCTGGCGGACGCTGCCCCACATCGCCCGCTCCAGCCCCCCTGTCTCCAGGACGGACGGGCCTTGAAACTGTTCTATGTGGAGTTAGTTGCCTGACTTCTGGGGACTTCCTCCAGGGACCCGCTGGCCCTATTTGTCCAGTCTGGGTGGGATCCCCTTGATCATCCAAAGAGGCTTCCTCTAGGTCAAATCAATTCTCCTCACTCTCATTTTCTAAGGTCCCTTGACTTCTCTTTTTCTCATCCACTCAATCCCAACATCAGTTTTCCTCATGACTGGCCTTCCCTCCAGACAATTTGAATTGGAAAAAACTATCGCCTCTTCTCCCCCAAACTCCTCAGGGTCATTTCTTCTAGGAACTTCATAGCTTATAAAGAAGCTCCTTTCCACTCTCCGAGGCAGGCGCAAATGATATGTGGGTGGATAATAAAGCTGCCTGTGCTGTTACTGGAGCGGGGTTCGAGCTGAGGAAAAGGCTCTGATTAGGATGTGACGCTCCATGGGCAGGTGGAGCTAAGGCCACAAGGAAAAGTATTCATTCAACAAACATTTGGAAGCAGCCGGACACCGTGGACCGGTGTGGCCTCTGTGGCTCCCCCAGTTCTTCGGTTCTCCCTGTTATCCTGCCGTCTGGACAGAAGACGGGAGAGCTGAGCAGACAGACGCGGGATCTTCTTCCGAAGTCTGGGGAGGAGTCCTGCTGCATTATTTCACGCGCTTCTCTGCTCAGTGCTCGTGTTCCCGGGGTACGCAGTGGCAGATGACGTGGGTAAACAAGTCTACCACCCCTGTTACTTGAAGATGTGGGCTTCAGCATTTGTATATTAAAACAAACGTATACATCATGGAATGGAATGCAAAAGTCAAGGGACTTCCCATAGGACTTCAAAGAAGCGTTGCAGGCGTGTGGCAGGGCCTCTCCAGGGTGTGCCCCCAGGCCTCCCCGAGGGCGGGAGACGGACTCTCTCAGGCTGTTCTGTCAGGATGAACTTTAGTGGTTGGAAACCCCTGAAAGCCTCCGGTATATCCCCACCCCTGAGAGGGCCAGCTTCCCGGCAGAGCCGCACAGGGTGTCTCTCCAGCTCCTAAGCTCACGTGGATGGTCTTGGGGAGCCCGGGAACTAGCGAACGGCATGGGAGAGGGGCCCGGCAGGCCGCCGCGAGATAGCGCTGGGAGCCTGCCTCTGCAAGAAAAGGGACTGAAATAGCTGATTTCTCCCAGTCTTGGAGATGCATCACCCGGGGGGCCTGTCACTTCCTTGGGACAAGTGGGACGGATTCTGGTTATCAGGAAGGCAGCAACTAACTCACTTTTATTGCGGGAGAACTTAGTCCCCGCGCTCCCGGGGGACAGACACAGGCTCACGCAACCCACACCTGCGGACGCTCGGCTCACCTACCTGCTGTCCTCCCAGCTAGCCAGAGGAGAGAGAGAGAGAGAGCAAATGTGATTAATGGGGCCACCCCGGGGGACTTGCTGGATGGCAAGCGGACCTGCGGGTACCAGGGAGCCAATTTCAGTAACAGGTTTAAGGGAGCCCTGAGACGGGAGAAAATGCAGCTGACTCAGCCACTCTAGGCTCCTGTAAGTCCAGAGGGAGTCTTGGGAGTCAAGGAGCTGCAGATTGCTGCAGAGCCCAGTGCCGGGGGCGAGTGGGGGGTGTGGGGGGGCTTCCCTCTCACACTTCCTCGGGTGGGGGGTGGGACGAGCAGCGGGGCTGACGGCAGGGACCTGGAGGCGGGCGTTACTAAGGGACGGGGGAGGACTTTTTCCATGCCTGGAGAATTAATGTGGTTCTCCGTCTTGGCGGGTGTCAGAACAAAATACCTTACTGGATATTCCGAGAGAGCTTTATAGTTTTCAAAGCATTTTCTTTTTTTTTTTTTATTTTTTTTTTTATTTTTGGGACAGAGAGAGACAGAGCATGAACGGGGGAGGGGCAGAGAGAGAGGGAGACACAGAATCAGAAACAGGCTCCAGGCCCTGAGCCATCAGCCCAGAGCCTGACGCGGGGCTCGAACTCACAGACGGTGAGATTGTGACCTGGCTGAAGTCGGACGCTTAATCGACTGCGCCACCCAGGCGCCCCAATTTCCAAAGCATTTTCATGATTATTATCTTATTTCGTTTTCATGGTATCTTTGTGAAGTAGGGAACAGAAGCTTGGAGAGCTTACTGGGGTTTTGAGAGTGTTTGGGTTTTTTTTTGTTTTGTTTTGTTTGTTTTGTTTTGTTTTGTTTTTTAATTGGTACAAGACCATAGAGTCAGGGCTGGAAACCTAGACTTGACATTGAGGCCAGTGTCTTCCCTCCTCTTTGATGTTGTCATCAGATGTGATGAACGTCTTAGCAGTCAGGGATGGGACATTGAAACAGGACATCCAGGAGAAGATCCAAGAGAGAAGGGGCTTCGAGGTCAGAAAGGCCAGGGCTTGCTTCTGGGTTCTCCAGCTTACTTCCTGTGTGACCTTGGGCAAATTCCTTCACCTCTCTGAGTCTTAGAAAATGAGGATGTCATAAGTGCATCGTATCGATTAACAAAATAGTTCATGCCTTGTGCCAATACCTGACACATACTAAGTTCTCCATAACAATGAGAAATCATTACTATTGCTTTCTGAAAACGGGAAAAAATTATGACCTTGGGTAGAAAGGGGAAAAATCTCTCCAGCACTTGGTCTGTCAGTGATTTTCAGAAGACACTATTAATCTGAAGGAGGCGGGAGAAAAAAGCTAAGCCCCAGAATGAGTTGTCAGTAAAACTGTATTTGAACTAGCATCTGTTTATTAAAAAATACGTGTAAGGGGCGCCTGGGTGGCGCAGTCAGTTAAGCGTCCGACTTCAGCCAGGTCACGATCTCGCAGTCCGTGAGTTCGAGCCCCGCATCGGGCTCTGGGCTGATGGCTCAGAGCCTGGAGCCTCTTCAGATTCTGTGTCTCCCTCTCTCTCTGCCCCTCGCCCATTCATGCTCTGTCTCTCTCTGTCCCAAAAATAAATAAACGTTAAAAAAAAATTAAAAAAAAAAAAAAATACGTGTAAAACAAAAACATGTTGAAGACATTTTTCAGCTTCTGCACCCAGGGCATACCCAGTCACCACAGCTGGATGACTAGAAGAAGGGGGGACGTCAGAGAATCTTCTCAGAGTCTCTTGTGTGAAATAAGCAAGTGGACCCCAGTGGGCTGTGAGGACGGCAGGACCAGCCATAGGGGAGGGTCAGGCCTCAGGCTGCCCCTGTCGGGCTGAGGCCTCTCTGAGTGTCCACCTAGAAAAGGTTGCATTGTCCTCCTTCAGGACCGAGGTGGGGAGCAAGCTGAGGTCCTGTGGTGAGCATGTTGTCCTCATGTCTCTCCCTCTAGAAGGGTCCGCATCTCAGGATGCCCCTTTTAGACGTCTGAGAATTACAGGCCTAGGCTGCTCACACGAGAACTAGAAACTGACTCCTCCCTTCACAAACAAGGAAGGAGAGGCCCAGAGAGGGCAAGGGATCTGCTTGGAGCCACACAGCAATCTCTCCTCTTTACCCAACCGTTCGGCATCCACCTGGGCATCCCCGGGCCGTCGTCCAGAGCTACTGAAAGTTGCTCCAAGCTGCGGGCACGGGAGCAGGGGAAGGTCGAGCCACATCTGCTGTGCGGTCTCTCCCCGGCTGCAGGCTGTGCGCCAGCCTCGGGGAAAAGCGTGTCTTCTGAGGCTCCCTGAGTCCTTGACCAGGACCAGGGCACAATGCAAACGGGAGAACAATGGGGAATGTGTGAGGGAGCCCAGCCGGAGAGGGTATTGATCATGTTTAAAAAAGGAAACGCATACCGAGGAGCACAGAAAAACCTTCCCAACGCACCAGCTGGCCTAGCTAATTAGCGCGGGTGAGCCCGTGTCAGCCGCCAGCTCGGAGCCTGGAAGAAAACAATTCGCTCAACAAACAGAACATCTAAGGAGGAACAAAAGGAAAACAGCCACTGTCCCCTAACCTCCAGGGAGTTCGTACAGTCCAGGGAAGGGCGGGTGATGGGGCGGGAGCCCAGGCGGAGGTGGGGATTATTTACGCTCAGATGCACCCGGGGGCAGAGGGCCGAGGTGGCATCCGGCCCTGAGAAGGGGGTGTCACTGTGCTGGGGGCCGAGTGGCCCCTTCCCCTCTACGAGGGGAATCTCACTGCCCCTCAGAGCACTGGCTCTGAGCCCTGCCTCTCTTTGGGGGCCTTTGTCACCATGCACTAGGTGACTTCTCTGGGCAGGTCGCAGGTGTGGCAGGAGGAAGCAGGGCAGCAGCTTGGGTCAGTCTGAACTTGCAGCCTGACCTTGGGCAGAAGGCCTCCCCGATGGCAGGCTGGGCACAGCGGGCAGCCCACCTGGTCTGAATGTTGGTTCTGCCAGAGACGAGACTGTGCAGGGGGCCCCTCAGTGTAATGACACGTGGCCTGTGCTGGGCTGGCCTGTTGGCCTCTGGCTGCAGGGGAGGCCAGCATTTCCCTGCGGACATCGCCTGGAGGGAAGGGGTGAGTGTTCTGTGGAGGAAGTGGGGGTGGGCCAGGGGTGAGGGACCAGCAGACAACTGAAGCTCCTCAAGTGACTCAATTCAGGTTATTTGGGTCCAAAGCTACCAAACAGTGCAGAGACAGAGGGAAAGGATGACAGGCAGGAAGAAGGGGGGAAGGAAGGAGGAAGGAAGGAAGGAAGGAAGGAGGAAGGAAGGAAGAAGGAAGGAAGTGAGGCAGGGAAGCAGGGAAAGAGGAAGCGGAGGAGGGAGGGAAGGAAGGAAAGAGAAGGAGGGAAGGAAAGAAGGAGGGGACAAGGGAGGGAGAGGACAGTGGGAAAGAGGGAAGGGAGGAGGGAGGGAGGGGTAGAAGGAGGGGTGGAGGGAGGGAGGAGGGAGGGAGAAGGAAGAAATGAAACACGTTTCTCTATTAGATGTCTCAGCAATCCTCGCAGCACTCTGTGAAATCAGTATTGTGACTCCCTCTCGAAAAGATGAGGAAATGGGACACAAAGCGATCACACAGGGAGTAAGTCAGTGTCCAGGGAGATTGGGGGTTGTTGAGCACATACTGGGCTCTCCAGATCCGGTGAGGAGAGTGAGTGACCGGCGCGCCCCCACTGCTGCTCACTGTTGTGAGTCCCTTGGCTCCATCCGTGCCTCCGGGTCCCTGCCTCTCGGGCTCCGTCTCTTCTCCCACAGATTACAAACCTTGTGATCAGAAGGAAGCTGAGTCCCTGAGGGTGATGGCCCCTCTGCTTCAGGGTACTGCCAGGCGGCAACGTGGCCGAGTGGAAAGAACATCGGGACTGAATTCAAGGGGTCCCCGCTGCCCCACTTCCTAGCTGGGTGATATCGAATGCCTCACCTCATCCTTGAGGACCCCAGCTTCATCATCATTAAAATGGGGGTGGATACAGTTCCCTCAGAAATCTGTAAAAATCGTATATGGCATTACACGTACCCCAAAGCTCATTCTTAAAAGGCAAGGTGCGATCGTTTTTAGGAAGTATCATTTTAGTAAAAACAGAATCGCAGAGGATTCTGAATGTTTTTCTCTACTTCTGAAATTACAAGATGGATGGATCGTTAAGGGTGTTATTTCCAGCATCATGGCACAGGGATCAGGGAGACTTACCGGGGACCGAGTTCCTTCCCCAGTATCTAAACCACATTGCCTGGTCCTACCCTCTTCTCCCTCCTCCAGAGCGTGAGATAGATTCTGAACATGGGCAGGGTAAGGGGCTGAGTTATGAATTAGGACGTCCCTTCAGGGAATCTCTTCCTTTAAGTGTAGACTTGATCACGTTCGGCTCTGTGTGTTTGTAAATGTACACGCGAACGTGCCCACGTTCATTTCCATCCATTTCTTGCTTTTATGTCTCAGTCAATAGTTTTTGGCAATGCCTTTGCAACACCATGAACTGTAGACAGGAAATAAGACCCATCCATTTGTGCTGGTACAAGCTAAAGATTTTCTATAAAGTGACCACATTTCCAGGCTGGGCGAATGGATTTCACTGCAGGAAAAAAAAAATATTGTGAGGTAGGAGAAGTGCAGCAAAGGGAAATATTGGCCACTTTAATGATTTACAGAAGCATAAAAAACCTCCTTGCCTGCTGAGATTTCATATTTCCCCTCCTGCCGGTAAGGGGGCTGGGGTAGGGGGTCTGATTTGAGCTGTCGTGTGAGGAAGCCTGAAAATGCAAAGCCAAGGCTGGCCCCTTCCTGAATATTCTGTAGCCTCTAGTTGAGCTGTCTGACCCGAGGAGCTGGTGGTGGTTGGGGAAGGGATGGAAAAGAGGAATGAGGGTGGGCACACCTTTTAGGGGTGACTGTTGCACACGTAGAACCTGGAATACTAGCCTGGGGAAGAGATGCTTAAGAAAGGCAGCTCCTTCATTTTGCACCTGGGGAAACAGAGAGCCAGAGATATAAAGTGACTTTTCCAAGATCACAACTCTAGTTTATCGACGAACTGGAACTATACCCAGACCTTCTGGATGCCAGTCCTAAATTCTTTCAGCTATACCCACTATTAATACCATCATTGTTAGTATAATTCCCATCACAAAAAGACCACCAAGAGCTTCCTACCTGCCACAACTACACCAGCAGTTTTCCTAACAACATCACGCTCAATTTTCATACCAACTCTAAAAACAATAGTTCAGATTGGCGTGCCTGGGTGGCTCAGTTGGTTGAGCATCCGACTCTGGCTTGGGTCATGATCCCATGATTCAAGGGTTTGAGCCCCGCATCAGGCTCTGTGCCGACGGCTCAGAGCCTGGAGCCTGTTTCAGTTTCTGGGTGTCTCTCTCTCTCTCTCTCTGCCCCTCTCCCCCCTCAAAATATGAATAAACGTTAAAAAAAATAAACAAATAAAAATGATGTGTTATGATTTCCACTTTAGATGAGGAAACCGGGACCCAGAAAGACTAAATAGCTTGCTGAGATCACACAGCCAGTTAGTAACACAGCCAGGGTTTGAACCAACACCACCAGGATCTGCGCCCAGATCGCTTCTGAAGAGCAGGAAATCCAGAAACAGAGAGTAATAAACTACCCCTCAGACACGCTGCCTTAACTTCACCAATGAACACAGTCAAACATGTCTGGCTTGAACAATTCAGAGGAACAGCGGCTTTAAAGCAAAGCCCAAGATGGTTAAATTTAGATGGGAAACAAATGGGAAGCAGCCCGTTTCCTGTACGGTTGCCGTAATTTGAATGGCTTGCAGCAGTGAGTAGTGGGAATTGAGCTATTAATAAAGGAGCCGGCAGAATGATTTACAATCAGACATTAATATGGAGATTTTCATAAACACAATAATTCACACCCAAGCAGAGTCATAAATGTAAAGTTGCATTAACTATTCTAGCTGGCATAGAGTGTCACACACAGTGTGAAATTGAACATTCCATTGTACTGTAATAATGGACTAACGGAAAGTTTTTCTTGGGTGGGGGGTGGACGTGGGGCAGTGGGAGACCAGATACTTCCTATTGCAAACTTACTTAGTCCTAGTAAGGACCTAGCTCTGCCCTTGCCTTACACCTTCAAAAAACAAAGCAAAACAAAACAACTCCCCCCCCCAAACTTTTTATACTGAAATAATTTTAGATTTACAGAAAAGTTACAAAGATAGTTAAGAATAGAGAGGATATCCTTCACCCAGCTTCCCCTATTTTAACATCTTATATGACTGTGGTATATTTATCAAAACTATGAAGGCAACGTTGGTACGATACTGTTAACTAACCTCCAGACTTTATTTAGATTTCAGTAATACCCTTTCTTTTTCTGTTCCAGAATCCCGTCCACGATCCACATAACGTTTGATCATCAAGTCTCCATAGCTGCTGGTCTGTGACACTTTTTCAGTCTTTCCTTGTTGTTCATGGCCTAGACAGTTTTGAAGATACTGGTCAGGTATTTTGTAGAACGTCTCTCAATTTGAGTTTGTCTGATGTTTTCCTCAATTCTAGGCTGAGGTTATGGGTTTTGGGAAAGACCACCACAGAGCTGAATTGCCCTTCTCAACACATCACACAAGGGCGCATTATATCCATGTGACTTATCACTGATGTAGTTGACCTTGACCATTTGGGTAAGGTGGGAGGTATTCGCCAGGTTTCTCCACTCTAAAGTTACTATTTTGTCCCCTCTCTGCATCCTATTCTGTAGAAGCCAACTCACTAAGTCCAGCCCATACTGAGGGACAGGGAGGATTAAGCTCTACCTCCCAGAGGGAGACGTTTCTACATATATTGTTTGCCTTACACTTTTTAAAAAATAATTTTAGATTGATTGAACTCTTTGCATTTTACGTTAAATAAATTATAATAAATAAAAAATAAATAATAAAAACATAATAAATTCCCAGGCTTCTTGAGCACATTATTTTGAACAGAATTTGACTTCTTCTTGATTGCTTCCTGTCCTAAGTATACTCTAATCTCCGTAAATTTTGTGGCCTTTTCTCAGTTCTTACCTCCCTTGTCCTCTGCAGATTTTGACATTGTTGGCCACTCTTCATCAAGGAAAACAATTTCTCCCGATGACCCTGCCATTATTCTCTTCTGTCTCTTCTTCCTCCTTCTCAGCTCATCGCCACTGTGCACCTGCCTCCATTTCAGTTTCAGTCCCTGCTCCTCTTCCTTCCCTCCCACCTGAGCAAACATGCTGTCCGGGTGCCCTGTGGTCCTCACCTCTCCTCTCTCTCCAGTGCTTCCCTGAGCAATCTCACTCACTACATGGCTTCAAGCATCATCATGACTCACATGACTCTTAAATCCCTGTCTACACCCTGGGTCCCTCTCTATGGCTACTGTTCAGGCTTGACCTCTCCTGGCCACCTCTGCCTTCTGCTATACACCAAACTCATTGTCTCTTTATTAGAGGACTGTTTAAGCTGTGTTTCCCTTTTATGTGAAAATCTGAGCTGGTAGAGGTCTGGGTAAGAGGCACAGCTCTGCTGGGGCCCCTTGTTGTTCTAATCCTAATGCTTTGGAGGTTGCCCTCGCCTGCATGGCTCACTACTCCATTCCTATATAGACCTTTAGGAAAGGGAAAGAAGAATGGAAAACAAGGGGCTCTTTTTAAGGGAATGATCTGGAAGTGGCACATATCATTCTGCTTACATCCCATTGGTCAGAACCTAATCACATGGCAACACCTGTTGCAAGGGAGACTGGGAAATGAAGTCTTTAGCTGGGTAGCCATCTATACAGCGTGGAAGAGAAGGAATATTGAGGTCATTAGCAACCCCCAAAACTTTTCAGTTTTTCAAAAAAGGCCACCATTTTGTCTATTTCCTGACTCTCACAACTCCTGTCCCAATATTTGTTGGTGCTCCTTCCAGTAACCTTGATTGGAAATTTGGGTATTTGATCTCTTATTTTACCTCAACAAATTCCCCCGTGTTTAATATCTCTTCCCCATTCTTATTGACACTACACAAATTCAGACCTTCATTACCTCTCATTTGAGCTCTTGTAATTTCATAAATGATTGTCATGTGTTCCATCCCTTCCTCCTCCAAACCATCTTTCGTATGGGTACTTATTAATCTCAGTCAACACAGCTCAACTCTTCAGGCCTAGTTGTGAATCTTCAGTGGCTCCCAACTGCCAACCCAGGAAAGTCCAAATTCCTTAGTCTAGCACTCAAGGCCTTGCACAGTCTCTCCCAGGCTCTCTGACCCACTTTCACTCTCCATTTGGTTCTGCACCATATGCACTCTCCTTTACATGACACACCCTGCCTCAGCCCCCACTCCCTGTTGCTCTGCCATCATAAGAGGATAGCACTTAACTGTGCTGATGGCTTGCTTTGAGTCAAACACAGTTAAATACATTATTTCATTAAATACAGCAACCATAAGAGAAATGATAATTATAACTGTTTTACAAATGAGGAACAGAGGCTCAGAGGAGCAAAGTAACTTACCCCTAACTCTCTGCCTAGAATGTGACAGAGCTGTTTGAGCCCAGGCTTGTGTAACTCCAGAGCCTGTGGTATTGTCCCTAGACTACACCATTCCCTGTCCCAACGACTGCTCAGGATGCTTCCTCCACCAGAAATGCCCTCTCCTCTTATGAAGTCATGGTGAAATCTTTTATACCTTTCAAAGCCCACTTTGAAGGCCATTTCTTCCATGAAGCCTTGTCTGGATAACTCAACTGGAATTTATGCCTCTTTCCTCTGACTCCCACAGCCAGGTGTCTACGCCTCTCTTTCAACACTTAGCATCTTCAACCTTGTGTTACAAGGGCTTACAACAGACTTGTCTTAATTTTTCCACACTGGACCCCGAACTTGAGGATGACAATGTTGTTGGGCAGTATAGGTCAGTATTACTCATTTTTGGTCTCTGAAGTAGAGTGTCATATGATCTCAACCCCCCACATCTAATCTCAGCATCCAAAATATTTCTCAAATCTAATTCCTCTCTTCCTTCTCCATTACTGCTTCTCAGGCCCTCAACATGTCTCTCCTGGATCACTGCAATTATCGCCAAATATGTCCCTGACCTACCCTTAACTTCCTCTCCATAAGGCTTCCAGAGTGATTGGTCCCCATTAATGGCTTCCATGTCCGATGCAATGTACTCTAAGCACCTTAACTTGGTAGGGAAGTCTCTCCAAGATGGCGACCATACCTACCTCTGTTGTCTAGCTTGTTCTTGGCTTTTTATGCTCGAGAGATAGTGTATACACTATACAGGTTCTCATACTTTTGTGGCATTCTTAGACTATTCTGCCTTTCTGAAATGTCTTTCCCAGCTTCCTTTGTTAATGCTCACACCAAGACTCGTCTTGGGCAGGGTGACCTTCAGGAAGCATTCCCTGAACTCCAGATTGGGCTGGCTGCTCTTTTTTTCTCTCATGGCATGTTCATATGTTATTATATTCAAATGCGTATCTCTTTTAGTTGTACCATTTAATTGGAATTATCCATCTATGTGTCTGCTCAGCCACCTGTTTGCACATTTTTAGAGGTTAGAAATGATGCCTTGGTCATCTTTGTCTTCCTTACACCTAAGTCAATGCATATGTTAGGTATTAAAATGTAGCAGTTTGTTGAGTGAATCATAAAAATCAATTACTGTATTATGCCTTAATACAGTGATACCAGCTGGTCTACTGGAATTCGTAAAGATTATTGCCTATATTAAAGGATCTGTCTTTCTTTCTTTTTTTTTTTTTTTTTGGAGTTTAGTTTTTCATTTTGAGAGAGAGAGAAAGAGGGAGAGAGAGAGAATGTGTGTCAGGGTAGGGGCAGAGAGAGAATCCCAGGCAGGCTCTGCACTGCCAGCAAGCAGCCCAGTGCAGGCTGTGGTCCCATGAACTGTGAGATTATGACCTGAGCCGAAACCAAGAGTTGGACGCTCAACCAACTGGGACCCAGGTGCCACTGGAATCCCATCTTTCTGTGTTTGCCTGCAGTATTTTCTGCTGTCATTTCACACAGTGGTGAGGAAACTTGCCTGTAGAGGCACCTGGGTGACTCAGTCAGTTAAGCATCTGACCACGGCTCAGGTCATGATCTCATGGTTCCATGAGTCTGAGCACCGCATTGGGCTGTCTGTTGTCAGTGCAGAGCCTGCTTTGGATTCTCTGTCTCCCTCTGTCTTTCTCTCTCTCTTTCAAAAATAAACATTAAAAAAAAAACTGCCTGTATTGGCTCTTCTTTTATTAAGGGAAGTCCTCTATTAGATTCTGGATATAAATCAGGAAACTAAGATGGCTACAATAGTATTAGAACAAGAGTATTTTGTAAATGTAGCAACACCACCAATTTTGCCTGATTTTTTTTTTTTTTTTGTTCCATCCTGGTTCTTGGTATGTTTTGCAGTGGTATGGCTCCAGGATTCAGGTTAGAGAGCTAGAACCAACTGGGACACATAAGACATTATTCTGCTCTTTCTTTGAATGTGACTAAAAAGTCGTAGTTTTTCCAAGACTATTCTAGACATACTCTCTTTGCATTCATATATTTTATCTTCTTTGATCCCCCAGAATATCCCTTTACAACTAATGTATTATCTGAATTTTACAGATAATGAAAGAGACACATAGAGGTTAATGGGCACATCTAAGGTCACACAGGCAATAAGTAGCTGAGTCATGCCATGAATCAGGTATGTCCACTCAAAATCCAGTGTTCTTGCCTTTATCCTACATTTCTCTTCTTCTAGGAAAATTATATCTATCTAAACCGATGCTTTTTAAAACTGCAGCTTGCAGCCCACTATTTGGCCATAAAGCAAATTTAGTGCATACTAAGGAGCATCCATATGGGATGGGACAGGATGGAATGGAATGGAATGGAATGAATGGAATAGAATAGAATAGAATAGAATAGAATAGAATAGAATAGAATAAGTCTGAAATATCAGAGAGCGAGTATTGGTCATGAAACTTTTGTCCCAGGTCATAATATAACATATTTTTCTTACTCTGGATCATAGTAACAACAGCAACAACCAAAGTGGAAAAGTTCTTCTCTTAACTACATCTTAAAATAAGTCACCAAAGTAACCTTCTAATTTCCGAATGTGATAGGCATGTTTTGGTTTCCATCTTCTTTGACCCCGGGTAGATTTTGACACCTCCATCTGCTTGCGCCATCACAAAATGCTTGTCTCCCTTAGAGTCTTAAGCCCCTCTTTCTCCTGGGACTTCCGCGTCTCTGACAGTCCTTATTCTAGCACCTGAATGTTGGTGTTCCCTAGAGCTCTCCATGACCCTCTTTTCTTTCTGCTCTGTGGTCTTAGCCTACGTCCAACTTCAACCACCATCTAAAAGCCAGGGACCCCCAGATCAGAGCACAGCACCCCGCTTCTCTCCCAAGCTCGACTCACAGCCCTCTCCTGCACACCTGCTTCTAGATGTCCCCAGGTCTCCCAGAACAAGCAAGTCCAAATGAACTCATTATTGACCCTTCAAGCCCACTCCCCGCTGTGTCGGGGCAGGGTGGGGGGCACCTATTCACCCGGCCATCCAAGCTAATAACCTGGGAGTTCTTCCTGACTCCTCTTTCTCTCATGCCTCGACATCAAATCAATGGCCTCTCCCTGTCAATTCTGACTCTGCTACACCTCTCAAAATTGTCTGCTCTGCCACTTTCTTAGTTCACAGCCTCATTATCTCTCATTGAACTACTGCTTCCATTATCTCATTCCTGCAGTCAATCTTCCACATTGCTGCCCCGATCTCAAAAATGCAAATCTGACCACCTTGGGTCCTTATGTGAAGTCATCCCATGGGTTCGCTCCAGCGCGGACTGGATGAAGGGGATCACCTTGCAGCATCCCCTGTGAGCCCCTTTGACTCTGCCCACCCTTGCTTCCTCCTCTCTCCCTCCCACCTGTCCCTCGAATCCCCTCTTGGCTGCAGCGTCCGCCTGCTGATGTACATTCCAGCTTGAACTCCGTGGCTGCTTCCTCTGAAGGGTCCTCTTCTTAAGACTCACTTCCTGTGTCGATACCTGGGCTCACCCCTGGCTTTAGGACATTCCCTAAATACGTCTTGCTTTTCACATCACACTAGACTGTAATTGATTATTTGCGTTTCAGGCTCTGGCACTCTACTGTGAACATTTCGAGAACTAGAATTAGGACTTATCCACTTTCCTATGCCTGAGGCACTGGCATATAGTAGGTGTTCAATAATGTTTGTAAAATAAATGAAGTCTCAGTTCTGCCGTTTACTAGCTGTTACTTTGAGCAATTCCCTTAACCTCTCCAGCTTCGTTTTCTTCTGTAAGTGGATAGAAAGTAATGATTATCCGGTGCTTCTATGCATCAGGACCTACACTGTGTTTTTATATAGGCTGTTTAATTCTTACCGCATACCTCATCTTACGGGTAGTAGAAATGATTCCCCATCTTCCAGGTACAAAAAAGGACACTGGAAGAATGGAAGCACATCGTCTGTGGTTGGACAGCTGGTGGGTGGTCATTGCCGGGATTTGAACTTACGTCTGCCTGGGTCCAGCGCTCTTTCCACTACACCAAGCTGCCAATAGAAAAAAAGAAGAGAGTATCGACCTCACCGGGATTAAATGTGATAATGTATGTGAAAGCACTTTGTAAACTGTTAAATGCCATGAAAATGTGAGATGATATTATTGTCATTAAGATCTGCCATGGTCTGCCTATCATGGTTAGAATTCTCAGAAACTGAATATTGGAAATCATTCCGTTAGAGCTGGCTGCAAAGGCCTATGGGAATCAGACACCACTCCCGGACTATTTCTGCAGGATACCTGCTCCCTGCTTGCGGATGCAAATAAGCAGCCGCAATGCAACAGGAGGCCCAGGGGAATGCAAGAATGCTGTGCCCAGGGGGAAACCAGGGCAGGTGTGCCTGTCAGTTACAGGTCGTGACACCCTCTGAATGCCCCAGTGACACAGTTGTGTTTTAGAATCTTTGCTGCTGCAACATCCCATTTAGAATCTTGGTGTCGTGCTTGGGGTCGCGAACTGCGCTGCGTTTAGCTGCTGCTGCCGGTGTGTGAATCGTTCTGTTGACAATCCTATGGTTGCTATCTGGGTGGCGTGCCTGTAGGATGGCGGTGATCTATGACAGTGCCTTGCATCAGGGAGGCATCAGGCAACCACCACGAGACACAAGATTCTCAATTGAAATGTATCGTGCTTAGCTGGCCATTTAGCCACCTGAAGCCGTCAGGAGGCTCTGGGAAGGACGGCTGCGTGAGGGTATATGGCAGCCAAGCCTTGTGGCCTATCAGAGTCACTTTCTCCCGTTGATGGCAGGACAGTGGGAAAGACAGTCTTGTGTTTTAATTGACTGGGTAAACTGCCTGGGCAGTGGAAGGTTAGCTCCTTAAATTCCCCTTCCATCGTTTGAACGCCACTTAATTCCATCTAACATCTTTGCTTGTTAATGGCTCTTGTTTTTTATTGCTGAAAAGAAACATGTTCTAACCAATCTGGACAAACCATGGGCATGTCTATAATTTAATGTCTGCTGACCCCGGTTTGTGGCATTTTTTCTTCAAGTGCATTTTCCCTGGGTCTGTAAACCCTCCCTTGTGTCCGCCTAACATCCTTTTCCAAACTCAGTTCATTTTCTTCTCAGGTTAATAAAAAAGAAAAAATGGCGGGGGCTGGGGGGACTTTACAGTGATGCTCTGCAAAGGCTGTGGAGAGAGATTCTATCAGATATGGAATCAAATCTTAAAAACGTTTGGCTTATTTCTTAGGAACTATGAAATGTGATTTCCTGTAATGAATAACAACTAATTCAATCCAGAGCGCTAAAGCAAATGCCTCCCAATTTTGTCCCTTCAAAGACTGCTTCCTCTGAACTCACTGTACTGCCTCACAACTGGGAGCCCGCGATCGGTTTTGAGGGGCAAGGACTAGGGCTGAACCTGATTGTTCTTGAATGTTGTCAGCTCTGGAAAATTCCTAATATACTCAGGAATGCTATGTTTACAATAGTCTGGCTTTTACACCACAAGTAGACATGAGTCACCCAGATTCATGAACAAAGTGCTTGGATATCAACGTGTCATAAATTTCCCTGGAGGAAGAGACATCATTAATCTCCTTTCCTTTCTTTCCCCAGGGGAAGGAGATAGTGGATTATGGACCCTCTCCAGGTGGTGGTCAGAGGATATCAGACCAGGTAATAGATACACTTAATTATTATTGCTTTCACCCTGAGATCTCAACAACTTGGCTTCCAGGACTGCTGTATTTACCATGGAGAGGCATGCCTACCGTGCCGCCATTTCCAAGATGGCAGGTGTGAGACCCGTCATACCAATGGATCTTCCTTAGGTTGAGAAGTTCATAAGAGTAACAGTAGAACCCAAGACACTGAATTCCCTGTTCCAGCTCTCTATGTTGGCCTGAGCTGTTTCCAGACGGGCTAGAGGAAGTAAACATTCAGCATTCTCTGGTTTTCTCGCCCCCGTCTTTTGTAGCCATTTCTGTTGTCTTTGGGAGCCAAGGGCATGCATGAGGAACCAAATCTTGTAAACGCAGTGCCTGAGTTTTGCCCCTGAGATGCTATAACTGCGCAGATAACAACATTGGACTGAAGCTAATAGCCCAGCATGGCTCACGGCAGTATTCTGAGCTTACCTACAGATTCACTGTGGTGTTACTTATGGAGATGACAGATTTACTGTAGCTCAACTTAATAAAATAACATTTATGGGAATATCTGCACAATTAGAGCACACTCCAGGTCATAAATATGCTCCAGCCAAAGCCACATCATACACATTCCCCAACTTTTGGACACTGCTGTTCTTTGGAGATTGATGAGAGTTCTTGCAGGTAACTAGCAGCTGGATACAGGAAAGGTGCCCAAAAAAGGACTCAGAGAAGCTCCCTAGTTCTTAAGAGAGAATTCTACTTCATAACCCATTCCTTTTCAACACGTCCATTACAAGTTGCTATGTTGTATGTGCGTCTCCTGGTTCATTAGCACCTTAACTGGAGACAGCCAGGTGCAGTTAAATTTAGCCAAGTGAACACTCACTTTTTACCCGTGTAGCCCTGTGTATGTCTCTGTATCTCCCTGGGCCTCCCTTTTCTCCCCTTTAAGTTCTGGGAGTTGGGGGGCACCCGGGTGGCTCAGTCGGTTAAGCGTCCGACTCGTGATGTCGGTTCAGGTCATGATCTCACGGTCGTGGGATCGAGCCCCGTGTCAGGCTATGCACTGAGCATGGAGCCTGCTTGGGATTCTGTCTCTCCCTCTCTCTCTCTGCCCCTCTCCCCCACTTGCATGCACCCTCTCTTTCTCAAAATAAAGAAATAAACATTAAAAAAAAAACAAAGCTTAAAAAAAATCTGGGAGTTGGGATAATGATCTCCAAGAGGCCGGAATTAGAAGTTTGTCTCTTCTGGGGTCACTCACCCAACAATCCTAAGCGAAAACAAAACAGGTGGTCAGCATGATTTGGGGGGATTATCTCTGGATTTCACAGTTTTGAACTTCATCTGACCCCTATCCCTGCCTCCCATACCAGTGGCCAGATATTATCTAGAGCTGCCTGAAGCTACTCAGTCCTCAGACATGGAACTCACCAGAAGTGGTGGAGCAGCCCCAAAGTCCTATCTTGCCCCAAAATGTCTGCCATCATTTTCAGTGGGATCCCCATAAAAGAGTCCTGAGGACAGAACTACTAGTGAGGCAGATAGTTGATTCTTTGACTCTGGACAAGCTCGCTGGGTGGTTTTAGAGCTGTGTAGACAGAGTCTGGGTCAAACTGTTAAAAGCACTTGTGTAGGCAAGCCCAGCATCAGCTAGTGTCACAATGACCAGCTGGAAAGGGACAAATGCGAACAAACAATGGGCTGCTTTCTTTCACCATGCCAAATAACCCGGCCTACTGATTTTCTTTTCCCACTGACTTAATTGTTTTCTCAATGGATCTGACTCACTTCACAGATTGTTTCCAACCATGTGGACACAGCCCAAGTTGCCAAGTGTGGTGGTTCCGGTTCCCTCCACTCCAGTGAGGTGGCTGTGGGGGAGCTCATTGACTCACTGCCCGTGGCTAGCCACGTGACAGCATTTCATCACACCCTCCTTCTGGGTGCAAGCATTTGCTTGCAGACATGCAAGTCACAGACGCTGGGAGACAGAGACACATCACACACGTGCCCATGCACACACGCACGCGTGCACACGCACACGCATTCACCATAGCAAGGAAGTCTGGTCGGGACACAGGGAAGTTCAAAGGGCTGGGCATCTTGAAATTTTGTAAATAGCCACTAACCCAGGACAAATTGGGCCCATTAATAAAGAAAAAAGCCAATTTCATTGATCTGCCTGTCTTACAGTTCACTTGCTTGTCTTCTTGGGATGGCAAAGCTCTACTTCCGATCGCTTTACCCACTCTTAACACACAGGCCAGGAGCTGGGGCTGGCCTGAATGAGCTCTGTGGAGGCCACACCAGAACTCTGTGATTGGGATGGAGTGTAGTCAAGCGTTTAATTGGTCGGTGAGTCACAGAAGCAGATACAAAGGGGTCATTGAAGCAAGGAAGGCCTGAAATGGTCATAGGGAGCCAGAGTTCATAAAGGTCAGGGCGCAAGAGTAGATGAATAGGGAGAGCCACATGTCGAAGTGGGTAAGAGGCTGAGTGGTCCAACAAGATGCCTGAGACAGGAGGCTGTGGGTGATGACTGGTTTGTGGTGAGTTCCTGGGCCCCTGTGGTGTGGAGGGGGGCTGGTGCCATAATATCAAGGCCAAGGCATGGCACATGGTTTTGCAAAATCCTTTCTACTAAACAGTTCTTACTACAGCTGAGCATACCCATACCCTATGATTCTAACAACTCCATTCCCAAATATACAGAAATGGATGCATATATAGAACGAAATACCTGTTAAAATGATCAGGACATCATTATTCATCATAACCCAAATCCATAAATAATCCAAATGTTTCTCAATAGTGGAACAGATAATTGTGAATGACTCAGATGGTGGAACAGTATACAGCAATGAAAAAGAACAAACATTGCATACAAACATTGAGCAAAAAGAGCTGGCTAGACCATAATGCATTGTGTCTGGGTCCATTCATATAAAATTCCGAAACATGGGGCGCCTGGGTGGCTCAGTCAGTTGAGCATCTGACTTCGGCTCAGGTCATGATCTCACGGTCCGTGAGTTCAAGTCCCGCGTCGGGCTCTGTGCTGACAGCTCAGAGCCCAGAGCCTGTTTCAGATTCTGTGTCTCCCTCTTTCTCTCTCCTCCCCTGCTCATGCTCTGTCTCTCTCTTCTCAAAAATAAATAAATATTAACAAATTTTTTTTTAATTCCGAAACAGCCAAAACGAATCTGTGGTGATTGAAGGCAAGTGGCCACTTTTGGAGAAGAAGGCCGGAACAGAGTTAGTGTGACTGGAACAGACTAAGAAAAGCTTTTGGAGTGCTGTGAATTATCTGTTTCTTGATCCAGTGGGAGTGGTACTACTATGTTTACTTTTTGTGTATATTCTACTTCGATAAAAATCTTTTTATAAAAATCGGAGGCAGGTTTTCAAAAAGGAAGCAGGCAAAGAAGACCGTGGACTATGAACGTCCTCTACCACCAGGTATGTTTCTCACGTGAACGCGCATGATCGTACTTGATTGTACTCGCTCGTACATGATCGAGGGCGCTCGGTCCGTGTGATCATCCCCAAAATTGGGTGAAGGCTGAAGGCTGAAGGCTGGGGGAGTGTAATCTGCATATTCCTGCCCTTGGCCTAGAGAGGAATGTAGGGAAGGGGGTAGTCGCGACGCGGAAGTAAAGATGAAGTTGAACGCGCATGCTCGGGAGAGTAGAACTCGTGTGAAGCGGTGTGGAAGCAGCGGGGGGGGGAGGGGGGGGGGCCGCACTCTCGCATCTGCATTCTGAAACCACCATCTGACGCCACGCCCCTCAGAAGCACCCACGTTAGTCACCACCAGCTGACACCCCCAGCCACATCTGGAACACCTCGGCTAATCACTGCCCACGACCGCCTACACCTGTCTTCCCCGTTCGCCAGCCCCTGCCACCTGCCTGCCTGCCACTTTCAGTCCTCACGCTAAATCAATAACAAAGACCTCCGAGGGCTGCCAGGCTTCTCCGCTGGTGCCCCCTCCCCTTAAGCCCACGCCCCCTCCTCCTTTCTCTCAGCCCGATCCATCTGCCCAAGCTCAGATCTGCTCTGGCAGGACTGGCAGGCCGGCTCTCTCCTTGCAGACAGCGTGGCTCAGCCTGGCGTTAGCAGCTGCCGACGCTGCAGTTTAAGAATCACCGTGTCTGGGGAAAGTCCATTAAAAGACAGTAACAATGTATATTGTGCAGTGACCCTGGGGGCACCCAATTCCACCTTGTTAATGATCTCTTTGAAATAGCCAAGGCTATGGAGAGAGACGTGGTTCAGAGGTCACCGGCGCCCTGTTGTTAGGACACAGCTATGTTTGGGCAACTTTCAGGAATCACTCTCATGCTAATGGGGGCAGGTCCTCAGAGACCCACTCAGACAATTAAAATGTTCTTCAGGAGTGTGCTAAACATCCAGTCCCCTGGGCAGATCTGTGCATATCCCGCCTGGCAAGGGGAAAGCTGAAGAGCTGGCCATCCACCCCACGTTGAGGAATGAATGTTTCAGCGGCAAGGCTCATGCTTGTTTCCACCCCGCCCCCTGACTAAGTCAGGACACTTGGACAAAAGCTACATACCCCAGACAGCCCCCACTGCCTCTACAGAGGTCGTGCGCCAGGCCCTGCAATCCTGCTGTGACTCTGCCCATGGCTTTCCCGCTAAGAGCAAACGGAAATGCCGGGTGCGGTGCAAGAGACATTATGATAAGCTAAGCTCTCTTTCAGATCTTCTCTCTTTCTCAAATAAAAGCTTCTCGGACTTGATGCCGTATGATTGGTAACAAAGTACTCGCAGTGCGCCTCACTGCGGCGAGGGCATAGAAACCAACAGCCAAGCACACTAAGGAACACACGTGTGGCAGGGCCTGAGGGTATAAGAGCCTCTGGGTAGGGCGATTTATGAGCACTCGGCAAACGTCTGAGTGCCTACTTGGTGCCGGGCTCTGTGCTAGGTGTGGGGCATGACTGCTTGTTCCAAGAGTAACTGGAATCTATGAATATCTTTAAGAATGGTTTAGAAAATCACCTAAGCAGGGATGTGTGGGTGGCTCAGTCGGTTAAGCATCCGACTTTGGCTCAGGTCACGATTCATGGTTTGTGAGTTTGAGCCCCACGTCAGGTTCTGCGCTGACAGCTCAGAGCCTGGGGCCTACTAGGATCCTGTGTCTCCCTCTCTCTCTGCCCCTCCCCTGCTTGCACTCTGTCTCTGTCTCTGTCTCTCTCTCTCTCTCAAGAATAAATAAGCATTTAAAGAAAAAAGAAAGTGAATCACCCAGGCAGAGATCAGGCAGAAAATGGGCAAGGCCAGAGGCACGTGGGTGACTCTGTTGGTTAAGTGCCCAACTCTTGATTCCCGCTCAGGTCGTGATCTCATAGTTGGTGGGAAGGAGCCCTGCATGGTGCTCTGTGCTGACAGTGTGGATGGAGACTGCTTGGGATTCTCCCTCCCTCTCTCCCTCTCTCTCTCTGCCCCTCCCTCACTGGCTCGCTTGCTCTCTCTCTCTCTGTCTCAAAATAAGTAAATAAGCTTAAAAAAAAATTGGCAAGGCCAATGGCATTCTGACATATGTCATTCCAGTTACTTCCCATTCTTCTCCAAGCATGTAGGGATGATTTGTGGCCTTAGTTCCAGGACCCCAGAATGGGAGAGTCTAAGAGGGAACCCTATCGTGTGGCCTGTACCCTCAGCTGCCTCCTTCTGGTCACCGGGTCCTGCTAATCCACAGGCTGCAAGGCTACATCCTGGTGACGTGTTGGGAAAATGACTCTTAACCCATGTCCTCTGTGGAAGGAGGACGCCGGTGCCCTCGCCACCACGCACTTGCTAACGTGAGCAGGTTGTGGAAAGCCCTGAATTGGGAATTAGGACGCCCAGGTTCCAGCTCCACCAGAGCATAATCATTTTAGGGAAGGCTGCAAGGCGTCACATCCATCCTTATAAAGGGGATATGGCCCTCCACAGCAGACAAGAAGGGTCCGCAAGCCGGGACTTCCACTTTTCAGAACCTTGCTGTTGAAACATGGACCACTGGAAGCTGCAAAACATCCTTAACCTAACTCTCCATGTTGTACTTGACCACTGTTCAGTCCGGCTCAGACCTCACATGATATGACAAAACTCTGTCCACTGTGTTTAAACCATGAGCACTCCCCCCCCCAAGCTGACTGCCATTCTGCGAGCACAACTCTGCCCTCTTCTACCTCCCACTCCCTCCCCCGTCATTACCCAAGTCTTCTCCCATTCTAGAATCTTCCTTAACCTCTTAGTTTGTGTGTTCTCACCAGCCTCATGTGCCTACCTGGGCAGCCATTTCACCTGCTCACTGCCACTCCAGAAGTCCCCACTGTCCCGCCTCAGAGGTCTCTTGCTGCCAAGCCCAAACACAGCCCAGTTTTCTGTGCTGTCTTCCCAAATATTGCTGGAGGTAAAAAAAAAAAATCATGGATTCATCCCTAGTTAGATGGACCGTATTCTCTTCAGGAGCCCATTTACTCAGATTTAATAGACTTTCCCATTATGGTTCTTCCAAAACATTCTCATTCTCTCCAATCCGTTGCTGTCCCCTTACCCCTAATGTGTAAATCTGTGAAAGCTGTTGTAACAGATTCCACAGGCGAGGTGGCTTCGACCACAGAAATGTATTACTCCTCCTCGTTCAGGAGACTAGAAGCCCAAGATCAAGGTGACAGCAGGGTTGGTTTCTTCGAAGACCACTTCCCTTGGCTTGGACATGGCCGTCTTATTCCAGGGTGTCTGTGATCTAACCTCTTCTCCTTACAGGGACATGGTCAGCTTAAGGTCCACTCGTATGATCTCGTTCTACCTTAGGCACCTCTTTCAAGGCCTTATCACCAAATAGTCACATTACAGAATACTGGGGTTAGGACGTCAACATATGAATGGGGGGCGGGCACAGTTCAGGCCATACCGCCTCAAAAGACAACCTTGCTTTCTGTTCATTAGAAGACCAGAGCCATCAGATCTATCTTCCTCATTGCCCTGTTCTTAACTCCAATTATTCCTGAATCTTCACCACCTTCTCCCTTTCCCCTACCTCAGCTCTAAGTTTCTCTCTCAACAGCTTTACTTGGTGCTTGGGACAGAGCTAAAAGTGTCATCCTCTATAGTACTGTTGTGCTTTGCCCCGAGAAGAAAGAAAGCTAAGCTTGCAAGGCACAGTACGCGCTCGTCTCGTTGCTGGGATCGGTGGTGCCACACAGCACCTCTCTGCTTGGTTTGCTGTCACAGCTTAGTGGGGTAGTGGTGAAAGAGGAGGAGAGTGAGCCTCCAAGAGGTAAGCCCCTCTCGGCCCCCCTGTGGGGAAGCCATCAGAGGCGCTATTTGAAGCAGGAGCATTTCTTCCTTTTCCGCCACAAATGTTTCCATTCTGGAAGCTAGCCCGTTTCCAGGGATGGTTGTTTCCCCCTCCTCCCTCCTAGAGGGGAGTGGCTGTGCCTCGCCCGCCTCTTTGTGCCAAGGGTCCTAGCGCGAAGCCTGGGCTCACAGAAGGACCGAATCCATGCCTGTTGAATGGCTGGATGAATGAATCCTCATTAAAGCCAGACTCCCTGGACCCCACTTGTGGTCTCGATCCCTCCTTCTCTTCTGAGTCCTTCTTCACATATGACTCCCTTTCTCTTGCATCTTTAATATGTTCCTTTCCAGAGGCTCAATTCCCTCTACCCGGGATGCATCCCCTCTACATCTCTTCTACACTAAGACATCTCCTCCCTCCCTTCTTGCCTCAGACCATCAAATTACCTCTGTTCCTTCTTTTCCCCTATCAGTCTAAAATTCTGGAGTCACATTTACGTTGGTCTTAGGAAAAGCTCCACCTGAACACCCACTGCCCACCTCACACGGGCTATGTCTGTCTCAGAGTATCCCCAAAGCGGAGCTTGAGACATGGAGTGGGCGGGGAGCTTCTAGGTTCCAGAGAAGGCGTTGGGGTGCAAATGGAATGAAGCAAGAGGAGGCTTTGAGGTGAGGTGCAGGCAGAGTGCAAAGTGAGTTTGAGGCCAGGTGGGACTCTCCACCACGTCTGTGCCACAAGCGGAGGCAGATCAAGGGGAGGTCGGCAGGATTGGCATCCTTCCTCCTGTCGGCTCAACCAAACATCAAAGTCCCAGACTGCTGACCCTCGCCATGTTTCCAGTCTCTTGGACTGTCTCACATTGGATGAACTTCCATCTCTAGGGCTTGTCTCCCCTTCTTCCATACTACCACACAACTGATGCCAGATTGTTTTTCCTAAAGATTAGTTCCAATATCATTAACCTGCTCATAAATCCTCAATGGCTCCCAGCAGACGTCCTAAATATGTCCAACCTCCGAAAGCTGGCATCCAATGAATGCCATTTGTGCTCTGACCCGATTTCATCAGGGCAAAATGTTATTCCTACTTACTCTTTGGTTTGAATCTTCTCTCTGGAAGGATCTTTGGCCACTTCAACCATGCAGCCCTGTTTTCCTCATTTACATCTTTGTTCTTTTCTTTCTCCTTGCATGTAATTTGCCAGATTCCCCTACTGCCCTGGGCATCGTATCAGTCTGAATCTCACCTGTCTTTCCCGGCTCATGTATGCTACTTACTTCCTCCATGAAGCCCAAGAGAACATCCACTCTCCTTCTCATGAATTCCCAAACCCTTAATCTCTTCTGGCTTATGTCTCCTCCTCCTCTTCCTCCTTATTATTATTGTTGTCATTATTATTATTATTATTATTATTTGCAGTGTGGTTACTTTCAAACCTGCCTGCCTTCTCAAGTAGAGGGTGACCAGGTCCTTGAGGGTGGGGGGTTATAGCTGCACCGTCTCTGACTCTCCTATGACATCAAACATAGTGTCATGCACAGAAAAGAAGTCAGGAAAAGGGGAGAGAAGGAAGAGCAGATCTGGTCCCGCACTGAGAAACAGGCCACACAGAAGAACAAATGTTTCGAGCCACGTAAGGCCTGGCATATGCCAGCTGACTCACCCCTCCGATAGACTCCCACCTCCCTGAAAAGGCCTTTACTGTTGCTCATTATCTCACCTGCCCTCGCGCTGAGCGCCCACCTGGAGCCCACCGCCTTCTGCCTGAGACAGCTGCTCCTGATGTCTGGGTAAACGTGGTGTAGACCTCCGTGCGGAGAACGTGGGTGGTGCCGGTGGAAGGAAAGACATCTTTCCCGAGTTCCAGATGGTAAAGGTGAAAACTACATGAAGGAAACATGCCAACTGTCTCCACACTGCCCCCTCTGCTGTGTCAGCTTTACGTCCACAACGACCAGGTGAAAGGAAAAAAAAAAAAAAAAAAATCAGTCAATCAAACATGGCTTTGACTACATAATGTCAAAACTTGGTATCACTGAAGTGGCAGCTACAGACTGTCACATGGACCCGCTTGACCAGTATGTTTGTCACTATCGTGATAGGTTTTAACCAAATCACCGATGTTTTCCAACACTGTAGCAGAGTCAACTGCTGTCCAGAAGTCTTCAGATCTCCCGAATGACTGGTTGATTTGGTCGAACAAGAGGCCTGACCTGCCCATCAATGACACGGCCAATTCACCTGTTCCTTTGGCTTTGAGCCGAGCCGGGCGCCGTCACAGACGAGCCACACTTAATTAAATCAGCAGTCAGAAAGATTCCGTGGCTCCTCGGTTCCCTGGCCCCAGGAATGGCAGAGGGCCAGAAGTAGGGCCTGTGGGATTATTTATGAGCTGTGGTGAATCACAACCAACTAACTTTTCCTCCTTGCCTCCTGTTTTCATTAGGGTACAGACAGCCTTTGATATTTATTGCTGTCAACGTACTTTGTTTAAAAATCAACCAGAGCCAGGGCTGGTCCTGGGAAAAATGGGGAGGGAAGTGGATATTGACTTCAGGACCTCCTCCCTTTCCTCTAATACCACTCCCCTTCATTTTGGATCTCTTACTCCGGTCTCCTATTTCCCAAAGCAGACCCTCCTGCTCTAACGTTTCTTTCACAACCTCAGCCCTCAGCCCTTTCCCCCTCTTTCTCTCCTTCCAGCCAAGCTTACCCACCTTGTGTTACCACGCATCTCCTCTTGAATTTATCCATCCAATAAACAGATGTTGAACACCCATTTTGTGCTCAGATAGTGACCCATCACACTGGGACGGGAACGTGCACAGTAGTACAATCCTCTTGGACATAATACCTTAATATAAAAAAGTGATTGAAAGGGCTGGGAGTATAGGTACCAGGGCAGGCTCGGGGAGGAGGGGTCGCCATATGGGGCCACACAAGACTTCAGTGACTTCCTGAAATCAAAAAAAGGAGACCAGTCCTCTGCTCCTTCTCTCTTGGTTGGAAGCTTGGCTCTTTTCTTGCCGTTCAGACAGGACTTTGTATAACATGAAAAAGATGAAGTTCCCCATCCTCAAGGACACTATAATTGATGGTACTCCTTGCCTCACTCACCCTTATAAACTGGAATGAAGGACAGGACCATACAGAAAGTGAATTGGGCTCCTCTCCGTCTCCCAGGAAAAGCAGAAAGCGCAGCTCAGCCCAGGCCAGCGGTCCCAGCTGTAGCATCTGCTCCTGGTGTCCTATTTGTCTTGGAACCCAGCGCGACCACCACGTGATGGATGGTGTTCCACTTGATAGGGAACAGAACGAGCGACGATTTGTCATTCACCATAAAGTACTGCTATTTCATCTGTCCCCGTTCCTAAGGATGCAGCTCTGGCTGTTTGCTCTATGCATCAATTTATAGTTTATCCTAAGACTAATGATGCTGTGTTTAAGAGGCAAGGTGGGGCTTTGTTTTTGTGTTCTACCAACAGAGGATTACATTACTGATTGATCGTACACGGTTGTCTGAGGCAAAAACATTTTGAATTGATACCTGGATTTGGACTACAATCAACTTCCTTGACAATTGCCTCTTGGTGCTGAATATATCAAGGAGGTGCAGCTTTCTAATAGGGCCTCAAGGAGGTTTTGACAATCCCTGCTAGGAGCAAGGGAAGAAGGCACATAGATCATCTGAAGGGCTAGTGTGTGGTTTCCGGGAACCTGAGGACACGCTCCAAGACCCTGTGATTCCAGATGGCTGAAATGGGACAACAACAGCGACGTGCTGGCAGATGTTGGACAGTCTGTTCCTCCTAAGGGAAAAATACAAGTCCTGATTTGTAGCATATCCACCAATTTCCGTGGTGTAAATGCTCCTGCCATGGCCGGTTTCAAGCTACCAATGTGATGTCACCTATCTCAAATCTGGAAGAGACATACACCATTGGCTGAGGAGCTGGTACAAACTGCCCCAACACATCACTGGACAAGGACCAATAGTTACTATTATTCTATCCTGGCCTGTTCTAGGAGTATTTTTTTTTTCCTGAGGAAATCGAGGCTCAGAAAAGGTATGTAACTTGCTCAAGATCACACAACTATGAAGGTGAGTCTTCTAACCCAAAGGATACACCCTCTTCCTCATCCCCTAGCGTCCATGGCACAGAGCCATCTGGTCAACCGTGGTCTCTGAGTCCACGGCTCATGGTCTCTCACGAACCAAGCTGCTGGTACAAAGAACAGTGGGATCCAGGAAAGTCCACTTTTGTCTACACCTCTGCTAGTTAAGCCTGATTCATCCAGTTCTTGTCACCTAATGTGTGGTAGTGGGAAAATTCAAGTCTGCCTCCGAGCTCATTTACCAATTTCTTCAGTCCTGCTAACTTTAAGGACAAGGATATAAACTTCCATGGTGACTCTTGCCTGGAGTCTGGGGAAAGGAACAAGATGACCCCTAGGAGATCCCAATCAGAACAATCCAAGAAGCCAATTCAACAACCAATTTGACTGAAAAACCAAATCACTTCCCCTTGGATTTGTTTTCTCCACTTCTAATTTCCACCCACTGTCTTTGCTAGTTCATTTCCTTCCTGAAATTCTGAAGCAGAGGAGGCATCGGCAGTGGGGGGTGAGCGAGGGGGCCGGGGCTGTGACCCGCCCCAGCACTCGGCTGTCAGGCTGCAAAACAGCAGGGCATTAATGGCTATTAATATCCACAGAGGAAGTGTGGAAAGGCCAACAACATAATTACCATTTATTCGTCATATCAACTGGTCCTCAGCTCCTTCCAGCAGCGTGTCATAGTGTCCTGGGGTGGGGAGTTGGGGAGGAAGGGGAGAAGAAAGGGGAGAATCCGCCACCTCTTCCCCACCCACCTCCCAACCACCCTGTGATAGGGATGTTGGTCAGACTGTACGACACTGGCTCTTAGATAAGCAAGAAGTTGCTGGGCACGTTCTGGATGGTCTAGAATCGCGGTCAAGGAAGATGGCTACCAACTCAGGAGGGCAATGGCAGTCTGTCCCCCTTCCTTCAGAGCAAGCTCTCCAGCTGCAGGAGGCTCAGTAAGGCAAGCAGACAGGTTTTGAAAGGACTGTAAACTTCCAGCAATTTCCAGCTCCTGAGAAGGGCTGTATTCTGGACTGCTCACGAAGCCAGGTCATTTCCCGAGCATGCAGAGAGAGGAGGTGACCCAGTCACTCTTCTTGGCACCCTGCTCCCCGATCCTGTCCTGGGAGAATGCAGTAGTTTGGCTTCTGGGGATTCCAGATCTAGACAGGGATGGTGGGGAAGAGATTAGTGCTGTGTTTTTTCTTCCCCGCCCCTGGTACCAGCTTGACTGGCAGCCTGGGCAAAGAAGAGCCCATTCTAAATGCTCCCTGGGGTCCAGAATGGAACTCATTACATCAAACCTGCCGGTAGCCAGCAGCTCTGCTTTGTGAGCTGTGAAACAAATGTTTATCCACCACTCAGTGCAGTTCAGAGCTATTTAAGGAGCTTGAGGTGTTGAGCTACAGGCAAAAGCTGTGTGTGCAAGGCCAGCACTGGCACAAAGTGAGGTGAGCAGATCTAGGGACTGGGGCCTCCAGCTGCCCTGGCTCCAGGACAAGGCCAAGGGCAGAAGCAGCACATCAAGACTGGCTACTATGTACATGTTGCATTTTGCCTTCATCCAAAGCCCTTCCTCTCCTCTCTTTCATTTCTTCTCTCCTCTTTGTCTTTCTTTCTCTCCCCCCCCCTTTCTCCCTCTCTCCCCCTTCTGTTTTCCTTCTTTTTTTTCTCTTTCTGCTTTTCTTCATCCCTCCTTCCCTCACCACTTCCTCCCTCCCTCTCTCCCTACTTCCTTCCTTCCTTCTTTCCTTCCTTCCTTCCTTCCTTCCTTCCTTCCTTCCTTCCTTCCTTCCTTCTATCTCCCTTGCCTTGCCTTCTTTCTTTTCCCCCTTTCATTTCATTTCTTCCCTTGGCTAGGTCCTCATTATACTCTAACATGCATTCTTTTCTCTTATGGAAAGTGATGAACCTCACAGAATAAATAGAACAATAAAATAAAGCTAAAGCCTTTACCTCCACACAACTTACAGACTAAGGAAAACTCAGCATAGTGTGAGCCCAACGGGTGTTTGTAATGAAGGGACCCAGGTCAGCATCAGAGCATGGGCTACATGAGCTACATGGGGCTTTCTTGAGTGACACAGGATGCCAGTCATTCTTGTCTGTGCCGACGGGCTCCAGGGCACAGCATCTTCTGAGCATCTTTGTTTCTGAAAGGGCCTGGAGCCCGCAGGTTACACATGAGAAGGCTTGGATCCACTGCCCTGGTTTTCATGGCTTTACCGAAGTGGCCATTCAGCTGGGGTGTACATGGCTTCTGTTGTAAGACAACTTGAGAGGTATTGGTGAAGGGTCCCAAAGAAGGCTGATGGATGAGGGCAAGGGAGGTGGCATTCACCGCCAGGGACTTGACATAGGCATTCTTAATTATTCTCCACAGTAACTATTGTGAAGCGCCTACAGTGCCATAACAAACCATTCAGAACAGTATCTTAAAATAATAATGATCATGTCTTTTGCTCACAAATCTGGGATTCGCCTGGGCTCACTTAGGCAATTTTCCCCGGGGGTCTCTCTTGCAGGTGCAGTCTGGAGGGAGCTGGGGCCGGGGTCTTCTCGAAGCCGTCTTCACTCCACGTGTCTGGAGGCTGGGCTGGGAGATCACAAACTCCTGGGGCTCTCAGGCATCTCGACCTGTGTCTTCAGTCTCTCTCCGTGGCAGCTTCAGGGGGTCAGGGCTCTTAGATGGCAGCTGAAGGCCCCCAGAGCAAGAGTCCCAAGGGAGACAGCAGAAGCTGAATAGGCCTTTTCTAATCCAGCCTTGGCGATCTCATAGCATCCTATTTGCCACGTTCCCATTCTTTAAGGCAGCTGCAGAGCCCCCTAGAACATTCCAGGGGAGGAGGCCGAGACTCTCTGCCTTTTGGTCAAGGGGCGTAAAGGAGTTTGCAAACATGTTTCGAAACTGGTCACCAATCGTTCAGTCTGGACTCGCATTGCATATTCATTGTCAATTGGTGATGTGATGTTGGGCAAATTACTGAGTCTCAGTTTCCTTATCTGTTAAGTGGTGATAGTAATTCCGGATTCACAAGATTGTTGTGGGGATTAAATTAATATATATTAAGTCCTTAACATGAAGCTTGTCGTATTATTGGCATTCCATAAATATTAGCTGTTATTACTATTATTATGCCCATTTTACAGCAGAGAAAACGGAGGTCCAGAGACTACGGAGACCAGCCTGTCACGTAACTAGGATCTGAACACAGTCCCAACAGATTCCAAAGTCAAAAAGCCCCCCTGAGCTCCTGATAGCAGTACCTCTCTCCTCTACACAAGCATTAGTCCCAACCTTAAAATCTCTCTAAGTATGGAAATTCGGAATGTGTGGGCCCCTGGGCCTCGGCCGAGGGTCTCACCCAGCAGCTAAGCTCTGGACTCGGGAGCCACGTTGACCCTGACCTTGTAAATGCAGCCAGGAAGTTCCTGGATGAGGGGAGCCAGGCCACTAAGTTGGCCTGCCCTGCACCTTCCTAACCTGCAGGGATCCAAAGAGTAGAGATATAAGAGGACACAGTCCAAAAGTAAAGGAAACAGCACACTGTGACATTCTGGGGCAGAGGGAATAATACTGCATCTGACTTAAAGGCAGACATTTCTGAGACTCTGAGTCTTAGTTCCCATCTTGGTGATGGGGACTGCTCGCTCTGCCCACCCGACTTCTATGAGGATCACATGAGAGCCCGAGGGTGACAGTTCTTGGTAAACCACCAGGTCCTGGCCACATATCAGTTATGAATTTAACCCAGCCAAGAATGAGGCGGCCACCTTGAACTACTGCCCAGTTCAGAGCCTGTGTGTGTGAAGCTGGGAAGTAGGCAGCCCTGACTTGGAGAGAGAGAGGGCTGTCGCTTTGGACGATGTCGCGTGGCTTGGGAGCCGATGTGGCTTCAGGTTGCCTGTATGCCTTTTGGGCAGGTGTATACACTCACACAGCCAGGCACACGCAGAATGAATGCATGCAGTCCGTGCACTGATAAATGTACCTTACTTATACACACACACCTACGTTACCCGTCTCGGAGGTCTGCCCCAGAGAAGTGCTTCAGACCGTCTGTGGCCCCCAGGCTGAGATAAGGCACGTCGATGGCCCAGCCCTGCCCTCGGGGAGCTGAGTGTTGCCTGAAGTTCCTCAGGACCCTGCTGGAAGATGACCATTTTCCTTTGGCTTCTAAAATGCACAACCCTTTCCCAGCTCCAGCCCCTATCAGCCACCGGAGCCCAGCTCCCATGTAAATCACTGTGTACTTAAACAGCCTCCTCCTGATCCCTTGTGAGATCCCAGCCTTTCCTCTTTTTTCTTCCTTCTTCTACTTCTTCAGTCCTCCTTTTTCTCCTCTGCCACTGTCTCTCTGTGGAAGCCTCTAGAAAGTCATGTGAGGCCCTCCCGCAGACCCTTGAGGCAGGTGCCTCACACTCTTCCCATAGGAGGGGCAGGGAAGGAAGGCAGGTGGGGAGCGGGTCTCTGCAGTCTGGTGCGTGGGCGAACTCCCCAGTTGAGGGAGCTTCCCGAGCCCCAGTTCTGAATCCCGAGAACATAAACTGAAACCCCACAAAGCACAACGCAGAGCTGTTTAAAGGATAGGACACGTGGGTGAGATGGCTGGTCCCAGCTCCCCACCCGTGTTCTTAGGAAAGGAGGACAGAGGGCTTGGGCTCCGAGGTGCACACAGCCTGCAGCTGCTCTGCCACCAGGAAGCGGATTTGTTTCTCCCTCAGGAAGAAACTGCTTCCTGTAGGATCCACTGAGCCCAGGTCTCGGCATGTGCTGGTGGGGGACAGGTGGGGGCAGGACTGGACAGAAGCACTGAGATGGCTGGGGTCCACGGTGCCACCATATGGGCCAGCACAGAGGGGCTCACCCGGGGGAGTCTGAAAGCCCATTCAGCACCCAGTGACACTGCAGGCTTTTCGAGTCGGTTTGATCCTACGAGCTACATGGGGGCAAAACCACAAGCACATGTCTCAGATAAGGAAACTGGGACACGGGGGGGGGGGGGGGGGGGGGTTACGAGGCTCTGTGAGCATTCGCTGTGAAGTGCCAGCAATCTGAGATGGGGAGAGAATGACCGTTTACTGGTCACCAAATACTCTCTGTACTACCTTCTCCCCTTCATCCCCAAGCTCCTTCTAACCCCTGGGGAGTCTGCAGGTCAGATCCACAGCTAACGGGCAAGGCAGGGAGCCACACATGAGTGTCCCTGAGTCCCCTCCTCCATGCTGCCCCCCGAGACTCCTGGCTGCTGGCTCCAGTGTGAGAACATCACTCCCATGGATGGCATACATGGTCTCCAGAATGCTTTCACATCCATTTGGTCCTACCACATCTTTGCAGAACTGGTTCTGTTATTACTGCCTGATTGCTGTAGTTATTATTACTTCAGTGTCTCAGGAGAAGAAGGCTCGTTGAGTTGAAGGGGTCTGCTCAGATTCCCAAGACTCATATGTGGCCACGCTGGCCATCGAACAATGGTTCCAAAGTGCAGGAACCTCACTCCCTACACTGCCACCGGTCTGCTTTGGTCACTCCCCAGCTAAAAGCCAGTAGACTTCTCTACAAATTCCCAAAATTGCAAAATCTGGGTCTTGTCTAAAGGCAGGACAGGGCCAGCTCCCACAAAGCCAGGTTAATCAGGGCAAGGGGCTTGAAGGGCTGGGAGACGTAGCTGAGAGCCATCCTCTCTCTATGGCACACACACACACACACACACACACACACAGATGCACACACACATACATACATACACAGACACACACACACACACACACACACACACATACACACTTGCCCTGCTTGAGTGGAAAGGCTCTCGGCTCTCTGCTATATTTTTCTGTTCTTGGGGATTTGGATCAATGAAGTGTATGTGTGAGAAAGCCCAGAGAGTGTGGGCTTAGAGTGACAACATCCAGGAAAAATGATAATGCCATTTCAGCTTGACTTCCTTGGAATGGCTGGCCTGGGCTTTGGAGGTGTATGTAAATGATGCGTCCAGTGGTAACAGGAGTCTCCCCAGGTGTTGGCTCTGTTTCCCCTCAGCTCCTCTCCCTTGTGTTTAAACCACAGAAACTCTTCCAACCTCAGAATGACTGGCTGTAATAGACCCAGAAGGTCTTATAAGACCCCTGGTAAAGGTTATCTAGCTCAAACCCCACGTAAACCCTGCAGGAATGGGGCAATCTCTGCCCCGTTTTTCTCTAACACCACTGACCAATGGGTAGGCTTATGTTATGGACACTCACCACCGTCTCTGAACTGTGACTCTGTGGTATGAGGGCAGCCCAAAACCTCCTGCCCCCAATTCCTTCCCAGCTAGTCTGCTTTATCCATTTTTGGTCTTTTTCAATGTTTATTTATTTTTGAGAGACAGAGACAGAGCATGAGCGGGAGACAGAGAGGGAGATACAGAATCCAAAGCAGGCTCCAGGCTCAGACCTGTCAGCACAGAGCCCAACGCAGGGCTTGAACTCACGACCCATGAGATCATGACGTGAGCAGAGGTCGGATGCTAACCGCCTGAGCCACCCAGGCGCCTCACAGTCTGCTTTAGTTGTTAAGAATCCCACAGGGGCATCTCTCCTTCAGGGGGTCAGTCATTGCCAACACAGGGCGGGTTCAGGATGCATGCAAGCAGAGGAACCGGGGGTACAGGAGAAGGGGACGGGGGAGAGAAGGACGAGAGAGGGGACAGGGACCAGCTTCCTCCTGCCCCTTTCTACCTTTCACGGCTGGAACGTGGGAGAGTAAGCAGCCATGGAAGGAGACCAGGGGACGCTGCTGCCTTGCACAGCTTTGTTTTGTAGAAAACGAAGCTGGGTCATCCGGGAGCTGGTTCCTCTGGGAGGTGGTGTGGTGCAGAGGCTGAGGGGCTTGGGGATCCGATGACCCTGGCTTTGAACGGTCACCTTACCACCCACAGAGCTCCATATTCTCAGGCTAAGTTCTCTGAGTTTCAGTGAAGTCCTCTGAAATGCGGGGAAAGTGACACCCCATCATAAGCTTACATCGTAAGATCATTAATATAAAATACCTGGCACGTGCCTGGAACATAGAAGGTGCTCAGTAAATAGAAACTGTTACTATCAGGTCCAGAAAACTGTTTTGGGAGAGTTGGCAAGACCTAACAACAACAATAACCGTGATAACAGCTAACACTTACGAAACGGTTAGGATGTGCCAGGCATTCTTCTAAGGATGTTGCATATATTAACTAATTTAATTGTAACAACAGCCCCGTGGGGCTGCTACCACTATTTGCTCCATGTTGCAGATGGAGAAGCTGAGGTGAAAAGTTTAAAACACCTGGCCAACTACATACAATGGAGTATTATTTAGCTTAAAAAGGAAGGAAATTCTCACACACACTGTACCATGGGTGATCCTCGAGGACATTGTGCTGAGAGAAAGAAGCCAGACACCAAGGGACAAATACTGTATGATGCCACTTATATAAGGTGCCTAGAATAAGCAAATTCATAGAAACTAAAAATAGCATAGAAGTTACCAGGGGCTGGGGGTAGGGGAAAAATAGGAATTATTTAACGGATATAAAGTTTGGTGGGGTTTTTTTTTGAAAAATCATTTTTTTTAATGATAGCATAGCTGACATATAACAGTACATTCATTTCAGGCGTACAGCATAATGATTCGATATTTATATATATTGTGAAATGACCCCCACGATAAGTCCAGCCAGCATCCCTCACCGTACATAGTTACAGACTTTTCTTTTTCTTGTGACGAGAACTTTCAAGATCTCCTTTCTTGCAGCTTCCAAATATGCATGACGGCATTGGTAACCATGGTGGCCACGCTGTTCATGACATCCCCAGGACTTATTTGTTTTATGACTGGCAATTTGCACCTTGTGACCCCTTTCACCCGTTTGCCCATCCCACCCTCTGCTTCTGGAGACCACCAATCTGTTCTTTGTATCTATGAGCTTGGTGTTCTGCTGTTGATGCTGTTGCTTTAAATTCCACATATGAGTGGGGTACCTGGGTAGCTCAGTCGGTTGAGCGTCCGACTTCGGCTCAGGTCGTGATCTCGCAGTCCGTGAGTTCGAGCCCCGCGTCGGGCTCTGTGCTGACAGCTCAGAGCCTGGAGCCTGCTTCGGATTCTGTGTTTCCCTCTGTCTCTGACCCTCCCCAACTATGCTCTGTCTCTCTCTGTCTCAAAAATAAATAAATGTTAAAAAAAATTAAAAAAAAATAAATTCCACTTATGAGTGAGATAATACAATGTTGGGCTTTCTCGGTTTGACCTATTTCACTTTAGTGTGATGCTCTGGAGGTCCGTCCATGTTGCTGTAGATGGTCCCACTGCTCACAGCCGCGAGATGTGTGAAACATCCCTCCATGTCTCTGGGTCTTAGTTACCACACCCGGGAAGTGGGGGAATCGTACCTACTTCTCTGATTGATCATGAGGATTAATGGAATTGTGGATGTAAACGATCAATCACAGTGGCCGGGACCTGGTAGGTGTGCAGAGAAATGGGAGTGTCCCACGGCAGGCTCACTCTGGAGCTACTCGCCTTCCGCGTCCCGCTGAAACAGAACGCTGCAGGCAGAGTCACTGGCTTGCGAGGGATCGGAAAGATATACGACCAAAATGCCATCCTGGACACGGACATAGCTGGGGCTGGGTGCGAATGGCTGAGCTGAGGCCCGTCTCGACTTGAGAGAAAGGGAAGAAAGACTTTCATGGATCAGAAGGCTATGGAGGCCGGGGGATGGACACAATGACCTCACTAAGCACATTTCCTCCTCTCTCCTTCTCCCCCACTCAGACCCCCACCACACAGGCAGCTCTATTCCACACCAGACCGGCCCTTTGAGAGCTGGCATTGTCATTCCGTCCTCACCGTTCCGGGAAATGCGGAATAAATAAATGCAGGGTTCTTGAAGCTGTCTCTTTGAAGTTTAAAACAATCCAGGGCAGGCCCCCTTCCCCTGCCCAGAAACCCGAGGCCGTGGCTCCCCGTGCCCTCCCCACCCACTCCTGCTGCCGTCTTCAGCCCACATTAAAATTCCTCTCCAAGGGGTGCTTTAGAGGCAGGGATGGCAGGGGCAGCGATATAATAACCGACAGCAGGACCCCTGGGCAGGAGATTCTGATCGCCCGCACGCCAAGAAGGTCTCATGGAGAGAGCAGGGGAAGCGAACGCCTCTCCACCAGCCGGAGCCGGGCTAATTGCCGCCAGGGACAGGGGCAGAGTTCGCCCAGGTAACAGGTGCGCCTTGTCTTAATGAAGACTGACTTGCTTGCGCAGAGCTGCCTGCAGAGGTAAGAGGAGGGGGGCGGGGGTGCGGGCTGCTTGGCTCTGTGCTGGAGGCCACCAAATTAGAGGAGATGGCTTTGTCCCCTTCCCGACCCACCCCAGGGCGGGACGTGTGGGAAGAAGGGGCAGATAAATGGTAACCCCCAAATAGCGCTCGCCTAAAAGGATAGTGGCAACTCTTGATTGTCGGCAGGTGGGGCACTCGCTTTGCGAGGTCTCTCTGGCCTTGTTACTGCCCAGAAAGGTTCAATTAGGGGACCTCGGGGACAGAGACGGGACAGCAGGAAGAGGGAGGAGGAAGAGTGAGAGAGCAGGGCAGGGGGGAAAGGCCAGGAGTGTGCTGTGGGGAGGAGTGTGCTGATGGGAGTGCCGGGTACACAGCTGGGAATGCAATTCGACGATGAATGCTTATTAATACTGTCTGTCATCTGTCTGGCACTGTTCTGGGCACTGGGGATGGGGAAGAGTGAACGTGGCTCCTGCCTGAGCGCTGTCAGGGGAGGCTGACGTGGAAATAGACAGTTCCAGCACAATGCCAGGTGCTATGATGGGGGCTTGGCTGGCTGTCCTGGGAGCAGAGAGGGGAAAAGGTGGGGAGGAAGGAAGAGGAGTTAGGAAGCGGGGAGTGGCGCTTGTGTGGCTCAGTCGGTGAAGCGTCCAGCTTCGGCCCAGGTCATGATCTCATGGTTCGTGAGATCCAGCCCTGGGTTGGGCTCTGTGCTGACAGCTCAGAGCTTGGAGCCTGCTTCGGATTCTGTGTCTCCCTCTCTCTCTGCCCCTCCCCCACTCATGCTCTGTCTCTGTCTCTCTCTCTCTCAGAGCTAAAAATAAACATTAAAAAAAAGTTTAAAAACAGAAGAGTCCTGGGGAGCAGGGAATACTTCAAAGGAAGGCTGGGGGGCGACCGCAGTTGATATGGCTAGAGCAGTGTTGGAATAAGGAAGGTCCAATGGGGGACATTCCAAGAAGGGTAGAAGCTCCAAGGGGCATGTAGACATGGTCCACCCATGGGCCCTGGGATGAGAGAGAGAGAGAGAGAGAGCCCAGAGATGAAGCTTCAGAGGTCTGTTGGGGACAGAGTGTGGAGACACGGTCAATACCCAGGAGACAGGGCCTTTTTCCAGGAGACACCAGCAGTTATTGATAGGTTTGGGGTGACCCACAGCTCTGCTGTGCTGTCTCCTTCCAGGGCCATGTATCATCAAGAGTGAGCCACAGCACCTGGGGGTTCTAAGGGGCCACTCACCTTTCAACACACCTTTCCCCCCCGCCTCCCCGTCTTCCCATCTTGGCCTCACATCCTTCTGCAAAAAGGCAGCAAAATGATCCCTGCTCAACAGATGGACGTGGGACACACACAATGGCAGGGACGTGCCCAAGGTAGCTCCGTGTCTGGCTTGAGTGCAGCTGTCCAGTCCCACCCCTGATCTGTCACTCCATCATCCAGGTTTAACTCAAGAAAATCACTGACCACCGAACTGGTCGAGGTTGAAAAAATTAAATCCTGGAATGGTCAAGCACAGCCCAAACTACTCATGTCCCAGGCATTTGGTCTAAAAGTCACCACAACCATGCAAAGAAGCTATTCGTTTCCCATGGGAAACCCTCTCTTACCCAGAGAGGGTAAGTAACTTATCCATCATCACACAGCTAGCGAGGGGATGAGTTGGGATTGGAAGCCAGGTCTAGGCGACCCGCCATCTTGTGTTCTGTGTACCATCACATCTCAGAACGGTGAGGCTTCTAGTAAGAGTTAGGGGGAAAGCCTGGGGATGAGAACAGGGTGGAGGCAGCATCTCAAAACTGGTCCAGTGCCAAGAACTTGAATCTCGGTTAATTCCACCTTATGATTTATTAGTTAGGGACAAGGGGTTGGGGAGGACAACACAGTTGTGTTGGTTTTGTGTTGTGATTTTTTTTTTTTTAATCTCTGAGATGTCCCAAAATGTTTACCTTGTAAATTTGTTCAGCGGAGAGGTGGGTAAACACAAGCATTCAGAATGTGAACAGCATCACCCAGCCAGAACGCCTGGCAGGTTTGCAGAGGTAGATGGAAAACACTGCGAGCAGCATGTGGGAGCAACAAGGCTCCCGCAGCACGTAGCTCGCAGCCCCCATGGAAGGCCACGGCGTGCTGAGAGAGGGGAGGGGCACGCTGCCAGGCTGCCCAGCTGTCCCTCGGGGTGCCCCCCTCAGGAGGGCAAGGCCGTGCCATTCACAGCACACCCATTTCAAGCCTCACCGCATTCGGTGAGGCGACACCTCCACAGGTCAGTCTTGTACATGGCACCGGCCCAATCTCCCCGCCCGGCTGCGGAGCATTCACGGGGCCCTGCCTCCATCCAACGTACCACCTCGTGTTCCCAGAGGCCTCCTGGATGGCTCCGGGCAGAAAGCCAAAGACTAGGAGCTAGTGAGCCTCCTGTCACGGGAAACATCCAAGAGGTCGGCGTCTGCCTTGCATAGGGTACCTGCCAAGGGCCCCGATTCTGCAGCCACGCCGGCCTGAATTGGGATTCTGAATCTACCGTTGTTTGGCTTACCTTCTTTCAGCCTCAGTGTACCCATCAGAAATGAGGGGTGATAATGGTATCTAGCTCAGGGGGCCCATGTGAGAAGATAATGCTTGAAAAGTACGAGCACGGTGCCCAGGACTTAGTAAAGTGCTCAGTATGCACTAATAGTAATAATGAGGGTGGGGGCCAGAGACATGGTGGTCGTGAGGAAGAGGAGGAGGAGGAGGAGGAGGAGGAGGAGGAGGAGGAGGAGGTGGGTGGTAACTGAGGTGAGGCGCTTAGTGAGGAGTGGTCTCAGCGGGCCCCACTACAGCACACACCGCTTTAACAGCCCTGCTCTATCTGCAACGCTAAGCAGCAGACACTCAGAAGGTCACAATAAGAGGGATCTGACCCCCCCCACCCCCCACCCCCTGCCCCGTGCCCCTTTGTGAGCCAGCCACTCTGACCAAGCCAGGGTCTGTCCCGGAACTAACGCGCACGCACGGACGGTAGGATGCCATTCAGCTAGAGCACTGCTTGATGGTTGGTTGGCATTTTGCAAACCACTCCCTTATGGGCTGTGAGGACAATGATATCAGAAAGACCTCCTGGTGACTTCACAATTGGGAAAAATAGATGCCCCTAAGTCATACCCTCTGCCCTCGGCTAAGTATCAAACCCCTCTCTTCCCCCGGGAAATTCCTTCTTTCATTTGCTGTAAAGTGACTTCTGCTGAAGTGTGTGTTTTTGAAGTGGAAAATTGAAAGCACACGAGTCATTCCGAAAGAAAACTGTTAGTTCACAGCTGAGAAATCACTTGGCTATTGGTCCAAAGGGGTTACTCTGCAGGTTTGAGGGGGGCAAATATGGAACGCTGCTTTCTCCATTTCTGTGTCCAGAACCACATCGAAGGTGGACCGAGAGCCAGAGAAATGGAGGTCCAAACGGCACCTTTATTACGGATAACGTTAAATGGGAGGGGGTGGCTTGTGTCTGACCAAAGTGACCTGCTACCATGCACCTCAACTGATCTGATTCCCCAAAACGTTAGGATTCCCTGGTGGAGGCAGTCTGCCCACTGTCTTATCTCCTGGCCGACAGCGGATACTTGATGTCCTCTGAAAGCACACACATCCCCAAAGAGAGGGATAGGGGAGGAGGAAAGGGGGTCACACATAAGCTCATAAATGACAAATCGCTCCTCCTTGCTGGGTGAAGAAGAGAGGCAGCAAGGGGCCAGGGAAACCCCTCCACGCAGAAACCGGAGACCAAGGGGAAAAGCGCTTCTCATTTTTTTGTTTTCCTAACCAACCAGGCTTCACTTCCTTTTTTTAAAAATGCTTACTTATTTTGGAGAGAGAGAGAGAGAGAGAGAGAGAGAGAGAGAGAGAGCAGGGGAAGGGGCAGAGAGACAGGGAGAGAGAGAATCCCAAGCAGGCTCTGTGCTGTTAGTGCAGAGTCCGACGTGGGGCTCGATCTCACCAACCATGAGATCATGACCTGACTGAGCCACCCAGGAGCCTCACCTGGGCTTAACTTTTAAGCCTCTGGTCAACCAGGGGTGTGGTTGTGGTGCTCTAAGTGGGGAATGAGCTGTCCCCGCTACATGAGGCTGCTCACCCAGTACTAACCAACTCCTGCTCCCTTCACGGGTCTTCCTGGGACCATCATAAGACAGTGTCGATTTTCTTCCCATGAGGCCCTGAAATGGGTCCGAACAGCACATTAATTAAATTAACCTCAAAGCTCTGCTGTACCCAAGGCTGAAAGTTCAGAACTTATTCTCTTTCCGACCCAAATTTATGTCTAGCCACATGGCCCGATAAACTCATCAGAGGTTCTGTAATGAGATTTAATAGCAGCGTGAGGATACTTCAATAATAAAATGCATAAAGAGCTAATGAAAAATGCATAAAGATTCTTCAATAATAAATGCCAAAATAAGATGCCCCAAATTTGGATATAAACCCTTCCCGTTATCAAATTCCTAGGGAAAATTAGAGATTAAAATCCCACAGAGATTAAAGTCCAAAATCAAAGTTTTTCGCCTCTCTGAATTAAAGTCCAAAGAAAGTCCAAGCTACCCGAGTTAAATCCGAGTGCAGGGAAATGGAGGGAGGTCCTCCCGTTTTCTCACGTAGCTCAATCTCAGGCAGAGGTGCTAACAAGACAACATGAAGTTCTTAGAACAGCTGTCCCCAGTGCCAGTGCTGCCAAAGCCCAGAGTAGGGCGTCATGGTACCCGAGGAGAAAAAGATAGCTGGAGAATGTCGTCCAGCTGCAGCAAGATTCCCATGGGTGTGTGCCAGCAGCCGAGAGCCCACGACCTTAGCCCTCTGATGCACGGGGTTAGGCTATGGCACTCTTCCGGAAATGTCCCTACTTCTCCCTCCACCTAGAATGTCAGCACATCTCCACATGGTCACAACCCCAAACCTCCTTGGTCAAAATTAACCTCTCTCTGCTCTGTCCTGCCAAGGACAGAGCCCAGAACCTGAGATGGTAGAGTACCGGATGCTGTCTTGAGCCATGACGGGACCAACAGGGAAGACATTCCCGCCCCACTCACCTCTCTTCTGTCCCGCTGCTACCCAGTTCCCACAGGGTCATAAACAGGACTAGGAGTGGTGTCAGAAGGGAGCAGGAGAGAAACCCACCACTTTCCCCCTTCGCAGATGACAACAGGCTGGTGACACCTGCTACGGGTGCAGGCTAGACAGAGGGAATGTGGCTTTAATCCTAAATGAACTTGGAAGCTTTGCCAATTACCTGGGGTTGGACATTTAAATATGAGCTGAGTCTGAGCATTATTTAAAGTGTCATTGAGCTTTCTGTCACTGAAAAGTGTTTATGAAAGTTATGGTCTGTCCAAGTACATACCCAGGGATAGAAGGACATCCCCCCTGAATAAACGTAAATGGGCAGTGGGAACCAAGACAAAATTGCTTTGTGATTTCATACTACATGTTAAGCTTGTTCAAAGTACAGGTTACAGCCCCATAGTGTTTGATCTGCATGTCCATTATAGATTTTCCCTAACTTGCAGTGTGGTTACTATGGGCACATCTCTTCTTGGGCTGGTAGACTGTAAGCCTCTTGCAGACAAGTGTCTTCTTTTTCTATCTCTTAAAACCCCTATCAGAGTGTCTGGAGCATGGCAGGTGCTCAGTAAATATTTGAGGATAACAGGAAGAAAGGGAGAGAAATATAGAAAGAGGGGAAGGAGAAAGGAAAAAAGGTCTGAGCATCCATGAGACTTTTGTGCAGCAAAGGTCATTGGCCTTCAAAGGAACCAGAGGACTGTGGTGCTAGAATTGATGGGCATCTCACCCACATTCTGCAAGGTTTTCTGGTCTTTGAATCCTTTGGTCCAGACCTGCACACAGCTACTTGCCTCTCTCCATCAGCCATGTAAGTCACATGACTAGGAAAGCTACTGGGCTGATGTAGAGATTGTTGGATGGGGAGTCTGGAGTTCCTGGCATCAGGCCCATGGACACCTGCCTAAAACTCATAGTCACCTCATTTGGTACGTGGGGGGTAGCAATGCCTTCTCCATCCAGCTCTCAGGGTTGTTACGGAGAGCATTTGGAAAGGGCAGGTCTCAAACGTGAATGCCAGGTGCTGGCACCAGTGCAAGGTTTCAGTGCCCTTTGAAAGGCTGTCACAGCCCCAGAAGGCTGGGCTCTTTCTCTCAGTTCTGGAGACTTCCCCACCAGGTGGGATCAGAGCACAATGCAGACAGCCTGGGAGATCCTGGACCGTGTGCTCCCTCTCCTCATGACCACAGCCCTCCCCACATCCAGTCTACTCTCCTCAGGAGGGAAAATCCAATGAGTAGAAACAGAGAAGTAGGATTTCAATGCGTCGTCTTCACAGTTCCACTCTTGGCCCTCCTTGACCTTCTGCCTTCACACAACTTTATATCAAATGGGCTCAGAACATGTACTGAGAGGCACCCCATTTTCATGTTACGCCAGCCTGCCATTGGCATCCAGTGGCAACCCTTGTCTTGAATCTAGTGCGTCGGTGTATGTGCCCGTGTATACGTGTGTGTAAGAGAGAACGAGAGAGAAGGATGCAGGTGGGGGGAGAAAGTGGAAGACAGCAAGAGGAGGAAGGGAGAAGGAGATTTACCATCTATATATATTTTTTATTTACGTAAATGTACATGCTCATTGTAACAAGTCAAATAATAAAGAGATGTGTTCTTAAGCGAATAGTCTCCCCAGTGTGTAGGGCCCTCAAGCCCTCACAATCCTCTGCTTCTCACCTAACCCCTTCCCCACTGTGGGCTCCTATCTACATGCACACGTGCGTGCGCACACACACACCTCACAGTGTCATCTACCTGTCTCTGCTGCCCCGCTAACCTCTCCCAGATGGACACATTTGTTCCATAATCTCCTATGGGCAAAGCCTAGTGACATCCCAGTTGCTGCTCTGGTCCAGAATCCACTGAATTGTTCATGCTCTTCACTTTAGACAATCCTAAAATAGCCTTAGTAAATTCCCTTGGCGGCCACATCTCCCTCCTATGGCGCAGAACCTGCTCAACGGGGACGCCCCCCCTGCAGGCACCATTCGGGAAGCTGGAGAACTGACTGCGGAAAGTACAACTTCAAGACTAACATCAATGAAATGCATGTGAACATTTCCAGGGCCGAGCAAACCATATGTCTTCATAATTTGATTGTGTCCTGGTCCCAGAGGCACCCCCAGCTCTATTGAACACCGATGGAGTTATTTAGGATCATAAATAATATTATCAGAGAGGGTCCACTGGGTAAACAGAGTCAGTGTGTAATTGTCGGAATGTGATATTGATTGTTCTTCACTGACTAATGAATTATTCTGTTTAAGAGCCCACAGAAATAGTGCACAACATTTCAAGGCAATGGGGCCTTTGAAGGATTTTCTTGAAGAGCGGCCTCTGCCTAGTGGCGCTGACTGCCAGAGCCAAAAGAGAGGGTTTTATCAGCCACCGTTCTGCTATTTGCAGTGAAAAATAACAGAGAACCCCATGCTGTAGGGCCCCCAGCAGGCACGATGGGATCAAGTGGAAGGTGAATAGAGGCGACTACTATATCCAGCCAACCCCAGCCCCCTTCTGCTTCACAGAGACCCAAGTCTGCAGATCTATTATAGAAGGGGCCCAAGATGTGGATTGCTGGGTGGGGGTGTCCAGGGCATATCACTTTGTATATTACCTGTAAGCTCTTCATTTTATGCTTATTTGATGACCTTTCCGTGACAGACTAAAGTCATGCATTTAGTTCAAGACTATTGGAGGGAGTTTCAAAGAGTGGAAGTTGTTGCTAATCTCTGTGCCTAGACTCTCTCTTAAAAGTAGAGCCTCCCTGGGGGAGCAGTGGGAAACAAAATGCAGAATCTCCAGCCAAGGGTCTGTCTACAACTTGGGCCCTATCCCTTTCCCCCAACCTGCCCAGTTTCTACTCAGTTCTCGGCCCTTTGCCAATCTTTATTCTCTTTACGATGGAATGCTTTTTCATGTATTTCTCTCCCCTTGAACTGTTGGACTGTTCTTTTCCTTCATGATTTTTCTAAATTCTTTATACGTTGGGTGTTAATTCTTTACTGAATTTATTTATTGCAAATACATTCTTTCCATCTGTGGTTTGTCTTTCTACTTCCTTTATGCCATTGTTTTGGCCAACACGCATTCTTAAGTTTAATGTAGTTGAATTTATCAGTCCTTTAATTCATTATGAATGCTTTTTGTTTAAGAAATCTTCCACATCTCATAGTCGTAAATATAGCCTCTTTTATTTACTTCTCAAAGCTTTAAAGTTTGGCCTTTCACATTTAAGTCTTTAGTTTACGAGGAAATTAATTTTATAGTTTATGCATTAGCATCCAGCTTCTAGTGTTTTCCATAAGCATAGGTGATCGCCTCAGCCCAATGCTAGGTTGCCTTTCCTCTTCCCCATGATCTGCAAGGGCACTGTCAGCTATCGAGTTTCTACATATTAGTGGGGATGTTGCTAGCCCTCTATTCTGACCCGTTGGTCAATTAGCCTAGCCCTGTATCAATTCCATGATACCTTAAACCTCCACACGAACGTTTCCTTCTCCTTCCCACCAGCACCTTCCAGTGACTCTTTAATCCAAGACCTCCCCGCTCCATGAATTCTTCCCCGATCCTCTGTTTTTCAGTTCTCTTTCTCCCCCTTGTTTGATCTCTCACCTCTACCATTCATGGATCACGTACATATATCTTTATGTCTTACACACTAACTCCTGTGAACAGGCATCTTTTCTTGTGCTTCTTTGATCTCTGCGGTGCTCCCACCCCACTCCAACACCTCGCAGCTCCAGAGCCCTAGTAGATGCAATAAATACGTGTTTAAAAGATTCAAAGGTCAATCTGAACTTAGATCTTCAAATCTCAATGGACTTGCCCATCCTGGAAAACGCAGTCATTTGGGCCCTTTGGGATATATTACTCCTCAACCACAGGTTATTTATTTATTTACTTGGCATCTGAGTGATCCTGGTGGCGTTAGTGAGGCTGAAGAGACATCGCTGAGGAATGGAAAGGCCCTACCTGTCTTTCCCAAGGAAATCTAAGACACCCAGGAGCGTGGGGCCAAATGCTGCAAGAGTAAACGTCTGCCAGGTGGGAGGTGGTACCAACTGCATTCTGAAACCCAGAGGAGCGATGCCAGATCGTCATCCCAGGAGACCGAAGTCCTTTGGCAACCGACAGAGAGAATCCTTGGAGATGCTTGTACTCACTGCCCCCACACCAGTTTACAAAAGCACCTCAGTCCTCCTATTCAGACCTGCATCTGTAGCCTGCAAAGAAGACTGCCAGGAAAGGGACTCCTAGCAACTAGAAATAGCACTGACTCAAAGTCTTGCAAAGCTCCTTTAGAGAAGGAACCTTCCCAGACTGGCTCATGCTGATGGGGCTGCAATATAGGTTCCAACCAGGTGAGGGAGGTAGAGGTTTGCACTGATGTAAAAGGTACCGGGAAAGGAAAGGGGAAGCAGAAGGAATGGAGAAGGTACTTGGTGGTTGAGAAAGGACTCACCACACACCACATCACCCACTCAACAAATATTGTTGAAGGGCCTACTATATATTGGGGGCCTCTGCCGAGTGCTCGAGCCTCAGGGATGAAGCAGACCCTGTTCCTATTGGCATTCCTGCCCAGTGCCACCCTCAGAGCAGCAGCTGGGCACAGTGGCTGTGAAATGAATCCCTTACCCCCATTCGTTTGCCTTTTTTTTTTTTTCTGAGTTCAATCTGCAAGTTAATTCAGAGCAAAAGACAGTTACTTAAATCCAGATATTTTATCTTAATGTGGGTAATTCCCATAATATCATACATTAAGATATCTGATTTCAGCTGCCACCCAACAGGCGGCGGGGATGTCATTTCAGATCTGTTTTATCGCTGCATGTGCATATGTTTCTATTTCGTTTATGGCACATGAGAGGCTGTCATCAAATTGGTCTCACATTCAAAGTGTGGGAACAGGAGCAGTGAGATTTTTAACCTTTACATAAGGTGGAAGCTCTGTGTACCGAGTGCATGAACGTGTGTGTGCACGTGTGTGCTCATGCACGAGTGTGTGTGTGTGTGTGTGTGTGTGTTTACAGCCAGAAGGAGGGCAGAGGCAGGGAGGACGATATAATCTCTCACCCCACCGCGGACCTGTTGTAGTTCATCTGTATCTACAGCAACTGGAAAACCCGATCTTAAGGAGCCAATGGTCCATTGCATCTCAAAAGCCCCGAAGAGGCTAACCCGGTAGCTTTCTGCTGAGCCCAGTTCATCATTAGTAAGAAGGTAAATTGCAAAGAGGGCACTTTTCTGCTCTCAGCCCTCCTCGCCCCACCCTGTAATCTCAGCCAAATTAGCAACGCTTCACGGGGCTGTTTGTTTGGGGCTGATTCTGCTGCCTCCACGCTGTTGTTCACAAAGATAGGCTGGGAGGCTGCCAAGCGATTAAGTGATCGTGGTTAGCCTGTTACTTGAACTGCTTTCTTCTGGAATATTAAAAGTTTTACAGCCTCAAGCAGTGCACTTTGGCTCCTAGTAATTAATACCGATTTTGCCATAATATCTTATTTTTATGGGCATTATCTTGTTTTTCACAAGCTGCAAAAATATCACTGCAGCTTATGAAATACGTTATAATATCTCGCTTTGCACAATCGTATTTGTGCCATTATCTGGCCCCTGGAGCAGCTAATTTAGCCCACATCGTACAGAGCAATATTTATTTTCCTACTGATTGTTTGAGGGGCTCTTTTCTGACAATGCTGCACATCTGAGCAATTTGCCACCTTGGTCATGTCCTTCGAAAGGGGCCACCTCTTTTGATCTTGCCTGACATCTAATAAACCTGGGTCCTCTGTCCCTCTGACCTTTTAAAATATATTCCCATTATACATTTTTAATACATTATGTTTCATTTGTGTATTTGTCTCTCCACCAGACCATGAGTTTCTTGAGGACAAAAATCTACATCCTTTCACCTCTGTGGTTGGGTTCCTATTTCAGAACCTGATGCATTGTACATGTTCAGTAAATATTTGTTGAACGATTGACTGTAACCTTGTTTAACACATTAAATAAGTTTGTATAGGCAAAGAACTTAGCAAAGGACTTTACATAGAGCAGACATCCAATACATATTGGGTGTTAATTTTATATGAATTAACATGAAGCCCTGATGTGTCTGCCTTGTAATTTGTACCACTTGGGTTATGAGCCCTTGGGTTATGAGCCAGCATCGAGAAGCCTGAAAGTGCTACTCTGAGCAGTAGCCTTGCTGAGCTACTGCCCATCTTCTGGCCAGTGTCAAGGGCAAGGCCACTTGGCCCCACAGGGGTTGGGGGCTGGTTGGGGACAATTCACCTTGTCCGTCTGCCTCGTAAATACTCACATCTGTGGAGTATACGCATGTATGTGAGGAATTTTCATAAATGCCATTTGATTTGATCCTCTTTAAAAGCCAGTAATACAGAAGGAACTATAACATTTTATCTCCATTTTACACATACTTTGTGGTGTCCTGCCCAAGCCCATACATCTACGAAGGGTAGGAGTGGACTTGAATCTAGGATTTCTGACTCGACTGAGAAAGCTTCTAGACATCTGGCACAAATAGACATGGTTACCCCCAAGTAGCTCAATCTGGCATGATTTGGGGCTGAAATGCTGTACTTGCCACTCTCTAGAAAACTGAGGCAGAACGCTTGTCTCCCAACCCCATCTGCCCCTTCAGTTTATGACTTTGCTCCTGGCCATGGCCCAAAGTCTCCCTGATGCCTCAATCCATTCATGGAATCGACAAGCATAAAAGCCATCAGCTGACTGGACTGCTGGAGCCCAGGGGGTTCATGTCACACTAGTGATCAGGAGAAATGTTGTCTGGCATTGAGGAAGGTCTTAGAGCATGGCAATGGCATTCTTTTATTTTCCCAGCTTTGGGCAGTGGGAAATTCAGTCTGTGCAGAGAACCCTTGGTCACCCACACTCATAGTATTCAACATGGTGGGTGTTAAGGTATAGAGGGAAAAGTATATTCCAGTTCTACCACTGATTCTACCATAATGTTACCTCGAGCAAATGAAATTCCCACTTAAAGACTCAGTGGCCTCTTCAGTAAGATGGGTGGAGGAAAAAAAGTAAGACAGGCACTCTAATAGAGCCAATGAGATGTTATATGAGAAATGTGCTTTGGAAACTAAGGTCCTTACAAATGGAAGGGATTATTCTTCTAGAAGTAACTTCTATGACTCAAATTGCATCTGTCATGCTCCTCGAGTCTAGCCTGGCCATGACTTTTATACACCTATTCCATGTTTTAGCAGCAGAACCATGGTGACTCAGCAGAGGGAAGGATGGCCACACGTTGGGGCCAAGCCCTCCTGGATTTGGGCTGCCCATTGGACCACTGTGTGTAGAAATGGTATGAGTACAATGTAAATGATTGTTGAGTTTTTAGCATTAGCCATAAATCTGGTTAATATCTCAGTAGTTTTTTTTTCTTTTTATTATTAATTTTATTTTTTTAATTTACATCCAAATTAGTTAGCATATAGTACAACAATGATTTCAGGAGTAGATTCCTTAATGCCCCTTACCCATTTAGCCCATCCCCCCTCCTACAGTCCCTCCAGTAACCCCCTGTTTGTTCTCCATATTTAAGAGTCTCTTATGTTTTGTCCCCCTCCCTGTTTTTATATTATTTTTTGCTTCCCTTCCCTTATATTCATCTGTTCTGTGTCTTAAAGTCCTCATATGAGTGAAGTCATATGATATTTGTCTTTCTCTGACTAATTTCGCTTAGCATAATTCCCTCTAGTTCCATCTATGTAGTTGCAAATGGCAAGATTTCATTCTTTTTGATTGCCACGTAATACTCCATTCTATACATATACCACATCTTCTTTATCCATTCATCCATCAGTGGACATTTGGGCTCTTTCCATACTTTGGCTATTGTTGATAGTGCTGCTATAAACATGGGGGTGCATGTGTCCCTTCAAAACAGCATACCTGTATCTCTTGGATAAATACCTAGTAGTGCAATTGCTGGGTCGTAGGGTAGTTATATTTTTAGTTTTTTGAGGAACCTCCATACTGTTTTCCAGAGTGGCTGCACCAGTTTGCATTCCCACCAGCAGTGCAAAAGAGATCCTCTTTTTTCCACATCCTCACCAACATCTGTTGTTGCCTGAGTTGTTCATGTTAGCCATTCTGACAGGTGTAAGGTGGTATCTCATTGTGGTTTTGATTTGTATTTCCCTGATGATGAGTGATGTTGAGTGTCTTTTCACTTGTCCGTTGGCCATCTGAATGTCTTCTTTAGAGAAGTGTCTATTCATGTCTTTTGCCCGTTTCTTCACTGGATCATTTGTTTTTTGGGTGTTGAGTTGATAAGTTCTTTATAGATTTTGGATACTAACCCTTTATCTGTTATGTCATCTGCAAATATCTTCTCCCATTCTGTTGGTTGCCTTTTAGTTTTACTGATGGTTTCCTTCGCTGTGAAGAAACTTTTTATTTTGATGAGGTCCAAATCGTTCATTTTTGCTTTTGTTTCCCTTGCCTCCGGAGACATGTTGAGTAAGAAGTTGCAGCAGCCAAGATCAAAGAGATTTTTGCCTGCTTTCTCCTCGAGGATTTTGATAGCTTCCTGTCTTACATGGAGGTCTTTCATCCATTTTGAGTTTCTTTTTGTGTATGGTGTAAGAAAGTCCTCCAGGTTCATTCTTTTGCATGTCGCTGTCCAGTGTTCCCAGCACCACTTGCTGAAGACACTGTCTTTATTTCATTGGGTATTCTTTCCTGTTTTGCCAAAGATTAGTTAGCCATAAGTTTGTGGGTCCAATTCTGCGTTCTCTATTCTGTTCCACTGATCTGAGTGTCTGTTTTTGTGCCAGTACCATACTGTCTTGATGATTACAGATTTGTAGTATAGCTTGAAGTCCGGGATTGTGATGCCTCCTGCTTTGGTTTTCTTTTTCAAGATTGCTTTGGCTATTCAGGGTCTTTTCTGGTTCCATACAAATTTTAGGATTATTTGTTCTAGCTTTGTGAAGAATGCTGGTGTTACTTTGATAGGGATTACATTGAATATGTAGATTGCTTTGGGTAGTATCGACATTTTAACAATATTTATTCTTCCTATCCAGGTGCATGGAATATTTTCCCATTTTTTTGTGCCTTCTTCAATTTCTTTCATAAGCTTTCAATAGTATTCAGTGTATAGATTTTTCAGCCCTTTGGTTAGATTTATTCCTAGGTATTTTATGGTTTTGGATGCAATTGTCAATGGAATCAATTCCTTAATTTCTCTTTCTGTCGCTTCATTGTTGGTGTATAGGAATGCAACCGATTTCTGTGCATTGATTTTATATCCTACCACTTTGCTGAATTCATGAATCAGTTCTAGCATTTTTTTGGTGGAATCTTTTGGGTTTTCCATATAGAGTATCATGTCATCTGCGAAGAATGAATGTTTGACCTCCTCCTGACTGATTTGGATGCCTTTCATTTCTTTGTGTTGTCTGATTGCTGAGGCTAAGACTTCCAATACTATGTTGAGTAACAGTTGCGAGAGTGGACATCCCTGTCTTGTTCCTGACCTTAGGGGGAAAGCACTCAATTTTTCCCCACTGAGGATGATATTAGCATTGGGTCTTTCGAATATGGCTTTTATGATCTTGAGGTATGATCCTTCTATCCCTACTTTCTTGAGGGTTTTTATCAAGAAAGGATGCTGTATTTTGTCAAATGCTTTCTCTGCATCTATTGAGAGGATCATATGGTTCTTGTCCTTTCTTTTATTGATGTGATGAATCACATTGATTGTTTTGTGGATATTGAACCAGCCCTGCACCCCAGGTATAAATCCGACTTGGTCGTGGTGAATAATTTTTTTACTGTATTGTTGGATCTGGTTGGCTAATACCTTGTTGAGGATTTTTGCATTCATGGTCATCAGGGAAATTGAGGGATAGTTCTCCTTTTTAGTGGGGTCTCTGTCTGGTTTTGGAATGAAGGTAATGCTGGCTTCATAGAAAGAGTTTGGAAGCTTTCCTTCCATTTCTAATTTTTGGAACAGCTTCAAGAGGATAGGTGTTAACTGTTTCTTAAATGTTTGGTAGAATTCCCCTGGAAAGCCATCTGGCCCTGGACTCTTGTTTTTTGGGGAGATTTTTGATTACTAGTTTGATTTCTTTACTGGTAATGGTCTCTTCACATTTTCTATTTCTTCCTGTTTCAGTTTTGGTAGTGTATATGTTTCTAGGAATTTGTCTATTTCTTCCAGATTGCTCATTTTATTGGCATATAATTGCTCATAATATTCTCTTATTATTTTTGTTTCTGCTGTGTTGGTTGTGATCTCTCCTCTTTCATTCTTGATTTTATTTCTTTGGGCCCTTTCCTTTTTCATTTTGATCCAGCTGGCTAGTGGTTTATCAGTTTGTTAATTCTTTCAAAGAACCGGCTTCTGGTTTCATTGATCTGTTCTACTGGTTTTTTTGTTTGTTTGTTTGTTTTGCTTTCGATAGCACTGATTTCTGCTCTAATCTTTATTATTTACTATCTTCTGCTGGTTTGGGGTTTTATTTGCTGTTCTTTTTCCAGCAAAGGTGGAGGTGTAAGGTGTAAGGTTAGGTTGTGTATCTGAGATCTTTGTTCTTTCTTTAGGAAGGCCCGGATTGCTATATACGTTCCTCTTATGACTGCCTTTCCTGCGTCCCAGAGGTTTTGAGTTGTGGTGTTATCATTTTCATTGGCTTCCATGAACTTTTAAATTCCCTCTTTAACTTCTTTGTTAGCCCATTCATTCTTTCATAGGATGTTCTTTAGTCTCCAAGTATTTGTTACCTTTCGAAATTTTTTCTTGTGGTTGATTTCGAGTTTCATAGTGTTGTGGTCTGAAAATGTGCACGGTATGATCTCAATCTTTTTGTACTTGTTGAGGGCTGATTTGTGTCCCAGTATGTGGTCAATTCTGGAGGACATTCCATGTGCACTGGAGAATAATGTATATTCTGCTGCTTTAGGATGAAGTGTTCTGAATATATCTGTTAAGTCCATCTGGTTCAGTGCGTCATTCAAAGTCACTGTTTTCTTGTTGATTTTTTTGATTAGATGATCTGTCCATTGCTGTGAGTGGGGTGTTCAAGTCCCCTAAAATATGGTATTACTATCAATGAGTTTCTTTATGTTTGCGATTAATTGATTTATATATTTGGGTGCTTTCACATTTGGTGCATAAATGTTTACAATTTTTAGGTCTCGGTGGATAGACCCTTTAATTATGATATAATGCCCTTCTTCATCTCTTGATACAGTCTCTTTTTAAAGTCTAGATTGTCTGATATAAGTATGGCTACTCCAGCTTTCTTTTGTTGACCATTAGCATGATAGGGGGTTCTCTATCCCCTTACTTTCAATCTGAAGGTGCCTTTAGGTCTACAGTTGGTCTCTTGTAAACAGCATATAGATGGATACTTTTTTCTTATTCATTACGTTACCCTATGTCTTTTGATTGGAGCATTTAGTCCATTGACATTTAGCATGAGTACTGAAAGGTATGAATTTATTGCCATTATGTTGCTTGTAGAGTTGGAGTTTCTGGTGGTGTTCTCTGGTCCTTTCTAGTCTTTGTTGCTTTTGGTCTTTATTTATTTGTTTTTTGTTTTTTCATCTTTTCTCCCCTCAGAGAGTCCCCCTTAAAATTTCTTGCAGGGCTGGTTTAGTGATCACAAACTCCTTTAATTTTTGTTTGTCTGGGAAACTTTTTATCTCTCCTATTTTGAATGACAGCCTTGCTGGATAAAGAATTCTTGGCTGCATATTTTCTGATTCAACACATTGAATATATCCTGCCACCCCTTTCTGGCCTGCCAAGTTTCTGTGGATGGGTCTGCTGCAAACCTGATCTGTCTTCCCTTGTAGGTAAAGGACTTTTTTTCCCTTGCTGCTTTCATGATTCTCTCCTTGCCTGAGTATTTTGTGAATTTGACCATGATATGTCTTGTTGATGGTCGGTTTTTGTTGAATCTAATGGGAGTCCTCTGTGCTTCCTGGATTTTGATGTCTGTGTCTTTCCCCAGGTTAGGAAAGTTTTCTGCTATGATTTGCTGACATAACCCTTCTACCCCTATTTCTCTCTCTTCCTCTTCTGGGACCCCTATGATTCTGATGTTGTTCCTTTTTAATGAGTCACTGATTTCTCTAATTCTTAAATCGTGCTCTTTTGCCTTAATCTCCCTCTTTTTTTATGTTTCATTATTCTCCATAAGTTTGTCCTCTATATCACTGATTCTCTGTTCTGCCTCATCCATCCTTGCCGCCATAGCCTTCATTTGAGATTGCAGCTCAGTTATAGCATTTTTTATTTCATCCTAACTAGCTTTTACTTCTTTTATCTCCACAGAAAGGGATTCTAATCTATTTTCGGCTCCAGCTAGTATTCTTTTTTTTTAATTTTTTTTAAACATTTATTTATTTTTGAGACAGAGAGAGACAGAGCATGAACGGGGGAGGGTGAGAGAGAGAGGGAGACACAGAATCCGAAACAGGCTCCAGGCTCTGAGCGGTCAGCACAGAGCCCGATGCGGGGCTTGAACTCATGGACCGCGAGATCATGACCTGAGCTGACGTCGGACGCTTAGCCGACTGAGCCACCCAGGTGCCCCTGCAGCTAGTATTCTTATTATCATGATTCTAAATTCTGGTTCAGACATCTCGCTTGTATCTGTGTTAAGTCCCTGGCTGTCATTTCTTCTTGCTCTTTCTTTTGGAGTGAATTCCTTAGTTTAATCATTTTGAAGGGAGAAAAGGAATAAATGAGGTAAAAAAAAAATTTTAATTTAAAAAATTTAAAAAATATTAAAATTAAAAAATTAAGCACACACACACACACAAATCGAATAAATGATGTTACATCCTAGGTGTGTTTTGGTCTGGGTGTTGAAAGGGGCTTGACGGATTAGAGAAAAAAAGGGGAAAGAAAAGAAAAAGAAAGAAAAAAAAAAGAAAGAATTTTAAAATTGAAAAAAATTAATACACCGAAGTAGACTAGAGTGAAATGATGGAAGTAAAATGGAATTTGAAAAAAATTACACAAAAGTAAAAAATATAGAAAAAAATTAAAGAAAAATGTTTTAATAAAAATCAAAAATAATGAATTTTTCTCTTTCTGTATTCAAGAAAAAGAAGTGAAAAAGAGAGAAAAGAAAAAAAAAGAAAATTGAATAGATGGATCAGTGAACAGACTGAAATCCAACTGAAATTACTTCGTTTTCCCCTAGAAGTCAAACTACGAAGCACTTTATAGTCCATAAACTAAGCAGGCGGAGAGATTTGCGGTCCTGGAGCGCGAAGTTGGTCCCGTTGGGCGGGGCTTAGTGTAATCCCTCTGTTCTCCACTAGATGGCGCTGCTTAGCTTACTGGGGGTGGATTATTGCGGCGTTTGTAGGTGCATTTGCACATGCGCCGGAGCAGTGAAATTGCGTCACCCAGGTACCTGGTCTCTAGTATCTGAATTCTCTTCTCCCCAATCAGCAACTGCACACCTGTCCTTTGTCTTCGGCTGCCATCCACTCCCCACATTTACACTGTCTGTGACCAAGCGCCAGGCAGCACTTCCCTCCTGAGTTCCGTCTCAGATGCGGCTGTTTTTCCCGACCCCTCACTTCTGAGGGACTGCGGCTTTGACCCGTTCTGCTCCTCAGCTGGAGGGTCTCATCGAGCACTGGCCAGTGCCAGCCGCACCCAGGATCGTTCACAGGACTGGGCTGCTGCCGATGCCCAGAGACTGCGACCGGGTGCCAGCCCCCCCAGAAAAAGTTCCCGAGATTGTGTAGCAGCAGCGTTTCCGGGATTATTGAAAACAACACACACCTGGCGCCAGGCTTCACCCTTAACGACCTCGTTCCAGCGCCAGCGAATGTGGTGGTTCTCCCGGGTCCGCTGGGGCCTTGCCTTTGGGGGACCCACACAGCCTCTACCCGATGTCCTCCCAGCAGGGGAACTGCCTCTCTCCCTGTGGCCCGAAGAACCCTGGACTCCGCTCTGCTCCTGGGGATTCGTCCTTCCCACCAGAGCACCACCAGGTATGGAGCTGCGCCGTTTCAGCCTCTGCGCTCCCTGTTTTTAGTCCTAATGGAATTTAAACCCTCTCCTTTCTCCCTTTTTGGTTCAGTCCCTGCGGCTGCTTCCACTTTTCCGCTTTCTCTCCAGCTGCTTTTGGGGAGGGTGCTTTTCCTACACTCTCTCCCGTCTCCGTCCTCTCTCCACGCACAAAAACAGCTCCCTGCCCTCCGTGGCTTCTGTCTCCCCCAGCTCACCTCTTTGCGCCGCATACCTGCTGAATCCTGTGGTTCAGGTTGTGCAGATTGTCGTGTTAATCCTCAGATCAGTTTTCTAGGTGTGCAGGATGGTTTCGTGTCGGTCTGGCTGTATTTCATGGTTGCGAGACACAAAAAAACTTGGATGTTGTTCCGCCATCTTGGCTCCTCCCCCAGACAACATCTCAGCAGTTTTATGAAACATTTCCTACGTTTGAATATATTTTGAAAAATTTTGTTGGTTTTTTGTTTTTAATTGTGTCTTACAGTTAAAGTTTGTAGATTTTAATAAGCAACGATTTTCAAAGATGCAATAATCTTCCAACAAATATTTATCTGTCTTTTATGGGCCTACAGACTGCACTTTGAAATCCATGAATATACTTCCTTGAGTTTCATACTTGTCTTTCAAGCTTAGTGATAAAGAGGAAGCACAAGAAAAATTTCAAGTTTTTATGTTGTAAACACTAGTGTATTGAATTTGCTATACGTTGAAGAGGGAAAAACGCAGAAGACGCCATCTGACCCAATGATCTGGAGCTTGCTCAGAACCTAGAACAATGCCGAGATCATCTAGCTTCAGATAGTAATTCACTTAAATACTCCTTTTTCACTAATGTTTGAACGCGTTGAACTTTGAAAGCTTACTAACTTCAGGTTGTAGGTCTCATAGAAACCATCTGAAATCAGCATTTCAACTATGGAATTATGGAATCTTAGAATTAAGGAAACCTGAGAGGTTATTTTTCTAACTCAGTCTTTATCCAGTTGTTATCTTTGGTCATGCTACTCCTCATCATACAAACATAGTATGACTTCTCTAATGTGGGGAGCCTTTCTTGTTCATTTTTGTGTCTCCTATACTGTGGCTCTGAGTCCCCTATCACAGAGATGCGAGCATAGTCAATGCTAAATAGATAGTTGTTGTTTGAATGAATGAATGAATGAATGAACGAACAGAGAAGATAGGAATGAATTTTCCTTGCATAGGTAATATGCCTCTCAGCTCAACTAGTACAGAAGCTGCTTTGCTTGTTAACGGTGACTTGAAATCATTTCACTCGCTCAGTAAACTTGTAGTCATTCAGTCATTCATAGAATAAATATTTATTGGGTGCCTGCTGTGTGCAAGCACTGTTCTAGGCACTCAGACCACATCAGTGAATAAAACAGACAACATTTTATTCTCTTAACCTAACCTTCTAAGGAGAGGAAAACAAATGGTCAATCTAATTAGTCGATGTTTAAAGGAATAAGAGGGCTGGATGTTTCTACTGATTTCACTGCTTTTGCAACATTTAGGCATTTGGTCTAGGCATGTGGGGAAGAACAAGGTTGGAAATATACAGAAAGGAATCAACGTTGGTACAATGTGAATGAATGGTACAGTTACCACAGACTTTTAATTCATTGATTTTAAAGCACTACCTACAGAGTTTTCCTACCATACCTATGGCCTGAGTTATTCAATTTTTATATTCCACAAGGACTGTATGAAGATTGTACGTCTATGTGTGTGCTACCCAGATTACTATTTATCTGTCATTTATTTTAGAGAATGGTAGTGCTGACAATAACTGTTATCTGTGTGCGCGGCCGTGGCTGAAAAGACCATCCTGGGACCAACTGTCCTTTCCACACTGTGCACACAAGAAGATTACTCTTTGGTTTGGGAAAGAGCGCACTGTTTGCAAAGTCAATGATTGTTTACTGCTCAACTTTGGCCCTCAGCTCAGAGGAGTCTTTGCTCCAGAGCAAGCCCCCCTGTCCCACCCCCACCCCAGTCCCCACTCCCTTCCTCAGCCTGGAGCCTTCTGTGGCCATGGGCTCAGCGGCTCATCTGACATGACATGACACTCTTCTGTGACACCCAGTGATTTTGTTTCAGGGCCAGAGTTGTGTTTGGAGTCTCTTTTCAGCTGTCCACTTACTCCTTTATGTGTGACCTAGGCTGTGGGTCTTTTAAAATTATTCTTTGCCTATATAGATGCTCACTTAGTAGGTAAGGAAGGTGTGTCTGTTTCTTCCCAAAGCAACAGCTTATTTTGGTATAAAGAAACCACCTACAAATCACATTGATCTGTGTTTTACAAGGTAAGGAGACACATTTTTAATGGTTTTTTGGACACTTTAGGATCATATAGGCACACATTTGCGGAATTAATGCAAATCAAATATAATGCATAGTAGTAAACGATATAACTTAATAAATCATATATATTATATACATGTATATATCACATATGTCATCTTTTACATAAGGAAGCATTTATCGTATCTGTTAGTTGCTGCCAACCTTATCTCTCTCACCGAGGTACAGGATCATAGGGCACAGGCCATGGCCTAGGGTCATCTTCCATTTGTGATAGCACACTATTGTGCATAAGTGGCTACCCATTGCCTATTTATTGAATGACAAATACATTTTAAAATTATAAATTATTATAAATATTATAAAAAACTGAGGCCCAGAGAGGATCTAAAAATCTAAGCTAAATCCTATCTGCTTATGAACAAAAATAATATGACCAGCAACTGAAGGTCTTAATTTAATCATTTACTCTTTCTAACAACTATGCTCTAAAATAGTCAAGGCTAGGGGCCCCTGGGTGGCTCAGTTGGTTCATGATCTCACGGTTCGTGGGTTTGAGCCCCGCGTCAGGCTCTGTGCTGACAGCTTGGAGCCTGGAGCCTGCTTTGGATTCTGTCTCTGTCTCTCAAAAATAAACACTAAAATAGTCAAAGCTAGGTTTCATTTTATATCTTTAAGTTTTATTTTTTATTTATTTTGAGAACAAGAGATGTGGGAAGGGCAGAGAGAGGAAAGAGAGAGAATCTCAAGCAGGCTCCACACCGTCAGCCCAGAGCCTGGTGTGAGATCCGAACCATGAGATCATGACCTGAGCTGAAACCAAGAGTCAAACGCCTAACCGACTGAGCCACCCAGAGGCCCCAAGGCTAGCTTTTCTATCCCCTCATGACAGGTAAGGGAACTGAGGCTACCAGGGTAAGTTCATTTGTTCAAAGTCACACAGCCACGTCTACAAAGAGAATGCACTCACTAAATACCTGCCGAAGTATTAACCAAAGCACCTATTTTGTACTCAGCAACATGCAAGGAGCTCTGGGAACAGTAAAAGTATAAAGCATGGTCCCTGCTTTCGCAGAGCTTTCCATCTCGCTGGAAATTTCCGGTATCTGCAAGCAAACATTTGGAGAATCATGAGAAGGGCGAAAATAAACATGATAGACCTTAAGCAGTGTGATGACCAGAGAAAAGGGTAGACCGGTGCGGGTGGCAGTAACCAGGGACAATTCTCAAAGGAGCCGAGAACATGGATTCAAACATTAACAATGCTTTTGTCTTCAGGGCCACTGAGACTTACATGATACCTGGGGGAGGAGGTAACTCCAGGGCCATGTATCTTCATTTCCCTCTCGTCCCCGATTGGCAGAAAGACAGGCAGAGCCAGCAACCACCTGAGGAGTAAGGGGAAAGCCATGCTGTCCCGAGCAACCCCCTTTTAGGCACAAATGCCTTCTTCCTTGAGCCGACGTGGGGGGCCCCTCTACTAACAGGGCCCCATGCCCTGAGGGCATCACTCCCTGGGAGGAACCCAGGGAGAAAGGTTGAAGGGGCAGACGCCCTCATCCCCAGAAAGTTGCCCAGACCATTTAATTAGTGTCCCTGGGCTTGTTACATCTGCCACTGTTTGCCCCCAAGGGATGCAGTCGGGCCTCACTTGTGCGACTGTTATCTTTCAAGAGCTCAGAGCAGAGCTCTTTTTCAGTAACCTCATCAAAGGATAAGCTAGGATTCAGATAAGCTTTTCAAGGAGGAAGTCAGGGTTATAATTTTCAGAGACTTCTGAATGTCACCTCCAATTTTCGACTCTTCAGTTCAAATGCCAGTTTGGGGGAGCCAGGCAGCCTCAGATATTGAAATGGCAACCTCTGACCTCCGTCCTTCTATATTCCTGGTCATCTTAGAGGCTGGCAGATCCAAGAGTTGAAAGTGCTAGAGATGTCTGACTTTATAATAATTCTGCTTCTCAGAAGTGCAAATTACGCAGGAATTGGTGCTAAACTCTCCATTAACTACAGAGTCCAAAAAACCCTTAGTTTCCCAAATTACCTGTCAGTTTCTCTGCGACGCCATATAATTCTGTCGTTTCAGGGGGGAAATGGCTGTAATTTGAAATTTCAGTGAAATTTCTAATTGAATCCGCATTTAACTTTAAAAACTTGATGTTCCTCCATTTCAGCAATGGGTTGAGTCACAGTAGAAATTTCAGTTTCACCTTCCCCTAAATTCCCTGGCTCCTTTCTCCTATCCCAGTCAGGAGCACCCAATATGGCAACCACAGGTACTCATGTTACATCATCAGACAGTCTTCATCCTAAAACAGGACGTTCAGTGATCGTCCAGTCCATCCCCCCAACTTGGTGTTGGGAAGGGGTTAGAGGAAGGGAAAACTGAACCCCAGTCCATGTTAAAAAAATAATTGCTTCCCCCTTTAAAAATCTTATAAATGATAATAGACCACAATTATTCTTAGTGATGAAATCTAGTACCCCATAGTCATCCCAGTGATCAAGTTATAGAATATTTTGGCACTGTGGCTTTTCAAACTTTCTCCTTGAGGGAACTTTGGAACATACACCGTGATCAGGCCTTTGATTTTCCACCCATATTTCAACCAGATAAGCTTCCCCTTTAGATGATATTAGTTAGCTATATTAAAGTGAGCTCTTCTGGTTGAAATTGTCTATTTCTGCTTAAGAATTCACTGAAAGCAAGCATTCCATAGCTTGGAGCGGTGGCCAGAGTTTGAAATCCACTGAACATGCGTTATATTATAGCTGGGGAAACTGAGCCCAGAGAGATAACTTTATGTCAATGCCATCTGCTCATTCATGCCACAGATATTTATTGGGAACTTTTTATGTGCCAGGCACATCCAAGGTACTAGAGTGTAGCAGTGAACTAAACAAAGCCCTTATTCTTATCACGGAGTTTATATTCTACTGACCGGAGAGGGACAGTAAGCCAGAAGCCAGTGTATCCTATGGCAGGTAGGTCTGCAAGCCATCAAAAAATAATAATAAAATAGAATAAAGAGGGGAAAATATGTGGGGTGGAGGGGACGTGGTATTTTACACAGGATGGTCAGAGAAGGCCTTGCTGAGGTGATGCAAGAAGACCTGAAGGAAGTGAGGGAGTGAGCCATGTAGGTAACGAGGAAAGGAACATTCCAGCAGGGAAGACACCAGACAGAAAAGGTTCTTGCCCAGAATGTTCTAGGAGAAGCCAGAGCTGTGTCTGAAAGGAACAAGTGAGGAGGGGATATTGGGACAGGATCTTTGAGATCAGAGGGGCCTGGCCATTTAGGATGCTCTATTTGCTATAGATCATTGTAGGCCACCTGGACTTTGTTCTGAGTGATCTGGGAACCACTGAGGGTTTGGAGCAGAGGAACGACATGATGTGACTTGGTTTTTCTAAAGGATCTCTGTGGCTGCTGGGTAGAGAACAGACTATAGCTGAGCAGGAATGCAAATAAGGGATAAGTGAAGAGAATATTGCAATAACTCGGGCAAGAGATGGCGGCAACTCGGACAGGGTGGTGACAGTTGGGGCAATGAAAAGTGATCGGGTCCTAGATACCTCCAACCAGTGAAGCCAAAATGATTTGCTGTTGATTTGAATTTGGGGTGAGAGGGCAAAAATCAAGGCAAAGATGACACTGAGCTTTTATTGCCTGAGCAACGGAAAGAATGGAATCGTCACTTTCTGAGACAGAGCAGACAACGGGAAGTGCCTATTTGAGTGGGAAGATGAGAGTTTTGCTTTGGATAGCTGAAGATTAATATGCCCAGTAGGCATCTATTAGCCTTCAAACAAGAACAAAAAAATGTTAACCAGCACCGAAGAGCAATTTTCTGATCGTCCCTTCCACCTTTAGGAGGAATACAAATAGTAAAATAGAATCAGTTCGAATTTTTCACATGTAACCTTGTTTGTACGTGGTAGCTCATCCATAAGTTGACTGGTCTACTAATTTTCATTGAATAATATGTCCAAAGGGATCAAGCTCACTTTAACAAAAGTCTATGCAGAACAGTAATCTGCTGAAATTTGACCATCACAAAGTCTGCCTAAATCACAGAAAAAGTTGCGTATCAAAGTTGCAGATGGCACCCAGCTGGGAAAGTTAGCTAATAACTCTGGATGACAAAATCTATATTCAAAAGGCAAGCTAGAAGGATGGGAGAGAATACACACTATGAAATTTGTCAGAGCTACATTTAAGATCTCACCCTTCGATCCAAAATTATTTGTGCAAGTACAGAATGGGAGATGCCTTGGTTTTCCAGAAATTCATGTGAAACAAAGTCATAGGGGATTAGTTGACTGTAAGCTCATTATGTAATAGTATGGTACATGACTTTCAACAAAACTAATGTAACATTAATAGACACGTAGTCCTGAGTAATAGAGTTAATAATCCCAACGTATTGTGCACTGAACTGTCCATACACATCGGGGTAATTGTGTTCAGTTCCAACGCTATATTTGAAATAATAGCGGGCATCAACAGGAAGGTGGTCAGAATATAATGGGCTTGAAACTCTCATGGCTTCCAAATGCATTCTGTAGTGATTGCTTTGGGGAGATAAGAATTAAGAGGACTAGCTTTATGTCTCTCAAGCTAGGTAATTATCTGCAAGTGGTTATCCCCCACTTTTAATTATTTCAAACTGAGGGTATGGGCTGCTTTTGTCCTAAGACCAAAGACTGGGGCTTCCCTTGACCCATTCCGGATACCATTTAGCTTACCTTTTCTTAATCTAGCACACTGAATCCCACTGACATTTAAACAGTTCTTTCATGAAAGGTCCAAGCAATTGGCCCCAACACCATAGAGAAGAAAAGAAGAAAGTAGAGAGAAAGGGGGAAACCAAGTATTGGTTATCTAAGCTTACTAGAAAGTCTCTCAGCAGATACCTTCCAGTTGTCAATATCCTGTAGCTCAATGCCTCTTAAAGCACCTTCCCATCCATTTTCTCTTTCCATTCTCATAGAAAATCTGTGACTTTATCAGTTAGAAATTTGAGGGATTAAGATAAAATGACCCAACCAGGTCCACCCTGCTGTGTAGTGATGAAGTGGCCACCAAAACTCCCATCATTTGACTCCGGGAACAGAGTTCTCTGAAGCTTACCAATTCTGAAGGCCAAGAAATAAAGAAAAAGAACACTCTTTAGTGAGTGCCCACAGTGCTAAGTACTTTCTATACATTTTCTCAATAATCACAACCATGCTGTGAAGTGCACATCATGATTAATCCATTTTATAGCAAGCAGCAGAGACTTAAAGGGGTAAGTATCCACACCTTGAAACTTGCAGACCTTGGGTTGGAGCCCATTTATCTCACCCAGGTCCGTACTTTTAAGCTCTGTAATGACTACCTCCCTAGCAAGTGCAGAAGAAGGCAACATGAGTCAGAACGGTCCATGGAAGACATCACTGGGGAGGTGGGACTCAAGCTGGGCGTTAGAGTTCCAGGGTCCACTGGGGTGTTCTATCCAGGGACTGGCCACCAAATACTTCTAAGGAGCAAGAACTCACATATGTTTTCTTGTGCCTTTGACACTCCTGATGATCTCTAAGGAATGTAGAAAGAGGACAAGGTCGGGGGAGAATGGAAATTTTATCTACCTGTAACTTTCTAGAATTTGTAGGTGGTCCCTCTGGGCATAAGAACTCCATAAGGGAAAAGAAATCATGTTTGGGTTTAGGACCTGACAGTTAAAAAAAAAAATCTCAGCAGGGACAGCCAGGGTTATCTTTGATGGTTTTAGGGAGGGATGGTCTGAAGTTTGAAGACTGCAGAGTAGACCCATAAGGGGCACAACTAGCTATGTGGACACAAGGCCTTAGAAAACCTTCCTAATTGTTACAGCTGCACTGTCCCTCCCCATGACCGTGTCCCCACTGTCCCCAGCCGCTGGCGCTCTTTCTCACTTTCGCTGCAGCCCTGTCCACTTTTCTCCAAGCGAAGATTTAAAACCTGCATCAGATCCTTTTCTGGGAGCTTTCATCTTGGACACTCACTAAAAAAAAATAAATAAAAAAAATAAGTAAATAAAAAGAGAAACAATTGTACTGACTTCGATAGCCACCCCTAGCCCCTGCCCCCTGCTTCCCTAGCTCAGCTATAACCACTGCCATAACTTATTTTCCTCTTGGTCAGATTGAGGGCTCTTCTCCCAAACTGTATCCCATCCATTTTGGTTAAGCGACACTAACTATATTGTAAGTAATAGCCCGCCCGCGGCAACGTCGCTAACGGGTCTGTTTGTGCCTGGGTTATGGATGAGCCTGTCCTCAGCTGCAGTCTGAGTCACACTGCTTTGGGCTGGGAGCTCATCCCATCTTGCAAGGTCAGACCTCATTGGTTTTTGGATGGTGGGAAAATCTCCAAGGAAAACCTGAGACATGGCTGAGTGAGCTGCCCCATAGATGATTTTCTAGGGGGCAGCTCAGAAAGGCAATTCCTTTTCCTTCTCTGGGCCCAGGGTCATCAGCACCTTAAAAGACCAAGTTTTTAGATACTTGGACACAGCACTCAGGATAAACCCCAATGGCTACCTCCTGGCCTTAGACAGTAAGCACAAGAAAAATATATTAAGGGTGTCTTTACCTACCAACACCCTCAAGGAGAGCCTTATTCATGGCCTCGCCTAGCAAAGCATCAGACAGAGTCAGCAGTCAGAGAGTATGTGTTGAACCTTGCTTTATTTGACTGAACATCAAGGACTATGCCAAGTGCTTTACACACTTGATTTTATTTTACAGTCCAAGTAAGCCTGTGCATTAGGTGCTGACATTCAACTTGAGGAAGCCAAGGTCCTCCAACAACTGAGAGGGAGAGCCAGCATTCTGGCGTCTGACTCCAGAGGTTGGTCCTGGGAAGCAGCCCATTGCATCTTTAAAGGAGAAAATAACGTTCTTACCATCAGCTGCATTTGAGAGTCATACCTGATCTTAAAAGTCTGATCTGAGTGGCCCATGCATAAGTGTGTGTGATTGTGTGTGTGTGTGTGTGTGTGTGTGTGTGTGTGTGTGTGTTCAAGTGTACACATTCAAGTTTGGACCGAGAGAGAGAAAAGATTCTGAAATAGTGGTTTGGAAGACAAACAACCATCGCCCCCTCAGCTGTGCTCTAGTAACCGCCTGACCCCTGCCCTAATGGCAAATGGGCCCCATGGCTTACAGGTGCCCCAGCTCCTGGGCCTGTCTTGTGCTTTGCTCCACTCTTACCCTTGTTCCTACCCTACTTCATTCTAGGCTATTCATCTTAGGGTGTTTAGCCCGTTTGTTTCAAACCACACTTTCTCCTAATAGATTTGGCAACTCAACTGCACCTCCCTGGTTTTGACCCTTGGCATTGTTCGTGGACCGCCCCCGGCCCAGAAGGGCTTTCCCTTTCCTTTTCCCTCCTTGCCCCAGCCTCATACTGGACAATAGGATCCCCTGTATCCTTGATGTACGTACCAGTAATCTAACAAATATTTATTGAGTGCCTCCTCTCTGTCTCTGCTTGGCCCTGAGAACACATTGGAGAGCATGATCGTATGGAACCAACCACCGTGTTGCCCACTGTCTACTGGGAAGACAGACAAGTGAACAAATATTACAGGTAGCAGAGGAAAAAATAACTCTTATGTTAAAACTTGAGGTAGAATTCCAGAATTCCTGAAAGTAGGGAGTTGTCTTTTGGTTAGCAGTACACCTTAATGGGCCATATGTGACAAAGAGTCAGGCCCCAGAGACTGGCTTGCTAGGAGGGGTGACTCAAAGAATTTCTCTGTGTTATAAGGGGAAAACTCAAGTGGGAAGAGTAAAGAGGCAGGAATGGATATAAACCAGGAAAGCCAAATGCATTTGGGGAAAAGAAGGAACTCATCACCACGAAGAGGCAAAGGTCGGTGAAGTTGATGGTGGTGGGAACATCCAAAGAACTTTTCAAACCAGGTTAGAATTCATTCTAAGCCCTTTGCCACTCCTCTACCTTGCCCCGTACCCCTTCAGCCCAGTGTCGTACAAAAGTAGCATTTCTTTGTGGTTTTGTGCACATTGTGGGACAGGACCACAAGAGAAAACCTCATCTTTGCATCATTTCTCTGTTGAGACCCAAATGCCCGGCAGAACATGACACCAAGAGAGGAAGTAACCCCAGAGTTCCAGGCCATAGCTGGTCACAAAGGGAGCAGAGGCTCAAAGCAGAACTGAGGGTGAATGGGGGAATTGCTGCAGATGTGCTGTCAGGGAGTCCCCTCCCCTCCAACAAACCTTTTCCCAAACAGATCAGACGTGGAGTCCTTCTCGGTCCTGACTGTGCGGTGGAATCTCCTCAGTGCTTTTAAGCATATGGATGTTCCAAGCCTATGATTTAATTCGTCCAAGTTAGGACTTAGGCATCAGTATTTTTTGAATCAAGAAACTATGGTCCTTGAAGGGAGGAGGGGCATTCAGATCTCTCTGTGGCAAATGCTGGAGATAGAGCCAGAGAACAGAGATGAGGTGCCAATGGATGGATGTGGCAGACACACTGAAGCCCGAGGCTGGAGTAGGAATTAGCCAGGAAAAGGGAAAGGAGTTGGAAAAAGAAACAATGTCCCAGGAAGCGGGGGAAGTAGAAGTCAAGGCCAGAGTTCAACCTGTTACAGGGAGCTCAGCAAGGCTGGAGCTTGGAATGTGTGTGGGGGTGCGGGAACCAGAGAGATTGGGAGAGTGTATCTGTGGCTTCTAGTACAGCTGGAGAAACATGAAGAGTCTAGATTATGGACATTTCTGTACGCAGTCAAGAACTGGGTTCTTGCCAACTCCTTTAAGACCGAGAAAACAGTTCCTTTTCCCTCCACCCTTTCAATCCCTGCATCAGCTAACTCTTGTCACATTGCAGGCTACCCCAAAACTCAATGGCTTAAAACAATAACCACTGGTCATTGCTTCCAAATGGATACATCCACTGGATGGTTCTGTGTGGCTGATGCTGACTGTGATCAGCGGATGGGTAGGCTGGCTTGTGTAGGATGCGTCACCACTGTGTCTGGTGGCTGGCTATTGGCTGGGGCGACCGTGCGTGTCTCATCACTCGCAGGCCAGCTCGGGCTTTCCACATGGCAGTGCCTTCTCCAAGTAGGGTAGAAGTACACAGAAGCTCTTGGGTTCTAGGCTTGGAACTGTCACACAGTCACCTCCACTGTGTTTGGCGAGCAAGGACAAAAATCAGTGCAGACTGAAGGGATAAGAAAACGGACTCCTCGAGATGGGAAGAGCTGCCAAGTCATATCACAAAAGGCATGAGTGCAGGAGGCAAAAACACTGCCGCCACTTCTGCAGTCGACTTAGCACACTCCCAAGACCCTAAACTGTCCCCATAGTTTTCCCAGGAACATGCTACCTCTCAAGAGGCATGAGAGAACACAACTCCAGCCACAGCTCCTACTAACCAACCAGCCCAGTCCTGATTGCTCTGCCCAGTCTTAACATGTCATCGATTTCCTATTTTCTACCCTCTGACTCTCCAGTGTTGTTTTCCTGAACAAACTGTCGGTGTTGCTTCTCGCGTCCCCCAGGCCTCCGTGGGCATTTTCTTTGACAACCACACATAAAGACACTGCAGACTCCCCAGGCAGCCAAGGTGAGTGTCAGGGCAAGGCCGGTGATCACAGACCCTGCCGGCGACAGGAAGTGGGGATTTCCCGAGAAGAGCGGGGGTCCTTGACTGCCAGTCCTTCTGAAAGACAGAACGCTGTGCCTGGACCTCCCCAGCCTCTTCCCTCCTCCGTGGATGCATAATAAAGCTTGTCAGCAATGGCCAGTGAGACTCCCAGGCTCACCACAGCCCCAGCACATGGCCAGTCTGCCTTCAGACGCCATGTCCAGTTTGAAGAATGGAAAGGAAAGCAAGGGACCATATGAAAGAGAAGTGGTACATTGGAGGACAGACCACAGGAAGATACACAGTAAGAAGAAAGAGCGAAAGGTCCGGGAAAGGTTTTAGTCATTGACTTCATGTTGTGGAAGGATCAGTACTGGTGGGAAAGCAGCTTCCTGTCCCTTTTCTGAGATCCCACAGTGATACACATAAATTAATGAAGAAGATTGGGGTGGGGCACCTGGGTGGCTCATTCGGTTAAGCATCTGACTCTTGATTTCGGCTCAGGTCATGATCTTACCATTTGTGAGTTCGAGCCCTGCATGAGCTCAGTGCTGACAGTGCAAAGCTTGCTTGCAATTCTCAGTCTGTCTGTCTGTCTCTCTCTCTCTCTCTCTCTCTCCCCCTCCCTCCCTCCCCCTCGCGGGGCCCGCTCCCCCGTCCCCTCCTCCCCTCCTGCTCCCCCCTCCCCGCTTGTGTGCACTCTCTCTCTCTCTCAAAATAAATAAACACTAAAAAAAAAAAAAAAGAAGATTGGGCCAATGCAACTTTGCTTGACATACACAAGCAATCGGGCAGGGACTCTAACTGCAATGAAATTTCAAAGAAGGAAAAGCAGCTGGGAAAACCTCTGTGGAAGGGGGAGGACTTGAGCTAAGAAGGATGTGAATAGACAGAAGCAAGAAATTACAACACAGAAGTGTGAACAAAGGGAGTCCGGTGACTAGCTGCCCCAGTTTGCAGGGGAATCCCCTCAATCCTGGACAAAATGACGTGGTTGGCCATTCATTCTAAAGCGAGAGAAACACATTCATCACAACGTATCCCGCAGCCACAGGCATCCCTACCACAGTTACAGATACTTCCCTAATCTGCCTCCAATTCCTATACCCTCTTCAGTCCTCCCACCAGAGAAAATTTTTAGATGAAACTCAAGTTTTCTTTCTATCCTTCTCACTGTCATGATGAGACCTTGGGTATGTCACCCCAGCGTGCAGAGCCTCAGTGACTCTGGCTAAATGAGAGGGTGGAGGGGCGCCTGGGCAGCTCAGTCGGTTAAGCGTCTGACTTGAGCTCAGGTCATGATCTCATGGTTCATGAGTTTGAGCCCCACGTCAGGCTCTGTACTGACAGCTCAGAGTCTGGAGCCTGCTTCAGATTCTTTGCCTCCCTCTCTCTTTGCCCTCCCTTGCTCATTCTCTCTCTCTCTCTCTCTCTCTCTCTCTGTCTCTCTCTCAAAAATAAATATTAAAAAAAATTTTTTTCAGGGGCACCTGGGTGGCTCAACTGGTTAAGCATCTGATTTCAGCTCAGGTCATGATCTCACAATTTGTGAGTTCAAGCCCCACATCAGGCTCTGTGCTGACAGCTCAGAGCCTGGAGCCTGCTTCAGCTTCTGTGCCTCCCTCTCTCTCTGTCCCTCCCTCACTCACAGTCTATCTGTCTCTCTCTGTCTCTCTCAAAAATAAATAGACATTAAAAATTTTTTAAAAATTTTATAATACATAAATGAGAGGGTGGTATCAGCCTAGAGTCCCTTTTAGTGCTAGGATCATAAACCATTATCGTCATTATTTTAAAAAAAAGTGAGGAAATTCAAGCTAGTTAGATAGCATAAGAATATTTTGGGGGGCACCTGGGTGGTTCAGTCGGTTAAGCATCTGTCTCTTAGAGACTTCGGCTCAGGTCATGATCTCACAGTTCATGAGTTTGAGCCCCGAATCAGCCTCTGTGCTGACAGTGCAGTGCCTGCTTTGGATCCTCTGTCTCTCTCTCTCTCTCTCTCTCTCTCTCTCTCTCTCTCTCTCTCTCTGCCCCTCCCTGCACTTTCTCTCCCTCTCTCAAATATAAATAAACATTAAAAAAAAAAAAAAAGAATGATATTTTGAGCACGTCTAGTTTCCAGGTTGGGAATCCGTGAAACAATCTAGTATCTTTTACACAATGAGGTAGGAGGTTAGAAAGACGTGCAGAGGGAGGCTCCACTCTTGCTACAGCCATGGGACCTCTGCCCCCACCCTTCCCTGAGGAAAGGAGGCTGGAAAGAGAGAGTGTGTTTCCATTGCCTTCAATCTGGCTCCATGTGGCTGGTGTGAAGTTATACATTTTGCAGCTGAAGGCAGTGGGCTCCCCAGGATAATAGCAGCTGTTCAAGTGCATATTAGCACTCAAGATGCTCGATAAGAAGAATTAGATCACCGCCTGGTTTCTTTATTTTTTTATTTTTTGCCTGGCTGAATCAATAATTAAGTGTATTCTAATAGTGCAGTTTTGCTCGAGATTCTCATTTGGCTCAGGCATTAGGTCTAAATGAAATATTTAGTTGACAGGATACAGTTATGAAGCAAAACCACATTTCTGTCTGTATACTTTAATTTTTCTAATGATGAGAAACCACAGTCTGTCTCCCAGCCCTGGCTGCTGTGGCTTCCCTGTTATTCCCTCTTCCAGAGAGAAGATAAAAACCCCTCTTCCTCCTGCAGGAGAAAATGACAATGTCACATCCTAGTGTCCACCATCGTATGGGGCCTGGAGCCATGAGAAAAATCCTGCTTCTGCCCCTTTTGCTCTAATGCAAACAGACTCATCAGAAAGGCAAGCTGGGACCTCTCTGCTTTAGGTAGTGGGGAGGGAAGAGAGGCCAATTCTGGGCAAGACCAGGACTGGGGCACCGAGCGACTGTGTTAGTAGCTGGCACCTCCACACGCGGGAAGATGTGCAGGCAGAGGGTGATGTCAGGCAGGGGGTGGAGGGTCGGTCAGGGGGCCTGCGCCACAGGGATGCTCCAAGTTAGAGAACGGGTAGCTCATGACCCAGGTCATGTTCAGGGCATGACCAGCCTGTGCTGGGCACTCAGAGACAGCTGAGCCCAGAAGGCACAGGAGATCCGGGCTCAGCCAGGCAGGCTATGGCTCAGGGCACACCTGCCATCCTAGCCTCACGACTCCCTTGCTGTGTGACACCAAAAAAGCCCCTTCACCTCTCTGGGCCTCATGTCTTCGACTGTCGATAAGCAGGAAGTCTTTCTACAGCCTTTATTTGTCCACTAGAAAACGTTTTCTCCCGTTGAACCTGAACCTGCTGACAGACACCTAGCTCATCCTTGAGAGGGTACCTACCTCTGTGCTCTCTGGGGTCTTCAATCTATAGCTCCTTACCCCACCCCACCACCCTGTCCCTGCCTGGAGGGGTCAAAGGGCTCCACATAGCATCCCCTTTGAGCGACGGCAGCGCCGAGAGCCCTTCCCCAGGTGTTCCGGCATCACAAGTGCGGGTTACGGCCAATGCGGGTGCCCGATCCCAGAATAACGGGGATGGGGGCCTCCCACATCGGGCACGCGATGCCTACAGATCATTAATTATTTGCACAGCTTGCTTTTCTGAGTGCCTCTATTTTAGATAAATAGTTTGTATACATTTGCTCTAGAAATTAAAAAAGGAGGGAGGGAAAGAAAGGCAAAGCCATGTTGATTTTGAATCTAGGCTGACTGGTTCACTCTTGTAGTATTTGAGAAGTCAATCCATTCATCTCAAGCAAAGTGGGCAGTGCAGAAAAGCGATATTTGTCTAATATTTGTTCAGCCTATTGTGTCTCACGGTGTATTCCCAGGTGCGCTGGCTTTCAGAGAAAGTTAATTACTGTGTCTTAAGACCTCCCGGGCTCTGCCATTTCTGAGCCAAAGGTGCAAGATACGGTTTTTGTTTTTTGGATTTTTTTTTTAATCTCTCTCTATTTTTTTTCTTTTTTTTTCTTTTTGGTTGTAGCTGGGCAGGTTGCTGCCTGTTACCAAAGGCACAAGGCACTAAGAGGCAGGGGCAGGGGGCAGAAGAGAGAAGGCCAGTCCTGTGGCCATGGGGGCTTCTTCTGAGCATCTCTGTGGACCAGACTCAGGGAGTCCGTGTGAGGGAGAGGTATCCAGTGGGCGCCTCCATGGAGGAGAAGCCCGGAAGCATTGATTAGTGGCCACATCAGCCTTCACGGAAGAATCCTTTGCGATATGAAATGCCTTGTGATGCATTTTCACAAGGGCGTTGCACTTTGATCCCCACCCACAGTAGCCCGGAAGGCAAATAAGCCAGTTGGGAGTTATGGCCAGCTCACCGTCAGGCCTGCTGAAACTCCACAAGGCTATGGCACCTCATGTCTACTCCTCCAGGGCTCGTTGGATAGGCCTGAAGCCACTGCTTCCCCATCTCTCTCTTTGCTTCTCTCTCGGGAAGCAAGTCTCCTTCCTCTGTCCACGCCCAGCAGCTGAGCTGAGGCCCTTCTTAGCCAGCAGCCCCACCGGTCCTGATTGTTATTGGATATGTTCCCTCTGGCAGCGCGAGGTCCCCTGACTTGAAGTGTATCATGACCTAATCTGCCTGGGTGAAGGGTCTGATGTCTGTCTCCTCCGTCCCACTGCCACTTTATGAAAACACCCCACTAAGGCTGATAAACGGACAACTTTGCACTTCACATGCTTACAACTTTATCAAATGAGATCCCAGGACAAAGAACACCCGGGGTTTCAGGCCATTTGCAGCTTAGGAGAGAAAAGAACCCAATTCTGAGGCCCTGTACAGTATTTGTGACATCTCTTTTACTTAGCGTCACAAAAAGCTATTGGAGATGGAAAGCATATACCTTGTGGTTATCATGTGCCCATAAAGGTGAAAGCACAGTGCTCCCCAGGACAGCTGCATTCCCAGCTCCCCCCTGCCTCTTCCCTGCACCGCACGTCTGGTCGAGCCGTGCCGGGTCTGTTTCCCTCAGGGCGCAGCTGAGCAAAAGCCGCGTGGCTTCGGAGGCATAAGACACGGGTTCGATCCTAGCTCTGCCATTTCACTATGCGTGGGGAGGTTACTGAAGCACCCCAGAGTCCCAGTTTGTCTTGGGTAAGATAGGGGAAATGAGACCTTCCTTATACAGTTGTTCTAATGACTCAGTGAAACAGTCACCTCACATGTGCTTGTTCTTTGTCTTGCGTGCTATTTCACTTTCTTTGTCTTCTGCTTTCACTTTCTGAGAGAGACACTCCCCCTGTTTCACAAACCTTTGATGGATTGATGGATGGATTGATTGAGTTGGTTAGGTAGTTAGTTTTGGTCTCAATAGCTTTAACCCTCAAGAGCTCTTTCTTATTATCTCACTGTTCCTTTCAAAAGAAAATAGCCTCCTGTTCTCATTTCTTGCATGCGTATCTTCTCTTAGCGCTCCGCAGATTTTTACAGGGATTTTTTTTTTTTTTTCTCTTCTGCTCCCTATGTTGCTTTCCTTTCCTCAGAATTTTCTCCCATGATTGCTTGGTAATCACTGTCTTCACATGATTTCTCCAAATGCCTGGTGATCCTTGGTGATGCTTTAGAATGAGGCACAAAAACCCAGTCAGGTTTCTGATGTGGAAGGATTCATCAGCTGTTGGGATACAGTGGTCTATAGGACAGGGCCCAGCCATGTGTTTGGGGATTCCCAAATGTCAGCATCCATGGTCTTTTCTTTGCAGGTGGTCTTCTCCAGAGAACACCCTCCCTCCCGCCTCCTGCCTGGAGGACACATGGCTGGCTGGTACGGTAAAGCAGCGGAGAGGGGCAGCAGCTGGGGGAGTTCAGAATGTAGCATGAACTTTCACTTGGTATCTTTTTGCCCTTCATCCTTCCCTGGGCCTCCTGTCCCTCCATATAGATCTTCCCTCTCTGAACGTCTCCAGGAAGCAAACCTTCCTGCCAGGCTGAGGGATACACAGTTGTTAAGCTGCACAGGATAGAGAAGAAGATCTGGGGGCCCAGATGCTCCTTAACAGACTTCCACCCAGTCTTCCTGCTTGCAGTTTCTCTCCTGATCCATGCTGCAGAACACCCTGGTACTCCTGACTCCTGAAGACTTTCATGTCTGCCCCTACTCTATGGGGGCAAACCCTCCACAGACGCTCAGGTTTGGACCCTTCAGTCTGCTACGTCGTTGGCACTCCAGCCTGTTTCCTATTTTCCAAAGGATTGTTGACGTCTCTCATTCTTCATTCCACCATCCTACCTGATGGCTTCCCTTTGCCTCCATGGGTTCCTTCCTCTTTTATTCCTTGGTGTTCATTGGAGGGTGATAGGGAGGGGATTAGAAAAGCATCTGTTTAAAATTGTTTTCATGTTTATTTATTGTTGAGAGAGAGAGACAGCGTGAGCACAGGGGAGGGGCAGAGAAAGAGGGAGACACAGAATCCGAAGCAGGCTCCAGGCTCTGAGCTGTCAGCACAGAGCCCAATGCAGGGCTCGAACTCATGGACCACGAGATCATGACCTAAGCCCGAGTTGGATGCTCAACTGACTGAGCCACCCAGGCACCCTGAAAAGCATCTGCTCAAACTAAAGTTGATGTAACTATCCCCAAAGCGCAGTTATTATGCCTGGCCCATAGTAGGTGCTGAATAAATGTTAGTGTCCTTCCTTTCTGCTTTGCCGCCAAGCAGATCCTGCTCTGTCCATCTGTAGCTACCCAAGGAAAGTTTTAAGGGACATGTAATGCCTTTTCTGAGACCCAGAGTACTCCCCACATGTACCTAGAATTCACACCGAAAGAGGCTCTTGAGACAGTGGTTTCAAGAGGTCTGCAAAAATGCAAATGTAATGGAAGTGTGGTGGGTTGAATTCTTGAGCCCAAGTCTCACTTGCTTTCTCCGGACTTGGCTTACCTCGTGTGTTCTGTGACCTGCTGGGAGAAGAGTGTGCCCTGGGAAGCACCTGCCCTTCAGGTGGCTCCAGAATGAAGACATGTGGAGCAGCCTTGAAGTTCAATCTGAAATCTGGAGTCCCAGTGAGCCAGGTGAGCCCAGCCAAGATCATCCACTCACACCTGATAGCGCAAATGAGAGCTGAGGGTCTGTCAAAGAAAAATAAGCTTGAAGGGACATTATTCTCACAAGATCAAGAGCCTCAGTTCCTGTTGGAAAAGCTGTGCCTGGCAGGAGACAACGGAGGCTGGGATGCTCAGCTCAGCAGGAGACCATTATACCCGAAGGAGAAGAATCCTGCTTAAACGCTCCAGAGGGCTTCTGACCACGTCTGGAATAAAGGACAAATACCCCGGGCTCACCAGGGGCTGGTGATCTGTATCTGCCAACCTCTTTCCCAACAGCCCCTTTGCCCTGTGCACATGTCCCCATCCTGTGATCTTCCTTGTGTGCTCCCTTGTGTCAAGCTGTCCCTGCCTAGGCACTCTGCACCGCTGTTCCTCTGGTGAGAATGCCCTTCAGGAGACCAGCTCCTCATCACGCAGTTCTTATCTCAAGGTCGCCTCCTGGAAAGGCCTTCCCCTTCATACCCTATGCCCTTCGCCTGTTCTTGGCTATGTTGGTGATGGAGGAGGCCTCAACTCCTTGGACGGTATTATTTATCGTTTTATGAGTTTGTTTCCTGAGTTCCCTGCCAGAATGAAAACCGCGTGAGGGCAGGGACTTGTCTGTCTTGCTGCTGAAGCTGCAACATGTGAAACGCTGTCTGATACTGAGCGAGCACTCGGTGGGTATTTATCGTCTGAGCCAGGAACCAGAAACACGGCTAGTAGAAAACAGTGCTGGAAAGACCAGCTGGGTCCACACTGAGTAGACCTGGGTGCCAAAATCAGGACTCTGGACTGTACTTGGTGAGCCCCTGGGAGCCATGGAAGTCTTTAGAGACCAGGATGCGGTCATGAGAGCCCGTCCTTCAGGAAGGGTAACCTGGCAGGTCTGGAAGGCTGTTGGAAAATGGAGAGGAGGCCAGGAGCCCCGTCAAGGCCAGCTGAGAGCCGTAACTCAGGGAACAACTGTGGGAATGGACAGCGTTGAGAGACGGGCAGGAGAAATGACCATCTGCTTCACGATTTCAGGACAGGCTGGCGGCTCCCAGTGACCGCCCGCCCTCCCCTGTCTCTCTCTGCCTCTCTCTGCCTCTGATTCCTCGTGCGTGTCCGCACTCCCCACGAGCCAGGGCTGGGCCCGTGGCTGGCGGCTTGAGTTCACACTCTCCTCCCTGGCTGCTGCCTCTGCTTGATTTCTGGTCAAGGTGCCGCCCACAGCTGTCAGTTTAGTGGCTGCTTCTTTCTTCTCAGGTGGATTCTAAAGTCGGGGCTTACAAGCACTGGCCGTAACCGCTGTTTGCATTTCCCCAAGGCAGGTTTAGACCCAGTCGCCGACTTGAGGCAGACAGAGGGGAGCTGCCGTGCAGGTTGGGCCTTCATTAATAAGTTTCCCTGACAGCAGAAGGAAGTCTTTCCCCTCAATTCTTTGTAGTCAATTCCTGATCGTCGTCCTCCTGTTGTTAATATTGTCGTTAAACTCCTGAAGCCTCGCTGAGTGAAAGCTAATTATAATAATTAACAGAGAACTCCTGAACTTGTCAAACTGGTAATTATAAACCACGGGGACTTTTATCATTAATAGATGCCAGGGAAAGTGAAGGCACCGGGTGCTGGCAGGGAGAGGCACGCGGGAGATGTTCGGGTCCACAGCCAAATCTGAGCGTCACCAGGATGGGAGAACATGGCTCCCATTGGCTCTGTGCCCGACACTCAGGCTATCTCTGCTTTCCTACACACCAGCTCCGAGTCTTTCCATACACACTCCCTCCACCAGCACATCTGAGAGAGGGCCCACCTGCTGCCTCTCTCTCTCTCTCTCTCTCTCCACACACACACACGCGCACACACACACACACACACACACTCACATACTTAAACAGGATCAATTTTTTTACTTTAAGGACACTTTATATTCAGTCATTTATGCAAGAACAATTTTTATTGAGCATCTAGTAAGCCTCCAACTAAGGGGCCAGAGATTAAAATTGTGAATGAGACACAATACCTGCCCTCAAAGGGTTCACAGTCCAGTGAAGAATGTGGGCGGGGGGGGGGGGGGGTGTTCAAAAAGAGCCCTTGAAAATACAATAGAATTTTATGATTGTTCCAATGAAAGCGTTTGCAAAGTGCAATGTGAGAAGAGGGGTGATGTATCAAACTGCCAGCATGGGGAATGACCCTGGTATTAAACCACTATAGAATCTGAAATTTTACTTCTAAAAGTAGTGGTTCTGAACATTTTATAATTCCTAAATGCCTTTAAGAACTGGATGAAAGTCATGGCCTTTTGCTCCGGAAGAAAGCTCAGTCATGCATAAGCATAAAATGTTTCTGGAATTCCAACACTTCATGGAGACCCCAGTGTGGGGTCTGTATAGCTTTTATTAATATTACTGATCATACATTCTTATTGGAAGAACTTATTGTAAGATAAAACATGTGAGGGGCACCTGGGTGGCTCAGTCAGTTAAGTGTCTTAACTCTTGTTCAGCTCAGGTCATGATCTCACAGTTTCGTGAGTTTGAGCCGCACATGGGGCTCTGTGCTGGCAACACAGAGCCTGCTTGGGATCCTCTCTCTCTCTCTCTCTCTCTCTCTCTCTCTGCGCCTTTCCCCTGCTCGCACTGTCTCTGTCTCTCTCAAAATAAATAAATAAACTTAAAAAATAAAAAGACACGCGGAAGCACTTGGTTAGCTCCAAAGAATAAGGCGTGCATTGGTTATTGTTAACCAACCCTGAGAGATTAAGTCCGGTGGCTGCCCACTGTCATTGCAGATGCCAGCGAGGCATGCCCAGTGCCAGCCCCTGCCATGGGCTCCTCCCCATCACCAGCGCACCTTCAGCAGGTCCTGTGGGAAATGATCCTCTCCCTTCTCCAAAGCTGCCCTAGATCATCACAGACCATCTTATGCTCCAAGTGCCTGAGCCCTTCAATACCAAGCCTTGGAAATAGCCTGATCTTTTTTTCCCCTCCCCTAGACTGTGGGTAGAATTAATCCTCTTCTGCTCCTGGGTGTGGTCTCTGCCAATGTTGTGTTCATTAGTAGCAACAACTGCGGAGGGATGGCTGGGAAGGGCTGTGGTAGCTTCTGCCCACCGCCCACCCCCCCCCACCCCCCCCCCGCCGCCCCATCTCTGTCACTGGTCCATCCGCATGAAACCTGCAATTTAAATCCTAACAACTCCCTTGACCATGCAAACATATTCTCAAGACAAGTTCCCTAGGACCGTCTTGTGACCAAATTACCCCTCTTGGGTCCCACCCGAATGCAAATTTGTGAACTATCATAAAAAATAACCCTGCAAAGTCAGCTTGAATTGCTCCCTGGGCTCAGGTCCCAGGGAACCAAGCAAGCGAGGGGACCCTGGTGATCAAGCAGGAGAGGCAGCTCCTGGCTGGCAGCCTGCTTCGCGTCCTGCTGTGCTCTTTTGAAATCTGGGGGCTCTGGCTGGCAGGCTGAGAAGGCCAAACCAGGTCAAGTAAGGGCATGGCTTGGGCTCGCTTCAAAGTCCCAGGCCAGTTTTTATTTTTCGCCTGAGCTCAAAAAATCATCAGAAAAACTTCAGAGGACTCTGTGTCTGGCAGTGGCTTTGGGTTTTGGCCGGAACAAGACAGGGACAGACCACAGGTTGCAGAGGGACACTGCGATGGGACAGAGTAGTGGGTGTCCAGGACATCCTGGGGCCTTGGAGCGGGGGTCTCTGTGGAGCATCCTGGGCACTGGAAGATCAGATAGAAGTTTAGGAAGCCAGACTGCTGCCACTTCCTGGCAAGTCCTGTGTCTCCTCTACTTGAAGGGAGAGGGTCAGGCCAGGCTGGCTTTATCTGGGTTGCTTCTCGCCAGAACCACAAAAGACCAATTTCCTCCGCGCGAGCTTTTGTTTTCAGAAGGGGCTGCAGCTCATCCCGGGAGAAGCCATTGTTTCTGCAGAGGATTTTTAGATCAGCTGCTGGCTTTTGGCGTCCTTCTCGTCTGAGTTCTCCGGTGCTTTCTGTGCTGCCCTGCTTTCCTGGACATAAACAACAAATGGTCCTATTCACCCTGGAGATAAGATTGTGCTTCTCCCAAAGTCACCGCTGTCCTCTCAGTGCTTCTGGAACTGTTTGAATAATGAGGCTCCTAGAGAATTTGTGTTGTTTTATCCTTTTCTTCGCGGAGATCGGAGATTCCCTAGGCAGGCCTGGTGGGCAGTGCCTACCGGGGGTTACCTGGGGGGTGGCTCACTCAGAGCAGCAGCCCAAGACAGCTTTTTGTTTGCCGTACTGGTCCGGGCTCCACGGAGCTTTGCAAAGTGTTTATATATACTGGTCTCTGGTTCTTTTATTTAAAAAAAAAAATTTTTTTTTTCTTGCCAAAGCAAACAATAGCTCTCATGCAGAGAATTCCCCATCTTCTAGAAATGGTGGAAAGCTGCAGCCCGTGATTTCCTTCCACCTCCTAAAAGCTGCTATGGCCCCAAGCAGACTTGCACGGGGAATGGAAAGGAGGTTTGCCAGAGTTAGCAGCCGGCTTGTTATTTCAAAGCACTTCTCCCTTTGGGATTCTGTCCCCCCAGCTGTCCCCCGCTGGACGTAGAGCTCGCAGACCTGGGTTTAAGTGACAACTCAGCTGCTCGCTAAGACGGCGACCTTCGGCAAGGCGCTTTAATCCACAAACCTCATTTTCTTCATCAGAGCTGGAGAATAACTCTGCCAACTCCATGTGTTTGTGACGAGACTCAAGTAACAATAAGGAACAGGAGAGTGCTTGGTGAATCGACTGTGACACACTCATGTCAAGGGCTATGACTGTTTTATTAGTACAGTCATGACATTATCATTACCATTATCACTGTCACAACAATCTGTTTAAGGCAAAACCACCAGGTTTGTTTCCAGACCTAGAGTTAAAACCTGGCTCTGCCATTTATGGGCTGTGTAACCTTGCACAAATTATTAAATTCCTCTTTGTCCTAATCTCGTTGGTAAAAAATGGGAATAGCACCATCTAAATCATAGGACCATTGGGAAGTTTGAAAGACATAGCATAGGTAAGTGTCTGCTTCGTGGCAAGTCAGTCCCTCTTCTTTCTACCCTTTATTAATTCCCTAAAACGTTATTTCCGTGTTTATTAAGCACCTATTATATGCCATATCTTGTACCAAGTGCCCAGGATGCATGAGATAAAGATTTGAGGAACGCGGGGCACCTGGGTGGCTCGGTCGGTTAAGCGGCTGACTCTTGATTTTGGCTCAGGTCATGATCTTGCAGTTTGTGGGTTTGAGCCTCATGTCGGACTCTGCCTGCTGGGGATTCTTCCTCTCCCTTTCCCTCTGCCCCACCTCTGCTCACTCTCTATCACTTCCTCTCTCAAAAATAATAGATAAACATTGAAAAAAAAAGATTTGAAGAATGCATTGTATGGCAAGGGTGGCAGAAGGACTACAGTAACTCAGTGAGCCGAGTGGTTTGTACAGCCAGCTGGGAGAGAGCAGATTAATCCTGTCTAGGAGCTCGGGATGGCACTTGACCCAGGCCTTGAAAATGTGCCCAGGATTTTGCCAAGGCAGAGAAGCCAGGTGAAGGCATTTCAAGCAGAGAGACTTTGAAAGCACAGAAGTCTATCATGTATCAGTGGCAGGAGGTGAGGCAAGAGGAGAGTGGGACCAGATCAAGGGCACCCACATGAATGATGTGAAGGAGTTGGCTTGGGTGTGGGTGCACAGGGAACCCCCTTATACGCAGCAGGGTGACATAGACTTGTGGTTTAGCATAGCTGCCTGCAGTATAAAGAACGTCCGGACTGAGGCAGAGGGTGGGGGGTAGGATGAGGATAAAGCAACAAGGTCAGTCAAGAGGGATGGAAATAATTCAGAAGACAGATAAGGCTCAAACTGGGGAACCGGCAGTGGGGAAGGAGAGGTTTGGATTTGGTAAAGATTTGGTTTTGTGAAAGAAAGAAGTAGGAGTTGACTCGGTGTCTGGCTTGGGATAAAGGGAGAGTGGGAATGCCGTGAACCCAGAGAGGGGACAAAATGGGCCCAAATGATCCCCAACGGTGCCTTCTTCAGATCACAGAGAAGAAGCCAGGAATGGGCTTGAGTCTGTGACCAGCTCGTCAGGCAACTCTGATCAGGCATGAGATCAAGGGACCAATATCTTCAACTCCCTTGAAGGTTGAAAATTTTAAAAAGACTTCCTTTATTGCCAGTATGTATGTTTTGGAGGCCCCTCAACAAAATGGTGCCACTGTGATTATTTGGAACAATACACACATAACTATTATACTATCTTATAACAACTTTACAGCTCCAACCACCATATTACATGCTATAATGTGGTAGAATTATAAATATTTAGTTACTTAAATATTAATGGAATCACAGGTGATTTTTTATTTTATTTTGTTTTTTAGCTTTTCTGTGTTTTCTGAATCTCTTCTCATGAACATACATTATTTTTATGATGATAAAAAATAAATATTAGCCCAATAAAAAAAATGAGCAAAAGATTTTGAATAAACACAAAAGAGGATATCCAAGTAGCCACTAAACATATGAAAAGGTGCCCAACTTCATTAGACATCTGGAAAGTTCCACTGAAAATCACAATGTAATGTCATGACACACACAGCCAAATGGTACAATAAAAAAAAAGGAAAGTATCACGTGTTGGCATGGATACGTATAGAACAAATGTAACTCTCATACGTTGCTAGTAAAGAATAAATTCATAGCATCACTTTGCAAAACTGTTTGGCAGTATGTTATTTACACTGCTGTGGAACACATGCAAACCATATGACTTAGCAATTCCACCCCTAAGTATAAACCCAAGAGAAATTCACGCATATGTTCGCCAAAAGATATGCACAGGAGTGTTCACACTAGAACTGTTTGCGATCCTACCAATCTGGAAAGTATCCCAAGTGCCCATCAATAGTAAAATAGGTAAATAAATGATGGCACATGAACACAATGCAATATTATAGAGCCACAAGAATGAGAATTCTGCGTGCGACAGGAATGATTCTCAAGGACATAATTTTGAACGAAAAAAGACATTTTTCTATGAAGCAAAATCAGCCTATGCTCTTTGAAGTCTGCACGGTGGTTTCCCTTCTAGGTATAACTAAAAGAAGGCCTGAGGACTGCGGATGGGACTAGCCACGTTTTGTTTTTTAATATGCGCGCTGATTATACACGTGTGTTTCTGAGAATTCATTGAGTTGTATGGTACATACTCTTTGGTGTAGATATATTATGCTTACGTAAAGAGTTAAAGTGTAAAATTTCAGCCTAAAAATCAACCTAGCGACAGTTGCAGAAATGAGGGACTGGTGATGTAGCTGAGTACTGAGGGAGACTCCCTCTGCTTTTCTTAGCCTGGAGCTGGCATCTAAAGGTGATGGTAGGAGGGTAGAGTCAGGTGCCGGGAACCATAACGCAGATGGAAGACATCTGCTCCAGCATTTCTACCTCCGCTGAGCCCCAGGGTCTGAGAAAATCCACCTCTTCTGACCAAGTACAAGAACAAGTGTTTGAGGGGCGCCTGGGTAGCGCAGTCGGTTAAGCGTCCGACTTCAGCCAGGTCATGATCTCGCGGTCCGGGAGTTCGAGCCCGGCGTCAGGCTCTGGGCTGATGGCTCAGAGCCTGGAGCCTGTTTCCGATTCTGTGTCTCCCTCTCTCTCTGCCCCTCCCCCGTTCATGCTCTGTCTCTCTCTGTCCCAAAAATAAACGTTGAAAAAAAAAATTAAAAAAAAAAAAAAAAAAAAAGAACAAGTGTTTGATATTTGGAATGAAGCGGTGATATTACTACAGGTCCTAAAGAACCAATAGGACAGGAAGCTATTATAAACAACCTTATGCCAATACATTTGAAACTGTAGGTGTAATGGACATGTTTCCAAAGAACACAACTTGCTAAAACGAACACAGGAGAAAGAGAAAATAGAAATAGTTCTACCTTTGATGGAGAAATCAAATCTATTATTAAAAATGTTCACACACACAAAAAAACATACACATGCTTCAGGTCTAGACGGCTTCTGTGGTAAAAGCTGCTAAATTTAAGAAAGCAATAGCAGCAATTTTACAAAAAATTTCCCGGAGATTTTATTTTTTTTATTTTGTTAAAGTTTATTTTTGAGAGAGAGCAAGTGGGGTAGGGTCTCCTCCAAGAAAGGGAAAAGAGAGACTCCCAAGCAGGCTCCACGCAGTCAGCACAGAGCCCAACGCAGGGCTTGAATTCATGAAATCAGGTCACGAGCCGAGCCAAAATCAAGAGACGCTTAATCGACTGAGCCACCGAGGCGCCGTTTCCAGAGATTTTAAAAAGAGGGAATACTGTCAGGGTGCCTGGGTGGCTCAGTCAGTTGAGTGTCCAACTTCAGCTCAGGTCATGATCTTGCGGTTTGTGGGTTCGAACCCTGTGTCGGGCTCTGTGCTGACAGCTCAGAGCCTGGAGCCTGCTTTGAATTCTGTGTCTCTCCATCTCTTGGCCCCTCTCCTGCTTATGCTCTGTGTCTCTCTGTCTCTCAATAATAAATAAATGTTAAAGAAAAAATTTTTTTAAAAAGAAGGAATACTTTCCAATTCCTTTAAGAGGTTAGCAAACATTGACACTAAAAACCGACAAGGATATTACAAGAAAAGTCTAAATCAATCTCACTCACAAACCTAGAAACAAAAATCCTAACATAATATCATCCTCAGCATAATATCTTCAAGCAAAATTCAGGAATATGTTTTGGAGACCATTAAGTGTGAGAAAGATTTCTTACAAAAATGCAAGGTTGGCTGAATAATTGAAAACAATTTAATCAATGTTATTAATAGAATAAAGAAGAAATTTAATATGATCCTCTCAGTAGAAGTGGGAAGAACAATTAGTAGAATCTATTATCTATTGATGATAAAAGTCCTGAGCAAAATTAAAATAGAATTATTTTATGAGAAAGGTAACTGGAAAAAACAGAAAACATCATTTTTCCACAATGTTATTACTATGTAATTGACAATATTCCCTATGCTGTATCTTTTGTGACTTACTCATTCCATAATTGGAAGCATGTACCTTCCTCTCCCCTTCACCCATTTGCCCGGCCCCCCCCCCCCCATCCCGGCAGCCATCAGTTTTGTTCTCCATGTTGATGGGTCTGCAAACATCATTCTTAATGGGGAATACTGAAGCTTTCCCTTTGAAGAGAGAAAGAAGACAGCGATATACCTTCTGTTCAAAGTTGTTCTACAAATTCTAGCCAGTGCAATAAAAAAATGTTAACGATTATAATGAGATAACTAAAATTGTCAACATTTGCATATATTATTTTGTCTAAAGAAAGTCCAAAAGAATATACAGATATGTAATCAGAATTTTAAAATGATTCAGCAAGGCTGCTGGATACAAGGTCAAAATACAAAAACCAAGTAGGTTTGCATAATATCAACAAAGAGTTAGAATATGAATTATTCTTTAGATAATTATAATGCATTCATAATAACATCAGCAAATATAAAATACTTAGGAATAAATCTAATGAAAGATATGAAAGACTTCTGCATGTACACCAAGACAAAAACAAAAGCAAACAAACAGAAAAATTCCCCGTAGAATATTATTAAAAAAAAGATCTAAATTCATTGAGACATTAACATATATATAGATATATCTATTAATGTATATGTTAATGTCCCAATGAGTTTAGATCTTTTTAAAATTAATATATGCAATTATATGTATGCAATTATGTATGTGTAATTATATATATATATATATATATATATATATATATATATATACACAATTATATATATGCCCCATATATATGGGACTCTATCTATCTATCTATTTATCTATATGTAATTTCTAAGGACTAAAAACTAAATATTGCAAAGATACTAATTATCCCCAGTTTAGCTATATATTCAATTCAATCCCAATCAAAATGTCAATGAATTTTCCTTTCTTCCTTTTTTTCCTTTTGAAATTGAAAATCTTATTCAAAATTCATTTGGAAGTGCAAAAGGTCAAGAAACTGACATTCTTAACCAAGAACAAAAAGGTAGAAGGACATATCATTAAGCTACAATAATTAAGGCAGTGTGATATTAGCTCAAAGATAGTCAAATAGACCAGTGAAGCAGAAGAGAATCCAGAAAAGACCATCCAAACGGACATTGGGTCTGACATTGGAGGATAGTGGAGATAGGGCCATCTTTTCTACAAATGGTGTTGGAGCACTTGCACGTGCATATGGAACACAATAAAACTTGATCTTTACACCAGAGCATATACAAAAATCAATTTCAGGTGGTTTGTATATTTAAAAGTGAAAGGCAGCACCACACAGCTTCCATATGACAATCTCTATGAACCCGGGAGAAAAAAAAAGAATTCTTAGGAAGGAAACAAAAACACTAACCATGAAGGAAAAAAACAGATAAACTGGACTACATGAAAGTTAGGAACTTCTATTCCAAAGATCCATTAAGAGGAAAAAGTCAGGTGCAAAGCCAGGGACGTTATTCGTAATCCACCTAAACTGACAAATGACTCAATCCTATATATATATATATATATTTGTATAAACTCTTACAAGTTAATACAAAAAGACAGACAATCCAATAGAAAAATGGGTGAGAGAGGTGCTTATAACAAATGGCCAGTTGACATATGAAAATGATCAACCTCATTAGTGATCAAGGAAAAATAAAGACTAAGACCTCAATGAAATACCCACCAGAATAATTAAAATTACAAAGATTGTCAACAGCAAATGTTGCCAAGGATGTCGAGCAACTGGAACATTGTTGATGGGACTGTATGTCAGTAGAATTACTTAGAAAACAGCTTTGTATTATCTCCTAAACTTAAACTCTACAACATAGCAGCTTCAGTCTCAGGTATAGACCCAGCAGAAATATACACATGTGCATCAAAGTACATGCACAAGAATGTTGATAGTGACCTTAATCATAATACCCCCAAACTGGAAGCAGTGCAAATGCCACTAACAGTAGACTACTAGATAAATGAATTTGTGTATTTGTACAATGGTACACTATACAGCACTGAAAACAAACAAATGACAGCTGCTTGTAATAACACGGATGAGTCTCACATATATGATATTGATCAAATAAGTCAAACACAGGGGCACCTGGAGTCGGTTAGGCACCCAAATTCGCCTCAGGTCATGATCTCACAGTTTGTGAGTTTGAGCCCCGCATCGGGCTCACTGCTGTCAGTGCAGAACCCGCTTCGGATCCTCTGTCTCCCGTTCTCTCTGCACCACCCCCCCCCCACTCTCATGTGCTCTCTCTGTCTCAAAACTAAATAAATTAAAAAATAGTAAGTCAAACATAGAATAATATACAGTATGAGCCCATTGATACAAAGTCCAAAAATGGGCAGTACTAATCAAGAATATTAGAAGCCAGGATAAGAGTAACCTTTGGAAAGGAGAGAAAGGGTAATGATAAGGAGGAGGAGGTGGGAAGGGGCTTTTGGAGTGCTAGAGATGTTTCACCTCTCAGTCTAGGTGATGGCTTCACAGGGGTTCGTTTTAGGATAATTTATGGAGCTATAGTTACATGTTTTGTATATATTTCTTTATAAGTGTTAGACTTCAATTTAAAAAAAAAAATAAAGAAAAATAAGCATAAATATACATACCGAACTTGAAATCGTTTAAGCCCTGGACTACCTCGGTAGATTGGGAAGGAAATGTTAATGGGGTTTTGTGAGGAAAGGATAAATTAACAAAAACAGAGGGCAGGGGGATACTTCAAATAGCAAATGCCCAGAAAATGAAACTCCTGTTTCACAAAGTCAACACTCAACCTCTTTTTTTTTTAAGTCTTCATAAATCATGCAAAGCAGGCTTCTTGCGTATGCAGCTCCATACTAAAATTACTACATCCACACATGCATGTGTCCTCCGTTTGAAAGTAAACAAGTCTCAGCCAAGGCAACGTTGTAAAAGTTTACAGGGGATTTCTTTGGTTGCCAGTTTCTTTCTTCAGCTTTTGGTGTATTTTAAAAATCACTGGGCTTGCAGTCAGCACCTTAGGTCCAAGTACAGAAAGTCTCCAACTCAAGGATGGTTGGTGCAAAATCAATATGAATTTGGTAGAAGCCACGCTTCAAATTTTAAATTGTGATCTTTTCCCCAGGCTCAGGATATGTGACACTATCTTCTGTATGATCTGGGCAGTGCCAGTAAGCCACGGGGTCAGGAGTGTCAATGACCCACCCGCTGACCTGAGGATCATTTTGCACCCATACGTCCCTGCCATTTGTCAGTTTCAGTACAGCAGCCAACTGAATACATGAGCGATTCGACACTTCCTTATACAACAGGCTTCCTGTTCAGTGATTTTGCCCAGCTGTAGGCTGATGTGAGGGGTCTGAGCACATTTAAGGTGGGCTTGGCTGAGCCATCAGGTTCACTAAGTTAGGTGTTTTAAATGCATTTGCAATTTATATTTTCAAATGGTGTTGTATTTATCAGGGTGTAACCCCATGGTTGAAGTTCTGTACAAATTAAACATCTACAGCTTGGTAGCCAATGGCCCTAGGAATGGCTACTTGACATGTCTGAGCCTCAGTTTCCTTTTATGTGTGATGATAAGAATGCAAATGTCTGTCTCCCAGAGTTGTGACTAGTAAGTGATGCAAAGTGTTCACCACACACACACACACACACACACCCACACACACACACACTTCAAACCTTAAGGTGTTGTGTACCTGGAAGGGATTGCTCCCTCCTTGGCTTCCATCTCCTTGGCAACCCCCATTTCAGGTGTCAATATAATCTGCTCTTTTAACCCCCTTCCCTGTATCATACCAGGAAAGAATCTGATATTAGTAATTTATATTCCAAGGACTGATTGATTATTCTCCGACTGGAGCTCAGCCAGCCGTTTGCATTTTATGTCTTTTATCCCTAATTGTGGCGTGAAAGACTTTTTCCCTTGTTAAAAGAATCTGAGACATCAGCAAGAAGGTGGAGAGCTCCGGGGGCAGGGGGAGCGGGAGCTTGAAATCATATTAGCCAGATTCTGCTGGTTCTGAAGGTGAATTTGATTTAGCCCTTTCCAAGTGCCTTTTATTTTTCTGGAGATGGAGTGGAGGAGGAGTACAAGGGTGTGTCCCACTACATGGCCCCTGTTCTGCTATATTGGCGTGGGGAGAAGGCAGAACAGCCACCGGAGGCTGTGGACATCCCAAGCTCTGGGGAGGGTAAAAGAGATTTAATCCCTTGGCCACTATCTTTAGGACTCCAGGCCTGCCTTCCTGGCACCCCTCCCCCATCAACTTTCTGCTTTGGGCTGGGCTCTGCTCTGTCTCCTGGTGCTCCTGACCTTGGCCTAATCCCTTTGTCCCAAGTCACCATGTTGATTTTCAGCTTGCTTCTATTTCTCTTTTCAAGATCGTTCATACCTTAATCCTTTCATCTGGCATCCCAACATATACTCCTAGACTTTAATTATGAATTATGGCTACAATGTTGGAAGGAAGGAAGGAAGGAAGGAAGGAAGGAAGGAAGGAAGGAAGGA
>NW_024412402.1:8234492-8250556 GCF_014898765.1 Herpailurus yagouaroundi | reverse complement strand
GGAAGGAAGGAAGGAAGGAAGGAAGGAAGGAAGGAAGGAAGGAAGGAAGGAAATGTGTTTTCCGCAATGTTTTTTTCTTGGTTAGCAAAGATGGTGCTGCCCTGAACATGTTAAAAGGAAAAGGAGGTTGAGAAAAATATAAGAAATTGGAGAGAAACTGGCAGAATAAAGGAGGCAAACTGTTAAGTGCCCAAGGACAGCAGAAAGGAGAGTATTATCGAGAAAACCCAACTACAGTAGAGAGAGGGGAAATCTCAAGATCTTATCTAGACCAACAAAAAGTGCCTGAAGACATGACTTTGATAAATAGGCTCTGACTGAAACCTGGGAAGAACAGTCTCTAAGATGGGATTCCAGAGGCTGCGAAGGGAGCCCTTTGACTCAGAATCGAGAAGCGGAACTTGAGCAGCCAGCAAGCAATGACTGAGGTAACCAGACGCTGAGCTAAAGGAATGTCCTGGGCACGAAATACAGCAAACGAACTTGCTGAGAACCTGGCGTCAGGCACGAGGCGGTGCACCCGAAGGGACATACCTCCGTGCTGCTCTGCCTTGAGAGGAGCCCTGCTGCCTTGATGTGCTCTTGCCCAGAAGTGGTCCAGCAGTCAGGAGGCTGAGGAAGCTGGCAGCTAGCCTCCAGGACAGGGGCACCAGGTGGGGGCGGGGGGTGGGGGGGAGGGATGCCTGATCCCCTGGGAGGTAGAAGACCATGAACTATTTACGCAGGTAGTTTTCTGCTTTGTTATTGGAGCAGATGGCTGTTTGTTATTTAATGGGGAAATGTTCCAGGTGTATGCATCCCAGGAAGTACCCTGGAAATTCACATTTCCTCTACTCCCTCCCACATCCTTTATCTCTCTTTGCTCCCCATCTTCCCTTCCCAGCTTACCCTGACCACCTAGGCCTCATCTCCTGGCTCAGGCTTCCTCATCTCCCCTCCTCTTCAGGATGTAGGAATTAGAGGCTCCTTTCCCAAATCATCATGTTGGAAGGGAATGGCTTCTTGCCACATTCACATTAAAATTTGAAGATGGGGAAGAAGAAGAGGGGGAAAAAAGGAGCTAAATTAGCAATGTTCACTCAGCGTGATTTTGCTTTAATCCGGGCCTGTGAGCTTGACAGGGCTCAGAATAAACGAAAGCAGATGTGTCCATCACGCCAGCAGATACGTTACTACTAATCCCAGACAAGACGGCAAAAACACATCACGCCTGGCCCCCACACTGTTTCCGTCTTAATCCGCCTCTAATTGCGCTGGGCACGTCGCCTGCACACCTCTGTCCTCCCAGGCAGTGCCCTGTGCTCCTCGGTTTCCACTCCTGCCCTGGGCTAAGCCAATGTCAAAGTGGCTCTTTTTGCTGGAGCAGGGGTAGGGCAGCCCACGGAGTCTAGGGCTTGTGTGTTGTTGGAGAAGAGGAAAGTAGAGGAAGAGTGGTTGGAAGAGACCCAGCTGAGCATCACCAGGTGGGGTCCTGGTGCCAGGCCTCGCCCTGAGCAGCCAGACAGGGTTAGATGAGATGGTTTATGGGAAAGTAACTAATCTAGTTCCTGACACAGAGTAAACTCAGTAAATGTATTGCTAAGTATTTATATTAAGAGAAATGAAAACGTATATCCACAAGAAAGTTTGTACATGAATGTTTATAGCTGTTTTATTCATAATAGCAAAAAATGAAAGTAACCTGAATGATTATCGATAGGTAAATTATTATGGTATATAGTATATTATAAGATACACACACACACACACACACACACACACACACACTGGGATACTGCTCAGCAATAAAAAGGAACAAGCTTCTGATAGACACAACAATATAGATAATCTCAGAGATAGGCCAAGCAAAAAAAAAAAAAAAAAAAAAAAAGACACAAAATGATACAAAAGAACAGGCAAAAATTATCTACAGATATAAAGCAGATTAGTGGTCTTCCAGATCCAGAGGAACTGTGTTTGTTTTATTATTAACTGGTTCATTGATTTTTTTTAGGTTAATAATAATAATAATAATATAGATTTCCTAGTTTTCCTCTTTTTGGTTTTTGATTGCATTGGTTTACGGTTGCAATGACCCCTCCGATGTATATAAAGCTCTATTCCGCTCATTTCTTCATCTCTGTCTCAGCAATGGTCAGTTCTGTTTGGTTACCTTGAACTTTCATTCATAGGCCTTATCGTGTATCTAGTGACTGTTTACCAATATTTGGGAGTGAAGAACTCTGTCCAGTAGTGTCCAATGTGGGTTTCATGAGCCCGACCCCCACATCCATAGTTGGGCACTAGGAAGACAGTTGCAAATGTGGACGGGCAGGGTTCTTTTATCAGCTCTTTAGAGGCCAAGCTTCTATAGGCACAGGCATTGATTTCACTTCTGAGGATAACTGGACCAGAGCTGTGAGGAGCCGTAGGTACTGAGCAAGAATTGTCTAAGGCCATGCAGAAAAAAACTAGAGCAGAATGTTCTCAGGTATCTTTCTATTTCATCTGCTGATAGCCTGGCCCAAGTTGGTTATGCTTCCATGTTGATTGGAATGGAGCAAAGAGAGTGCAAGGAATGTGGGCAGTTGGCCTGTTCTGACATCTTGGACAGCCCAGAACTTCTTAAGTGCCAGTTGCTGACTCCAGCACATCAGATTTTATCTGAAAGCCAGTTGGGCTGAGTTTGGTGGTTTTGGACTTGGGCTGGGACAACTGGGGCTGTGGGTAACCAACACCACAGAGGGGTGCCAGAGGGGTGTGAGAAGAAGCGCTAAGCTTAGAATAGTCTAGGGTGTGTCCTTGGTTTGCAAAGTCATTGGAAAAAATAGCCATGGTAAATGGACTGAGCCTAGAATTTGCATCTAGCCTGCTGTGTTTCAGGGGTGGGGCTGGGGATAGTTGGCTTTCCTCTTTACTGAAGTCTATTCAACTACATAATGAAGTTGGGAAAAATTTGGGGGGTGGGAAGACTGAGCCATAGCTATTCCTTCCTTTCTTGCATATTCAGGCACAAATGAGTTTGCAGGGTCCTGATCCTTTGAGGTCTTTACAAGTTACCATGAACAGTTAGCATGTTGATGTCTGCCAAGGGCCTTCTTTACTATTTTGTGAGATTCCCTTATTGTATTTAGTCTCATGGTAAAGCTGGGCTTCACCTCTCTCCCACTAGGGAGGCCACAAAGACCCAGTCCTCCTTGTGTCCATTCCTGGGTAGCCACAGCATCAACAAATGAACAGGCTCAGCAAAGCAGAGGCTTCTGTCTTGGCATTTGACATTTGAGTGAGCAGCAATATAATGATGGAGAAGTCTCAATTCTTTCCTGAAGTTAGCAATGATGCAGCAGTAGAGACAACAATAACATCCTGGCCAGACTTTCCCTACAGAATGGTTACCGTGCTTCCTTTTCCTTGGCCCACTTGAGGGACCTCCGTTCTTGTTTGTTATTCCAGCCTGCTTCTGTCAATTCTGACAACTTTCTTTCTTTTTTTTTTTTATTTTTTTTTAACGTTTATTTATTTTTGAGACAGAGAGAGACAGAGCATGAACAGGGAAGGAGCAGAGAGAGAGAGAGACACAGAATCTGAAACAGGCTCCAGGCTTTGAGCTGTCAGCACAGAGCCCGACGCGGGGCTCGAACTCACGGACTGTGAGATCTTGACCTGAGCCGAAGTTGGACACTTAACCGACCAAGCCACCCAGGCGCCCCTCTTTTTTTTTTTTTAAGTGTATTTATTTTTGAGAGAGAGAGAGACAGTGTGAGCATGGGCAGGGGAGGGGCAGAGAAAGAGGGAGAGACACAGAACTCAAAGTGGGCTCCAGGCTTCATGCTATCAGCACAGAGCCCGATGTGGGGCTCAAACTCACAAAGTGTGAGATCATGACCTGAGCCGAAGTCGGATGCTTAACCAACCGAGCCACCCAGGAGCCCCTATTCTGACAACTTTCTAATACAAACTTATATTGTTCAGATAGCGAAAATTAGGTTCTATTTCTCACAAATGAAAGTATACCAACTGAAAAGAATCCCACTTTCAAATTGAGAGGCAGCAAAACACAGTGGTTAAAAACGTGGACTCAGGAGCTAGACTACCTGGATTCGAATCCCCAGCTTTGCCACTCACAAGCTGTGTGAACTAGCCTCTGTATGCATCAGTTCCTCATTTCTAAGTGTAGATGATTCATGGTGCCATTCTCATTGCATTGTTTTAATGCTTAAAGAGTTAATACACAAACACCTCTCAGAACAGTCCTGGCACATAGTAAGTACATTGTAATGAACACATCTCCAGTAAAATATGGGGAGGCCTAGGGGTGCTTGGATGACTTTGAGTGTCTGACTCTTGATATTGGCTCAGATCATTATCCCAGGGTCATGGGATGGAACCCTGCATCAGGCTCTATGCTGAGAGTGAGCCTGCTTAAGATTCTCTCTCTGTCTCTCTCTCTCTCTGTCTCTCTCCCTGCCCCTCTCCCCTTCTCATCTCTCTCTCTCTAAATATAAACACACACATACACAAATATATATATATATGCATATATATATATACATGTATATATATATATACATGTATATATACATACGTGTGTGTGTGTGTGTATATATATATATATATATATATATATATATATATATATATTTGGAAGTTTGGATTAGATACCCAACCTAGATGCCTAGATGAGGCAGAAAGCAATCGAAGTTCTATCACTACTCCAGGATAGAATTCTAGTTTATGGTACACAGTAGCAAAATAGTTCATTGAAGTACAGTAAAACCTTGGTTTGCAAGCATAATTCCTTCTGGAAACATGCTTGTAATCCAAAGCACTTGTATATCAAAGGGAATTTCAAGAACCATTGGCTCAGTTGTGATCATGTGACATTCGGCATCACATACTACTTGTACTGCAAGACATCGCTCCTTTATCAAGTTAACATTTATTAGAAACGTTTGCTCATCTTGTGGAACACTCTCAGAACAAGTTACTCACAACCTAAGGTTGTACTGTGTTACCTCTAATCGTCTGGAATAAAGTGCTCGTCGAGGGCAAGGCCCGGCAGCATGTTGTTTCTGCAAGTTCAAGGACTTCAGGATAAGGAAGTCACTTATCTTGGCATTTGATGATTCTTTTTAAAGAAAATGATGCACCTAAACCTCTGAATTCTCTGGCTTTTTATGAGGGATATGAAAGAATCTCTTTTTTGGTCACATCTTTAGGATTAAGATAGGTAAAAGCCAGCTTCATCAGAGAGATTTTTTTTTTCCCCTTCAGATTCCCAAATTATGACATCTGTTGAATTAACCAGTTTGTTCCTTCAGTTGGGCGCCTGCTCAGGAAAGAAGAGGACATTGAAACCCTGGATTAGATACATGTGGCAGAATTTGGTGGCATCTTGGTACCCAGGACCCCTACCTATCCCTGAGCTTCCCATGCACCTGGAAACAATCTTCCTGTGCCCATGTCCGAGAGAGCTACCTTACAATAATAAGCCAATTTCCCTTTTGATCTACCCTCTCTACCTCTCCCCCAGGCCCTTCTTTCCTCCAAACGTGTAATTAAATTAAATCCCAGCATACTCAAAGGAGAAAAAAACAAATCAAATCAAGGAAGAGAGAAATTTACCCCAAAATAATTGCAGGACTTTTTAAATTTATATCTGCAAAAAGTCTTTGGAATGTGTGTGGGAATGAATTTAGAGGGTCCTCATCAAACGGGACAAAACATAACGTTATATGGGACTGACGTTTTGATAAGGATGAACTTACCAGACATCCCCGTTTTTTGTGTGCTTGCTGGTATGGAATGTAATAGTTTGAGGAACTAGTTAATATATACCAGTGTTCAGTGTCGACCATCACTAAATAAAACTGGGACATACCGGAAACATTTTGGCCTAAGGTAGATAAGGAATTTTAATTTGGGAGGGTTTAGGAAGTCTCAAGTAGATTAATCACAGTGCACCCACTCACTCCCTCAGTTGCTGGAGAGAGTCCAGAGAAATCTCCCCTCATAGATTTTGGTGAAGGAAGTGATGGCATCTTCGAGAAACACTTTGGTGGCTGTTCTATGCAGTCCAGGGATGGTAAGGAAGGTGCTGTAGTTAATATGGTCTCCCTGATTTCAATGTGATGGAAATATTCCAGGATAGGAAAAAAAACCAAAAAAAGCAAGCAGAGAACTTAATTGGCGGAGGCAGAATGAGCTTGATTGCTGTAACAGAAAGAAGTATCATCATGGTAAATAGAACGGTCTAACCCACGCGATCACTGATGGTGGTTGATTGCTCATGGGGTCCTTTGACTGTAAGGATTGGGTCCCTAATGAATTAGGATATGCTGTGCTAATAAAATGACCCCCACCTGCCAGTGGCTTAGCACTTAAAAGTTTATTTCTCATTTACACAAAGTCTGGTACAGGCCTGAGTGACTCTCTAGGGCTATTGATCATGCAGTGACTTAGAGACAGAGCCTGCTTCACTCTTGTAATCTGATTTCACAGTTTCCATGGTAAGGAAAGAGACTACATGGGGAACTAACATCTGCTCTTCTAGGCCTCAGCCAGAAGTTACACATGTTAACTTCTGCTCACAGCCCATTGAACAGATCTGATCTTGGGGCACCACCCAGCTACAAGAGGGCAGGGAAATGGATCGACCAGGTAGAGTATTTGTGAGCATTACTTTCTCTGCCAGACCTACAAAAATGAATGTAACTGAATAAGCAGAGGCCTTACTTCTTGTTAGAGTGGTCACAACCTTTCACCCCTATACTCCTAAACTCAAGTTCGAAGACACCAAAACTCTTCAGTGAAAGGGACTCTGGATATACTTGAAGAAAGAGCCTATTACAAATGTGAAGTGCATACTTAAAATCTTCCTCCTATCCTTCTTCAAAGGTACTTGTGGATATTTGCCATATGAGAAAGGTACCTATCTAAAGCTTTTATATATATTAGACATCAAGTATAAATGTATACTATTGCTTGGATACTCAGAACACCACAGTTACCTAACAGTCAGAATGGAGACTTATGCAAGACAAGTGACAGACTTTTGACCTAAGTCACTTCATGGTAATGGACCAATGGGAATCAAAACCTATGTCAATTAATGGAATAAATATACCCAGCAACAATCCTCTTTTAGTCTCCTTTACCAATGAAGGAAGGGACATCATGGCAAGAAGGGACAAGAGGAAGTGTCTACACTATCTGCTTCCTACTGGAGTAATACATCAAAATAGAAACCACATCCTTATGGAAATCATGGAAGTCAGTGTCATCAACAAATATTTGGAAAAATGCAGGAGCAATGACTACAATTCACAGACCCATTTGGTTCTTTGGTTTTATCCTGCCAAGGGTAGATGAACTTGGAAAATGGCAGTGGATGTTGTGAGCTTAAAAATGTATAACTCTAACTGCAGATGCTTTTCCTCTCATGGTCTCCTTATTAGAACAAATCACTACAGCCCTTGGTATTGAGTATGGAGTTATTAATCTGACAAGGGCTTTTTTTTCTCTGCAATTTCCAACAAATGGAGGACACTGGAAGCAATTTTCTCAGTTGATGGGACAAGTATACACTTTTATGACTTTCTCAGAAATGTCTTAACTCTCCTTTGACCAGTACATCTCATTTTCCACTTTGCCTGGAAAGAGAGAAGAATTGAGTTACAGATTTGGATGTTTGCTAATAGTTTAGCCAAATAGTTAGGGAGTTGGAAAGAGCCAAGTTTGACAATTGGTGGGATAATATTGTGTCCCATGTAACTAACCACTGAAGTTTCCCACTGCAGAGAATTAGCTAAACCTCAGTCAGCTTTCTTCTCCAGCCATTGCCATTGCAGTGCCTACTTGTGGTAGACAAAATGATGCCCCCCCCCCACCCCGCCCCAGAGATACCCATGCCTTAATCCCTGGAGCCTGCAAATACATTATGTTACTTAGCAAAAAGTACTTTGCAGGTGTGGTTAAGGTTTTAGATCTTGAGATGGGAAGATTATCCCGTATTATCCTGGTAGACCCAATCTAATAAAATGAGTTTCCTTAAATGTGGAGAATACTTCCTGGATGAAGAGTCTGAGTGATGCAACGGAAGAGGCAGGAGAGATTGAAAGTGTGGAACGAACTCAACCCACAATTGCTGGCTTTGAAGATGGATAATTAATTAGGGGATAAGCTAAGGAATGCAAAGGCCTCTAAATGCTGAGAACAGCCCTCAGTTGACAACCAGCAAGGAAGTGAGGACCTCATTCCTACAACCTCCAGGAATTGAATTCTGTCAACAGCAAAGAAATGGATTCTCCCCAGAGCCTCTAGAAAGAAACGCAGCACTGCTGACACTCATTTTAGTGATGTGAGATCCATGTCAGACTTCTGACCTACAGAACTGTGAGATTACAAGTGTGTGTTATTCTAAGACCTCATATTCGTGGTCATTTTTTATGGCAGCAATTGAAAACTAAAACGTTGCTCAAATTCTCATGAACAAAGCAAGTGTGTGTTGGGATTCTATTCTTTGGCACATAGTCTATGTTCTGAATAAGTGAACAATATAACAGTACTATTTCACACATGAAACCCCAGGTCCGTGTAACCATGTAAAAAGAAGCTGGTAGGAACAGAGACTAAGAATAAGGACTGTTCCTCCTCCGTTTGTAGAAGTGACAACCCTGTCATATGGTGGAGTATCGTATCTCAAGGTGACTGTAGAGCCTCATGTTGGTGGGTCAATGGCACTGCACCCTTCCATTATGATTTACAGAAAAGAATGAAGGCAATGGGCCAACCCCTATGGGATTCATTGTCCAGTCATGTCCTGTCACCCAGAAATAGCCCGATAGAACAAGGATATGGACTTTTGTAAAAAAATCTGTGCCAGTCATGGAATAATCTTGGGAGATTGGACTACACTGTGCTGTGAATAAGCAACAACTTCATGATGCTATTTCCCCTACTAATGTAATCCTAGGTGCAAAACGGAAGTGAAAGGGTGTGAGCTGGGGGTGGTGAGGGGTTGTGCAAGGCTCACTGTTCTACCTAGTGATCTCCTGGATTGTTCTTAGCTTGTTTTCTGTCCTTGTGACTCCCTTGTTTAACACTCAGAGGTAGTAGCTAAGAACACACACTTAACGTGCGAGGCATTGTGCTGTATGATTTACATGGAATAACTCATTTAGTCATCATGACAACCCTGTGAGTAAAGTGCTGTGTTGTTTCATTTTTTTACATTATGTACATTTTGTACATTAGGCAACCCAGCTGCAATGACGTAGATGGTGGGGCTGGAATTTGAACACACGCAGTTTACATTCAGTGCTCCTGCCCTGAATCACAGTGCTACATTACCTGTCAGCAGAGGAATGTTTCCAGGGAAGAACACAAAAGTTATTCCACCAAACTGGAAATTGTGATGACCTCCCAGACATTTTGGGGTTCTCGTGTTCCCAAGAGAAGATGCAAAAAGTAATTTTGCAATGTTAGAGGGGATGGTTGATCCCTAGTATCAAGATGAAATAAGGTCACTGCTGCAAAAGAGGAGCAGGGAAGAGAAAGGAAATCAATGCGAGGGCTCTCCTGAGACACCTCTAGTGGTCTCATCTGTAGCCGTGAAAATTTATGAAGGTCTCTGCAGGCAGGGTCAATCGCTCAGTTCCTTCAGAAATGAAGGCGTGCGTCAAGAGCGCCACCACACCCCGAACAGAATCCCAACTAGTGAAGTTGCTAACTAAAGTCAAGGGATAGGGGCTCCTGGGTCACAGTTTGTGAGTTCCAGCCCTGCATCAGTCTCTGTGCTGGCAGTGCAGACAGAGCCTGCTTGGGATTCTCTCTCTTTCTCTCTCTCTCTCTCTCTCTCTCTCTCTCTCTCTCTCTCTCAAAATAAGTAAACTTAAAAAAATAAATTCAAGAGATACACAAAATGGGTAATAGACAAAGGAAATCATAAAAATGAACTACAGGATCATAAGCAGCTATAGAAAGCAACAGAGACAGGCATCCCTGCTTTTTAAAAGTTTGCATCAGGCTACGTTGCTTTGATGAAAGACCTACATTAGTACCTGTTTTCACGAACCTGCAAGAAATCCAGAGAGTTTTTTCACTTTTACAATAAAGGGAAACAGCAAAATTAGCATCCAGTGTTTGTTTTGTGGCTAACACCATAGAGAGAACGGGCACCCCGAGCATGGAGAGTGGCCCTGCCCAGTTCACTCAGGTCAGCATCAAGCCGCCGTAGCTTTGAACTGTGTCTGTGAGCACCTGTGCTTAATCTCGGTTTATTTTGTGCATCCGTTAGCATGATGTGTCCTAAAGCATCAGAAAACCCTAAGTACAAATGTTAAATAGGGCTTTTTTTATGAAGGGAGGACTAGGATGGTTTGTCTAGCTGCAGGCCACTAGAGCTCCCCACTCTGTTGTTTTGCAAAGTAACCAAAATCATGGCTTTCTTATGTCACCCTTTTTGAGATAGTCCTCTTCTGACCTCCTCCCTCACTCTAATGTTTATCAGTGGCTCTATGATTTCTACTTTTATTGTAAATGTTTCCCCTGGTTCTTTGGTGATATCCTCGTTTTTAGATTTCTTTAAATTGGGGAAATTAAGGGAAAAATAAAAACACTTTTGTTTCTGTCACCATCTTCTTTTTAGAAACATACTAGATAAGTACATAGACAATCACCTATGACTCTGAATTCACCTGTCGTCTTGTTACTATGTCATAAGTTGTCCTCCACAATAGAGAGCAGCAGAGAGCCTCCTATGCCCTGCTAAGGAGTTAGGGCTTCATGCTGTGGGCTATTAAGAGGCAATGGATGGTTTTCAAGAGGAAAATGGCAGGACTGGATTTGCAACTTTAAAGATAGTGATCTGTGATGTATGTGATCAATATGGCAGATAGGTGTCCCACGTCCATCCCACCCTCTCTATAGTGGGCCTTCCTGTATGTTAGATGGTAAAATACTAAAAAATACGTTTCCCAGGCTCTTTCAGGTGTATTTTAAGATTTAGGTTCAGGCAATTACATCAACGCATGCAAGATCTAGAAGGCAGAGGTGGGACCACCTCACAGGTGTCTGTTGTCTTCTGCTGGCAAGCAGGGCCGTGACGTATGGCACTTGTGCAACACGTTCCAGAATCCATTCGTTAGCTTCTTGGATGCCAAGATATTGAACATAGGGCATCCCCCCTGCCCCTTTTTTCCCCATATGCTTTAGCAGGATAGATGTGGCTTTTGAGACAACAGTCATGATGGTGGTAATATCCTGATTCCTGGACTTGACCAAAAATGGCATGTCCCAAAAACCAAACATTCTAAGGTTTTTTTTTTGTTTTTTTGTTTGTTTTTTTTTTTTTTCTCAATTCCATACTTCTAAGATTGGGCAGCTTCCAATCCTAGGAAGCACCTTCCCGGGTGGATAAATTCTGCAGGATTTTACAATTATTTCTAGAATCCCAGTCTAAAACATGCTCCTCCAGACTTTTCAGCACTACCCATCTCTCAATATCTTATCTATTTTTTCTTTTTTTTTTTCTTTTTTTTTTTTTTTTTTTGCTTTAAGAGAGATATTATGGTTTTTGTCTCCACAGAGACAAAGTTTCTAGGAAATCAAGAATAGGAGTGTTACAGGAGCAGGATCAGGGTAATCAGGAAAGACTCCATAATCCATAGAGGATGGGCACCACAACTTGAAAGATGGATAGGAATTGAATAGACAGGAGGATGGTGGGCATTTCAAGCTGGGGTGGTCGCTTTTAGCAAGTGCTCAGAGACCAAATTATCATTATTTTTGTGTGGGACAACAAGGAAGCCAGACTAACTGTAAGGAAGGATATGCACAGAGGACCTATAGGGTATAATATTTTAATTTTGGAAATCCTGAATTTATCTTAATAAAGTTGATGCATCTTGTTTCCATGGAAGGGTTAGACATTATGGGGCTCCAGAGCCACCCCTTCTGTGGCACCCCCACCGATAGCAGACAATTCATACCAAACATGACCCTTTTTTGCTATAACCAGACTGTCTTCAAATTCTCACAGAGCTCCAAACAGTTATTAACAGTCAATAGGACTGGACATGAGAAAAAGAATCTACGAGTCGTACCCAGGGTAATGAATGCTCTTCTACAAATACTAACAGTTATAATAAAATACTAACATACTCTGTTTATTTATTCACATAGTTTATTGTAAACACAATTAACAGTCTCATTCTTCTTAGACACAACAATAATGATTCAGCGCTTGAACTCTTAAAAGAGCAACATATAGTTGTCCGTGACTAAATACAGTTTTCAGAAGGCACAAGCAGATTGTGTCAATAGTCTGTCCCCGTGACAGACTCTGAAGTGCCTCTAATTCTTATAAACATTTCCATGCACTGTGTTAAGTTCAAAATAAGTGACACGTGTTTAGCATTACATGTTGTAGAAACTCTAAGATTAATTTCAAAAAGATCAAATAAATCAACACTCAGAGATGCATGTAATTCTTATAAACATTCTTTGCATCCTCATCTCCTGTCACTGCCAACATTTATAAACCGAACCAACTATGGGCTTGCCAGTTCACTGGCTGTAGTGATCCCATGAACACCAGGCCCCACCATTCCCTGGAAAGCATACTTCACCATTGGAAAATGACAGACTTGTCATCCTTGCTGGGGCTTCAGTTCTTGGGATGACAGATGACAAAAATGTATACATATGTATATATATATATACACACACACACATATAGGTATATATATTTACATATCCATATATCCATATATATATATATACACATATGTTTATATATATACACACACATATATATTTATACATATACACATATATATATATTTATACATATACACATATATATGTGTATTTACGTATACATATATATGTGTGTGTATATATATATATGTATATATATATATATATATATATATATATATGTAAAATCCTGCAGAATTTATCCACCTGGGAAGATGCTTCCTAAGATTGGAAGCTTCCCGATCTTACAGGTAAGGAATCAAGAAAAAATCCTAGAACGTTTGGTTTCAGGACATGCCATTTTTGGTAAAGTTCAGGAATTATGATGTTACCATCATTACAATATATATATTATATATTGTATTATATATAATACATACATTTTATATTTTATATCTTATGTATAATATACACACACACAAATATATAAATATATACATATAATGTATATATATTTTTAATGGACTCTGGAGTCGGAGTGACCTTATTCCTAGATATAAAGGGATTGATAAGTCCTAGGAGGGATAATGGAGTCCAGAAAATGAAATTTTAAACTTCTTTGGGAGTAGCCCCACTAAGCGGGAGTGTGGTGACATTTCCTTACAAGGTATCCTGGAGGGTGTGCAATACAGGGATGGAGCCTGTAGAGTGCCAATGCATGAGTCTGAGCGTCTTCTCTGTGGGAGTTATGTGTGAAACCATGTGACCGGCTCCAAAGGAAACAGTTCACAGGGAGAGAAGAGCCTTTGGGGATCTGTGACTGCAACCCCCTCCCACCTCCACCACTATGGCCCTAGACCGTCATCACCCCCCACCCATGGATCAACCCAGCACCCTTCTGCCTGGTGAGCCTGGGTCCATCCTTGCTCTTCCTACAAAGTATTTCCAACACCGAAGCCCCGAGGTAAATCAGATTGTGTCATTCTTGTGTCTTGCTAGAGGCTCTCAGATGGCTTACACATCATTTAGAGCAGTGTTTCTTAAACCAGTGGGTATCAGAATCACCGGAGGGCTCGTGAAAGCACAGATTTCCTCACGGCAGTCTTCACCTCCTTCGATTCTTTGTCCAAACATGCCTCCACCAGAACCTCCCTGACCATCCTGCTTATTAAAACTGCCCATTTTTTCCCACATTAACATCTTATTTCCCATTGATGATTTTTTTCCCATAACACTTACCACTGACATGCCATATTTTACTTATTTACTTACACACTTTTTTGTCTTCTCATCCACCAACTTGCACTAAACCATAAGGCTTCTCAGAATGGGAGGCTTATCAATTTGAAAAATCTGTTTGGTTTGCTATTATATCTCACATCTAGAGGAGGTCCTGGCGCCTAATAGGTGCTCAATATTTGTTTATCAAATAAGTAATGAAGTCCAAGAGACAAAAGGAAAATTTGGGTAAGTTTAAGTTCCGTAGAAGCCAAGCTAGAAAATAATTTCAAAAGGAGATTTCAAGATAAATAATAATATTATGTGCAAGATAAATAATAATATTATGTGCAGCAAAGAGTCTGAGTTAGATGGGACACTGAGTAAATGTCCTTTATACCTAGTACTTTTTGTATCTCATTAAAAAATTGTTCCTTACCTTGAGTTCATGAGGGTACTCTATTTTATCATCTAAAAGCAATATAATTTTTAAATTTATTCTTTTAGTCAGAAGAAAGTGCTAAGAAAAATGTATGGGGAAGTCCCACTCATCCTTCACCCAGCCTCCCTCAATGTCAGCACCTTGCATGGCTGGAGTTCATTATTACAACCAGGAAATTGACGTTACTACAATCTATACAACATATTCAGATTGCACCAGCTTTGCATGCACTCATTTATGTATCTATGCATATGGGTGTGTATTTGTATTACCCTTTACAATGTTATCAAATGTGTAGCTTCATGGAACCACCACCACAATCAGTGTACTTAACCATATCATCATCGCAAGACTCTCTAATGCCCCCCCTTTACAGGTATCCTCCCTCCTTCCATCCTTATCTCTGGGTAACCATGAACCCATTCTGTATCTCTGTAAGTACGCTATTTCATGAATGCTATTTAAATGGAATTATGAAACACATATTCTTTAAACAATGGCTTAAAAAAAAAAACCTCAGTATAATTTCCTTGAGGCTCATCCAAGATGCTACAGTATCAAGTTCACTCCTTTTCACTGCTGATAGTAACCCATGACATGAATGTAACTACAGCTTATTTAATCTTCCATTTAACTAAGGACATTGGGTAGTTACTGGTTTGGGGCTATTACAGATACAGCTGTTCTGAATATTCTTGTACAAGCTTCTGTGTGAAAATGAGTTTTCAGTTCTCTAGAGTAAATGCCTAAATGTAGGGTCCAATGTAAGTCTACTTTTTTGTTTTAAATAAAATGCCAAATTATTTTCCATAGTGGTTGTACCACTTTACATTCCTACCAGCAATATACCTGTGAACCAGTTTCTCTACATCGTTGCCGGTATTTGGTTTACTTTAGCCATTTTGATAGGTGTGTAGTGCTAGCTCATGGTTTTAATTTGCATTTCTCTCCTGGCTAATAATGTCAGACATCATGTTCTTATATGTCATCTGTATATGCTCTTTGAGTAAATGTCTGTTCATGGATTTTGCCCATTTCCTAATTGGATTGTTTTTTTAATGTTGAGTTTTGATAGTTATTTATGTATTCTGGATACAAGTCCTTTGTTAGACATGTGGTTTGCAAATATTTTCTTCCAGTCTGATTTATTTTTTTGTCCATTTAATAGAGTGTTTTGCAGAGCAAAAGTTTTTAATTTTCATGAGGCCAATTTATTATTCTTTCCTTTTACAGATTTTTCTTTTGATAGTTGAGTCTAAGAACTCTTTGTCTAGGTTTAGAACCCAAAGGTTTTCTGCTTTGCTTTTTACCTAGAATTTGGTCATTTTGCAAAATTCATTTTGCCTTGATATCTGTATATAAGATGTGTGGTTTAAGTCAAGGTCTATTTTGAGTAGAGGATAGCTCCAGCACCATTTACTGAAAAGGCTATCCCTTCTCTATTAGTTGCTTTTGCTTTGTTAAAAATTGGTTAGATATTTTTGTGTGAATCTATTTCTGGGTTCTTTATTCTGTGGCATTGATCTATGTATCTATCCCTCCACTAGTACTGTGTTTCTTGAATATTCTAGCCATATAGTAAGACTTAACATAGAAGAGGGTCTCTCCACTTTATTCTTCTTCAAATTTGCTTTGGCTACTCTGGAGCCTTTCTCTTTCCATAAATATTTTATTTTATTTTATTTTATTTTATTTTATTTTATTTTATTTTATTTTATTTTATTTT
>NW_024412402.1:8091404-8234482 GCF_014898765.1 Herpailurus yagouaroundi | reverse complement strand
TTATTTTATTTTATTTTATTTTATTTTATTTTATTTTATTTTATTTTTTTAACGTTTATTTATTTTTGAGACAGGGAGAGACAGCATGAATGGGGGAGGGTCAGAGAGAGAGGGAGACACAGAATCGGAAACAGGCTCCAGGCTCCGAGCTGTCAGCACAGAGCCCGACGCGGGGCTCGAACTCACGAACCACAAGATCATGACCTGAGCCGAAGTCGGATGCTTAACCGACTGAGCCACCCAGGCGCCCCGTTTCCATAAATATTTTATAATAAGCTTGTCTGTGTCTGCAAAAAAAAAAAAAAAAAAAAGCTTGCTGCCACCAGATTCAAGGTTGACCCTTCTTTTCTTTAGAACTGAAAAATAATGGGGCGCCTGGGTGGCTCAGTTGGTTAAGCGTCCGACTTCAGGTCAGGTCACGATCTCACGGTCTGTGAGTTCGAGCCCCGCGTTGGGCCCTGGGCTGATGATGGCTCAGAGCCTGGAGCCTGCTTCGGATTCTGTGTCTCCCTCTCTCTCTGCCCCTCCCCCGTTCATGCTCTGTCTCTGTCTCAAAAATAAATAAATGTTAAAAAAAATTTTTTTAAAAAGAACTGAAAAATAAGTGATCCTCTGTCATTCAAATTGGTGGTCTTTTATAGATAATGCATCATTTCTTTCTGGCTGTTTTTAAGATTTTTTTTCTCCTTCATTAGCTTTCAGAAGTTTAATTATGATGTGTTTTTTTATGGTTTTCTTTTGGTTTATCCTGTTTGGGGTTCACTCAGCTTCATGGATCTGTAGGTCTTTGCCTTTCACCTCTTTGGAAAGTTTTCAGCTATTATTTCTCCTTGAACTCCAATATGAATCCAACAATATGATTTGTTACATTAATCCCTGAGACTATTCTTTTTTTTTTTTTTCAGTCTATTTTCTCTTGATTGTCAGATTGAACAAATTCTATTGATTTATCTCCAAGTTCATGGATTCTGTGCTTTGTCATCTGCACTCTGTATTTGATTCCATCCAGCAAGGGTTTTTTTTTTTAAAGTTATTGTATTTTTGACTTTTATAATGTCTGTTTGGTTCTTTTTTATAACTTATATTTCTTTGCTGAGATTTTCTATCATTTTTATTACTTCAAGATAATTTATAATTGATTACTGGAGCAGTTTTATGGGAGTTGCTTTAAAATTCTTGTCAGATAATTCCAACATCTTGGGACTAGCATGTGTTGATTGTCTTTTCTCTTTCAAGTTGTGGGTCTGTTGGTTGCTTAGTAGGAAGAATCATTTTTTATTGTATTCCAGACATTTTGGTTATTACGTTAGGGGACTCTTGATCCCATCCAAATGTATTTTAGCAGAAAGTTACCCTTTTAAAGTTTAGCATATGCGTTCTGCCCTACTTGTGTGACTTCAGTTCTAATGAAACTTTAGTTTTCTGAGTCCTTGCAACATTACTTGGCTTGCTTTGTTTCTTCTTGTGCTGTGAGGACACTTGTTCAAAGCTCAGTACTGTCTAGAGTGGCAGAAGTTACTTCCTAAAGCCGCCTGCTGTTACTGGGAGACATTTGCTAGAAAAGAGAAAAACCCTTGGCCTGGGTGTCTTTTGCCACTAGGTTGAAGACAGAGAGACATAGGGTTTCACCGCTGCTGCTGTTGGAGGGGATAACCCACCCGCGCTCCAGTTGTGCAGCAGGGAATGGGACAGCCTAGGCCTTCACTGCTGCACATGGATTAGACCACTCACTGAGCCTGGTTTATGGAGCCCAAGCTGGATGGTCTGGGGATTTCCTGCTCCCGTTGCAAGCCAATGGAACCACCCGCCAGGGTCCCGGTTGTGGAGAAGGGGTTGAGGTAGCTGTTTACCCTGCTGGATCCCCAAGCATGGAGCAGAAATTCAGGTCCCCCCCTAGGTCTCTCTTGGGATTAACCTTTTTCTTGGCCTTTTGCCAAAGACAGAAGGCTTCCCCCCCCCCCGCTTTTTTTTTTTTTTTTTTTTTTTTTTTCTTTCCTATGTCCACCTGACAGTGGTTCTGGGTTTTAGGCTTCTCCAGTGCCCAGTTCAAGGGTAGGTGAGAAATAGAAAGAAAACCCAGGGAACTCACCCACCAATAGTCATTGCTCAAGTCCTGGGGTCTCTAGCCAGTCTGCCTTTTTCTTTCCAGCTTTCAGAGTTCTTTTTATCATTTTCTACTTAATAATTTCTGGGTATTTAGTTATATTTGGAGAGGAGGAGCAGGGAAAAAGCCAATCTATGGTATCTTGTTCTGGAACTGAAGTTCCAGAAAGCAATATAATTTTGACTTCATAACCAGGTCTTTAATCTATCTGAAATTGATTTTGGTGTATGATATGAGACAGGTATCTAATTTCTTTTTCTCTCATATGGATATCCAATTGTCTTGGCACCATTTTTGAAAAGTGTGTCTTTTATCTAATGCTCTGTGGTGCTCACGTCTGTGCTGTATGAAGAGTCTGTTGCTTGGCTTGCTCTCGTACGCCATTGCTCTGTTTTACTATCCCTGCAGCAACACAGCACACACTTAAGTATCCTATCTTTATAGTAAATATTCTAACACATTTTTAAAATTTATATTTATTTTGCATCCAATAAACTTGTTAAAACTCTTATTCAATTTTAAAATGTTTCTGTGGATTTTGGGGGGGCGGGGAGTAGGGAGAATTTTCTATGCAGGGCTATATCATTTTTAAAGGATGACCTTTTATTTCCCTTTTCAATCATTTGGTCGGGGGAGGTTCTTTTCATGCTGGCCAAAACCTCTAGTGCAGTGTTGAATTGATGGAAGCGGAGTTGTGTAATTTCTTGTCTTGTTTTTGCTCTCAAAAGAAAAGCTTTTAGAGCTTCACTGTTAAGTATGGTGTTTGCTATAGGTTTTGGTAAATATAGTCTATGAAAAGAAACAGGTTTCCTTCCATTCCTACTTGGCTAAGTGTTTTCTTATTATCATGAATGGATAATAAATTTTACAAAAAAAATAAAGGAATAGGAAAAGACATATTATGCTAACACTGGTTAAAAGAACACTGTAGTGCTTATATTAATACCACACCATGTAGATTTCATAGCAAAGAATATTACCATGGAAATTATTTTCTTCTTTTTCTTTTTTTTTTTTCCTGTTTTTTTAAGAGAGGGGGAAGGGAGGGGTGGAGGGAGAGAGAGAGAATATTGAGAGGCTCCCCAGAGTGGAGCCTAAGGTGGGGCTCAATTCCACGACCGTGAGATCATGACCTAGACCGAAATCAAGAGTCGCATGCTTAACCGACTGAACCACCCAGGCGCCCCAGTTATTGCCTTCTTGAAATACTTTGTTTCTGTTTTCCTGCGTGACCAATAGATTCTTAAAAATACAAGATGTGTACTTAAACTATCAAAGCCAAATATGAATATCTTACCAATATCAGACAATATAAAGACCTTAGAACACAATACAGTATCTCCAATAATTCTACATTTTTATAAATTTAAACTGCAAGACTACAGGGCCACCTGGGTGGCTCAGTCTGTTAAGTGTCTAACTCTTGATTTTGGGTCAGGTCATGATCTCACGGTTTGTGGGATTGAGCCCCATGTCAGGCTCCACACTCAGCATGAACCTGCTTGTGATTCTCTCTCTCTTCTCTCTCTGCCCCTCCCCCTGCTCATGCTCTCTCTCTAAAAAAAAAATAAACATTAAAAAAAAAAAACTGCGAGACTACATTGTTATTGTTTTGTACATTCAACATTCATATGGATTTACTCACTTATTGAGAACCTTCCTCCCTCTTGATCCCTTTCTGCATTTCATGCCTTCTATCTGGAATCATTTTTTTTCTGCCTGAAATACATCATTTGGAATTTCTTTTACTGAGGGTCTATTAAGGACAATTCTGCTTTGCTTACCTTAAAATGTCCTTCTTTATCCTCATTGTTGAAAGATATTTTCACTGGGTATAGAATTTTTCGTTAGCTATCAAATTTTATCAGCATATCGAAGCCATGATTCTTCTGTAGTCTAGCCTCCTTTATTATTGTTGAGAAGTCAGCAACTAGTCTAACTCGACCATTTCGAAACGATCTCCCTTTCTTTCGTGGCCATTATTAAGAGTTCCTTTTTTTTCTCTGGTGTTCTCTGATGTAGCTAAGTGTTTTCTTTGTCTGAATTGAGATTTATAAGGATTCTTGAATTTGTGGATTCATGACATTCATTGGTCCTGAAAATTTTTATCCATCCTTTCTTCACCTGTTTCTTCTACTCTGTCTTCTCTCTCCTCTCTTGAGATTCAGATTAAATTTATGTTATCCTCTCTTCTTCCATCTGTATATAACTTAACTACCCTTTGGCATTCTGTCCTTTTTTTGTCTCTTCATGACGTACATAGTCTCTTTTCTTCTGGCATGTTTTCCAGCTTACTAATTTTTTTCTCTAACTTTGTTTAATCCTGCAGTGAAATTCATTCTTTGGATTTTTAATTTGGGCGGTTGGATTTTTCATTTTCAGAAGTTCTTTTTTAATAAAAAATGTAACAAGCCAATTTTTATCATTTCCTGCTCGTACACATTTATTCGCACTTCTTTCTTATTTCCTTAAACAGTGTCACGGATGCTGTGCTGCCATGCCCATCTGCCTTTCAGGACTAAGGAATGAATTTACTCAGCTGATGGGAATCTTACTATCTGACAGTCTCTTTGAAACTTGCCCTGGTTGAAAAGAAATTACTTCCAGAGGTGATCTATCGCTAAAGACTGGTTGTCATGAGAATTTAAAGACCTGACTCCCTATCTCCAACTCAGGGCATCTCTGATGGGCCATCCTAGCTTCAGAGCCCCTCCTGCTATTGGCTGAAGCCATGGTGACCAGCCTGACAGCTCCCTCTGCCCAATCCTGCTTTCTTTCCTTCCCCCATCAGGTGTTGACACCCAGCAAACCTTCTAAACTCTAATGTCCATCTCAGAGTCGTCCCAGCTTCCCTGAGAATCTAAGCCGCAACACAGAGTAAGCATAAGTTACAGTGTAATGTATGTCTGATCATTTTAATACTAAAGTCCCTGCAGGTACATTTCTATTGTTTTTTTGTTTCTCCTTTTTGCACTCATTATGGCTTTTTTTTTTCTTTTGACTTGGTTACTATGATTTTATGATACCTGTTATATTTTAAATAATTATTTGTAATATTTGAGGTTCAAGGATAAAGTGGAGACAATTTCCATTGCTTCCTCCAAGTGCCATGAATCGGTATAGGGCCACCTCATACCCAGTTCATGCCCTGAGGATCCCTGAACCCAGGAGACATGAAACGGAACTACAAATCTGTAAAAAGGCTGGGTTCCTTTTGGTTCATATTTATACCAGCTTGTGGAACACAGTACCTTATTAGACTTCAAACCTCGTACAGGTCTTAGATTTTGATTTCTGTCATCTTCCATCCATAAGGACTTCAAACAAAAGTTCAGAATTCCCCAAATTGGTCAATGCTTTTTTTAAATTTTTTTAATGTTGGGGCGCCTGGGTGGCTCAGTCGGTTAAGCAGCCGACTTCGGCTCAGGTCATGATCTCGCAGTCCGTGAGTTCGAGCCCCGCGTCGGGCTCGGTGCTGACAGCTCAGAGCCTGGAGCCTGTTTCGGATTTTGTGTCTCCCTCTCTCTGACCCTCCCCCGTTCATGCTCTGTTTCTCTCTGTCTCAAAAATAAAATCGATGTTAAAAAATTTTTTTTTTAATTTTTTTAATGTTTATTTAATTTTTTAGAGAGAGAGAGAGAAAGAGAGCAAAAGAGAGTGGGTGAGGGGCAGAGAAAGAGGGACAGAGAATCCGAAGCAGGCTCCAGTCTCCACGTTGTCAGCACAGTGCCCAATGCTGGGCTTGAACTCACGAACTGTGAGATCATGACCTGAGCTGAAGTTGGCCACTTAACCAACTGAGCCACCCAGGTGCCCCTGGCCCATGCTTTTAAAGCAAAAATGTCTTCTGTGTGATCTTTACCTCTCACATTTTCCCTTAATTAAATGTCTTGATAATTCCATGCTATCTTGTTACCTATTTGATACTTGAAGAGGACTTGTAGTTTTTTCTCAGTGGCTAATTAGAGCCAAATAACCTATCCCACTTTTATGGGAAGCTAAAATAACCTGTCCCATCCAATTCATGCAGGTATTTTGGGAGTATGAAATATCAAAGAGTGGCAGGGAAAAAATTCAGATAGCCAGAATCGAGCAGTGGCAACCAGTTTGCCTTTTTTTTTTTCCCGCAAAAAGACTGTAAGCTTCCTTCTGATTTCAAAATAAAAGAGCACCAAGATGGGTGAGTGATGTCTGCCATGGTCACAGGAGGTGGTGAACCACAGGAGGGGCAATCCTTGGACTAGATGATTCTGAAAATTGCTTCCAGTTGTATGGGCGTCTGAATTCATGAATATGAAGAGCCGTCTATCCCCTGAACTTAAGCCATTCCTCTGAACTTGAGCCACTCCCTTCATTTTATAAACTGCTCAGCCTGAGTTTAAGGCTCCCCATGCTTTCATTTGAAGCAGATCCCCAGATTCTCCCACTGCTTTACCACGTGCGTCACAAACCATAGCCAGTTAGACTCTTTGTCGACCCCTGCACATGCTTGCAGCTTTCCGTCTCCACCAGCTTGACTCAGACTCACTGCTCAGGACACTTCCTCCCCATCTGCACACACAGAAATTCTGGACGTTCCTCTAACCTAGTTCAAATGTCACCTCCTCTGCAGAGCTCTCTTTGCTCCCGCTATGGAGCGGGCTCCTTCTTTTGATCTCTCAAAGCATCTGAAACCTTTCCGGCCACCTTTACCTTTCTCTCTCTTTTTCCCACGTTATTTAAGGTCTTTGTTTAATCTCCTGTCCTATATTGTTAGATGCAAGAAGCTCAGGCTGGGACTGTTTTACCTTTGTATCTGACATAGCTAAGTCCTCAGTGCGTCCTCGTCCACGGAAGAATGAAGGAGAAAAGTCCTATTCTCTCATGTTATATGTCCTTCAGACTTTGGCGGGGGGGTGGGGGGTGGGGGGAGGCTGGTGCTCACATTCCAAGGGGTAACTGAGCTATGCCCACCTCTCCCTGAGGTTCCAGGACAGCTGTTTGTAGGACCTCATATGGGAGCACAGAAGGTGGGACCAGGAGTCGCGTAGCTGTTTCTAGAGGCCAGACATGAAGGCGGGAGCAGGGCATGCCTGGTTTGCCATCACCCACCAGCAGCAGGGCTGGCCAGGCCAAGCGTAGTTGAGCATTTAAAATACATTAAAGGCCTGCTCCCTTTGAAGTTGGAAACTATCTCTATTTAATCAGAGAGAAACAACTTTTCAAAAGATTTTTTCCCCTCTTTTTTACCTTCAGCTTGCTGGCTTCTCCTGTGGTTAGTAGCATGAATAAAACATGCATATCCCAATTAAATCTTGATTTAATTTCACTTCTTTGCAAAGCTGATGAACTCGAGTGCTTTCATAAAGACACTGAGCATTAGCATTCTTTTGTTATGCACAATCCATTCCGAGGAACAAGGGGCTAAAAATAATCAGGCGCCTCTCTCCTGGCCTTGCCAAGCTCTCAGTGAGTTAGGGAGAAAGGAAAACACACGCATGCACACACACACACACACACACACACACACTCACTCACTCACACACACACTCACACACATCTCCAGCCAGGCTAATCCTCCCTGCGGAGACCCCCTGGTAACTGTGGAGAATGAGAGCCGCTTTTGACCACAAAGAGCATCTTTGGGTTGGAAGAGAAGCACAGTCTACAAAAATGACTGAGTGACTCTTGGACACTTCACCTGGAATAAACAGTAGGCCATGGTGATCTGAGAGCTCCTTCCTTCTCCTGCTTCAGACGAGGCACCAAAAGCAGAAAGTTCTGGACCAACCTATACCATCCCAGAGGTCTGACTGAGCTTCTTGGTTAGCCACTTTCTTTTGAGTTTGAAAAATACAGGGGCACCTGGGTGGCTCTGTCAATTAAGCATCTGACTTCAGCTCAGGTCATGATCTCACAGTCCATGAGTTCGAGCCCCGTGTCGGGCTCTGTGCTAATAGCTCAGAGCCTGGAGCCTGCTTCTGATTCTGTGTCTCCCTCTGTCTCGGCCCCTCCCCCACTCATGCTCTGTCTCCCTCTCTCTCTCAAAAACTAAATAAACATTAAAAAGATTTTTAAAAGAAAAATACAAAGTTCCCCCATAAGTTTGTCTTCTTCATTTCAAAAAATAAATCTGTGTTAGATACTGGGAGGAAATAGGTGAACATGTTTATCAGTGGCTATTCCCGGATTATGGATTGTTTTTTTTGTGTTATTCCTGATATTTTATAGTTTCTGAACTCTCCTTAGTGTAAATATATTTTACAATAAGAAAAAGTGATTATTTTAAAGAGACACATTTATTGAACCACCCTCCTAGATTGAGGAGGAACAACTATCTAAGAAATGGCCCCTAACTTCAAGGAGTTTTTACGCTCCTTAAGGTAACTAATAATAAAGACTGAATATAGAAGCCTCAGTTCTAAGCTGTGCAGAAGCTCGCAGTGATTAAAGAACTTCCAGAGGAGGTGACACTAGAAACCTATAGATCTCTGGGTTTGAGGGACTGTAGGAGTCATGTAGACCAACTCTACTCTTGGTGATTAAATTTCACCTTCATCAGCCCCCCTGAATGACCCACTGGTGAACATCGTCAGTTCCTGACCAGAAACTTGATACTCTTCAAGTCATTCTGCTCCATATTTTGGTTTCTTCCACCACCTGGAAGATCTGTCTTACCTTGAGCTGAACTGTTTCCCTGGTGGCTCTGATTTTGCCTCCTGGGGTCACATGTACTAGATGAGCCACCTCTTCCAGAGCACAGCTCTTTGATTTTACATCAGCTTTTGACGTCTTTCTTCTCTCTTGTCTTCTTTTCTTGACTGAACAATTATAGTTTCTTCAACCACACCTCAAATGGTATGACTTCCAACTGATAAGGGCTTTGAAAAATGGGTCAAATACACACAAAATGAGAGAAGAAAGAATGGACTTTCTCAGCAAGGAAAATGGTACAGACAAGACGTAGATTCTGAGTGTGTGGACTGATCTAGAAGAAACCAGTCTACTGGGGCTGAGTTTAATGAGGGCCTTGATGAAAGGTGCAGGTGAAGAGGTAGGAGGGAGGTCTCTGGGGAAAACCTGGGTTGTAAACTGATTCTGGCTGTAGCACCACACCCCACTCACTGAACAATTTCTTTCGTTCCAAGAGGGGCCTGCTCTGGGATTCAGGGGATCTCTTTGCAGCCAGGTGCTCCTGCTTCATGACCGCCCAGGTCATGTGGATCCAGTAGGGGAGAGCCAGGGAGAAGAGGGCAGTGGTGAGATGCTCAGTGTTTGGTTACTGCAGACAGTCTTTCTCTCAGCTGCTGCCTTTCCCTGTGATCTGACCAGCAAATAACAGATAGTACGCAGCCAGCCTGTGGAGAAAGACTCCCTGAGTCCTCCATATTGTCGGGAATACATCTGTCAGGTTGGCTAAACTGGAGGTGGGGTCTTAGAGCTAAGGTCTAAAGAGCCCGTCCATGAGATAGAGGTCATTTTCAGGGTTGTGCATGGAGCATGATGGGAAAGAAGAGGGGCCACAGAAGCATGACAGACCAGGGCAGGCAAGGGACAGAGATCGGGGGTGCAGAGAAGGGGTCGGGGGACACACCTAAGGGTGATTCCCACCTGGGAAGTCACCCCTCACCCTCTGACTCCTCCAATCACATGGAGCCGTAGTGACTATCCAAGGATGTAACGGACGCAGTGACAACAGTGCAAAGGCTGTACGCACTCAGCTCATCATGGTGGTGAAAAAGGCAAGCATGGCATGTGGGGAACCTGCAGCAAAGTACCGGGGAGGTAGCCTCACTGGGGCCCATCCATCCCCTTCCCCCACACCTGGCTCCATCCTCTACAACAAGAAACTTTGTGTGCATGTGTGTGAGGACCCCAGACCACAGGTCTGAGCTCCATCTGCTTGTCCTGCCTTCAAAATGCCAGTCTTTGGCTACCCTCAAGTCAAAGGGTGGGCACCAACAGACCTTGAAAAGAGGACTGTGCAGACCCTGGAAGTGAGATCAGGGCTATTTAAGAAGGAAATCTGGGAGGGCGCCTGGGTGGCTCAGTCGGTTAAGCATCCGACTTCAGCTCAGGTCACGATCTCGCGATCCATGAATTTGAGCCCCGCGTCCGGCTCTGGGCTGATGGCTCAGAGCCTGGAGCCTGCTTCCGATTCTGTGTCTCCCTCTCTCTCTGCCCCTCCCTCATTCATGCTCTGTCTCTCTCTGTCCCAAAAATAAATAAACGTTAAAAAAAAAAATTAAAAAAAAAAAAAAGGAAATCTGGGTGCCCCGAGGACCTAAAACTTGGTCTTGAATGAGGGGCGTGCGATCTGGGTGGTCTCATCCTGTGAATGCCAAAGATGTGGGGACAGTAGGATGGGAGAAAGGCCAGTACCATTACCCTGGAAGCATGGAGCCCAGGGCCTGCCTGCACAGGGCTAAAGACAGTACTGATGACAAGTCTGGTGACCAGAAAACAATGAAGTAGAAGGAGCAAAGACTTTGGAACCACAGGTCTGGGCTCAGATTCTAGCTTTAACACTTACCTCCTTCATCCTCCTTTAACCTCTTTGAATCACAGGCTCCTCCTGGACAAATCCGGGACCGCACACCTGCCTTGTGGGCTAATGAGATAGTGTTAGAAAATTCCTGCCATGTATCCATAAGTGATGGTCATTGTTGCCTTTAACATGAAGTCACATGTCAAGGGACAGCCAACTCAGAGCAGTGACAAGACAGAGCAGAAGTCTTGGGGGAGAGGCAGGCTGAGTTTCCTTTGGGTGTTGAAGACCCTGCGGTAAGTTCAAGTCTGCCCAGCCCAGATTCTGAGACCACACCTCACAGGCCTTTGAAATTGCTCTGCATTATTTCATTTCATCAGGCTCCTGCTTACTGTGCAGTAAGACAAGTCTGCTGCTGTTTCAAATCTCCCAGACTGTCCCCCACTCTCCACGTTGCACAGACCACATTAGAGCTTTCTCGCACACAGGCTGCTCAATCCAAGCCTCAAACAGCTCATGCCAATAAACCGGTTCCCAAGACCCAGGAGGTGCACACTGTGGGAAATCTACACGCTCATAAAGAGACAGCACTGCTAATATGCTTACAGGTCGGGGGTCTTTCTCCCAAAGTCAGATGAGATATTGCCACAGTAAAGGAAAATTGCTCAGACCTATCTTCCAAGCACGGACCAAGGAGGAATCCCCAAGACTTGGCTGACATAGCTCGTAAATATCCCGCATTTCTGTTTGTCCCAACCTCCATCATCTCAAACAACATGTGGGGTTGTCACATTTTAAGAAAATAAATAAAATGAAATTATAGATTTGCTTTTGTGATCCTGATGTGCAGATTACATGTTATTACGTTATGGATCTCACACCCCTCAATGCATTTGCACTATGGTATGATTATTGGATTTTGATGTATTGCCAACATCAGACCCAAATAAATATTTTTCTGTACTAAGTGATGCTGGGAAGGAAGGCACTTCTTAATCATACCAGCTTATTTCGGTGGTTTAGTAAGAAATGAAAGGAAATCAAAATGAAGAAGAATAAAAACACCAAGTCCAGTCTTCCATGGCAAGTCTTGCGCACATCTAGTTCCCTAAACCCTAGAAAAATAAGCAGAGACCAACATGAGGCCTGGAGCCTGCTCTGATTCTTAGTGTGATTCATGCATTCATTCCACAAATGTTTACTCAACACTCACTATGTTCCAGGCACTATTCTGGGTATCAGGGGGTAGGGCAGGCAACAAAGAAAACAGACAAAAATTCCTGCCTTCATAAAGCCTATGTTCTAGTAGAGAGAAAGGAAAAATAACTAAGTAAAATACGCAGCATGTTAGTGGATATGTGCCTCAGAGAAAAACACAAGTGGGGTATGTTTGGTAGCATTAAAAAATTTTTTTTCAATGTTTGTTTACTTTTGAGAGAGAGACAGAGACAGAGCATGAGTGGGGGAGAAGCAGAGAGAGAGGGAGACAAAGAATCTCAAGCAGGCTCCAGGCACTGGGCTGTCAGCACAGAGCTCAACACGAGGCTTGAACCCGCAAACCGTGAGATCATAACCTGAGCTGAAGTCAGACTCTTCACCAACTGAGCCCCCCAGGGGCCCCTATTTGGTAGCATTTTTAATAGGCAATCAGAAATGGCCTTATGTTAAGAGTGACATTGGACAGAAGCCTGGGAGGAAGAGAGGCAGCAAACCCTGGAGAGATCTGGGAGGAAGTGTGTTTCAGCAGGTGCAACAACAAGTGTAGAGACCCTGAGGTAGCAGTGGGCCTGCAATATTCAGAAAACACTAGTCTGGAGCAAGGGTGAGCAAGGGACGGCGAAGGAGAAGGGAGGTCAGAGAGGTAAGGCAGATGGGGTGGCCAAATCGGTAGGGCTTTATAGGCCACTCTAATGACTCTGGACTATTCTACAGTACAGTAATGGACAAAATAAACACTCTCCCTGCTTTTTCAGCGATTATGCTAGGATTGAGAGTACAGAAGTTGGCAACTACATAAAGGGGGAAGTGCCATCGTAAGGGGTGTTTGAGAGGAGAGATGTGCATGTGAGCTACATGCTTCTGGCCCGCCGCTGTCATCTTCACCCAAAATTCTCTCTTCTAAAGCTCTCTGGTTATCTGAGAGCAGCCTGATAACCATAAAGGGACCTGTAGGAGACCATCTCCTTTTGGAGATGGAAAAGTTCAAAAGGAAAGAGGGAGGGAATTCTGTTTCGGACCCTTAAGGCTCTCTAGTAGTGGACCTGCTGATTGTGTTTCACTGCCAAGAAAGGCAAGAAAATGGACTGGGGGAGGGGGTCAAGGTGGGGGAAGGCGGACATCATAATATCACATGGCAAAGCTGAAGGAGCAACCTTTATTGGAGAAAGGCACAAGTCAAAACCAGCAAAAGAAGGCTCGTGGGTCTTGTGGGTCAAGGTGGTGTGGATCAGACTGTGGGGTTGTGCTTCAGTAGAAAGATGCTCCTTCCAGTGTAAGCACAACATTCCAGGAGCAGGATAAACAGGCAAGACCCAGGTGCCAGGCAGCCCGAGTGTAAACGCCAACTGTGTACGGAGTTATCTGAGTGCCAGCTGTTAGCACCTGGAGACCTTTAAAAAGGTGGATTCTGGCTGCTGGGAGAAGAGGGACTCCAGTCTCAGAGAAGATGAGTTAAAGCCCAACCCCTTCTGCTAGAGGAAAGGAGTCCATAGTCTATCCATTACCAGGGGATCTGAGCTTCAGATGACGACCCTGGACAATATGTCTGTCTCTCCCATTGAACTGCAGGTAGATCCTAAGCAAAAATTACTGGGTCAACCATAGTAGAATCCCACAGGGTCATCGAACAGTATGGACAACGTTCTGATGGAAGACACTTTAGGAAGCTCTTGGGTGGTAGAGGGAAATGCAGTGGCCTGAGTGTCACTGGTTACAGAGCCAGAATTGGTTCTTGGAGTTTGAGCAAATCATTTCACATTCTGACCAGCAATCTCTTTGCATGTAAAATAAGGCTTTTCACGCTCTGCTCCTAGAAATTTAAGGGATCCTAGAATGCACAAAGCATGTGGTTGAATTGAATAAGTGAGATCTCAGCCCCTAAGTAGCTAGTGAAGAGAAACAAAATATAGATCAAGTTTATAATTCAGGACCAAGTGTGGTGGGTCTTCCAGAGAGTGAGAGTTCTCTGGAAGACCAGGTGATGGGTCAGTTGTTTCTGGAAGGGGCATTGGCAGCAAAGGGAGAAGGGAGGGTGGGGGCTGCTACTGCCTTAACAGAGAGAATAGCAGAAGCAGGGGTGAGGCCGGAGCATGCAGGGCAAGGACTCCATGGGGTAGGAGGCAGTAGATATAGAGAATGAAAAAAGAGGTTGAGAACAGACGGGAGGGCCATGCATGCCAGGGTAAGGAGGGTCCCCTGAACAGTTACGAGGAGGGGACATTATGTGGAGTCTAGTGCTTTAGGGGGGTCATTCTGGCAAACAGTGGCAGGTGGGGACAACACAAGGAGATGAGTAGCAGATGGTAAACTATTGCTTTAGAGTATAAGAGAGGTAATCGTTGGGAGTGGGGACAGAAGAGGAGGAGTAAAGGAACATGTAAGTGACCGGAAGTGGAATAGTGGTCAAATCAACAGAACTTGACCACTGCCCGAGTGAGCAGGGCAGGAAAAGGCATGCGGAGAGAAAAACTGTGCTCTAAGGTTGAGTTCTGCCTGTAATTGGGAGGGTTGCGGTAGACACAAAGTAAGGAAAAGGTGAGTCCAAACAGACTGAGGCAGAATATGACAATTTTGGTGTTAAGCACATTGACTTTGAGTTGCTAGCAAACCATTGGGAATTTCGTCATCTACTGGCTGTTACTTTATTTTTCTATGCCTCTGTCTCTTTATCTGTTAAATGGGGATGTTATAGGATTTAAAACGTTGTGACAGGAAAATTATACATATACATAAATGTAGATACACTGCACACAATAAATAGCCAACCAGCCATTATTACATTATTACAGCCAACATTATTATTATTATTATTATTATTATCATCATCATCTAGGTGGAAGTGTCCAGCTGAATGATAAAACCGCCAATCTGTTGCTCAGGACCAAAGAATTCTTTGCAAAAGGATTTATCATAGGATTGCTTTAAATAGAAACTCTCTTGGGGCACCTGGGTGGCTCAGTCAGTTAAGCATCCAACATTGGCTCAGGTTACAATCTCACAGTTCGTGAGTTCGAGCCCCGCGTCAGGCTCTGTGCTGACAGCTCAGAGCCTGGAGTCTGCTTCAGATTCTGTGTCTCCCTCTCTCTCTGCCCCTCCCCCACTCATGCTCTGTCTCTTTCTTTCTCAAAAGTAAACATTAAAAAAATTTTTTTTTAATACATAGTAACTTTCTCTGTGCTTTTAAAAGAGCATTTCTCTTTTTTTCCCCATTTTACTTGCAACCTTCCAGTAATCTATTTAATGTGTTAAGTAAGGCACCCCCATAGTTAAAATGAAACCACTTTAATTCCTCAGTTGAAGACACTGAGACAAATTCCCTCTTGAAAAAGTCAGCCTGGGCATAGAAGTCGCCGAAAGAAGGTGTGTCCTTCCCAGGGCTGGTGATTCAGACAGTCGTGGCTTGGGGCAGGGGCTGCGTATGGGAGAAGCAGAGAAAAGCTCTTTCTGGCAAAGAGGAGCTTAAAAGGTCTAGTGCCTGCTAGTGGCGAGGGAGGGAGGAGCAGCCTGTACCCGGGGGCAGTCTGATGGGAGCCCGGCTTCCAAGAAACACCAGCGCTCTAGGTCCCCACTAACCAGACTCAGAAGTCTTGGTCTGCAGACAGCCCCTGGCTTCAGATGGTTCAACTTTTTAAAGTTTATTTATTTATTTATTTTGAGAGAGAGAGAGAGAGAGAGAGAGAGAGAGAGAGAGAGAGAGAGAGAGGGAGGATCCCAGGCAGGCTCTGTGCACAGAGCCTGACACGAGGCTCAAACCCACAAACTGTGATATCGTGACCTGAGCCAAAATCAAGAGTCGGACCCTTAACCAACTGAGCCACCCAGGTGCCTCAAGATGGTTCGACATCATTATGATGGTGTGCAAGTGGTCCACATTCAGTGGAAACCATACTTTGGATTTTGGGGTTTGGTCTTTCCCAGGGCCAGCACTATGCACTCGGATCCTGTCTTGTGATGCTGGACAGAAACAGAGCTCCCAGCCAACCACGCAGTCTCAAGAGCCAACAGCCGATCCATTGACAACCATTCTGCACCCACACAACCATTGTTTTTCACTTTCAGTACAGTATTCAATCAATTACATGAGCTATTCAACACTATTATAAAATAGGCTTCGTGTTGGATGATGCTGCCCAACTGTAGGCTAATGTAAGTGTTCTGGGCACATCCCAGGTGGACAAGACTAAGCTATGCTTAATAGCTTAGGTGTATTAAATGCATTTTCAACTTAATGATATTCTCAACTTACGCGTTTATTGGGGCATAACCCCATTGTAAGTCAACGAAGATCTACACATACGAGCATGAAGTGATCCCTAAAGACACAGGCTTCTTTTTTCACTTCATGCTCTGATAGAGTGTCTGCCTTGTTGTTGCTGTTGTCATTAGCTAACATAGATCCTAATGTGTTCAGCGATACGCAGTTCTAGTTAGAGAAGACTTCCTGGAGGAGGGGGCTCCCTAAAGGAATAGAGGCAGAAAGGAAAGGGACGGGTGAGGGGGGACATTTCTGGCCTTTTCAGGGGGAGAAAGAGCTTGCTCTGGGCAGACACTTTAGTGGCCCTGGACTGCCGGCACCAGAAGCGTTAATGTGGGATGACAGCTTGGCCTGGTGTGGAGGCCCGTGTGCCCCCAGGAAACTCTCCAGGAAATTGCCCTACCCAACAGCTCCAGAATCTACCCCTCTTGCATATTCGGTTGACTTGAAACTTTTTTTTTTTTATTTTTTTTTTCAACGTTTTTTATTTATTTTTGGGACAGAGAGAGACAGAGCATGAACGGGGGAGGGGCAGAGAGAGAGGGAGACACAGAATCGGAAACAGGCTCCAAGCTCCGAGCCATCAGCCCAGAGCCTGACGCGGGGCTCGAACTCCCAGACCGCGAGATCGTGACCTGGCTGAAGTCGGACGCTTAACCGACTGCGCCACCCAGGCGCCCCGAAACTTTTTTTTTTTAAATCAATGTACTCTCAGAGCCAGATAGGCTATAAAATAAATAAATAAATAAATAAATAAATAAATAAATAAATAAAAGGAGTCCAAGGCAAAAGAAGGAACAGATTACTGCCATGTTCCCTGCATCCTCCTCCCAGCTCCCAGCACTTCCAGTCCTGATCCCGCACCAAATGTGGAAGTCTAACAGATCAGGAAGGATTGCACATGTGAGATTTATAGGAAGAGGGTGACAATTTATGCCAGAAAAGTTTCTATTTGAGATGTCTATGATTTATAAGTTTGTTTTTTAAGAAACAAATGTGGAGACCCTTGTAAATAACAGATTTATATATTAACTTTCTGACACAGCATCCTACCTATGAATGAGTGAACAGCATTAAGTTCCCATTTAGAAAACAAGAGCCTAAACCCACTGGATGGAGGTACCTGATTTATCAAAGCCAGCCTGCTCCATTAATCAGAGTCCGGCTCCGGGGTTCGGTGGCCATGTGACTATCCACACTGCTCTGGGGTTTCCTCTTTGGGTGGTATCTCTTGCCTTCATCTTTATTTATTTCCAAAAGAAAAAAGTATTGTAGCCGATTGAACTGACTGATTGATATGCCAGTGCTGTGATTTATGCGGCTGGGCCCAGCTTCCGGGGCTGCCTCTATATCCCGGCTCCGGCTCCGTTCTGATGGAAGGTTGGCCCCTCACCAGAGATTTGCATACGCCATGTTCCGTCCTGTTCACCCTCTAAGCGGCCAGAGCCCTGGCGAATTCCTTTCCTCTTTGGATCTTTCCCCCAGAGGAGAGCCCCAGACTAGCCCTCCAAATATTTAACCCCCAATTAATCCTATAAACGCTGGCTACGAGAAGCCCAGAGTCCTGGAGAATCAGATCTGTCAAGGGCCTGAGGGAACTCTGCATCTCACCAATAAGGACCGCAGCCCAGAGAGGTGGAGAGGCTGTGCAAAGTCACACAGGAGTCAGAGGCGGAAGTGGGAACAACAGGAAATCTGCATTTGTTGATTCTGCACCCAGCCCTCTTTCTACCACACTGTGCTCCACTGGGAAGCCTTTATTTCAGGACCTACGAAGGAAGCTGAGCTCTGTGGTAGTTTCTCCAGGAGCCTGAGGTCTAGGGAGTTGCCAGTGATCAGGGCTCACCTCCTTCTGCCTCCACCGCGACTCCTGGTGACTGGGGGGTCGACAGCAGGATCACCACTGCAGGAGATGCCGCTTTGAGGGGGGACCCCTCCTCTCTGCAGCTCCTGGTTCTACCCCCACCCCCCCTTTAGGTCTTGTTCTAGTGCTAGGTGCCGAGCTAGTGCTAGTCCTTCAGCAAATGATGCTCAGCCCTCTTGTCCTTCCTTATCTGCCCCTTCCCTAATCTGCTGCCGCACTTGTATGTACCCCTCACCGGGCTACTTAATCACAGACTGTCGCACAGAGTATCTGTCCGCTATTAAGCACTTAATCATATGCCACCTTGGGATATCTTCTGTACTGTTAGCGTGGCATGCGCTGTGTTCACCAAATAACCTCACGTCAGGCTGCGCCCCCAGACACTCTTGGGCGGGGGCCACGTAACTGGTTCTGACCAATGGACTGGCCAAAGCAGCTGGCACACCTCCTCCACCTCTGTCTGCCTCTGCTGCGGTGGCCTTGGAGACCATGGGCTCCAGCAGGTGCAGCTACTGAATGGGGCAGGGTTGCCTGGTCTGCCTCTGCCTTTGCACGGACAGTCACATTTATTGTGCAAAGGCATAGAGATTGGGGATAGATTTGTTACTGTGGCGTGTCCCTTCCCCTATATCGATAAAGTTAGTTACTGCTGCTAATCTCAGGCGTGCCACTAATTGGCGAATAGTCATTTTCCCACTCCTGGGCCTCAATGTATTCATTTTTAAAAAGAGGCCATTAGACTGTAAGATACAAATAATAACTACTATATATTTTATACTCGCTGTATCCGAGGCAATGTGCTAAGTGGTTTCTAAACATGAATGCCCTGACTCTGATAACTACTCTATGAGATAGATCTCATTATATCCTTAGAATGAGGAATCTGAGTTGTGGGAGTGGGGGGGGGGGGCAAGGCCGGGGGTGTTAAGCAAGCCTTCCAAGGTCACATAACTACTAATGGAATTCGAACACAGGCAACCTGACCCCAGTGTCCCATGTTCTTACTGCTGTGTTTTATGACCACCCCAAATCCATCAGGCACAACCTTCAAAGATATCCCTATTGATTTCTAACTGTCTGCTCGTATGCCTATCTTCCAAATCAAAGTGTAAGTCATTTGAGAATAGAAGGGATGGGACGCTGGTGCCCATAAATTTCCCCTTCTCCCGGGCTCCAAAGCCTAGGACAGGGTGAGCATAGAGTAGATGTTTCATTAATCCTGCTTGAATTAAATGGTACAACTCTGAAGTCAAGTCAGATAAATGTACCTCCTGTTTGGCCAATCTGACTCAAACAGTGTGAGTGCATGAGTCCTAAGACAACGAAAACCCACAGCCACTCAGCCTAATGATTTGATATGTGTCCTTCATTCCTTTGGCAAACGGGCACCATGCAAGCTGCTGGGAAAAAAATCCCCTGCAAGGCACAGCCTCTGCTCCGGGGAAATTATGGTCCCTCCAGTGAGGGAGCTTCAAGACACTAAAGTGAAGGGTACAGAGGATGACTGTTACCCAAGTTCTATGCAGGAGTATTGCCGTGTACAACTAGTTGTGTGCTAGCGAATGTTGAGCAACTTGTCCTCTGGGGGGAAAAGGCTGCTCCTCATTGGCAGTGTTTGCCAATTTCCGTGGTGTAAATACTTGTCCCGTGGCTGACCACAAACTACCAACGTGATATCACGGAACCCTGAGTTGGAAGAGGGACGCGTGCATGGTGGGCTCTGAGAAGCCCGTGGGAACACACTGTAGCACCCACTGCATACAGCACACGATGGGTTGTTCCTCACCTCTGCCTTGAGACACCTATCAGAGAACCCCTGGAATACAGATGAGCTCTAGGAACAGTCTCAGGGCTGAGGGATATTGGACACTAAGGGATACATGAAATGTCCTCAGGTTTTTGAAGGCAGAGAGAGAGAACAGATTCTCATCTGTCTAGGCCGGTTTATGTCCAGGCCTGCCTGCAGGCACAGGGATGGACCAGGTGACCTCCAAATGTCACACTCAGCCTAAGGATTCTGTGATGCAGGCAGAATTTGCTCCTAGCTTTCGTCTGCCACAAGGGACGTGTCAGGCTTTCTGTGGACCGGAGTCAACAGTACCAGTGCACCCAGTAGAATGCCATCAGCAAACATCCTCTGCAAAGTTGCTGACCTAGTATTGAACAGGTTAATTGCGGCCAGTGGGAGGCTCAGCCACCAGGAGGATTTCTAAGACTCCGGAGTCCACAGCTCTGGAGAATGCGGACGTACAAATGACAGCTTCTAGCTCTTTAGGAGGGCAAATTGGCCTGCCAGTAATGGGGCCCTCTCCCAAGGGTGCTCAGACCCTGGGAGCCCCTCCCCACCAGTCCAGCCCTGGCTCCCTTGCCCTGCATGGTTGCCCCCGCCCAGCCCTGGCTCCCCTGTCTGGCACACCGTCCCTTCCTGCATATTCATCATTCTCGGGGCTCACGGCCGTGGTCTGGAGCCTCTCATGGGAGTTTGCAGATAATGTCACAGGCTCCTGGAGCCTCACGGGGAGGGCAGGGAGTAGCCTGCCAAGGAGGAGGGAGGGTGTGCATGGGATCTATTCATTTCCCATACACAGGAAGCTTCGGAGAGAAGGCAGACAAACTGTCTCCGAGACTAGCTCCCTCTCCCAGGGACCACTTCCCCTACCGGGACAGGCAGGCTGCCAAGGAAGGGCTCTGGTGAGGCCTGCATCTGAAGACTGAGCCTATTTCTAGAAACAATCTAGAAGGGCCCAGGGTCTACTCCCATTTCTAAGGGGTACAGCTCCTATAGTCAGGGCTAATCGTTCCGAGGTATCCGAGAAGCAAAGAGGTGGGCTAATTTTCCTCGGGTCCAACCTCAGGCACAGGATAAAGAACAGAACCCTGTGAGACTGCTTGGCAAGCATCATCACCACACCGGGCAGATGGAGAATGAGACGCTCAAGTTCACTGGCAAGTTACTCGTGAAGCCAGATTTGGGAATCAGGCACCCGATCCTTGGTTCACTGCTTACACAGGCCCCAGTAAGTAATACAAATGATGATCCACCAGAAGCTCAGTCTTTCATGGAAGAGCCTGTGGATGAATTCAGTAGCAGAGGAAAGGTAGTCTCAGCAGTTGTCTGGCCTCCCCTCTGATTCTCCTCCCCCCCCCCCATTAAAATTAGCACACCACAGAGTCAACCTGGCTTTCTAAGGGCCACTTGCTTTTCCCCTAACCCCCTTTCCCCTGCCTGACCTCTCCATCTCTTCCAGACGCCTTAGTTCTATCGTGTACTTGTCCACCTGTCATTGGTCGATCCATCCATCCATTCTTCCCTCGCCCATCCATAAACCCACCCATTTACTTAACTATTATATATTGAAAACTTATTGTGTGCCAGGAACTCTGTTGGGAAGTCAGGACACTTTACTTCTAGCTGTGTAGCCTTGAACACATTGCTTAACCACCCAAAGCCTTGGTTTCCCTATCTGTAAAATGGGAATAATAAAACTCTGTATTTAGGGTTTGCTGCATAGTAAATAAAATACATATGCATAAAACAGTACAGCACTTGAAGATTACCAGGTACTCAGTAGCCTATCCTTACATGCTATGGAAGAGAACAAGGTCAATGTGATGGGGATCTTGACCTTAGGGAGCCTGGAGTCAAACTCCCATCTGATTGTCCGGCAGATCTCCGGACAGTCCTCTTCTGTCTTCCTTCCCCTATTCCCTTGGCTGTGGTGACTTTCTAAATGTCAGATCTTCAAAGAACTCCTTTCTGAACCCTCCCAATTTGGTCCCCATAACATTTTCTCCTTCTATAGTGTCATTCCCCTCAAACTCTCTGTTACCTAGGACCTTATCTCATCACCGTGTGCCTGTTTATAAACCCTTTGATGGGCAGAACTGTGATGATATTCTGTATTCTGTATCCCCACAATGCCCAGCACAGTCACCTGTACAGAAATACTTGCTAATTCAACCAAGCTGCTGCCCCCACCAGCCCTATTCCCGCTCAATCTCACTTCCAATGTCAAGGTTGTTGATTTTATTACCAGGAAATTATCTGCATATTCCTACCTGCTTTGCTTACCCTGCTTTATATCTCAGATTTAGAGGTAAGTTAGACTTTAGACTGGCTTTTAAATATCCCCAGCTGATTCTACTACTGCAGCTGATGCCTGTAACATTTATTTATAACTTTGCAAAATTGGCCAGTGGTTAAGATATATAAACCCGAAGGGGACTCGTGCATTTCCAATACATTAAGGTACATTTAAAACATGCTGTGTCTTACCAGGGGCTTTAAGATACACATTACCGCGGGAGCTAGAAGGACGGGAGCAGAGTAATTGGCTAATGAGAATTCTGAACAGTGACTGGAAATATGGCAGAACTGCCCTTTGAGAACTGTGCTCACACCTATTAATGAACTTTATCCACGGCTCTAAAACACAGCTCTGTGTTTCAAACACAAGCCCAGGAGGCTCTGCGGCTCGGATGCTGTTGCGTTAATTCACACCTAGTTATGGTGACTGGCACCAGCCTTCAACACTGGTCAGAAGAAAACGCCGCGAAGTCCTAGGATAATTACTAAGTCTGGATTTATTTTATACCAGGTGCCAGGTGTTGATATGCAAGGACATGTTTTTCTAACTCTAAGTATGTGCGGTACTAGGAAGAGGGGGGGATGAGTATGCTTGCATGTTCCCAGTCATGTGGGGACCATGGGACTGCATACATATACATATCCTGCCATGTAGGAAGGACTACGACATAGCCAATAGAGGAATGATGTGGGAGATCCAGTGACTTGCAGTCTTGGACAGGAGTCTGGATTCCAGGTAGGGTCTCCCATGGTTCATGGCCCTGCAGTGAATATTGACCCGGTTGAGGAATAGTTCAAGTCTAAGCCAGCAGAGACTGTAGGGTTGGTGAACTGTTGGCTTTGTGTCCAAGACAACAGCCATTCTTTTCATAATGGGAGAGGGAAAAATATAGCTTCCCACTGAGCCTGTGTATGATGTTTATCTTGAGTAGGAAGGTCGAGGTTGATTGCCAAGAGGCAACTGCCTTCTTTGGAGCTGTTTATTTAGCTTGCAATGACTTTTGAAAATGCCCTCCTACCATCTTTAAATACTCTCCTCCATGGGTGGGCTCCCAACAGCCACGTTTGTACATCTGCCCAGCCCTTTGGTCACAGATTGATGGACTGGGGAGGGTAGTCAGGCCAATTTGCTCAACCGATTTCCCTTGTTGTAACTCTGACCCTTCTGCTGACGACCCCCAAATCTGTATCTCCAACCCATCTCTTTCCCTCCAAGTTCAGACCTGTATGGCCAGCGGTCCACTGGACAGAGATCTGCCTGAATGCCCCACAAACCACTCAGGCAACAATGTCAAACGTAGCTTACCCTTTTCCATTCGTTCCTAGACCCAGACACCCAATTCTTCTGACTTTACCTCCCAAACACTTTTTAACTCATCCCCTCCTTTTCCAACTCTGGTTTAGGCTCTTGGCCTGAACTCCTCCTGGCTGACCCCCCCCTGCCTCCTGCCTGGAATCCCTCGAACCTGTCTTCCACACGAATTGAAGCACAATCTGATCTGAAATACACAGTGGCTTCTCCCTAAGAGTTTGTAACCTGAGAATTAGAATGCATTCCCCTCCTCAGTGTCTCCCTAGCGTTTACCACCCCGCTTTCAGGCTGTAGCCCACTTCTCCATCTCCATTCCCTGCTTTGTGACTGGCATTCCGGTAACCTGGGACCACCTGTATTTCCGTGAAGCTCTAGGCCTTCCAGATTCTGTCTCCCTGTCCTCTCTTCTCCCCTTCCATATTTGATGTATTCCATCTCAGCCTTTAAGACCTCTCTCAGCGACGACTTCCTGGAAGGCTTGTATGACTCCCAGTCCCCCGAGGCTGGTTAGGGCCCCCTTTTCTATGCTCCTATGACAACTTGGCCGTATTTCTATCACTGCACTACACACATTGTAATATAATGCTTTTTTTTTAGGCTTGTCTGACCCAATAGACTGTCAGTAACTTGGGAATAGAGACAGCATATATTTCTTTCCTCTTAGTGTCCTCAACCCTTGATAAATATTTTAGAGTGAGTATATGAATAAGTGAATGAATGATGTGGATGCATGTCAAGGATTGTGCCATAGGTGTAAGAGGGGAGAAGGAGCGTATGTCAATGAGCCATTGTGTTCCCTGAATCTTGACTTGTATGCTTGAAAGAATAAGGAGGAGACGATGTTCTTGAAACTCACTCTCTCTGACAATCCTGACCATGTAAGCCTATAAGGAATAGTCATTCTGGGCATGGTGCTCATCAGGTAGGGAGTTTCCTGTCTATGTCATGCTGCAGGGAGCCAGGAAAGTGGAAGCAGGAGTAGTCCAGGAATAAGAGAACACCAGTTCCACTGTTCATTCTGCCATGTGCCCCTTGACAACTTAATTGACCCCTCTGAGTCTCGATCTCCTCATTTGAAAGTAGAGTAATAATTCCTGCCACTCAGGATCCGTTTTGATGATTGAGCTGATGGGTGTGAAACCCTCAGAACAGTACTCAGTAAATATTCAACAGATGGCACATTATGAATTTACTGTGACATCAACTTTAAAAATCACTGACTCTTGGGGTGCCTGGGTGGCTCTGTCAGGAAAGCGTCTGACTCTTGATTTTGGCTCGGGTCATGATCTCACCATTCATGAGTTTGAGCTCTGCTTCGGGCTCTGTGCTGATAGCACGAAGCCTGCCTGGGATTCTCTCTCTCTCCCTCGTTCTCTGCCCCTCCCTGACTCGTTCACTCTCTCCCTTTCTCTCTCTCTCCCAAAAGTAAATAAACATTAAAAATTGTTTTTTAGTCGAAAAAAAAAATCACCAGCTCTTCCGTCCATTACCTGCATGCCATTAGATCAGGGTTTCTCCAGTTCCAGGCTGTCAATACTTTTGGCCAGATCATTGTCTTGGGGGGCTGTCTTGTGCATTACAAGATGTTTAACAGCATCTCTGGCCTCTACCCACTAGATGCCAGTAGCACGGCATCTCCCCTGCCACCCAGGAGTTAAAATATCTCAGAACATTTCCACGTATTCCCTGGGGGGCAGAACCACCTTTTCTTAAGAAACACCGCTCTAAAGAGGGAAGTGACCTCTATTGCTCTGACTTTTTCATCTGTAAAATGGGGAGTATTTTCACGACACTTGAAAGTGTTACTTGAATCAGGTGTGATAATGGTTCTGCAATTGTTTTGAAAACTTCAAAGTGCTTTTCAAATATAAAATAAGTGTTTTGACAGATATCATCCACTTGAGTACTTACAGAAAAGCCAGCATATCCTCAAGCTACCAACCCTCCCCCAAGTTGCCCAAGAACCTCTGTGAAATGGAGTCCCCTGGGGCCAATTCTGTCCCCAGATGTTGAGTGGAGGACTGGAAGGTGAGCTCTCTCCACCAGCCTTGTCATGTTGGTAGCTGAAGACTAGTCTAACCCACCCCTGTGGGCGTGAGGTCACAATGGGACCTGCTGAGCTGCAAGGTAATATTCTAGAATTCTCCCTAAAACTCAGGTGGCTATTGAGCCTGGTAGATTTGGAGGTCTGACCATTTCTTGCTGCCTATAGACAAGTTTCCATATCCAACACTGCCATTGCTACTGCTTAAAGTTTGCACTGGCAATAAAAGTGAGTGATAATTTTAACCCCAACTAAGTTAAGATGACATGAAGGGGACCACAAGCAGCCAAAACCTCATGGGGTGTAACAAGGATCTGATGAGTTCAATGTTCAAGTCCTATTGCCACAGCGGCACTGGTGAGATTTTTTTTCTGGCCGGAAGTTTGTGAACCTAGAATGTGGGTGGGAAGAGAATGGAGCGAATATTTGGCACAAATGATGCTCCAAAATTTACCTTTTATCTCCCCTTTTTTCAAAGCTTATCCCTAAAGAGATACTGGAAAACAGAGACAATTAGACAAGTACCCTGAGTGATGTCACATCGTAAACCACCTTCCAAAGGGCTCCCGCCCTAACAGTGATCTCTCTTCATTTCTCAGATGCCGGTCCTCATTCCCAGCGTACATTGCCAGGCAAGTGTAGCTGCTGGCCCACTCCAGAAACCCAGCAGTTTGGGGTCAAGCCCAGATCACTAGCTCTGGTTGCCCTTGATCCCTGGGATATTCCCGCCTAATGCTTCTGGCATCCCTCCCTTCAGATAGACTTTGCACAGGACCACGGGTACACCTTGAGATTGTCCCCACTCTAGACCTTAGAGGGTGTGGGGTCTCTATCTATCCCTTCTTCTTCAGAAGGCCCTGGACTCTTATAAAGCTTGGTCCAGCCCCTCTAAAGGGACCAGAATATGCAGTCTGTGGGACAGTCAGCCTTTCTCAACCCACAGAAAGATGTGACATACGCTCCCTGAACAATTTTTTTGTTTTGTTTTATATTGTTGCCTAATGAAGAGGAATCATGCAGATAATTCCACCTGTAATAAAAATCTGCTCCCTGTGACTTTATGGATTAGTAAACTTCGAAGCAGCTCACATAATTTTTAAACTCTTTCCTCCTATAAGGGGGTATCACAGTTAGCTCGAGGATGGGCGTCATTAAGCACGGAAGGAAAGGGCTCTTGGCCAAGCAGACAACCTCCTTGGGCCTCAGTTTCCCTGTCTATAAAGTAAGGAGAACAATCCCAAGGCTGTTGTTCGCCGTGGCGGGCAGGGAGGATAGAAGGAAGGTGGCCCAATTGAGTAGAACCAGGAAAATGTCTGCCATAAAGCAAGGCCACCTGGCCTATAAAAGCATTCTGGAGGGCTCTGGGTGCAGATGCAAAGACAGGAAACTGCGAGACAGGGAATTGGTAGCAACAACTCCAGGTAACTCGGCTTTTTAATTAGAGAAGCCTTCAGCCGGCAGCAGAATTGCTTCCGCCCCGCAAACCAGAGACCTGAATCGCAGCAGTGCAACATCCAGCGTTTGCACTTGGTAGTAACAGGGGTACAGTAAGGCCTCCCTGCTCCGTGCCGCATCATCCATTAGAAAACAAAAAAGGTACAGTAAGTGCCACTGAGCTCCTCCATTAATTGCTAAGTAAGGGGAAAAAAAGAGAAGAATAAAGTGCTTTTACCTGCTCGGCTGGATAATTAAAAGCTGCCTGAAGCACTGCTAACCTTTTTCATTATGGCAGTGTTCATTATAAAGCCAGAAAGAATTAACTACACTGCATTATCAGATATCGAAAAATATTAATAGCAAAAGTGAGAAAGGGAAAGGAGGAATTTTGGGCGAGTTAATTAAACCACACGTCCTCAATGACTTATTAAGTGACTGGTCGAGCTTCCTGGAGCTCGGTGAGTCCCAGAGAGCATGCGATGTGTTTCTACTCCTCAGGAAATGAGTTTCCAGCCCCGTGGACTTGTATTATTTTTTCCTTCCTCTATTGCAAAATTCTTGTTTCTGTCTCTCTTCGCAAATACTGCCGAGTGAGTCAAGTCCTGGATTGGGACCATCTTAGCGCCAATAGAGTGGGAGCTGGTTGAGAGCCCTTGAAGGTCACTGCTGTGGGGACCACTGTGGGAACGAGACCACTGTGTTGTTCAGCAAAAGCCTTACAGTTCTTCTGTAACGGAGCAGGTGAGAACATCTTATAATGAGGTCCCTTTGCTGCTTCTGTAACCCAAGCCCGTGAATGAATCCAAGAAGGGCTCACCTTGCCTATCAAATTCCCTTCTACAGGGTCTGGTACTACAGCCTGGCACAGGGCATTGAGGGGGGATGTGCCCTTGGGGCCTCAAGAGCTGTTTGGAGTAAGTTATCCACGCTCCATCCATAGAGCAGAACACGGTCAGAGCCCAGCTGCAGCAGGAAGGCCAGCTGAGCGAGGACTGTCATACTCGCAAATCTTTGGTGAATTAAGATGACATCCTCTGCAATACTCTTAAGTGCTTAGTCCAAAAAGGCACACGTACGGCACTGTCCTACATGGCATAACAGGATGGGGGTGAAGATAGTAACGGGGGAGAGTGGGGAGGAGACGAGGAACATCTTCCATGGTGGAAGGAACCAGGGAGGGAATGAAAGCATTTTCATTTAGCAAAAAGCAAAATTGATGATGAAGAAAATGTAATATTGATTTCTTTCTTCTTCCTGCTGGCACTGAAACTTTAAATGAAGTCATAGAGCGACTGAGACTCCCACTTTGATTGGTTGTACTTTGACCTAATCTCATTTTAAGAGTCTAGTTTGCATGATTGTTGGTGACACGCAAGAGGTTTCTCTTTAAGCAGGGTAAGGTTATCGTTTCTCCAACATGACATTATGACAATCAGACGCTGTTCTGGGGAGCTCCGAGCCTGTCCTTGCTGATGGGTTTCTTCCCTAGGTGGTACGTTGGCCCCCATGGCAGCTTTTCTCAGAAACTCAATGAGCACTTGCCCAAAGAAGAGCTTTCCAGAAAATGGGTGTAAGTGATGGTTTATCCAGCTGCAGCCTACATGGAGGTAGTGGGGACAGGAAAGCTTTGGCTAGTATGTGAATGAATGTCAAAATAGCTATAGGGGCAGAGTCAGGAGGTTGAGCACAATGGATGAAGTCATTGAAATGGACCCAGTGGTCATGTGTCTTCCTGACCATGATGAAAAGCCATGTTTGCACAGGTACCTTCTTGCATTTTGTCAGCCTGCACAGAAGTATGTGGAGCGGCCTATGGGGGCTTGGCTGTCCCGGCAGCAGGACCTTCTCCCTGTTAAGTGAGCTTTGCATGTAAAACATTTAGAACAGTGCCTGGCACTTAGTAAGCACTCAATAAATGTTATTGATTCTTCAGCATCCTGCATCTTTATCTGGAACTTTTCATGAGCTTCCTTTATCTTGAAATGCCTTGAAAGGAGAAATCTAGAGATAACATAGAAAAGGGTATGAACATCGAATTTTGAACAACTCTTTAGAGGTGGATTGCCCCCTGGAATGGCAATGGCATGCCCACCCCCCCTCCCCGCCCAGCCCCGTGATTGGAAAAAATTGTAACTTTCTCGTTTTTCACCCTGTCCTTCTGGGGGTGCGGTCTGGGGTAGGGAGAGATTAGAGTCAGTCTTTTACGAATTCCCAGAGTTGAGACTAAAATTGAAGTGGGCCACCCATGACCTCCAGCATTCAAGCCTCGAGTGTTTGCTGACCGCTCTGCCTCTCTCTTCAGAATGCACTTAAAGGGTGGGCTTCTTTGGCCAGGGGGAATACCTCTGCTTGGGACCATATAAGATATATAAGAAGGGGTGCCTGGGTGGCTCAGTCGGTTGGGCGTCCGACTTCAGCTCAGGTCATGATCTCACAGCTTGTGAGTTCGAGCCCCGCATCGGGCTCTGTGCTGACAGCCCAGAGCCAGAGCCTGCTTCAGATTCTGTGTCTCCCTCTCTCTCTGCCCCTCCCCCACTCACACTCTGTCTCTCTTTCCTTCAAAAATAAATAAACATTTAAAAATTTTTTTTAAAGAAATATAAGAAAACCCTTTGGACCTTGGTGACTGGGAGCTTGGAGAGAAGGAAGAAAGAGGTTGCCCTTGGGTCCTTTTGCATTAGGCCAGGCTTCCAAATATATCACACACATTCCCACCTCTTTCTCTTGGCTCAGCCTGCAACACTTCACTCATCCCTCCCAGTATTCTTCCTCCTTGGACCATCTTCCAGGTCTCCCGTGTGAGGTCCACTACCCCAGGTCTTCTTCAAGCAGATCCAGTCCTGGTGACTCCTCTTAGCTTCCATAGTGTTATCTGAACTTCTCATGTTCACCAGCCTGGAATGTTTGGCCTATCGGTTTCTCCATTCTAGAGAATCTGATGGCATCGTGCTCTCAATCTCTTTTCTGTTCTGTGGGACTCTGGAATGAATGGTCGTTCAAAGTGCCCCTCTTGTTGGGTCCACAGAGCTCCATTGGTTTTTGGTTCGTGTCTGTATTATAGTAAGTATTTTATAGCATTTCAGTGAGATGCCCGTGTTATTGTCCATTCTATTTGGGAGCACTTGGAGGGAAAGCATCATTTATTTATGTTTATATATTTATCATGCCTGGAACAAGCACACTTGGTAGGTGTTTGTTGGGTCAAAATGAATTGAATTGAATAGCACTTATTCTATATCTACCACAGGCTCTAATTTGGCTTTGGGCAAAGGATGGGCACACACCAAATATTTGCTGAGCCTGAATTAACCCCCTTGGCTGTCTCAGCCCCCTCAGCCTCTCCACACTGTGTGATGTTTTATGGCTGTATAGTGAAGAGTTGGTACATGGCTTTCTGGGTCCCCCCGAACTTGCTCGTCTTAAACCTCTGCAGCCACAAAACAGACAGATCTAGATGGCCAATACCCTCCATTTTCCTTTTTATCTCTGTAACTTAATTTATCTCTGTATCCTAGAAAACCACGTAACTATTTAGAAAAAAACTACAGATATGTTTTGAAACCCTAGGTTTCCAGGCTATTCCATATAAGGGACTTTTTCTCAAATGCCTCATAATCCATGTGAAACATGGAAGTAATCCATTTATGCCCCCTTCTAAGCACTGTAGTGTCTGCCACTTAATTTGTGACTTCAGACAAGTAATAACCTCTCTGGGGCTACATCAGTCCGTCTCCAAGGCCCCTTCCTGCTCTAACATCTGTGCTTCTGACGCCTTTTGGAAGGCCCATCGATTAGCTAACTTAGCCATTTTTTTTTTTTAACGTGTGTTTATTTTTAAGAAAGAGAGAGAGACAAAGCACAAGCAGGGGACAGGCAGAGAAAAAGGGAGACACAGAATCCGAAGCAGGCTCCAGGCTCTGAGCTGTCAGCACAGAGCTTCATGCGGGGCTTGAACCCACAAACCGTGAGGTCGTGACCTAAGTCAAAGTCGGACACTCAACCGACTGAGCCACTCAGACACCATTTCTAACCCCTTCTCTCTTGCTCTCTTCCTGCTATTCATGATTTTTTTTTAAAAAAGGACATATACTTACTTCCTTGTGGGTTCTCATACAATCTGAGTAGCCATGGGACCAATTTTGGACAGGGGCTTCTGGGGAAAAAAAAAATTGCTTTCCAAGGGAAAATGGAGAGATACAGCTTATGAAGTCCCTTCTTTCTTCCTGTCTTGAGTGAGAAGCTGCTAGCCATTCCATGGTAATGAGGGGGTGAGTGTGAGGGCAGAAAACCAACACGTCAAGGATAGTGGAGTGCCCAACACCTTGGTGACAGCACAGAGCAGTGGATCAGCCCAGCAAAGGAATCATTAATGCCTTCATGAGTCTAAACTACTATTAGGCAAGAGTTTTGTTGAAATTTTTGCTGAAAAAGATGTTGTCATGAGCATCCCTGACATACACCTTTCTAATTTCCAGGCGAGAGGATTCTTCAGGTCAATTACTTCGTTTCCTTGGGTCCTCCCCATGAGTGTTACTCCACCTTGACCAAACTCACAGGCCCGCCTGCACACGTGTGCACGTGCACGCGATTTGTAGCATGCTTTATGTTGCACAAGTTTCCATGTGCATTACCACATTCGATCCTTCTATCCTGTGAGGGATGTCCTATCATCCCCCTCCCCTGTTTATACACGAGGAAACTTAAAACAGTCCCCCACGGTCTCACTGACTCCAAATACAACATGTTCACGCAACTCACCGACAACCCAGGTCAAAGTTCCACACCCCGCTTCTTCCACAGAGGAAGCTGTTGGCCTTATCCCGCCACCACCCTGGGGCACAGGCCCAGAGTGAGTCTTCAGAACCTTGGAGGACTCGCCAAGGCCCACACAACTCCGTAAGGAGAACCGTGTCAGAGAGGGTGCCTCCCCACCCCTGGAGCTCAGCAGCCCTCAAGGGGGAGGCAGCAGAGACTGTCCCCCAGCTGGGGCCGGAACACAAGTAATTAATAGGTGATCATGGAGCTGGACAAATGCAGACTGACAGCAGACTTACCTATCTTATAGCCTGCGCCTTGGCTAACATTAGTTCTACAGCTAAACCCGGGCTTTGTTGACATGTTGTTCCCTTTCATTAATAAATAACTGCCCGAAACAATTACACTTCAGGAAACTAACCTTATTTTTCTCTTTCCCTCTGAAAGGTACCAAAAATTAAAAGCAAAGATGCTTAAATCAGCTGGAGCGCTCCTGGGCGGGTGTTCCTAAGTGCAATCTGCTTAATGGGAAAGACCTTTCTGGGGAAGGGCAGTCACTCTGCAGCTCCCCCGGAGGGGCCATGGGCAGGTAGAGATAGAATACACGGTTTCTCCATGAGGGCCTGGCCCTCTGCTTATCTCAGGATCCCACTGTCCAACGGACTTAATTTACCTCTCCAGTCTAGCTCTTCCTGGAGCTGCAGGCACATGTCAATCTTCTTTTTTTTTTTTTTTAAACCAATATAATATCATGAAAAGATCGTGACACTTTAAAATCAAGCAGTCCCAAGTTTGAGTCTGAATGCTGCCGCTTATTAACTGTCTGTTTTGCACCACTTATCTGACTGTTCTGATTATTTGTTTGTTGTTGCATAGCAAAATACTCCAAAACCTAGAGGCTTAAAACAACACCCATTTATTACCCTGCAGTTGCTGTGGGTCAGGACTCCACGTGCAGCTGAGCTGGGCCCTGTGTCCAGGGTCTGCCAGGCTACAGTCAGGGTGCTGGCTGGGGCTGCACACCTCTCCCAGCTTCACCCACGGAGGTACGCTCCGGGCTCCAACCTCACTCACTTGGCTGTTGACGAGACGCAGGGCCTCCCGGGCTGTGGGCTGGAGGTGTCCCTCAGTTCCTTGCCACTTAGACCTTTCCATGAGGCAGCTCCCACCGAGGTAGCCGGCTTGCATCAGACTGAGCCAGCAAGAGAACAAGATGAAAGTTAAAGTCTTTAATAACCGAATCTCACAAGTGACATGCCATCACTTCTGCCGTATTCTTTTCATTAGAAACAAATCTCTGGGTTTGGCTCACACCCCAGGGCAGGGGATTGCATAAGGACACGAATGCCAGGAACCAGGATCACTGGCTGCCGGTCTAGCAGCTTCTGAACTGCGTCTTCTGAAGCACGGTTTCCTCATCTATAAGCGAGCTTTATAATAATTCCCTGAGAGGTAGGAGAAAGATTCCGATGAGATGCTATACAGCTTAGGGCCTGGAACAATGCATGAGTGCATAAGGAGGTAACTGTCCTTCCCCTCCTCTGCCTGCCACATCACGCTGATACGCTCAGAGGTTGATATGCAAAGAGGCTTTATGGCTAGTTCCACTCCCAGGAATGAAGCAATATGGATACAGAGAGCAAGTCAGAGGGTTCCAGGGAACAAAACTGATGGTGGGGGGAACATTTGAGCTCTCCGGACAGGGTCAGAGGCTGGCTGTCCCTGAGGCAGAAGGCCGGAGAGATCACTGCTGAGAGGCTGAGCCCTGGGTGATCTTGAGAGGACAACCAGGGGCCAGACCCCAGCAAACGGCCTCAGGAGCCAGGGCCGTCACAGCCCCCATCACAGGCCAACCCCGCCACCCTCCCCAAGGGCTACCGACAGCCCCAGAAACGCTCCCAGAGGGGGTCCATAAATCACAAGATGCCTTCTTCCCCCAAGGTCAGCGGACTGTGGAGCCAGCTCTGAGCATGGATCACTCTCGCTTTCCTTCCCTAATTTCCCACCAGTTCATTAAAGCTTGACCTTCTGGGCTCCTACGGCTACTACGGATGTCCAGCCAGAGAGACCATTATATTTTAAAGGCTGTTAAACTGTCCAATGATATTTTAGCCTCTTTTTTTTTTTTTTATATTTGATAGCAAATCATCAATCACTTGTGTAAACTTCCAAGTAAAAACTAGGGAGAAAAAGATGGAGAATTATATGAAATTACAGTGGAATGAAGCAGTTAGATTTCTCTCTATCAGCCGAGGCGAGGCGAGGTGAGATGGTGGTCAATTATCTTTTTCCACTCACTGATAAATCGCCAGCACCATGGAGGCTGTCAGTGTCTGACTCATGACAAGCAGAGAGGGGGGCACTGGTGTGACCAGAGAGCCGGGGATGCAGGCTAGCATTACAGCCGGTGCTGGGGCTTCTCCAGTGCCGACCTTCACCGGCCGGCCGGGATAGCAGCCCGGGCCCCGACCATGTCCTGGGAGAACCCCTTTCTCTTCTGACCACCGCCCCTACGACCCCCTTCCTCCCCTCATCATGCAGGGGACAGCGGAGACCGCCCCCAGCCTTAACGTGCAGAAGCGTGCTGCTCTCCACTACTGTGTCCCAAACTGACCTTATTATTTTCCTCGCACATTCCTTATCTGAGTTAGTGGTACCATCATTCACCGAAGTGATTTAACTAACAACATCCTCGTCATCCCCGACACCTCCCTTTTGCTGGCCACCCCGCCCGCCGGCGGCCCCCCACCGGTGAATCCATCTCTGCACTTGGTCTATTGTCTACCACAATTATTTGGCAGGCTCACCCCACCTCACATCCCCCTGCTGTCACCAAGGTCCAGGCTCTGTCACTTTTGTTCTAACCTGTTGGAAAAGCCTCTTAATGGGTTTCCACATCTTCAGCGTTTTTATCAAAAGCTCACACTCATACTCACACACGCCTCTGTGCACTCCTGCCGGTCTGTTTTTTAAGGCACGTCCCTGACTGCATGCTGTCACCACTGGCACTTAGGAAGGTCCCTCTTGCTTCAGGAATAGGCTAACACCCCCACCTGGTGTACGATTTCCCACAGTCGTCCTGATGCCCACGGGCCATCCCCAGCCAGGGAAGCCATGGTTTCCGTCCCTGCTCTTTTTTGTGTCCAGGACTGTGTTATCTCCGCCCCTCCGCCAGAGCCCCCTGTCCCTCTAGTTGAACTGGCCAATTTCGACCCAACCTTTACAACCCAGATCAGAAGTCACCTCCTCCAGGAAGTTCCTCCTGACTCCCCTCTTCTCTTGCTTTTATAAAGCAGCGCAAAACACCACCACCACCCCCGCACTGAATTCTGATTTCCTTGAGTAAAGACCTCAGCTCATTGTCTGGCAGCCAGCACCACCCCAGGCTCTGGGGCACAGGGAGTACTTGTTGGCCCATAAGTTGCTGTGAGCTGTAGAGTAACACAAATCCAGGGGCGCCTGGGTGGCTCCGTCAGTTAAGCAGCCGACTTTGACTCAGGTCATGATCTCGCGGTCCGTGAGTTCGAGCCCCCCGTCGGGCTCTGTGCTGACAGCTCAGAGCCTGGAGCCTGTTTCAGATTCTGTGTCTCCCTCTCTCTCTGCCCCTCCCCTGTTCATGCTCTGTCTCTCTCTGTCTCAAAAATAAATAAACGTTAAAAAAAAATTAACAAAAAAAAAAAAAAAAAAAGAGTAAGACAAATCCAGGGGGTGGGGCTCCTAGGTGGCTCCGTCGGTTAAGCATCCAAGTCTTGATTTCGGCTCAAGTCATGGTCTCATGCTTCATGAGTTCGAACCCCACATCAGGCTCTGCAATATCATTGCAGAGCCGGCTTGGGATTCTCTCTCTCTCTCTCTCTCTCTACTCCACCCCCGCTTGCTCACACTCTCTTTCTCTCAAAATTAATAAACTTTTAATTAAAAAAAAAAAAAAAAGACAAACCCAGGGTAGAATATTGTTCTCCCACCTTCTGGCCCTTTGACCTCAGCAAGACTACTGTGCCTTTGAGCTGCAGTCCTTACTGATAATATGAAAGTCATTAACTTAACCCTGTGAGAATAGTATGGAGATGGGAAGTGAGATTTAGAAAGTGATGAATTGTTGGTAGAGTAAGGGCCGGGCAGGAGTTTGGGATGGGAGCTGAGGTTTCTAGGAATAACGCGGGTGAATGTAGGTATGGAGAGGGGGATGGTAGGCAGAAGAGTATAGTGAAGAGCTCAACACATGGCAGGCGTTCAACCTCTACTTTCCCTCGGAAGTCTGACACCTGGAGGAGAGGAGAAAGTAGTAACTATGTCCCTTAAATGCTCGCCACCTCATTTCTCTCAGTTACTACCCGTTTTCTTTTGCTGACTTGGATACCCAGCCACGTGATTAGGGACAAAAACCCCTCTGTTTGATAGCATTGTCCCCAGCAGACTCTAAAACACACACACTGAGGGATCTCATCATCCCCCTAAGTGACTCCAAGCTTGCCTGTCTGGCACCACACTATCTGTACACACAAATACAGCTGGGCAGGCAGGTAGGAGGTGTGCACTCTTGTGAGTCATCCTGTGCCAGCATAGCACCAGGGGACCCTGTCTGTGATGGGGGGGGGGGGGAATGTGGGCTCCTGAGTGACAGTAGCTCATCTTGGACCCCTAGTTCCTGGCTCCAATGCATTTGGCCCTGTCCCCAGGTTGGGAGTTGCTACCTAGGGAGCAGTATGAGGGAGAGCAAAGGCCAGGTAAGAAAGCAGGGCCTGCTGATAAAAGGGTTGGGCTAGACTGGAATGGCCCCATGAGACAAAGGTACTCAGAAAGTTCTAGATGATAGAGAAAAGAGGGAAAACAAGGACACAACCCAGCTACCAGTGGCCCCAGGGACCAGAGGGAAATAGGAGGACCAGGTAATCCTACAAACAGAAAGGTCTTATATGTAACATGAAATATTTGGCCAAGGAACAATCCGAACACAGAAATGGGTGGGCTAGAACAAGGTGGGGTCGATGTTAGCTCAAAGATGCCATGTCCTCCACAACAGTCAGATAAGCCCTGCCTGGTGATGCTTCAGAGGCATTGGTCTGGACAGGAGAAAACAGTGGCACCTTCACCCAGGAGGTAGGTCCTATCCTACACGCACATTTCAATGAGCAGTATGTGTCTGTCCCCTTCACATCTATTACCCACAAACATGAGCAGAACAGCCAGCATGAGAGGCTCCTGACTCCTTCTGGAATAAAGCAGCTAAGTTCTCATGTACCTGGTATGACTGCCCCAGTCACACCCTGTCTACTAACGCCCAGGTAAGCATAGAACCTTAGGACTAGACAATAGCATATATTTCATCTCTTTTAACAGATAAAATAAAGTTTCTAGAAAGATTAAATGAATTCTGAAGCTAATGTGACTAGTCTGTGTAGAGCAAGAACTAGAATTCATTCTTCCAACATCTAATAGAAGGTTTCCTCCACCCTATCAAACAGCCAAAGGGAATCCATTGGAGACTGGAATTGAACTTTTGGAGGAAAGTACTCCTTAGTTTGGAAAAAAAAAATCAAAAGAAGCATATTACCAATGCAAACCAAAAACAAGAACACACTAAAATTTTTGAGGAAGATCTGGGAGCCATGAAGCAATCCAAATGTTGATGCTTCAAATTGAGCCTTCAAGTGTACTATTTAATATCACACATTTAGAGTAATTTATCCTCACCATTTACATATTTGATTGGATTTTTTTCTCTTTTTCTTAACTTATATTTCAGGAGAGAGGTGCTTGAAAATTACTGTTTGTTTTTGAGTGATGTATCCATGGGCTTGTTTCCTTATCCACTGTTGTTTCCCCAAAAGACCCAATATTAAGATTGGGAGTAGGGAACGGGAGGAAGGTACTGTGCCGTTTAGATCCATCACAATGGACGCTGGATCCATCCAACACGAGCTAGACTAGACTGTTCATGTAGACAAACAACATTAGCTGATACTGAATAAGACAGACCTTGGCTAATGCCATATGGAACCAATGTATCAATGTTTGAGATAATGCAGATAGATTCAGCCTTGGGGGTGAGTTGACGTTACCCCTGAATGTAATGGATATTTCCACCATCAGTCATTGAAGGACAAAGTTAATCTCAGGACAAAAACAAAATTGGTGTAGAAAAGAAAATACCTACCATTTGGGGAATCAGGGTCAGATGATCTGGAATCAGGAGAGATGGGAGAGAGATGGCACCTGCATGTGTGGAAGCAAGCAGATGCCGGGAAGGGATGTAGCCCCATCATCAAAGGGCTCTGGAGCTGGCTTCACACGTGTGCATTCTAACGATGGCCAGTGCTAGAAGCAAAAAACTTCTGTTAGATTCAAGGCTTTAGTAAAAATCATAGTCTGATCTCTGCTGGGCTGATGGGAATTAGAAAAGAGGAAATCCCATGTTTAAGAAGGTGGAGCTAAAAGAAGAATGGGTGTCCCTCTCCCTGAAACCAGCTTGAGGGTTCTCAGTGGCAGCAGCCTCCAGCTAAAAAGTTAGGACCAGATTGGCACTGATCTCTGTGAGATCATCAGCAACAGGGACAATGATAGGGCTGGAAAATTAGTGGACCAAAGACACCAGAAAAGAGTCCAAGGTTCTTATTCCAGAAGAAAAACAGTGAGGATAGGCACTGTGTTGGGGGCTAATTTATGGCAATTAGACTAACAGCAAAATTTAACAGGTTGTAACATTTATTTGGGTCGCAAGCAAGAACAACGATCTCTAGCTGGCTTAAGAATTTTTTCTAACTTTTTAATGTTTATTTATTTTTGAGAGGGAGAGCATGCAAGCAGGGGAGGAGCAGAGAGAGAGGGAAACAGAGGATCCGAGGTGGGCTTTGCACTGGCAGCAGAGAGCCCAAAGCGGGACCCAAACTCACAAACCATGAAATATTGACCTGAACTTAAGTCAGATGCTCAACCGACTGAGTCACCCATATGCCCCAAGAATTTTTTTTCTTTAAAAAGCAGGATGAAGGATTTATTGGAAGGATAGTTGGACATGTCATGGAACAGAAGGAAGAATTGCAAAATCAAAACCTGAGAAGAGGGGCACCTAGGGTGCTTAGTCAGCCTCTGACTTGGCTCAGGTCATGATCTCATGGTTTGTGAGTTTGAGCCCCACGTTGGGCTCTCTGTTGTCAGCCTGTCAGCACAGAGGCCACTTCAGATCCTCTCTCCCCTGACTCTGCTCCTGCCCTGCTTGTGTCTCTCAAAAATAAAATAAAATAAATATAAAAAAAAAAACAAGAAGAAAAGGATTCTCAAACAGGGGTGTTGACAGAACCTCTCTATATGGTGCAAATGATAGTGTAGCTTGTCTCTGATTTCCATTCAAACTCTATTTCTCTTTCTTGCAAAAATCCAGTTCAGAAAAGAAATAGGATGGTGTGAGGGACAATAAAGACTGAGTGTAATGGGAGGAAGGACCTTTTCTCCTTCCTTCCACACTTCTTGGGTCCATAAAATAACTGCTCCCTTCACAGAAACATTACATCTCTTTTCTCCACCATTTATTCCTGTCCCCTTCATTTCTCTCCAAGGGGATAGTATTAGTTTTCCTAGTTACATAATAAATTATCAGAAACTTAGTGACCTAAAACAAGATGCATTTTTATTTCACAATTTTCTGTTGGCTAGAGTCCAGACACAGCTTAATTGAGTCCTCTGCTCAAGGTCTCACAGGGGCTACAGTCTAGGGGTTGGCTGGCTGCATTCTCATCTGGAGACTCAACTGGGGAGGCAGCTGCTTCCAAGGCGCATTCAGGTTGTTGGCAAAATTCACATCCTTGTGGTGGTATGACTGAGGACCCTGACTTTTTGCTGATGTTACCTGGAGGCTGCCCACATTTCATAAAGGGCACCCCAGTTCCTTGCCTTGTGGCCTTCCTTCAATATGTGGCTTATTTTGTCAAGCCAGCAAGGGGAATCTCTTTCTCAGGGGACAGCCCAGTCCCTTTGAAGAGCTTTGACCTGATGAAGTCAGGCCCACCCAGGCTGTGATCCCCTTCCTGACATATGCACTCTCTTTCTCTCTGACAACTTCCCACTCCTCATTGGCCTGCACGCAGGCCACAAGCATTCTTGTCTTCTTCCGGTAGTGAGCTCACCTGGGCAGGCCGGCAGTCACTCAATGTCTCTGCCTATGACTGCGTCCAAAATTTCAATTCAGGAAGGAAGGAAAGAAAGCCCAAGTGCCAAACCTCATTAAGCCTCAGATCCAAACCTTATTTTCCCATACAACTTTACCACCCACAAAACTGATACATTGATCCCTGTCTGATTCTTCTATTTTCCAATTGTTTCATAGCCCAAAGGGGAAAACTCTGATTTATTAGAACCTCAAACCCCACTCGGTGTCCTGGGGACCAGTGCCATGGGAGTGAGAGCCATTCTTAGCTTGGTAGCCACACTGGGAGGTATCTCCTCTGTGCCCCAACAATCTAGGTGTAGAGGGGTACCAAAAGCTGGTTTTGGTAGGTCCAGCCTACAGAGGCCAGAGACACTTAAAATATGGGAGAAAAAGGCACATAGCATGTTATGTGTCTTGGGGACGAAGGGTTCTGCAGAGACCATCTCATATTTGTCCTGATTTTAGAAAAAAGACAGCTTCTATGGCAAACAACTAGAATGTGTTTTTTAAAGACTTTTTTTTTTAATTTTTTTTTTCACGTTTATTTATTTTTGGGACAGAGAGAGACAGAGCATGAACGGGGGAGGGGCAGAGAGAGAGGGAGACACAGAATTGGAACCAGGCTCCAGGCTCTGAGCCATCAGCCCAGAGCCTGACGCGGGGCTCGAGCTCACGGACCGCGAGATCGTGACCTGGCTGAAGTCGGACGCTTAACCGACTGCGCCACCCAGGCGCCCCTTTAAAGACTTTTTAAAAAAATGTTTATTTATTTTTTTGAGAGGGGCAGAGAGAGAGGTAGACACGGAATCTGAAACAGGCTCCAGGATCTGAGCCGTCAGCACACACTCAAACTCACAAACTGCAAGATCATGACCTGAACTGAAGTCAGACGCTCAACCGACTGAGCCACCCAGGAGGCCCTAAAATGTTTATTAATGTAAGAAGTTCTTTTCTTCCGTATCCTGTCCACTCCCTCTGCCTCTCGTTACAGAGGAAAGACTAGGGCATGTGTGCTGGTGCTTTGCTGCCCACCAGCCTATCTGCTCTCCCATGCCTGTACCCTTGTTGTGACTCCCAACTCTCCAGGCTTTTCTGGGGCCACACATCTCAACGTGTCATCCTGTCCCACAAGTGATAACTAGGTAGAGTCAGAGTACGGCCATCCCATGGGAAACCACTTCCCCAGACCGTGTCCTGACAAGGAAGAGGCGAAGTCATAAAAGCCATTACTTACAAGTGTCCAGAAGAGAAACTGAGGCACAGAAAGGGCAAGTAACTATCCCAGATACACACAGCATTCAGCAGGTGAACCAAATAGAGAGTTTTAGACTCTTTCCTTTGTAGCCCCTGACGCCACACTGCTCCATTAATCTAGAGCAGAAGCGAATGAACCCCTCCCAGGCCCAGAGTCTCCTGAGAAATAATCCACTGATGTAAATAAGCCAGGAACCCAGGTGCCCTCAGGGGTCAGTTCTTAGAGCACCTCAGTTAAGATGGTTAATAACCACAGCAACGTGATTGATTACTTAGCACTGGAAGGGAGTGAGCGCTTGCCCGCACCCCCTCCAGCCGGCTCCCTTCATTTGCATAGGTAACGGTAGTGTTATTAGCAGCTCATTAGTGCTAAGCCCAGGTGACCAGAAAGGCAGACTCAGTGGTCTAACTGGAAAGAACCTCTCCTATTTTAGGGGAAAAACTGTACTAGGACTCTTATTCCAGGGCCATGTGACCCAGACACCGTGAGAGTGGGTTCTAAAACAGGGGTCCCTGGCTTTTCTTAGTGACGAAGTATGATTCTAAAATAACATCAGTACAGACAACAGAAAGCTCACCTGTGATATGCCAGTGATGTGACGTGATGAAAATGGCACTTTGCCTCTGCGGTCTTCCTCCCCCAAACCCAGAACTCCAGGCTAACCAGAAGAAAAGCATCAGACAGATCACATCTGAGGGTCGTTTTACAGCATGCCTGGCCAGTCCTCCTCAGAACTGTCGAGGTCATCAAAAACAAGGCAAGTGTGAGAAACGGTCTCAGGTCAGAGGAGCCTAGAGACCTGACAACTACCTGTAATGTGACATCCCAGATGGGATCCTGGCATAGGAGAAGGGCATTAAGTAAAAATGAAGGAAAGTGAAACTATGAACTTCATCATAATAATTTATCATTATCGGTCCATTAACTGTAACAAATGTACCGTACTCATGTAAGATGTTAATAATAGAAATAACTAGGTGTGGGTTATGTGAGAACTCTGAATTATCATTCTCTGTAATTCTAAAACTGTTCTCAAATAAACAGTTTATTTTTTGGAGAGTGTCTTACATGCGGATGGCACATTCCAATTTATCCCATGATATCATCAAACTATCCTCGTTGGTCCTCAATACCTGGGTAAGGTAGGGTAAACAGGCATCTTTCCGCTTGCTTTACAAAGTAACAGAGATTTGAAGAGTTGAAGTGACTTGTCCAAGATCACAGAGCTACTAAGTTAAATGATTAGTTTCACACTCTTGTCTTCTGACTCAGAGGCTAGTATCTTTCACCAAAGCAAATGTTACCACCTCTAAAGAGGTCAGAGATAAAGAAAAAAAGTGCAAGCCTCTGGCTAATGGCTAGAGGGTTTGGCTATGGAGACTGAGACAGGGCCAGGCAAGAAGTCAAGGTCAGCCAAGGATCATGGCCATCTTTGTGGGTCTCCTTGGTCCCTCAAGACATAGACTGAGAAAAAATAAATAAATGTTCCCCTTGCTCCTTCTCATCCATTCTGGAACCTCTCCCACATCCTAGATGTGGAAGCACAATCCAGAATTCTTGTGGCATATTTTTGCCCACCTTAAAAAGCAAAAGGACACAAAAGTCTTTCTTTCTTTCTCTCTTCATTTAACAAAAACTTCCAGAATGTCAGTATCAGCCCCACCTGGAAAAAAAGTGATCCACGCCTACACAAAATGAGTCAGCAGGAGATGAGGAAATGAAATCTAGCTCTATTTCTGCCTCTTACAGTTTCTTCAAGCCCCGCCTACTTTCAGATCCATCTAGAAGCAAATAGGAAAGAAGAACTTTCTGTAACTCAGCTGGGCCACTTTGGGAAGGTGGGAAGAGACACAGGTGATCGGTTCTTGCTATTTTCCATGTAAGAAAATGAAACGATGGAGAGAAGAGACCAATTTTGCATGGGGAGAGTCTACTGACGTGCCTTCAATTTTAACCGAAACCACTTGTTGGCCATGAGGCACGTTCATGTCAATGCCTCTGGGACCCAGTTTCCTTTTCTGAAAAATGAGAGGTTTGAACTCAGCAATGTCTAAGCCCTTCTCTACTTGGACATTCTGTGATCTAGTTCATGATCAATGGAAACAGAGTGAAGGATTCTCAACGAGAAGCGAAGCTGATGGAGTATAGCCATCGGGCATTTTAGAAATTGAACCAGAAACTCACATTGCACCTGTTTTGGTGACCAGAGAAGTCCCTGGTCACTTCTCCACAAGAAAAGGATGTTTAAGTGATTGTTTAATTCCCTGGGGATTACTCAGCAAATCCCCAACAGTTTTATCATACTACCCTACATAGTGGGTTAGAATCAAAAGGGATATTGGGGACATCAAAAATGTATAACCAATTTTTTAAGAGCTTACAAGCTATTTCTAGCTCACTCCACACAGCCCAATCCAACCATTAAAAACACATGTCAAGTTAGCTGCTGCATCCTATGGGTAAACATTCTGGAATGAAGACACATAGGGGGGCACACACATGCACATATTTACATGTATGTTTGGGTGCACATTCCCCCGTCCTGACCCACCCAGTGTCTCCTTTTGCCTTATCAGGAAAGAATTCCTGGAGGAAGTAGGCTCTGAGGGATGAGAAGTATCCTCTGGGATGCACTAGGACCCAGTGGAGTTGCAAAGCTGTAGGAAATCTGATCACTGATGGAGTCTTCATCCAGATCAGGGCATCAGCGAATGCAGGGTCAGCAGGGCTGTCCTCACCAAACTGCTCCTGTTTTGCTCTGTGCCCCCTCCTTTCCCTCTCCCTCCTTACCTCCTTCCCTACAAGCATTCCTCTCCCCCTCTAGTCACATACTGCCTTGTCCTGGATTCTTCCTAAGGGCAGCAAATTACTCCTATCATTTTTAAAAATGTAATCAACTGCATTTGATCCATCAGGTGCTTTTGTGAGGATGGGTTTAAAAAAAAAAAACAGGTTGAAAAAAGTGGATAAAATATAAATTAAAAAAGAAGAATGGGTCTGGTTACAATCAATAACCCCAGAATTATTGACTCCTCTTCCCATTACGCTGTGATGCCTCTGTAATCTTGCTGGCAGATTCTATAAAGGACGCATCTGTGCAAGATGAGATGTCCATTGTCAAAAGTTATAATTCTCTTCAACACAACTCCCATAACAGCAGCCAGGCAGTTTCTGCAGAGCGATCTGGTGTCTGGGAACCACATGACATCACTCTCGAAAACCCATTTTGTGTCCCTGCCCTGCGGCCATCCTTGTCCTTAGCAAGTTGGAAGGAAGAAAGGAGGTAGAACCAGAAGCTGAACTTGGCCCAGCCGAGTGTCCTGAGCTCAGGCATTTCAGGCTTTCCTTTGACCTTCTAGACTCCTTGGAGAGGTTTACCTCTCCTCCTCCCCTTAGTAGAGCTAAGGTCCTACTAGAAACAAATGTATTGTTCACTCAGAGGAAAACCTGAAACGAATCTCCATTTCCTTGTACAGATTCTCCAGCTGGGACTGCTGTCCCCACGAATGTCTTGGTTAAGGGGCAGAGTTTGGAGTTGATTTCCAGAGGTTTCCCCAGGAAAGGACAAGGCAGATCATAGGCTTACATCAGCTTAGGAAAAGCAACCTGTCTGGACAAGACCCCAGGAAGCCAGGCTTCTTGGCAGTAGGACCTACCAGGAGTCGAGGAAAATCTCCAGCTGGGAGCCACTCACCCTTGCAGGAGGAATCAGCTCAGGGCGTTCTTTTGAGCTCACGCCTTAACCCCCAGGAGATGGTGTGGCCAAATAGGAAGAGCCCTAGCCTGGGAGCCGTGTGACCTTGCAAAAACCACCTCTCTGAGCCTCACTTCCTCATTTGCAGAGCAAGAAGGTTGGATGGAATAACCTCTCAGGGCCCTTCCAGATTTCTGAGTGATTGTCTGTCTCTCTCAGCTCTGCATTGGGGTGGGGACAGTAACTTCTGTCACTTCTCGGCCTCTCCAGCCCTTGCTGGCTGATGCCCTCATCCCCAATCCCCGCAGGAGCCCCTGCCTCACCAGACGGTGTTTGGGGGGTCTCCCTGCCAAGGAAGGAGGACTAGAAAATCTGGGTGGGCCCTGCCCTCAGGGACACTCTGTCCAAACCAGAAAGCAAAGCTCTGCTGGGTTTGATTATGAAGATTTACAGCCAGGAGTGAGTTTCCTTGGCAATATTGTCTGCTGCCTTTATGAGCCGCAATTACATAGCATTTGGTACCTGGGAAGGCAACAGGCGAGGGCTGAAATGGTGAAATGCTATCACTCCAAGAAGCACACCGCCTTTGGTAATAAATATTGACGTTCATTAAGACAAAGCCAGAATTCAATCTGTTCTGGGGAATTCTCTGCTTCCGGCCTCAAGAATGGCCCTTATTTACAAGATGTCCCTAAGGGAATGAGACAGGCCGGCTCACCTTGCTCCCCAAGATACATTTTATTCAACCGACTTGTCCTGGGCAAACGTGTATCTGACAAGCCAATTTGAAAATGAATTTGGTACATTTTTTGAGTTGATTATTTATCCTGAAAATGAATGCCCATTCTGGTCAGGCTGACAGCTCTCGGGATGAGAGCTCTCTGCTCCCGGCTCCCTTGTCACGCCTGCTCCGTCAACAAAGGAGCAGCGGAAGTGAGGGAGCCAGCCTTCTGCACAGGGGCTGGGTGGGCGCCTCCACCCTCACTCACCAGGACCCTGGCCCAGTGTAGTTTCATCCTGCTGACGAAAAGGCTAGCTTGCAATGCCCGTGCTGGAAGAAGTGGGTGGTGTGAAAGCCAGAGGGGTTCCATCTGCCCTACCGTCTTGCAAGGTTCGGCCAGGCGAGCAGCTGATTCCCACTGCCCAGAGTCATCAGGAGGTGTTAGTCCAGGGTAAGAGAGCCTGGGGCAGGGTCTGGGGAGGGGAGGGAGCTTTCAGTCTCCCTGAAGTTTACTTGCCCTGTTTCCCCTCGACCGCCATCATTTCAAGATGATACCTTGGCAAATTTCACAGAAAGGCAACATGTTGCAGGGATGTGCTGGGAGGGCGCACCCCCTCCCCCGCCCCTGCCGCCCCACTCCAGCTATGCTTCCTTCACAACCCACCTGCCTAAGAACTCAGAGACCCTGACCTTCTGGTATAGCCCTGGAAGGCTTCATGCAGGAAGAGGACCTTGGGAGGGAGGTGGGAAGACTGTTTTGGAGACACTGACTTGCCTGTGGCTAAAACCTCATCAAGAGGAACTGGGTCATAGAAGGCCTTGAATGTTGAAGCCAGGAAGCCACAGGACTCTAAATTTCCCAAGGTGATGAGATAGCTTTAGTTCGGTGGTTTTCAAACCACAATGAGATCATGAGACCCCTTGTTCTAATGTAATCTTGTCTAGAACCTCAATGTAGAAAGCAGATGAAGGTGAAACTTCCTGTTAAACACAGACTCCTTTTAAAGCCCCAGAGCCCAATCCTGCTGACACAGGATCTAGTCCCTGCACCGAAACTAGTCCAACCGATATCAGAATCATCTGCTTGTCTTTTCTGTTTGTTTGTCTGTTTGGTTGGTTGGTTGGTTTGTTAAGATTTATTTATCCAAGTTAGCTAACATACAGTGTAGTCTTGGCTTCAGCATAGAACTCAGTGATTCATCACTCACACATGATACCCAGTGCTCATCCCAACAAGTCCCCTCCTTAATGCCCATCACTCATTTGTCCCATCCCCCCACCCACCTCCCCTCCAGCAAGCCTCAGTTTGTTCTCTGTATTTAAGAGTCTCTTATGGCTTGCCTTCCTATATTTTTATCTTATTTTCCTTCCCTTCCCCAATGTTCATCTGTTATGTTTCTTGAATTCCACGTATGAGTGAAATCATATGACATTTGTCTTTCTCTGACATATTTCACTTAGCATAATACATTCTAGCTCCATCCGTGTTGCTGCAAATGGCAAGATTTCATTCTTTTTGATCGCTGAGTAATACTCTATTGTATATATGTACCACATCTTCGTTATCCATTCGTCAGTCGATGGACATTTGAGCTCTTTCCAAACTTTGGCTCTTGTTGATGGCACTGCTACCGAGGTGCATCGGGGTGCATGTGCTGAACTGTCTGTTGAATATGCAGTTCTCTGCACTCCTCATCAGACCTACTGATTCATATTCTCTGGAGGCGGTGCCATAGCATATGTTTTTTTTTTTTTTTTCCTACTCCTCTTGGTGGTCGGTAAGGCACAAAGTTTGAGACCCATGCTGCAGAGCTTTACAGGGCAGGGTATGAAGACTGATGCATGTGTCTGATTTGCAGGTCAGTCCTCCACTGAGCTTCACTACATTCCCACTCGTCTTCCCTCTCTCCCCACCCCCAACACAGTCTCCTTCTTCTGTGTTGTGTGAACATCGTGTGGTTGTTCCTGGTAATGAACCCAGAGAGGAGTGGACCAAGGGAACAGGAACTAAAACACCCACCACCTTCCCAAGCCCCTGCACCTCACTAGGGCCTCTGTGGCACTAGAAACCCCAGCTCTGAAAGCAAATATTTTTAAGCACCTTGCAAACCACACACCCACTCTCAATTATTATGTGAAAAGAGTTATCCATTTCCCAGCTCAGCTGCAAGAGGGAGACGGTTCAAGAGGTTGAAATCAGAAAGCCTAAAGTCAAAGATCTTCAGAGACCCACTTTCTGCCAAGCAGGCTGGGGCGCCAAGCAGCATCTAGAGGCACAGTGTAGACTGGGAACCATTTCCATAGCACCGAGCCCCAAGGCGACACACCCCCTAGAAAGGCATGGCTTCGGCCAGTGCAGCCGTCAGTATTTCTGCTTGCCAGATGGGAGAGTGAGGGAAGCAGCCCTGAGCAATTAAGTGTCTAGCCTAAGGTCACAGAGCAAGCCAACGCAGGTCCTCAGAAAGCACCGAGTCCTCCTGCGGATTCAGGCAGCAAGTGGGCAATCTGCCCTCGGGCTCCTGCCTTAGAGCACCTTCATCTTGCCTGGCTCAGCACCGGGGGCTGGCTCTGCCTCTGCTCCCACATGCCTCAGCCAACCCATCACTGCCCTGATCTAAGCCTCCCCTGCCACCCCAGCCTGGGGCCTCTGGAAACCAGGAGACACCTGCCCACGTGGGTGATGCCTGTCACGAAGTGAGCCCTGAGAGGTGGGCGGCCTGGGTGGGTGGTGGGGGGGTGGTGCTTGGAATTCAGCTTCCTTTAGCTCTCAGCCCACTAATTAGGGCAGTGATGGGAATGTGAGACATACAGGCACAGCCTTGCTGGAATGACAGAGAAGCTATAAGCCAAGTACTTGGAATGTAATTGGACAGCTAGTGTTTTTAACTGACCCCCCCCCCCACCGTTGCCCATTGCCATTCTTCCTTCCTGTGGGAAACCACTTAGTGGCCATGTCAATCATGCAATTCTAAGGGGGTGCCGATCACTCCTAGGAGCAGGGTTGGCAGGCAGTTGAGGTCCAGTCAATCATCACTCCTCATGCTCTTAGCCACAGGAATGGTTCAGGGATGGACATGGGGCTGTGTCTGGCTAATCAGAGTTTTCCCTGGAAATTTTTCCAGTCGGAGCATTGTCAGAGGCTGCTGGAGGTATATACCTTCCCAGACACCTGGAGAAGGCCTCTTTGCAGGAGGAAATAATGAAGCCAAGCAGAGACGTGCGGAGTGTGAATATAGACAGAAAGAATCCTGATGACATCATCTGGTCCCTTAATCCAGGAAGAGCTAAATTTCCCAATCACACATGCCAGTAAAATGTCCTCGGTTAGTAAAAGATAATACAAGCTGTTTCTGTTACTTGCAACCAAAGAGCTCTGGTAAATACAGAGCGATAACTATATAGCTAGCTGACTGTCAAACTTAAAACAAGCTGTTTGAATTGGCATGGACTTCAGGGCATGGGTATAAAGGGAACCCGGCCAGAAGGACAGCAGGCAGCTGGCCTAGAAGAAGCGGATTCTAGGCTGCATCTGCCTCCATTTCTTGGGTGATGGAATTTCATGGTCATTGAGGTTTCACCAAAGGCCAATTGCCTTTTAAGGGTCCTCTTGCGCCATATGGAATAGGAAGAGGGAGCAGATAGGTCCAGCCAGGAGCCAGCAATGGAAGGAACAGGTGGAATGGGGGGGGGGGGGGGGGAGAAAAGAAAAAGACAAAAGAGAGAGAGAAAGAAAGAGAAATCCTGGAAGTATGTATATGGATTGAGGACTCCTGTTCTAATCTGGGGCCTGACAAATGGAGCTAGGATGACATCCCTATCGCTCGTTTAAACTCCCTCTTCCAAGGGCACCAGTTGACAACCCAATCACTAAATCCCCGAGTGCTTTCAGCTCTTCCCCACCACCCCACCCCCGCACCTGTCTGCAGCCCAGAAGGCTGTTTCCAGTGTATTCTTCTTCAAATGCTCCCCGCACCTGAATTCCAGACCCTGTCCTAGCTTAGTTCCCTTCTGATACAGTTGTCTCCTAGGATGGCTTGGTTTTGTGCTCCCAACCCTAAAGTATGAGCACTGCTCAAGATTCTACCTTCCAGCCCACATTCCTACAGAAGCCCCCTCTTCCTGGACCAGAATTGCTAGCCCTCATCCCTCTCGTAAGCCTCAATTCACATCTCAAATTCAAAGTCTCATCATCTGATACCTCACCCAGGGCTTCCTCTGACTTTCTTGGTACAGGGAGGGGACCCACGATTCGTTGAGTAGCTCAGATTCCAAGCTTCGGAGCAATGACTCTTTTCTTGCCTTCACCGTGCATGGCAGGTCACCATGGTCCATAATTTCTTCTTTATGAATGTCACAGCCTTCTTCCCTTGCTTTTTATTTTCCATGTTACTCCCTTAAGGTGTTTATCGCCTTGTGCCTAGACTTTTGCAAGAGTCCCTTGTTTGCTCTATTCAAACATTTTATTCAAAGAGCAATTTATAGGGTACCTTCTAGGTACCAAATCCTGTGCAATCTTCCTGCCCACTAATCCATTCTATATGCCACAACCAAATTAACCTCTCTCAAGTACTACTTGGATCACATCATCGTGGGACTCTACAGCCTTCAGTGGCTCCCTGTTGCCTACTGAGTAAAGCTCACACTCATCATCTGTATTCAAAGCCCTTCACAATTTGTCCCCAATCTACCTTTCTGGCCCTGTCCCCTACTATTTCCTCTACATAGACCTTACACACAGACCCACAGATCTATTTGCTGTTTCTTAAGCAAGCATGGCACTTTTACTCTTCTGACTTTTTTCTCTAGTCTGTTTCCTCTGCCTGAAGGTCTCCCTCCTCATCCTGTGTCTCCTCTTACTCGTGACTCAGAGCTCAGCTCAAACACTATCACCATCTCCTTCTCTTAACACACCTGCCAAAAATGATTGCTCCCTGCCATTTGTTTTTAGCATTTCAAGATACCTAGCACATGGTGCCTTGCACTGTTGATCGATGCTTTGATCCCCCATCATCCTAGTACTTACCTGAAGCATCTGTATCAGAATCATATATATTAAACATGCAGGCTCTAGAGCCCTGCCCAGGGAACGTCCCAGTGTCAGCTGCGCTAAGAGCAGCTACCCTAGGAAAGTGTTAGGTCCCTGTGGGAGGGACCAAATCCTACAGGTCTTCGTAACTATCAGCACACCAAGAAAGTCAAGTTGAAAGGAAGCTCCAAGAGCACCAAGTTCAAATGCCGCTGTGTCACTCGAACATTCTCTCAACACTCCTGCTAAGTTAAAATTTGCTAAAGTTTGCACAAAGAACATTCAACAGTGTTTAGTCTAAGATTGCTGTGGAGAACCCATTTTGTTAGGAAAACATAGCTTAAGACTTAGCAGGAGTTTTTCTCTGGTCTTGGTACCTTAAATGATTGTAGTTTTCATGAAAAAATTTAGGTGTGTTTTTGTCTTCTGGGTACTGAATGTTGTAACCGATCTCACTCCCCTCTTGTGTTGACTGTGGGATGAACTCTGGTGAACTCTGTGGCCACCACCAGCAGGTAGATAGGACTTCACAACATCCACAGTGAACCTCCTTCATGGCTCTACAACTTTCTCTTAGCCTTGTTACCTTTTTCCTTTTCTTCAAAAAAAAAAAAAAAAAAACCACAAAAAACAAAAAACAAACAAAAAACCTGACTTATTTTTGTTTGTTTTATCTTGCCGTATCATTTGCATCTTTGTGAACAGTTTTAAATCCTTTTTGCAAGAAGGCAAGTTATAAATAAATAAAATAAATTCTTGAACTTACGGATGTGCAAATTTTTTCTGATCATTCTTTTTTTTTTTTTTTTTATCCTGAAGCGAGAAATTAGTCTGGAAGGTGAGTCCTTGGATTGGCAATTCTGATGGAAAGCAGGGCCAGAAACAACAGATGGAGTAAGTGATGCTCTGAGGTCAGAGTTGTAAAAAATTAGGACTTGTAGAGAAAACATGGATTCAGAAATGATGGTGAAGTTTTAGAACAGGAAGAGAGGAGAGTGGTTTTAGAGTGTGGTCATAAAAGGCAGAAAGCAAGAAAAAGCTTTTAGAGCATGAAGAATAGTTAAAACAGGGGTGGTTTCAGGGAACTGACCATGGGGTCTTTATATCCAGAGCAGGGAGTGTCTAATTCATTGCAGTTCTGAGGCCCCGGTGCAAAAGGAACCCAGTCGGGTTCAGATGGCTGTGTGGAGGAATGAACTTAAGGCCCAGAGAAAAAAGATCTTGTTTTCCCAGTGATCAAGGAAACCAAAGAAAAACCTCTGGGCCAGATCAGAGCTTGAAACAAGAATATACAAGAAGGGGAGCCAGAAACAATTATAGAGGTCAGCCCTGTGTTGAAGGCATGCCGAAATGAGTTCAACAACGTAAGCCTGTGTACCTGTGGCTTACCCAAGGGGCACCTCTTTGGTATAGTGAGGCCCTCCTCAGTATAGTAAATTGTGTGACCTTTAAACCAGAGTAGAGATGGAGATACAGGGAGCAAAGCAGTTGTAGGAGAAACTCGCGACTTCAGAGGACCAGACAGGGGCAGACTGTCGTCTGCCAAATGGCTAGGCCAATGGGCTACATCCCCACTGACACTGGTAACAGCTAACCACCTTCGGCCACAACTCAGGGTCACCATGCTTCAAGGGGGCACCCTCGATGAGTAGGAATGAATCTTCACAACAGTATCTGATGCCAGCTCAGAACCCAGAGTCCCCAAATATCATCAAACATAAGAAAATAGAAAAGTGTTTATTGAATGGTTGTTTATTTTTGGTGTGTGCAACATTTATTGAATATTTAATGATTGCTGAGCACTGTGCTAGGGGATAGAGACATAAAGAATACTAACACATACTTCTTGCCCTTAATAAGCTCAAATCCCAGAGAGGAAACCAACATAAAAGTGAAGTATTACAGTGTGTGGTGAGATTAATGCTGTAGTTGAGGCATGTGCGAAATGTTACCGTAGAGATAAGATCACAGAGGACGGAACAGCTAACTCTGCCCTGGGCAGGTGGAGAAAAGGGGCATATTTGACCGAGGTCTTGAAGGATGAGTAGGAGTTCTATAGGCAGAACAGAGAAGATAGTAGATGGCAAGGCACAAAGGGCATCAGTAGCACGGTGTATTTTTGGAAGCCTGAGTAGTTTGGAGCAATTAGAACCGAGTGTGGAATAAGAGTGGCTGCTGGGATGTGGTCGAGGTTTGGAGCTGGACTGTGAAGGTTCCTGGTGTGACAGCCTAAAGGGTCTGGACTTTGTCTTTCAGGCAGAACAGTAACCTCAGACAAGTGAAAGGAAAGCGACCCTTGGTAGTCAACACCAACTGAAGGGTGGCTTCCAGGATCCTATCTCATGGGGATCCACCCTCAAGCCACCCTCAGAGTGGCAGCTTTGTGATGCATTAGGTCCCAGGGAGGTGGAGAGGCTTAAAGGGTGCAGGCTAGCCCGAAGGTCAACACTGTGGGCAAAGGAAAAAGCTCTAGAGAGGCCTCCAGAAGCACCATCTTACCTCCCCCCCCCGGGGGGGGGGAGGGGGTTGTGCAGGAATGGGCTGAGCTGCTCCCCTGCTTCCCAGGCTCAGTGCGGGTCCTTATTCCTAGCACCCAGTCACTTCACACAATGGCAAGAGTAAATTCGCGTGCCAGGAAGAAATGAAAGGCTGTACTCTTTCCTTGGAATCAAGTTGTTATTGTTCAGATGCATTATTAATGATCAGGGCTGCAATCATTTATAACACGGTCATCACAAAAGCAGCTGTTACCATTTACACATAGCTCTCTGTGAGTATGTTATTAAGGTAATATTTTACCATGCATTCGACTTGCTCAGGGGCTGCATGCCTAATGCTCGGCTTCCACGGATCCCCCCACTCCCTTCTTAGAAGTAATCACTCCTTCCCTTTCTTTATAGAGATGCCCAATGCCAGGGAAGGGAAGCGGGGAAAGGAGATGAAAACAGGGAGCCGTGAAAAGTGGAAGCAGAGATACAGGCACTGTTTCCCCTCATCCTTTTTTTCTCCCCTGCCCTTTTTTTTTTTCCCTTTTGAATACAAAATAAAAATGCAGAAAACCTCAGGAGCCTCATAACTTTCCGGTTTTTATTTAAAAATAAACCTGCTTTTGCAGCTGTCACCACTCCCGTACGCGAGGCGCAAGCTTCAACCCCACTGCCCAGTATTTATATATGAGAAAGTAAATGCTCGAAAGAGAACAAATAAATTAGGTTAGATTCTATGAAAGGAGTCAAGCTTTCGCCAAAAAAAGGAGAATTTGGCAGCCAGCATGGTTCTTTGAGGACCCTACCAGCCGGCAGACCCAGGGTGACAAAAGACACAGGGTGACAGGTTCGGAGGAGCAGGGGATCCCACGCCCTCCCTCTCCAGGCCGGGCCACCGACAGCATCGCCCCTGGAAATCTGCATCCAGGGTGTCAGGAGCACTTGCAAACAACAGCTGTGGACAGGCTGCAAGACTCCAGGGACTCAGCAGCCGGAAACATTTTAGCGGGACTCATGGATGCAAGGGCAAAACAGGGGCTGGAAAAGGTAGAGGTGGCTGCAGCTTTTCCCCTGATGAGTGGGAGGGGGAAACAGGCAGGAAAACAGGGGCGTCGCAGGAGGATCCGTGGCCGGACCCTCAAGGCTGACGACGGTGTGTGCAGAGCAGGAGCAGCGGCCTCAGCAAATGGTTGCAGAGCTGTTCTGAGCCTGGCAGAGGCCTCGTCTGGTCCGAGAGGCCGCGGGAAGCTGACGTGCAGAAGCTTCGCGAGCTGAGAGCCCAGAGCTGACAGAAGGTTAACTTGGCGAAGCAGCAAGGAAGAACAGTGCTTCAGAAGTGGCAGCACGTGCAAAAATCCTGAGGCAAGAGGGAGCATGGACTAAGAAGCCGAGAGAAGGGCACACACTGGACCTTGGAGAGTGGGGAGGAAAAGTGTTAAGACTCTCGTCTTACAAGGAGATAGCACGGCCACACGGGGGAGGGCCTTGGTGAGGATTTCGGTCTACAGGTTAGGAAGGGTGGGAAGTCTCAACTTAGAAGCCACATGGCCAAATCTGAGTTTTGAGAAATGCTCTTGGACTACAGCGTGAACAGACTGCGGTGGGTGGGAGGCCAGCACGGGTGACGTGAGCTCAGAAAGCTGTCACCAGCAGGAAAGAATGGCACCTTGATCTAGGGTGGTGGCAGACAATGAGGGAAGGGAAGCGTCAAGAAATAATGAGGAAGTCAAATCAGCAGGGACTTGGTGATCAGTTAGATGAGGGTTGCGGAGACAGGGGGAGCCCTCCAGGTTTCCAGTTTGTGCAAAGCACCTGGAGAAAGAGCACAGTGGAAAAGGCCAAGATTGTGAGTGAAGGCAATGAATTCAGTTTTGAAAATGTTGAGTTAGAGGCAACTTTGAGACAGCAGAGCAGAGCCTCCAAGTACATCATTGGACATTCAGCTCTGGAAGGGACAGAAGAGGTCTGGGTTGGAGGTACATAAGGGAGCCACTGGTTTGGGGAGGGTCACCGTTGGAGAGAATATAGAATAAGAAGAAACGACGGTCACTTCTTAAGGAACTCCAGCGTACACGTGGCAGATAGCAGAGGAAGATGAACCTACAAAGGAAACTGGGAAGAAATACCCGGATAGGAGAAAAGAATCCAGTTAAGCATCATACCCCAGAGAACAGGAAAGGAGGATGTTTCACCTGGAGACAGTGGTCAAGAGGGTTGAATATCGCTGAGAGGATAAAGGAATCAAGAAGTGAAATATGTCCACTAGACAGGTGCACCAACATCAAGGTCCCTGGCGACCCAGGACAGGGCCATAGCTGTGTGTGTATTAAGGAGCTAAGGAAGGCATTGTAAGGCACCCAACACGGGTGACTGCCACATAGCCAGCCCTCGGTAAATGTTGGCTCTTGTTAAATTCTCCCTTTAAAGTCTATAAAGCTCATATTCTTCTATGCTATTGAAGGGGGGAAAAAAGGAGACACAGGCTAACATTTTAATAGGAGAGCTTTAAGATTAAACCCAAAGAATTTCCCGACAGGAAGGACTATAAAATGCCCATAAAGGCTATTAAAGAAGATGACAGAATCCCATATGAAATTAGGATCAGGACGGATTCCTGTGTGTCTGGGACAAGTTTGATGCAGCCTTTCCGTGAGGCAGGGGACCAACCCCAATCACCGAGGCAGGTCACTTGTGCCCTGGGTGGCCCCTGCCCTTCTTCCCTGGCCCCCATGGCGAAGAACGCTGCCTTGTGAAGGAAAGCCTCCTCGTTTCAATAGGCTGGGCTGCCGAGGTGAACGTGAATAGAGCCATCCAGCAGAAAACACCCAGAGGACAAGCACCGAAAAATACGCTTGAAGGGCCAGCCGAGTGGCCAGGATCACAATGTAATGCCCAGCCTCGGGTCAGTAATGGGGAGGTATTAGTCATCTCTTCAGACCTCAGCTCCATTATTTCTGCCGGAAATGTGAGAACAGCTCTCACTAATAACGTGTGGAATCACTTCCAACTATTTGCCTTTCAAGTCAGCCTCCTCAGGTCGGGTGACATATCTCGTTTAACAGGGGGTGCCATTAGAGGGGAGATTTAACATGTGGCTAAAAGCATTTGTAGCGGGAGCTGTGGGTGGGTTCCTTTTTAAGCTTCTGTGGCTGGTAACTTGCGTCTCTTCCCTCCGTGCTGTTGGGTTTTGTAACTGAAGCCTTTTTCTTTTCCGAAGGAGGTTGGCTATTAACTCTCCCCTGCCCAGAGCATCCCCTAGCATGGACAGGGCAGATCAAGAGCTGAATTAGGAGTCTCTCCTGCTCTCTCACCAGAACCCACAGGAGGCTCAGAAAGCTGGCATGATTACTCCAGGCATCTTGCCACCCTTGTGCCCCTCACCCTGCTTGCGTGACCCAGCATCTCCCTATGCCAAAGTCTTGCCGAAATAACGATAGCTTTGCAAACGCAACCACAAGTCTGCCAACCCGCAGAATTTGTATCTCTACCTGTAATATGAATCTCGCCTCTTCCCACACCTTGAGAGGCTCAGAAGCCATGAGAACAGCAGGACGAGAGGGACTGAGGTTGTAGACGGGGAACTTGTCATTTACCTGAAGTTTCTTTTCCTTTTCTTTCTTTTTTTTTTTTTTGACTTAGACTTGATTTTTTTTTTCTTTTCCCTGAAGGCTTGGGCCCTTTAAGGCCCAGCCTAAGCTTCCTAAATTTTTGTCTCTAAGTAAACTCCCCAGCTTCCAGAGTCCCAACCTATCTGAGCCTCAGATTCTTCTTCAGAAAAACAGGGACAATAACAGCCCGCTATTCAATAAGGGGCTATAATTAAATGCATTGAACACAGTGCTTTGCACATAGGAGGGGCTCAATATACACATATCAGTTATATCTCTTTCGGTTACATGTTACAAGTGATCAAATCCCCAGCGCAAGTGCCTAAATAAAGAGGGAGTTTATTCGATTATGTAACTGACAAATCCAGAGCTAAGCCAGGCTTTAGATATCTAGAGCGTGACTCAGGGAACTGTCCCCAGGACAGAGTTTGTCTCTCATCATCCTTTGGCGAGGCTTCCTCTGCCTCTGCTCCAACTCATCCAGGACCTGGTGGCAGCAAATGGCAGCAGCTGCTTCAGGACCACATTCTCACTATCCCCTGCCCAACAGAGAAGGAGCTACTTTTCCTCTGCACAAAATTCACCTAAGTCCTGAGCTGGACACTCACTGGATGACCTGGGTCATCCTTGCACCAATCACATGCCTCTGGTTGGAAATGTGATCAATCAATGGTTTAACCCTGAGTCTCAAACTCCACCTGGAGGGAGAAAATAAGCGGGGAGGGAGGGATGCATGACTTAACTCAAGGCACTGACAATTGCAGGAAAGATGTTTCCCCAAAAGGAATTTATAGTACCATCCCCACCCCCCAAAAAAGGTGGGCATAGAGGTTGCTAGGTGCCTAAACTTAGAACTATCCACTGCAGATAATTTCCCATCCTACCCCATATGCAATGATCATTTGATAGTAATGTGTACTATGGGAAGTCTCCCCCAAAACTCAACAAAATGCCCTCCTTTCCATATATTAGTAACATACTGATTGTGCCCGCTATAGTACCTTTTCTTCCTCCACCTCCTGTTAGAATTCTTTCCTCTAGGTCTCTGTCACCTCCCTATGCCACATAGGACCAAGCACATGAAGGGAAATCCATTGACCCTGGAGGTGCTTTCAGACCCACACTGGCTCCCTGTGTCCAGCTCAGTTCTGCTCTTCACTTCTCTGCCCCTGACCATCCCTCTGCTTGGGGGTAGACTGGCAGAGACCAGCACACCTGGTGAGCTCTAAGGCAGGATGTTCCCAGAAGCTCCCTCTTTTGCTAGAATCTGCCTCTGTGATCACTTCTCTTATGGTGTATCTCTGATGGTTTTCCTGGTTCCCCACCACCAAGAAAATCTCTGGGAGCAGACAGAACCCTATCTTTTCATCTTTGTTATCCTTGGTACTTAGAACAATATCTGGCTCAAAGAAAGCACCCATCAGGTGGTGTAGCTACCCTCAATCTAACTCACAGTCACCCTCAGGTCCTCAAAAAAGAGCCTCATCTGTCAGGCCTGCGGGAAGGGCAGGTACTCACCCAGGAGAGGGGTAGAAAGCTAGAGGGTCATATGCAAACCACATGAGCAGAGAAAGAAAGGTAGAACTCACTGTGGCTCCTGGTTCTCTATCAAGCTGGAGCAGACATAGAGATGGCACAGGGCACCTGACAGAGTATAGGAGGTAGATTGAGCTAGTGAGCATGGGGGCAGGGAGACTTCGGCTTGATTTCAGGATCTGGTTGGTACCCATGAAGAAGGGGGGCGGGAATTAGTGGGAAGCTGGCAGCAGAGACCCTCAAACGTCGATAGACAGTACAGCTGTGGTTCTGGATGGTCAGCCCGGTCAGAGCATGATCCCGGTGGCATTGGGCATCCAAGAGGAACAGATTCAGCTCCCTGGGATGGGGGTGGGGAGGGGCCAGAGAGGAGGTAGGTACCAACAGGGTAGCCAGGTGTGACTGGGGCTCTGGGGCAGGCAACTAAGCAGAACCCCAGGGGTGTGATTAAAGGAGGGGAGTGTGCCCCCAGTATGCTGGATGCTGAATGTATGGGCAGACACCCGAGCACAGCACGGCCCCTACCAGCAAGATGGAGGAACTGGTGCCCACCTAGCTTGGTCGAGGCAGGCTCTGAAACTGGGTGGGGCTGAGCCCGTAGGAAAAGGCCCTGGTGGCTGTGCCCTGCAGGGCTGGGGAAGGCAGGACTGCCAGGCTGGGCGTCCGAGAGAGGCTTCCTGGCAGACTCTCAGACTGAGTGTGTGTCTGGGGCCAGGGGCTTAGGAACTGCCAGCACCGTCTGACCTCACGGATCCCCTAGTCAACAAGCAGCAAGAACAGGAGACTCCTGGGGCTCCCTCAGCTTTGGAGAGAGCTCTGCAAACAAAACTCAGCTTTTAGGGGTTAATCTCAAGCCCCAGGAGGGCCCAGAGGGCCTCCTCCGAAGGGCAGAGCCAGCGAATGGGCTGAGACTAAAAGGAAAGGCATGGCCTGCCCGCCTGGGATTAGTCTGGCAGCAGCTGCAAAGAGCCGCCCTTCAATCGCCCGTCTTGTGTGAGCCCTCAAAAGCACTGGCTGTCTGCCACCAGCCAGCTAATGGGGCTGGGCTGCCAGGGCCACGACCTCTGTCTTCCCGGCCCCCTGCAGCTCTGAATCTCACCTCCCCAGCAACCGTGGGGACCAAGGACTCCCCTTGGTTTGTGTTTTCTCATCACCTACTAAGTGCTCGGCCTCACACCGCCTGGCCCCTGCCTCCTGCTACTCCCATCGGCCTGTGGGGGGGCATAAGCGATCAGCCCTTTGGCCAGGCGGTGATTTGGGATACACTTCTTTGCCTGGTGGGGGTGTCCGGGAGTAGGTGTCCAATGAGAGGAGACAGCAGGAGGGAGGGACTAGGCCTGCCCTTTCTCCAAAGTCCTGAGTCCCGAGTCCGTGTCTCTGCAACCGAGGGAGCATGGAATCGGAGCCATGCCCATCTGGGAGATCACACACTCAGAGCCGACTCCCGGGGAGGAAACTCGGATTGAAATGCACGACTTGCTCATGAGCGGGGCTGGGCCCTGGTTTCTCTGGGTTCTGAATTTCTAGAACGCTAAGCGTCTCCACGGCCAGGCGGCGTCCCAGTGCCCTCCATCTGGGTCACGCCAGCCTCTCCCCATCGCCCCCCGGGGAGGGCCCCTGCGAGTCTCCGCAAGGCCCGGGAGCCGGGCCGGGTGGTGTGGACCGGAGGCTTGCAGGCTGTGCGGGCGGCGGCCGGCGCGGGGGCGCGAGGGTCAGCAGGGAGCTGCCCGGCTGGCGGGGGCCGTCTCTGCGGACCTCGCCCGGGGAGGGAAAGATGCGCTGGGAAAAGGAAGGGGAGAAGGAGCTGGAGCGAGGAGAGGAGCTTGGGGCTGATCTGTCCCCCTCGGCTAGCGCTTCCGATCACTGGGCCGCCGCTGCGGAAGGCGGTCCCCGCAGCCACTCTCCGGGACCCGTCAGCCGGCCCCGCCGCCGCGCCCATTGGCTGCTTCCCGCAGGAGGGAGCAATCCCCCAGCGCCGCCTCCAGCGCTGGTGCCTGCGGTGGAAGGTGAAGGGCGGGGGAGCCCCCTGACCCGCCTGCTCCCTCCTCCCGCCGGCTAGACCCGCCTTCAGCCCCGAGAGGCCTTCCCTCGGGGTCTTCCCTCTGGCCCTCTGGCCCTCTGGCCTTCCCTCGGGGTCTGCGCCCCCCTCCACACGCGTGCGCGCGCGCGCGCACACACACACACACACACACACACACACACACACACACACACACACACTTGCTCCCCCGATGAGCACCTAGGGGCAGGGAGCGGTGCAGCAGGAGCCCTGGAGCGCAGGCAGGAGGCCAGCTGGAGAAAGGGACGCAAGGAGAGGGGAGGAGGGACTCCCAGAATATCCAGGGAGTGGGCAGGAGCTGAACCCCCGCCCCCCCCCCCCCACTTCCCGACACCTGCACAGGTGTCCTCGCCTGTTTCTGGTCCCCAAAGAGACAGCAGATCATCGCCCCAGAATGGAAGGCCCCGCTGACCTCACCGCGCCTCCCCATTCCAGGCTCCACCGGCTTGCGTAGGTGGGCCCCCAAGACGCTGGGAACCCCTGCCTCCGCGGCCTCTTTTGCCTTCACCAATGAGAACCACCTCTGAAATTCCTAAGACTTGCTTTCTCAGTGCTCGCAGCTCCCAGGAGAGAGAGAGATCCGTGATACCCGGCCAGGGTGCTCAGCTACCCCTCAGGATAAGGATGGGCAGATGTTTTCTCAAGCTTGTGTAGAGCACAGCTTCTAAGTCAACATACTCTGTCCCTCTTCTCACCAGACTGTCTGGACTCAGCTCCACTGAGTGCTACAAATAGCACTGGGACCACCATTAACCCAATCTCCTGTGCCCTTGAGAAAGGACCCTGGGCACCCCCACCATTAACCCCACTACCTTATGCTTGGGGTCAGTTACCCCACCTCAGCAACTACGGCACCTGGAGGATTTACCTGGTGGCTCCAGCTCACACTGACTCTCCTCCACACAGAATCCATGCACTTAAAATCTGCTAGACGCAATCTCATGCTTGCTAAGAGTCTGGCTTTGTTCTCCAGTAGTTTCAAGGGCCTCTGTTTGACTCTCCAAGGAAGGTAAAGTCATCACAAGCAGTATCTATTGCTTTTCTTGTTTTGATTCCCACAGAGCTGAGCTGAGATTGATGTAGCAGAAGCACTCAATAAATGCCCATGGACTTGGCTAATGAATGGACAGACTTGCAGGGGACACCGCCCCATCAGGAAAGAAAGGCAGCCTTACTCGCCTCCTCCCCAGCAAGAGAAACCCAAGGTCCTGTGTCCTGGAGCAGCAGAAGCCAGCTCTCCTCCCCATCCCTGCTTGCCTCCAGCCCTCTTGGCCTTCTGGATCCCTGTGGGTTTGGAGAGGCCGATGCTGTGGCTCTTACCAACATCAATTTGCAGCCACCAGGATGCAACTTCACCCTATGCTGCGTTCATAAATTAATCTCCTGGGATTAGATTCCGTGTTTTAGTAACACTCCCGAGGCATTGTATTTACACATTACTAATAAAAGAAAAAAGTGAGACAAGTTCTGACAACTTTCAATAACATTCAGAAGTAAAGTGTGAGGTGCAGAAGTGTCCAAAGTTAATTAAGACCATTTGGTGCTGACGGGGGTGGGGAGTGGTGCCTGCCGTTCCCCGACAGGTGCTATTTCTGAAACCCAATTTCCCTGCCTGTGATGTACCTGATGCCTGCAGAACAGGAGATACTGAAATAAACTGAACTAGCAGCATGAGCTCGAACTTTCTTCCTCTTCTTTTGTTTTACAACACCATGGACCCTTGGCCAGAATGTGTGGAGGGTCCCTAAGGGGAAAAAAAAAACCAAAAACCTTTGGCCCTTCCCTATGGATAGCAGATGATGTGTCCAGGCTATTCACACCTGCTCTGTGCAAGTGGGGTCCTGGGGGAAGTTAAAGGGTCCCCTATTCCTTGGGGAGGGGCCGGGAGCTCACCTTTTCACTTACAGCTGTAAGAGCCTCCTAGACATTTACCAGACAAGAACTTTATCCCAGAACGTGAAGGAAAACAGCCCTGGAACCAAAAAAGGGGGACACTGGGCATACTCCTAGGACAGGGGATGGAATGAAGCTGGGCTCCCCCGCCCAATAACTAGTATGATTTATTGCACAAATTCCTATATTTTAAGCCTACGCATGTGTATGCATTTTTGTATTTTCTTCACTTCCATTTTGGTTTCTCTCAATTTTAGAATTGTTGGGTTTTATTTTCTTTTTAATGCAAAGCCTTTCCGGAAGGAATAAGAAAAAGAGGAATAAGGGATTCTCATTTGTTGTTTTATTGAGTTCCTGTGGTCCACTGGGTTTGGGGCAGTCCCGCCCCACACGGTATCTTCTAGATGCGGTGTTTTGTGTTTTGTTCATTTAAGGAACAAATGAATCCCTTCCTGGGGAAATCCGTGGGATTTCCCTTGATTTTCACTCTGAGAGTAGACATGAAGCCAGCAGTGCCAGCCTCCTCTGCCACTCTCCATCCCCCCCCCCCCCACCCTGGACCTAATCCCAGCTCATCACTCTCAATCCTTGATGGAGCCTGTTCATCCTAAAGAGAGAAGACGTAAGGGTGAATGCAAATGGGGGTTTGGAAGGAGAATGACCATCCGTGTTGCCAACACAGCCTGGGATTTCCAACCTGATTAAGATTTTCACTGGGTTACCCTAGGTCTTGTCTTCTGCTTTGGACCTCTCGCCCTTGGCTCCAGAAAGGGTTTCTCGGTAGCCAGTAGATTTTTGCCCCGTTTGTGAAACATGAAAAGTCATGTTTTGTCATGGAAAATTATATTTCCTTTAAAAAAGTAAGGATTGGACCTAGCCAGATATTTTCGCTGCAGCCATCATCCCAACCCTCTAAACAGGAAGCCAATTCAAAATAAAAAGAATAGGCAAAACCTCTCAGGATCCATGAGGTCCCTCGACATGGCCTCATAGGGAATGACCTCTCAAGTCTTATGTTTGCCCTTATTGCATGGCCGTTTGCTCTAGATCAAGGGAAAGTCATCTGACCTTCATCTGCAGGTCAGACTGGGAGATGCTGGTACTCCATGGCTGTATTGCTGGAGAAAGGATAAGCAATTGGGAAATGCAGGATGGGGTGCAAAGAAAGATCCTTCAGCTGAGCTACACCAGGAGTGTGTCTGCCCGGGGGGCTGGCCTGGAGAAAAACCTGATGGGAAGGAATTTTGTTTCTCTCTGCAACCAAGTAGAAACGATGACCACCTTGCATGCCTGGAACGAACCCTGGTGGAATTGAGAAGGCAGACCTGGGTATTAAGCCAGACAAAGTCCTATGTTATGACTAAGCTGTGCACCTATAAACTGACTCCTAGTTTAAACTGGACTAAGTAGTTTGTTTGTTCACTCCAAACAGCTCACAGTAAGCGTTAATATTCTGTGATCCACTGTGGAGTGAGGTTTCTGGAAAGAATAGAGGCAGTGCTACAGGCCCAAGGTTGTTGTGTAAAGAGTTTGCTGCAACACACACTTTCTTTTACCTCTTGAGCCATTAATGCAGATACCATGGCTTCATCTGTTTCTTGGGGACCCCAGGAAGGCTGATGGTGGAGATTCAGAAGGAGAAGCTGCCATGTAGCCAAGAACTACTGCGCGATGGGACCCGGGGAGCCCTGTTTCGTGGCCAGACTCGCCTGCCGTCCTGCCACCTTCCGCCAATGTGGCTAGCCCCTCCGAGGCTCACTTGTTAGACATCAGAATAATCATCCCCACAATATCTCCACCTTCGGTGACCCCTCATGGGGCCCGTACGTTTGCCTAGCAGGACGGGAAGACAGAGTCGATCCCACTGAGTTCTAGAAGCCAGTATTTAGAGGATTTTTAAACCACTTCTATAAGACAGCCCTTCAGAACCTGTAGGTTTTCTCATTGTGTTCAGTATGATACAGACATTAAGCATGAAGGCCTGGAGTAGACTGTCTGGATTTGACTCTTGGTTCGAACACTTACTGGTTATGTGACCTTGGGCAAGTGGCTTAACCTCCAAGCTCTGCGTCAGTTTCCTTATCTGTAAAGTGTGGTTAATAATAACTGACCTCCCAGGGGTATGGCGAGGTTATTGTGGTAATTAAATTAGTTGATTCATATAAAATATTTAGAAGAGTGCCTGGCATTATTATTAATAGTAATAAGTATAGTTTAAGTCCTGCCAGCTGATAAGGACCTGGACCAAATGAATGACTACTTAAGATTCCACTTCTTGACCTTGTCTTTTCTGAACTAGGTGATGCTGGGTCTTTCTTTACTCCTGCAAAATTTATCCCAGCCTGGCAAGGAGCAGAAAGTGTATGCATGCGTGTACATGTGTATACACACACACACACACACACACACACACACACACACACACCCCTTTTCCCCTCCACGCAGAACTGACAGAACTAGGCCATCTAGCACATGACCTACAAGAGAGAGGAAATGGTGTCACCACACTTTATGGGTATATATTCACAAAGCTCCTGATCCTATCACTGTGAGCCCCTGCCACTCCCAGCCCATGCACCTGTAGGTACTGAAAACCTTCACCTGCAGACTCCAACCTGCCCTGTCCCTCAGCCTGTCCTGACTGAGCCCAGACATTTATTAGGGGTCCAGTCCCACCTGCAGTTGAGGGCCTGTAATTAATGGGTCTTGCTTCCTCAAGCTGGGTACCCAGTGGGCGCAAAACTAAACCCCATGAAGCTTTACAAGGCCCGCTGAGATGAATCTTCTCCACTGCTGCTCACCCTGTCTTCCTGGTGAGCATGGCTGGATTCTGTCCAGTTCTAAATCTGCACTCTGTTCCTCTTCTGGAACTATCACCCTGCCCTAAATCTCTATTTTCGAATTTTTCAGCTTATCTGTCCTACACCAGTCCTTTTTTCAAATAAACTGAACTTTACCTTAACACCCACCCTCCCCCTAGTCCTTGGCCTGGATGGTAGCTGCAATGTCCAGAGTGCTATTGCCACCTGCACCAGGAGAAACAGTGTGTCACCACTAATCTTACTATGACCATCACCTTGTCTGGAGTCTCCCCGTGCTGAGCTGAATCGACCAGCTTATCCTTATCCTCTGGGATGCTGATTTGGACCATGGGACATCATCACTTGAGAGCCAGCCTTACCACTGGTATGGGCTCCACTGGTATAGTCCCCACCCTGCCTGTAGTTAGCTTTCTTCTCTTTCCCTATTGACCTGTGGCTTGAGTTACTACATGCCCAGTGGCTAACTCCTGGGGGTCATGACAACTACCAAGCAAGTATTCCACATGCAGTCTGTCTGAGGCCACTGCCCCCTGGATATCTCCACTATGATGCTTGGAAGACACATCGAATTCAGTAGTACAAGACCAAACTCATGATCTTCTTCCCAAAATCATACCCCACTTCCACTCCAGTGCCCCTCTAATTGGTTTTCCACACTGCAACCAAAGTGATCCTTTCAAAATGCAAATCTGCTCATCACACACATACACACTCACAACCCTTCATTAGCTTCTCATTGTTCTCAGGACAAAGGCCCGTATCCTTAACAGGGGCTACCAGGCCTGCAGGTCTGGCCCTGGCTGCCTTTCCAGCCTTACCCGGTCGCACTTTTCCCCTCCCTTGCTGTGGTCCAGCCACCATGGTTGTATTAGCATTCGGGGTACCTTGCAGGGAATTAGATAAAGGTGCACCTTCTGGGCAGCCCAGTTGGGAAAAGGGGCCCTTACCTCTGTGCTGATGCAGCGTCTCATCCGGCTTCTAGCATGGCAAGTGGAGTAGGGCTGGATTTCTGCTCCTGACTCACACATTGTTGGCCCAGCTGTATACGTTCTTCCACACCACGGCCTGCACGGTGGCCACACCAATCGTCCTTGCCTTCTTGGAGCTCCCCAAGATACGCCATGCTGCCTCCCACCACTAGGCTTGTTCATACCACTCGCTCTACTTGGGATTCCTTTGCCTCTCTCTTTACCCAACGATCTCCTGCTTTATCATATCACATCCTCAGGGAAGCCCCCCTGAGCTCTCCACCTCTCCACCTGCTTAGGACAAGTTTTGAAGGGTATGAGCTTTCATCAGAGAGCACTCCCATTTCTCCTGATACTATTATCTTGTAAGCATGCAATCATTTGAATAACTAATATCTGACACTCACATTGTATTGTGAGCACCATGATAGCAGGAACCATGTCTTTTCCCCCTCTCTCCTTTGTATCTCCAGACCTTAACACAGTGTCAGCCATATAATAGCTGATCATTAAATATTTAGTGAGGACCTACTGAGTGCAGGCTACTACATTGTAGATAGTAGTGTCTGGACTTTATAATTGGAACAACTTAAGCTTCCCAGAGGCGTGATTAAGCACATCAAAGAAGAAAATATTCTGTCCCGCTTAATTATGCATTTTTATTTAAAAATAGAAGTCTTTATTAAAACAACAAAGCATAAATATTAAAGAATGTATTTAAATAACTTGTGCAATTTAGTGCAAACTTTAAAGGTGCATAAACACTGAAATGCAATCTGATGCCTTTTAAAACCATTTTTCAGCATTATCTCCACTATATCTCACCTTGTGTCTTACTTAACCTGGGTTGGAAAAGAAGCAATTCATTCTGACTTTCCTCATTTTGTCTTGAAGCCTGCTAAGGCTTGTCCACAAGTCAGGCATGTTTCTGGCCTCCCGGGCTTTAGATCAGATTGTAGCAAAGCCTTTACAAAGTTTGCCTCTATGCTCCACTGTGGGAGAGCTCCTACGGTTTTTCAGGGAAAGGGTCCTTCTTCTATGAGTATTTGGGATATATATACACATGATCTTTGCCTGGTTAGCTCATCCTGGTTCCACAGAGAAGATCAGCTGACTCAGCGATACAAGGGCATGGCTTCCACCCAAGACCCAGGGGTGGTCGCCTATCCCAGGAGGGCTTTCCTCAGACCTGGCTTCTGAACTTGCCTTTTCTTCAGGAGGAGAAATGCTTTGTGTGCAACTCTGCTTCTCCACGGCCAGGATTTCATCAATAGCCTGATCAGATACCAGTTAGACACCTTTCTCACAGTGACAGCCCCCTCAGAACTTAATGTTGCAAACAGAACTGAGCCGAGCCCGGGAGGGTCGTAAAGGAGCTCCAGCGGTGCCCCACACAAGATGCAGCCATCGGGGACAAATGGCTCGCATGCCACCCAGCTCGCTCTGTTTCCGGGCTTCCACTTCTCTGCCATGTTTTCCCACAGCCGTGTGTTTCCAGGTGCACGGAGAGGGAAGCCTCCATGGTGGTAAGAGCTGCGAAATAAGTCCACCCATTGACAGAGCTGCAAAGAGGCCATTAATGCTAAGCTTCGGCAGTGGAACACAGAAAACGGCATTAAAGGATTTACTTTTCATGACCATAATTCACAGTTAATGTACATTTGATGTTTAATGTATGAACCAGAGGTGACTTCAAACTTGTGGGCCTTTTCTAAATAGTGTTTTAATCTAGTTTTTTTTTTTTTTTTTTTTTTTTTTTAAATTGAGGTTCATACACTCAGTCTGTCAGACGAGAGGGAGGGAGGGGCAAAGGCAAAGCTAGGTGTGAGAATCCGATGTGGGAGCAGGCTTTTGTTCAGTCTTTTATTGAGGTTTTACCTCTAATCTCTCCCTTTTTGATGCAATTTAAGATTAAGGAAATGAAAGGCAAAGGCTGACTGTGAATGGTTTTACAAACAGGACAGCCAAGGGGCCCTCAGAAGACAGTTTTGTAAGAGGCTTTGGGCTTCAATCCCTCCGAAGGACGGAAGGACGGGGTCCCAAGGACCAGCAGTGCCTCTTTGTGCCCAGGAGTGTGGCACCAGGAAAGGCCCGTCTGCCGCCAGGGATACTGGTCTTCTGGGTCCCAACAGGAGGCGACCGTGGTCACAGCTCAGGTCGCCATGAGCCAGAGTCGGGCTAGGGAGGCCACAAAGCATAATCGTGAGAGCAGGACTCTCATGCTCTGGCAGGAAGAGCAGAGTCAACATTCCGGACCCGGGTCTGTTGTGTGACCTCAGGCAAACCATCTGACCTCTCTGGACCTCTGTCCCCTCACCTCGACAACAAGTGTCTTAGGCTAACTCAGTGATTTCAAAAGGACTCTGCTGGAGCCCTAAGGCATGAGAGCAGCTTCGGAGGTAGTGGAGGTAGCCGTGCAAGGCCCCCGAGGGAGTATCCTGGCCCTCAGCACCTTTTCAGCAAGGGTGGCTCCATCTCATCTGTTATAAGTAGTGGTTCTATGGAAAAGGAAGGTTTCACACTGAAGGGTAAAAACATCAGCCAGTCCCTAAAATGCTACCCAGCCCAAGTCTAGAGAGTGGCTGGGCAGAAAAGTCACCCATGTGGATGTCCGCAAGAAAATAACCCTCCAAAGTGGGCACCAGAAATAGAGCAGCCCCTGACAGGACTTACAGATCCCCAAACCCACACTGCGGGAGATCAATGCTGGGCGGGATCAGGGGTGACTCCCTTGGAGGCCCATTGATCTATTTCAAGGGGAGGCAGATTTTCTCGGGCAACGCTGAGCTGCTTCTGAGAAGGTGTAGAGCAAGCAAACTGTTGGGGTTTTCCAGGTGAGCGCGGTGGAGGGAGATAGGAACAAGGAGTTAAGGATGCGAGAGAATTGCTTTGTAGAGCTGGGTTACAGAAGGAAAGGAAGAGTGAGGGAATTTGGTGGGTGAGGATGAAGGAAGAAAGCCTTCTGTCTTCAATAAACCATGGGTGATCTCTAAAGTTCTCTTGAGCCCTACCTCTTTTATGTTTTTATGATTTTTTTTTTCCTGTTGCATTTTTGTGAAATGCCCCTTCCCCTTCCTCCTCCGTACTAGGCACCGTGGACAAAGGATCGTGAGAAACACATGTGTGGACTCGGCCCCCAAAGCCTAGGGGGAAGTCAGAAGCTGAACAAGTGGTTGTCCGTGTGATGCATGTTATAGGGGGTGGGGATCCAGATCACTCTGGGGGATGTGAACAAGGGGAACCAGCTCAGTCGGAAAGTACAGAGCCTTCTCCTCCTGACGACCTGCCCAGGTCCCAGGTCAGCATGAGAAGGTTCAGAATGACTCCCAGAGTCCTCTCCCCGAAGCTGCCCTCCCACTCACCCCTGCGGCCCCGCCCCAGCTCTGGTCTCCCTGCTCATCCAAGAGGAAGAAGTGCTCCTACCGCCTGCACAGCCTGCTTCCTCCCCGTGCAACCAAAAGAGGGCTTCAGCTACTGCCATTTGACGTCGGCCCGTACTTTCTAATTGATTAGATTCTTCTTTCCACTTCATCTCTTAAGGGCAAAGCCTCCTCTGATGGGAACTGAAACTACCCCTCGAGCCGCAAAGACCACCCTGACGCCAGCAAGACCTCGCGCGAACGACCCCAAGACAATGACCTACTTGACCTTCACTGCCCACCTGCATGTACCCACCGACCTTGTCCCACATTTTCCTTCTCTGAACCTGGAAGTATTTTCGGCACTTTTAGACGGTCTTCGAGACCCTAGTCTTCTGCCTTCCCGGCGTTGGCCTCGCTGAGATAAATCCCTTTCTTGTTTCACCATTGCTGGTTTCTCTGCCTGTGGATGTTGTCAGCGGCAAGTGGCCGAACCTGCCTGGGACCCCCAGAGCCACCTGCTCTTGCACCCCTGCTCCCCGGCCACGAAATGCTCACCAGCCTCGTGGGACATCGTGTTTCTCTGTGGGCTTTTCAGTCTACTCTTCAGGAGGGATGGCAAAGTCTTCTACCAACTGTACCCTCTTTAAAAAAAAATTCCCTTTCTGAGGTTGCATCAATAAAACAATATTTTCTGGAAGAAAGGAGATAGACCTGCTCCACCCTGTGGTGGTCAAACGAGACAAGTATCCTCTGCAATTCTCAGGTTCAGAATTATGTGAAACAAACCTTGATCAAAGGGGGTGACTAGGGTGGCAAGGGGACATGGAAGGGTCTTGGAGCTCAGGAAGAACATGAAGAAACGGGATGCTTAGCCAAGAAGGCACAGTGGGGGGCAAGGTTGTTCCAAAGCCTGAAGGACAGTCCTAAGGAAGAAAAACCACCCAAATCAGTGCCCAATAATGGGAACAAAGGTCAACGGGCAAAAGTCATAGAATGCATTTTTTTTTTATTAAAGTTTGTTTATTTTGAGAGGTAGAGAAAGAATCTCAAGCAGGCTCCATGCTGTCAGCTCAGAGCCCAACGTGGGGCTCCATCGAATGAACCGTGAGATCATGACCTGAGCCCAAATCAAGAGGTGGATGCTTAACAGACTGAGCCACGCAGATGCCTGCATATTTTAATCTCAATTAAATATATATATATATGTATATATATATATATGTATATATGTATATATATGTATGCCCGCACATATACATACACACATATACATATATATGGTTGAAAGTGGAGTGGAAGCCTTAGGAGATTGAGTGAGGTCCCCATGGAGAAGTGTAAGCAGGGGCAAGGTGACCATTTAGCAAGGATATTTTTAAAGGAATAGAGAAATGAGGTGAAGGGCTAGACACTATCTAGACTTGATAGGGTCTTTCTGTGCTGGTCATACTAATCTGTCTACCTTCCCCAGTCTTCAGCCCTTGTCATTCCTCTTTCTGTGGTGGCCCCAACCCAGCCCTCCGGAGGCCCCTCAAGACTCAGGAGGAGAGGAAATCCTCCCTGGGAGGACTCTGAACCTCTCTGTTCCTTTCTCCACAGAACATGCTTCATGAAGGTGTTGGGTTCTCCACGCTGGAGCCACCCACCACACCTCTCCCTGGCACAGGGGCCATCTCCCCTATTGGGCGGTATGAGATTGTGATTCATAATAAGAAATGGTCTTTCTAGCACAGAGCTCCTAAACCCCTTGGGGGTTTTGTTAAGTTAATGAGGTGATTTTTGGACAGCCCCAGAGTCACCTAAGGATGGGGGCTGGTTCCCAGGGGAAAGAGCCAGAAGATCAGAGGGTTGGAACTTTCAGTTTCTCTTCCCCCCATACACCCACCCACATACCTCCAGGGAGGGGGGAAGGGCTGGAGATTGAGTTCAGTTGCCAATAGCCAGTGATTTCATCGATCAAGCCTATGAAATGAAGCCTTCATAGAAACCCCAAAGGCTGGGTTCAGAGCGCTTACAAGTTTGTAAACACATGAAATCTGGGGAGAGGAGGTGCTAAGAGTGACTGGAAGCTTCATCGCCTTTCCCCATGCCTTGTCCTAAGTATCTCTTCCATCTGGCTGTTCCTGAATTATATTCTTCTATAATAAACCAGTTTCTCAGAGCTCTGTGAGTCACTCTAGCAAATTAATCAAACCCAAGGAGGGGGTCATTGGAATCTCCAATCTGTGGCTGGTCTGTCAGAGTCACAGGTGACAACCTGGACTTGGAATTGGCATCTGAAGGGGTGGGGGAGGGGGGACATCTTGTGGGACAGAGCCCCAAGCCTGTGGGATCTGATGCTCCCTCCAGGTAGGTAGGTCAGGACTGAGTTAACTTTTTGGAGGTGTGGGAAGACACCTCCCTGCCTCCCCCCGCCCCACCACACACACACACACACACACACACACACACACACACACACACACTCTGGAATTGGGCATGAGAACTCCTCCACTCTAAGTGCAGAAAGGAGAAAGGGCCTGGTCTCTCCATACCTCCTTTCACTAGTTTGCATGGGGATCTGCATTTCATGTCCTCTCAAACTTCTGCTTTCCAAGGCTTTTGCCTCCAGAAACCACTGACCTACCTCATCCACGCACAGGTCTGTCAGCCCCGGGAGCTCGTCATTCACCCCATCGCCTCAACCACTGCCCCCTCACGAGTTGTAGCATGTGCTACCTTTCTACACAGCAAACTTTTTCAGAAAGGCAGAGAGCAAAATGGATCCTATCCAGGAGAACTAATCCCGAAAAATCAAAATCCTCCACGTGGGGGTGATGATAAACAGATGCCTGTCATCCCGACGAATGAAAGGTCACTCACGGACAGTACAGAGTAATTATTAAATAACTTCCCCCATTTGTTCAGGATCAGTAGCGGCCTCATTACCTGGATCCGAAGACAATATCTCTAAGTCCTGGGCATGGATCCAAAAAGGTCATTAATAACAGGAGAGTCCCCAAATTTGCAGGAAAAGAAAGGCCAGCTCTAATTAAGGAAGCAAGACATTCCAGACCAGCCCCTTTATATCAACTGTTTGCAGGGTAATAACAATTTGCATTTTCAGGTGCCGACTTTCACAGCCTCTCGACAAACAGCCGCCTGGTTAATGGAGCCTTTTCCCCAGCAAACTGGACCGGCCTGTATGTTACAGGTGGTGTACTGAGCCGACTGGAGGGTGATTTTCTTACTGTCGCTTCTCGTGACTTCAGATCAGAGTTCAAGGACTGGACCCAGCGGCTCAGATTCCTGGCTCTTTGCCCAGACAGCTGAACTTGAAGAAGAGCCAGGTGTCTATGGGTCACCTCGTGGCAAAGATCTGCACTGAGTCCCGACCCGGGTTCCCCAGGCCTCTGCATTGAGAACAAGGCTACCCTGGGGCTGGGGGTTAAAAGGGCAGCCCCTCTTCTTCGACGGCCCTACGTTAACCAGGCGTCTTTGAACCGCTTCCTCAAGCTGGGTGCCCCTGACCCACCACGAGGAGCCCCTCAGCCCCTAAAGACAAATTAGATTGTACTATCAGAGGAGAGCCAGCCTCCCCACAATCTCCCCTCCCACCTCGTTTCCCTGCCTTTCCTCTTCTCCACAAGCCCTGAGTCTGAGAAGCCAGTACAAAACGCCATCGGCCACTTAGCGGCTGCAAGGACTCAGGCAAAGCTCTGAGGCCTCAGCACCTCACCTACAAAACCTGGGGAATACTTGCATTCCCTATGAGGAAGGGCCCTCCCGAGAGTGAAAAAAGGAGCACCCTTCACAACTACGCGGGGACAACAGGCATAAATCAGAATGCTCCTGGACAAACCATGATGCATGGTTACCCTGCTGAGTAGGGTAATTGTGCAGATCAAACAAAAGGAGACGTGAAACATGCTTATCGCGATGTTTGATGCATTGCAACTATCAGAAACCAGCATTGCCTTATTATCACTCCCCGACCTTCCCAAACTCCCAGACTGCCAAAAGGTAAAGAGTGGTAAAAACGCAGGGAGTCGTCCATGTCCTCGGCCCCACCGGGCCTCCCGAGGGCCTGTCACCACCCTCACTCGGAACCCAGCGTCGCCGGCCCATGTGAGTTGCTGCGGGATCCATGAGTGCACACCCCAAGTCTCATCAAACACAACTGTTTGGAGTCATGGACTGTCCTTGGGGAGTGGGCCGGCGTCCCCCATGGTAAGCCTGAAGGATCATCACACAGTCCATCTCAGGGTTATTATGGCAAATGGATCCGACTAATCGAATTAAGCGCCGAACATCCCGTTTCCTCCTCACTCGGGCCAGTGCTGGGGGGCACACCGGGGCTAGATCCAGGGTGGCCCCCAAATGTGCCCGATAATTAAAACAGTTTCTGCCCTGGCTGATTGCTTTGCCCATTACTCTCTCCCATTACTGGAGATGCAAACAATAAATAATGGAATAACCCAGGTTGAGTAGAATCGGGTTCCAAAACAAAGTGTTTTAATTCTCCAGCGTGCCTGCTTTCAGCATTACTGTAATTCCATTTCCCTTCACTTGTCTGGGCCTTTTGCTGCTTTTTAGGCTTCTCGTATTTCTCCCCAAGTTTTCCCCATGGGGCCCTGACAGCTGCATTATAGCAGGGCCGGGCAGCCGGCATGACATCACTCACTCCTCAAGTCCAAGCAAGGCAATGTGCATCACGGTCTCATTAACCCTAGCAATCTGCCCTCTTCTTGAGGTGCAAATCTGTGTGTGTGCGTGGCTGCAGGCGGGGCACCCGGCACCCCCTTTTCCTACCACCCTCTCATTCTGTTGCCCTGCCTCCCCGCGATCTTGGTCCCGCCCTGGCTAAGAGGAAAAGACTGGGAGTGGGGGGTCAGCACTGGAGGGGGTGATAGGGGCCTAGCCTCTACCCTCCCCCTGCCCTGTGGGCTGGGGTCTGAACCTCACCAGATTCCCATCCTGGCCCTGAAGGAAAGATCTCCCGAACCCCCGGCTTTAGCCCAAGACTAGGAGACCCCCCCCCCCAACCTCAAAGAGAGATTCGATTTTGCTACCTGTCAAAGGAGAGGCAGAACCACAATTCCCAGTCTGGCCTAGGAAAATCTCCCTGCTCTGTTCCCCCACCCTCTGCAGCCACACGGTCCTCCCCTCCTGCCCTGCAGCAACCAGAATATGCTGACGTGCACGCTGGGGAGTCTGGTGCCCTTGCCTGAAGCCAGGGGGCCCGGGGAGCAGCAGCTGTGGGGAGGAGCAGGGGTAAAAGAAACGCACCAACGGAGCTTTCGTTTAAATAAAGAGCAGGGAAGCATTGTGCTCCATTGATTACAATTTTTTTTTTCTGAGTGTTGTGACATTTGCGGGAAGGCTAATTTATTCAAGCATGGAAATCTTTAAAAACTTAATTAAGTTATTTCTGTGATTTTCCATGCCTTATTGTTTCGGGTTCACATTTACTTTCATCTTCGTTAATAAAAAATAAAAAAGTGGGGAGGGGGTGGGGAAAGAAGAAAAAGAGAAAAATGATCTCACGGAAAGAACCTCCCAGGACTGCTTCTAGATGCTCCGTTCGCCCTGCAAGAGGCCTCAGAGCACAGAGTGTACAGAGTGGAAGGAGAGACCCTCCCGCGTCAGGATCCAAGTCAGGGCCCCATCTCTATGGAGATGGCGTGGTATTAAAGCCTGGCCTCCTCCTCCGGTCACTCAGGCATCTATAGCAAGCATAGGTGAGTGTAAGCTTGGCATGATCTTCATAGAAAACACTTTCGCTTGAATCAAGTTTGATGATGCTCCTCCGAGGGAAGCTTGCTACTGCCCTTTGCAGGGTGTCATGGCAGGAGGGGTAAAGATGGCAAGGTTGGAATTCAGAGAGCCAGGCCCAGTGCCAGAGCCAGACAGCTGGGCTGCTTTGCCAATACAAGTATGGGCTTCATCAAGGCCTGGGTGTTCTCCAGCAGGGGCCCCAAATCCCTAGAGGCTGTGTTCACCCATTTCTCCCGAACAGAATAGGGAGGATGCCCCCATACCGTCGCTTAGTTACACATCGGCTAACGGCCCTTCCTGAGTCACTAGTTTGTGGGTGGTTAAGATGCCAGGGCAAAGGTGGAACAGAGCCAAGAGTAGACCGAGTCAAGAAACACAGAGGCGAGTATTCCCACTAGAAAAGCCAAGCCCATGGGGTGGTTCTGTGGCTCAGTCAGTTAAGCGTCTGACTTCGGCTCAGGTCATGATCTCACGGTTTGTGAGTTGGAGCCCCACATCGGGCTCTGTGCTGACAGCTCAGAGCCTGGAGCCTGCTTCAGATTCTGTGTCACCCTCTCTCTCTGCCCCTCCCCTGCTCTCACGGTCTCTCTCTCTCTCTCAAAAATAAATAAACATAAAAAAAAATTAAAAAAGAAAAATCAAGCCCATGCTGGCAGGAAGAATGTATAGAAGCTATTGTGTAGTTAACATTAATTTCTACAAAGACACAAATAGTAGGACTCTGCTGTTAAGTTGGTTCCTGCCTGGGGATGAGCACTGCAGTGGCTCAGCTGGAGGGTGAGTGGGAAGGAGGGAGGCCCTGGATGCGGTGTTAGGACAGGCAGGGGTGGGGGGCGGTGAGGGGAAGTGACTGCCTCTTGCTGCTAATATAGGGAGGCCGAGCAGGTGGCCTTTAAAGGACTGCCTGAATGATAAAGGATAGGTGATTTGATCAATGAACTTATTTATTGAGAAGGAAGAAAAAAACAGTCAAAAAAGACAGGCAGAGAAGATAGTCTTCAGAGCCTGGTCGAAGGCTTCCAAAGTAGATGAAGAGGCCACAGAGAATGAAGCTGGAGAAAGAGAAGGAGATAGATCTTCCCCCAGAAGAAGCGAAGCAGGGAAGCCAAGACTCAGCAGGTGTCCAGATGTGCTCAGTGCCTTCCTCCCTGGGTTTTGCCTGCTTGGAACCTTTCCTGCAGATGATCCCAACTCAGAGCAGATGGGAATCAGAACCCTCCCCGGGGGGTCTCCCTGAGTTTCCCTTCCTGGTGCCTTAGCCTTAATCTCAAAACTGTCTCGCAGAGGAAATACAGTCCCTATAGGTGTCTCTGGAGTACCTGTTTTTGTTTAAAAATAGAACATTGCCGGGGCGCCTGGGTGGCGCAGTCGGTTAAGCGTCCGACTTCAGCCAGGTCACGATCTCGCGGTCCGGGAGTTCGAGCCCCGCTTCGGGCTCTGGGCTGATGGCTCAGAGCCTGGAGCCTGTTTCCGATTCTGTGTCTCCCTCTCTCTCTGCCCCTCCCCCATTCATGCTCTGTCTCTCTCTGTCCCAAAAATAAATAAACGTTGAAAAAAAAATTAAAAAAAAATAATAAAAATAGAACATTCCCATTGCATACAAGACGTGACGCATCCTGCCCCAACTCCTAAATGAACGCTCTGCTTTGTGCAAGACCTCAGACCGGCGTTCCCCGCTGGGGCTACCACCCAGGTCATCTGTATTCTGATGACATTTGCACATATTATTTTTAAGTCATTAGTCTCTGCCTGATAGTGTGAGTCAAGAACTTTAATAGGAGAAATTTATGGCTTGTCTCCTCCAATCAACACAATAATTCATGGTTGTGTTGAGTGTGCTACGCTAATGGATATTGCTTTCAACTGGGTGTTTGTGTGTGTGTGTGTGTGTGTGTGTGTGTGTGTGTGTGTGTGTGTTTCTCTCCTCAAATTCATTAGCTAGTTCCTCCTGATCTATTAACAGGAACAGCAGCCATTTCCCTCCACCCGTGCTGTCTGCTAACACAGTGGGTCTCCAAGTGTGGTCCTTAAGAGGCCTCCAGGTGGTCTGCCAGCTAATCCAAAGGGAAAGGCACATAAAAATGCCTTTTCTTACAGTAAAATCTCCAGAGCAGATTTGAATCTATATTAAAACGGCCCAATATGAACATTTTCAAAACTGTAGGTACAGTAATGATTATTTACCCAGGCAACAGTCTCCCTGGATCATTATAAGGTTTGCGTAGAAATAAGTACAAGAGACTTCATGAAGCCTGTGCCTTCTCTGCTCCTGAGGTCTGGGATGGTGGGGTGGGGGGGGGGGGGGCCCTGCCTTGTCTAGGAGTGCAGCTCAGTTGGGCACCAGCCTTAAATAAGACAACTCAAATGTCAGGGTTCAGAGAGAAATGTCTCCAGTTCTCAGCCCATCCATCTCTTTCCAATACAAGAGTGGACAAGGAAGTAAAATAAAATAAAATCAACCCATTATGTAGAAACAGAGACCAAGACTGAAGCCACGTGGCCCACCTTCCTACCCAGCTCAGGCTTCTCCTGCCCTTGTCAGCACCTGAGCCCTGTGTTCAAGGGCACATGACTCTGTACAGAGGAACTACAGTCACTCGGCCCCTGATTCTTAAGAGCTTCCCATCTAGGGGAGGAAGAATCAGAGCCTCCCTTGGTGAGCAAAGAGGAAAAGGTCATCCAAACAAAAGGCTCTCTGGGCATGCTAGCCATTGGTTGCATTCCTGCCATGGTAACAAGGAAATGAGAGTGGGCACCACTCCCTAAGTCCACTGGAGCCCTAGTTCTCTGCAGCATCCCTTCCCCGGGTGCCTCCCGCGTGCACCCATGCTCTTCTACAAGTGATGGAGACTTGACAGGTAGAGTTCCAACAACATTAAGACCAGTCACGGGCCCTTAACAGGTTGTTTTGTTTCTGGGTTGGCCCCCGAACCTTCTGCTGGCTGCTCTGCCTTCCTCCATGTCCCACCTTGCTCCAGGAATGACTGACGCTAGCTCACCACACTGTCTCCCTCTCCTCTTATGACCCTCCATGATCCCCATGCGCCGTGCACTTTTCCAGTAGAATAAAACTGTTGTTTTTTGTCTTTTCTCCCATGACACTTGAATTTGAGCGAGACCTCTACATACTCCTGATCTCACCTCCTCATTCTCCCCATCCCTCTGCACCAGTGGTTCTCAACCTCCAGCATGCATCAGAATCACCTGGAGGGCTTGCTGAACACACAACGTTAGACTGGGCCACAGAATTTCTGATTCAGAGGGTCTGATGTAGGGCCTGAAGTTTGCATCACTAACCCGTTCCCAGGCAATGTCGTTGCCGCTGGCCCAGGAACCCCACCTTGGGAACCAGCATTCTACATCCACGCGTCTTCTCTATTCCTCTCCAAGCAGCCTTGGGCATGCAGGAAGCAAAGCTTCTTTTTCTATCGGATGCATCCCACCCGTGGGTTGCCCCAAGGGGCCATGCCCCTCTCACCTGCCCACTCACAGAGACCAACTGGGCTCCCATCTCCCTCTCTGAATTGCGGCTTCCTGGTCTCGTGGCCACCCCAGAGCTTCCCTCTCCACCCATGCATGTGGCTTTTTGCCTTTTGCTTTTCTCTCACTCCCCGTGTTTCTTCACATCCGTCTCTGTCTGCCAGATTCTCACACCCAGCCTTCCTCTGGCATCTCTCCATCGCCCTCATCCATCTAACTGTGCTGATATTTACATTTCTAAAGCCCAGTGTGTTTTTATGATTCCTCCTACTTCAGCCAAACAGGGATTTTCCTCTCAAATCTACTCACAGTTAGACGGGGGGGTGGGGGGAGGGTGGACACTACTCATTCGAGGCTCTCTGGAAGCTGTTTATTCATCAAGAACACAGAGTGATGTCAGCAGGGACAGACAGCAGACAAATCAGTGCCATACCTTGGACCACCTGTCCCACTCAGGGACAGTCAAGAGAACAAATAGACTATTTGGTTGGGCCCTATTGATCCTTTTTAATCATATGGAGCTGACTTGAAAGCCCCTCCTAGAGGCCTTGTCATGAGTATTTATTTGCAATACTGAAGGACCAAGAAAAAGAAAATTATATATTCTTTCCTGGAGTAGAAACCCTTAATCCCCGGGAAGCAGAATAACAGAAGGAAGTGGTTGAGGGCATGTACTCTGGCCTTGCCTGGTTTGAATCCCAGCTCTGGCCCTGAATAAGCACAATCATGACCAAATACCATGCCTCTCTAAACCTCAATGTCCCCATCTGCAGAACAGGCATGTTACCTCGGGGCAATATGTAGAGAATTAATCGGGGTGACGTGCCTAGCACTGAATACCTCTGGCTCACACATAGAAGGGCTTAGCAAACGCTACTAACGTTATTACCCTGTAGGCACATCATACCTTGGAGCCTCAGAATCTGGGTACCAAGACTGAGCAAAACCACCGATAGGTCACCTTGTGCCTGAGACTGATTCCACGCTAGACTAGCAAACCCGGAGTTTCTCAGTGAGATAATAGTCATTCCCCATTTTTCCCTGAACAGTCAATCCCCCAGCACTTTACTTAAAAGCTCTGTGCTTTGGTTTTTGTCTTGTTTTGTTTTTCAAATAGAAAAAAAAAAAATCCTATTCTTGTCTGTCCAGTGTTTTTCCAGCAAAAGAGCAAGTCAGCAGGAAGAATTCTTCTTGGTCAGCAGAAAGTACGTTGCAGTGGGACAACTGGGGGAGTCTGAGGAGGCCCTAATGAGCCGGGAAGTTAGGGGTGGCTGGGCACTAGCCAGTTTTCCGGGCCTCCCAGAGAGTCCTTAGGAGTAACTCCTTCTGGTTCCTTCTACATCTACTTCATTCCCTGTTTCCCATGGAATGCATGTGTAAGGCAAGCCGGAGGTCTCAAGTCAGGTGCAGATAAAGCAATTCTCCCAGCACAGCCTGGAGTCTGATGACCAGAAAGCTGTAGCCCTGCCATGGACATGGGGCCATGTCTTTGAGGGCCTGTCTTCCGGGGATTCTGTGTGTGTGGCTTTCCATAGCAGGAAAATATAGGTCATAACAACAGCCACCCACCCATCACCAAGGCGCTCTCTGGCAATGTCCTGCCCCCAGCGGCCCTGGCTCACCAGCCACAAGAAGGACATGTTAAAGCCCGTTGGCCATATTCACCCTCAGGATGCCCATCTTCTGGTCACCACTAGCAATGTGTGGCAGACAGAATGAAAAGGCCGTTGACTTCTATCAGGAGGGCCAGCGAGTCCTCAGAAGGGCTGCAAGGCCTCGTCTCCCGGGCTCCTGGACTGCCAGGTCTCCCCGCCCCATCTCCACTCCTGGAGATCAAGCCCTGCTCAGGCATAGCCATGGAAAGAACACAGGCAGGGGACCACATAGGCCCGATTTAAGATCCAGGCTCTGCCACTCTGATGCATTAGGCAAGTCACTTCATCTCGTGGTGCATCCATTTTCTCACCTGGGACACCGGCACGGCTTCTCCTCCACAGAGCTGTTCCGGTGACGAAATGAGTCGCACGAAAGCACGTAGCTTGAGTGTAGAGTAGGTACTGGGCTTGCCCAATAAATTACGGCTCTTGTGATTATTTAAAATACGTTGCAGCACCGATAAGTTTATCTGTTCCTGGAGTCAGGAAAATGGTCCAATTCGGCACCCCCCAAGTACCTTCAGCTAACACTGACCTAAGGTGCTGGAAAGCAAGTCCAAAGTTATCTGCTGCTGCCCTTGCTCTCCCCAGCTAATCTCCAAGTGCATTTGTATTCCTTTGCCGCCAGCCGGCCTGTACATATGGAATACATTTTCTTTGGATGTCTCACCATTAACGTTTTCATTTCTGCTTAGCGTCAGGGGCTTTGCACATCGCTGGCCTTCCAGAGCACTAAACCCGCCTTTGTGTTGGCGCGCTTTGTTCTCTCATTTCCTCATCAGCCAGGGAGCGTTCCTGGGCAGGAGCTCTGGGAGGAAGGGGTTTGCACGGCAGTTCAATACACTTCACGTTTTGGAGAAGGATGGAGCAAGTCTCACCCCATCCACGGGTCCCCCCTCTCCCTCCCTAGCACCCATGGCTGCCTGAGGATTGGCTTCAGCCTCTGCCTTCTTAGGTTTTCTGACTCTCCCCACTCGTGGGTTGACTGAGCTCTGCCCACAAACACAAAGAAGTTAGCTTCCATGCTTGGGGTTTGTGCTGTCAGTAAGCTGAGCATGCTTCTGGAAAGATGACCTTCCACTTAAAAGAATATAATAACTCATACTTATTGGCAAATGGGCAGTAAAACGGGCACTGTCATAGCCACTGATGAATGGGAATGCAAATTGGTATAGCATTCCAGGTGGGGGGGTGTTAGCCAATGTGTAACAAGAGCCCTTGAAGCACGGATTCCACTTCTGGGAAAGTGACCTAAGGAAATCGTCAGGATCGTGGCTAAGTACTATGATGATGAAAAGATATTCGTTTGTAGTAGTGTTCACAGTGGTACAAATTAGCAAACAATCTGAACATCCAACCGTAGTTGAGTAACTATATGTACGTACACACACAGAATTAAATATGCTATGAAAGTTTTTCAGAACATGTTATGGAAAAATACTCAATAGCATGGGAATAGGCTCTTGATATAATCTTACATGACAAAGGATGACAAGAATGTAAATATAATATAATTCCAATTGCATTTTAAACTGTATGTACATGGGGGGGAAAAAAGCCTGGAAGGAAATTCCCTGATACATTAATAGTAACAATCTTTGGGGGTGTGCCCGTGAATGACATCCTACTTTCTTCTATAGATTTTCTGTATTTCTGATAACAGACGTGTATTGTGAGTCAGAAAAGAATGACAGCCATGGAAACAAAAGCAATGTTTTCCTCTCTAGGGTCCGTGACTGCAGAATAGGCAGGCTTGCTCCCTGGAACCATCTTCCACCCTGAACTTGAGGATAGGATGCGGCACAGGGGAGACGCTGCCTGGTCCCAGGTGGCCTGGTTCCACCCTGACAACCACGTGACCAAAGCTGCCCAGGCCTGGTTGTCCGAGTGGACAGAGCTGCCTGGTCATGATCTCCCGCGGCCCTGTACATCCTGGGAGCCTTTTCTAAGCCTCCTGTTAGCAGGCTTTCCTCCTGTCTATTAGGTCACTGCAGATTGATTCATCTCACTTCACTGTGGTTTACAATTTGCAGTTCTTGACCCTTACATTCTCCCCTGGTGCTGGAGCCATGTTTCTGCAATACCAACAGACCAATGGCAGCAAGCAGGGGATCAGCTGCGAGCCTTGCATCCTGTTGGACTCCTCCGCAGGCTCCTTGCCCTCTCCCTTCCGCTCTGTCCCCATCCAGCATCCACATACACAAGGCTGCTTCTTTAAGGAGCCCTATGGGGTCCTCCCTGAGATACGTGGGGAAAGCTGAGACCTGGCCAACAGGAATTCACTTCTGTGCAGCCAAAGTCCTTATGCCTGGCTGAGCTGCAAAACAAGGGGACTCCAGGGACCCCTGGGTGGCTCAGTCCGTTAAGCGTCCGGCTCTTGATTTCGGCTCAGGTCATGACCTCATGGTTGGTGAGATGGGAGTCCCCACATCGGGTTCTGTGCTGACAGCAGAGCCTGCTTGGGATTCTCTCTCTCCCTCTCTCTCCTCCCACTCACACATGTGCATGCTCTCTCTCTCAAAATAAATAAACATTAAAAAATATTAAAAAAACCCAAACAAACAAGAGTCTCCATGTGCAGAGCACTCAAGGTCTGGGATTCGATGCCTTACCTTCCAGTGTGGAACATGGAGTACAGAATTTCTGACCCAGATTAACATCCTGGGTGAACTCTAAAAGCCAACAGTTTTTGATTTAAGGTGGAGTCTTTGCAGAATAATCCATTTTACAAATAATATCAGCAGAAGAAAGCCCTGGAAGGTAGCTAGAGGGAGTCTATCCTCCAGGTCCTTATTGCCAATCATGGTGGGGGGGGGGGGGGGGGGCTGGAACATCCAGATTTAGTCCACTCAGCCTTCAAGGTCTTGGGTCACATGACCCCCATCACCTTATTCTCCAATTTCTCACTTCTGCTCAATATGAATATGCTGGTCTGTAAAATCCTCTCTCCCTGCTCCAATCCTCTGACACCTTTTTCAGTTGGTTCTTCCCCCAATTATAAGAGGAACTAGACACAGAATGGGGGCACCTGGATTCTGATCCTGACTCTCTTGTTCATTGTCTTAGATCCTCAAGCCAATCATTAGCCTTCCCGAGTCTCAGCTTTTTGTCTGAAAAGATGTGGGTTGGACTGAATATCTAGACTCCTTTCCAGTCCTCACATCCCGTAGGGTTTCTTGTGGCCAGCTCAGAAGCCTCATCTGAGTGAACCTGCCCCAACTCTGATGACCAGACGCAGTTACGTTCTCAGAGGAGAGGAATTTACATGGACTTGTACATTTCCTTTGTCAACGTGTGCAAGGCTTGTGTGTGTTTGTCTTCTCCTGTCCACGTACAAAGTACCTTTGGAGCAATGGCCGTGTTTCCTCGTGAGCTCCTACTCCGGGGTGCAGAACACAGGAAACAGTCAGGCGAGGTTGTTAGTTCTCTGACTAATGCCTACCCCTCAGGCGGACTTGAAAAGGGACTCATTTAAATTTGGTTTCCCTGCCAGAATTGTCAGGCCTCAGTAGCCTTGGGAAATCACCAAGGAGGAAAATCACCATTTATCCTAAAATCTCTGCAATCTGCACTGGCTGTCACCAACTCCAAACCTCTGCCTGGCCCTCACAAAGCAGCATGAGCTGCCCCATCCCAGCCCTTTCCAGGGTCATGGTCACTCCTGGAGAAGAGCAAGCCTATGCTCCCTGCCAAGGTGTACCATTCAGCGATTGCCAGACTCATCAAAACCCCGGGCCTGTATTCTCCAGCAGAGATGAGCTGGAGAGGTGCCGACCCACACATCGGATGCAGATGTGAGAAGCGTTAGACTCTTGAAATCTGCAACTGTCTCTGCTGTGTGACCCTGAAGGGTTCACTTGACGTCTCTGGGCCCCATACTCCATTGCCTTAGAACAGACGTCATAACCCTTACATTACAAGGTTACTATGCTATGAGGTGGAATGTGATCAATTATGTGTGCATGCTTTTAAAAATATGAATATTTTGCACTCTTGATGTGTTGCTTTAGTGGCATCCAGAAGTATCTGGCCCAATATCACCCTTCTTTCCCTCCCCTAAAAGTCCCCTTCCCACAGGGCCACCGTCGGAAAAGCTGTATGAATAAGGGAGAAGCATTCATAGGGATACACGGAATTGGAACTCACAGTGTATTTTCCCAGTGAATTGCTGGTGAATGTGGCATTTAGGTGCTGGGGACAGAAATGGTCATATTTAGTACTTTAGTTATGTGTGAGTTAATAGATTTTCACGGAGTTCCCTGAAAACCTCCCCCTACATTTAACACTTTTTCTGTGAGACAAAAAACATTCCCACCTCATGGTAACCAACTTCCAAGCAAATCTTTGGAACCCTGCCCACCCGTAAGTAGGGTTCTACCTGTGTTAAATCACCTTCAGATGCAGCTGTTCCGTGCCAACCCGGTGGGCTAATGACACATTTGCGGATCCCAGCATGTCTGTGATATTACAAACACAGGTGTGGTCTCCTGCCTTCCCCTGCAGAGGAAAGAAGGGGTAAAAGGAAAGAAAGCACAGTAAATTCTTTGGCCCTCTGATCTCACAGAAGGGGAACTTTCTGCATGGGATCTTCAGCAGCTTAGAGCTCTTTTCTGCTAGAGGGACTTCTGCAAAAGACAAATGCATTTTGACAATCCCAGGTGAAGAGTCATCTCAGAAAAGACCCCTATTTCTCAGCCAGACACAGAACGCAGATCCATCCCAAAGGCAGGCTTGAGGAGGCAAGAGGTAGGGGTTCAGGAACCCCAACACCAGCGGAGGATTACCCAGTGGCTCAGGGGAAAGAAAGCCAAGAGTCTTCAGAAAGGGATTTGCACCTGCTTCCAAAAGCCACCAGGTTCTCAGTTCCACTCTTCTCCAAGAGAGGAGGCCCAGTAGGCCAACCCACCCACTTCTCTTCTCTCCCAAGGAGCTAAGACCAAAGGGGTGACTTGCCTAGTTGTATGTTCTAGACTGAACTGGGTTTCCTCCCCTCCCCCAATTTCATATGTTGACATCTTAACCCTCCAGTAGCTCAGAATGTGACTGTACTTAGAGATTTGGGTCTTTAAAGAGGTAATTGAAGGTTAAATGAGGTCGCTGGGGTGGACGGTAATCCAATATGGCTGGTGTCCTTATCAAAAGAGATTAGGACACAGACGTGCACAGAGAGGAGGCCGCCTGCAGACACAGGGAGAAGACAGCCATCTGCAAGCCAAGGAGAGAAGCCTCAGAAGAAATAACCCTACCGACACCTTGATCTCAGACTCCAGCCTCCAAGATGAGGCAAAAATAAATTTCTGCAACTTAAGCCGCCCAGCCTCTGGTAGTTTGTTATGGCAGCCCCAGCAGATAAATCACAGAACGGCGGAGGCAAAGCAGAAAGGAAATGAGATGCAGACCCTAGGAGTCTGGCCACCCAGTCAAGATACCGGCCAGATTTGCATGGAGACGGCTGACGTGTTCTCAGCTACCTCGCCCTCACGCACAGGCCCGGGGCTCCTGCGTTCAACCCAGCTGGCCCACCCTGTCCCGGGTCTCGGGCCTTGGGACAGTGTCGCCTCTCTCAGGAGCCACCGTCTCCCCCACAGAGGGAGTTCTGTGAAAACCAGAGGGATGAGGAAGAGCTGGGAAAAAGATGAAGCCCAGGAAGTTCCTGTTCAGGCCTCACTGTCTGATCTCCCAGGCAGCCACTGTCCTGTCCTGGCTTTGGAGGACACCTTGGGTTTTCCGAATCTGCTCTGTGAGAAGCCTCTCCCCCCACTCTTAGCCTGCCAGGCAAGCAGATTCTGGTGCTTAAGGGCCATGAAGGGTCTAACTGAAAAGGGTGGGTATGTGTTTGTTTTGTCTGTGAATTCTACTAAGAATTTATTTCTTTTTAAGTTTACTTATTTATTTTGAGAGAGAGAGAGAGCACAAGCAGGGGAGAGGCAGACAGAGAGGGAGAGAGAATCCCAAACAGACTCCGAGCTATCAGTGTGGAGCCTGACTCAGGGCTCGAATCCATGAACTGTGAGATCATGACCTGAGCCGATACCAAAAGTCAGCGCTCAACTGACTGAGGCACCCAGGGGCCCCGAGACTTTATTTTTTAGGGTGGTTTTAGGTTCACGGCAAAATTGAGGGGAAAGTATAGAGATTTCCCTTATACCTCCTGCCCTTACACAGGCACAGCCCTGCTCCGGCGTTATTTAGATCCCCGCGAGAGAGGGATGTATGTTACCATTGAGGTGTTTGTTTTTCAACCCAATTTCCTTCTAGTGGCTGAAGCTCCATGGGCCTTTTCCCTTCTTTCAGTTGTCCACTCTGCCCACAGTTTCCTGTGTTTTCAATCAAATGCATTTCTCTACCAGGCACAGCACCTTTTCTTAACCATACGCTCAGAAAATCTAGAACAGTACCGCTTTTAGGATGCCCACCGTGTGCATCCTAGGACGTCATTACTCACATGACTTCTAATTCTCCCAACCCCCCCTGGAAGCAGGAAAGACCATCCCCTTCTTAAAGAGGAGGAAGCCGAGACCAGCGTGGTGAAGGAGCCTGCGTATAATCGGGCCGCTGGATTGAGGCGAGAGCAAGGTCGGAGAGCAGACTCCCTTGTTTTGCCTTTCTACTGCACCTGCTCCCTCCCCACCCCCCATGAGAAATACACCCATGAGCCTCATTTGCAGTGTGGGATGCTATATGATGAAAAGTGGTTTTTTTTCAATTTTTTATTGTTAATAACTGGAAGAGAAAAAAATACAGAGAGAGAGAGGGATATCTCAACACGAGAAATCCCATGACTTCCGAAACAGAGATCTCCACCTTAAATACTTTCTATGTCTTCGTGTTGCCTGAGCAAAGTCCAGATTCCTCTGGAGGCTGCTGTCAGGGCACCTGCACGTGGCATTCACACCACCCAGCACAATCTGGAGTTCTAGATCTGTCTGCTTTCTGCGCTAGGCTGAAGCTCTCTAGACAGAATGACCACACAATGTGTGTTTCTGAAAGTAAAGGGAGGCCTTAGTAGTAATTATTCCAGGACAAGAAGGAAATGGGGACATATGGCCATCCTATGTAGGAGACAGAGATCGACTCTGGTATGCTTGCCATTATAGTCCCAGTGACAGATTCCGTACTTGGCACATAGCAGATGTTCAATAAATAAATCTGTTGATTGATTCAACAACATGTCTTTCAAAGCTTTCTCACAATTTTGTCCCACCGTATCTTTCAGACCTTATCTGTTGCAACTGCTCATATATCCCACCCCTAGACACACTGGGCTCTCCATTAGGCCCATCGTGGATACACCATACGCTCTCATGCCCCCCAAACGTCTATGAAACCATGGCCTCTGCTCAGTGTCCCTACCACACCCCACCTACCCGAATCCTCCCATCCTTAAAAGTCTCCGCAGCCCCGATACTGCCTCCCCCCTACACCTTCCTCCCAGTTCCCAGAACACTTGAATATACAGGATTATATTACCGTATTGTAATCATTTGTACATGAATATTTTGGGGTTGTGGAACGAATCGTCTGAGTTTCCATTATTTCTTATGGGGAAATCCGCTTTGATATGCAAGTGCTTTGGATTACAAGCATGTTTCCGGAAGGAATTATGCTCTCAAGCCAGGGTTTTACTGTACTCTCTAATGACCCACATCCCACTGCATCAGAGTCAATACGTGCCCTGTTCCTCACTAGACTGTGGATTCCTCCAGGAGTCCCAAGTTCCATGTGTCTCTGCAGGGCCCATCCTTCCAGCAAACCTGGAGCAGGCATGGAATAAATGCTCATTGAAGGAATCAGAGGGGGTTGGGGGTCCTCTTGGGTATTGGCAGTCTAGAAAGATAGAGAGGAGTGAGACTGCATTCTGAAACAACCTTTCCCACTAGGAAAAGCACGTTTACACTGCTGAGGCGAGGCTGCTTGATCCCTTCCTGCATCACATGGTGTTGGGCACCCCGTCAATCAATATCATCATCACCATCAGCAGCAAAATCAGTCTTTCCTGCTGACGTGTCCATTCATCTCTGTCCTTCCTGTCTTCCGTAGCTCCCCTGCCAGGCACCCACTGTTTCCTCTGTCTCCATTCCCCACTTATTTTCTATTGGAACCAACCTTCTCCCCTGCCTTCTGTCAGCCTGAACCTATTTGAGGAGTCCTTCTTTGACAAGACGTCCCGGCACTTCATCACACCATATCCTGCAAAGTGCCTCCAACACGGTGGCTTCTGTGGGACTCCTTGGATCCTCCACCTTCCCCTCAGCCAGGCTGTTTGTATTCTTTAAAGACCTTTCACGTAATGCCTGTGCTAATATTTACATCCCTGCTTAACTAGGCTGGCCTCTGCTGCCCTGGGCATTTCTTAGACTCAAGCAGGATGGAGTTGCAATCTTTCCAAGCTATTCGGTAGCTGTTTCCCCCTCACAGCATAAAGCACACTAAGAGCTGGAAGCTGCTTTAGTGCGCAGGCTGCCTGGGGGTTGGGATACGTCCAGGGAAAGCTGTGCTGGGTCTGCCTAGTCCTGTATAACTATGGGATCCACCTGGAGCCGGGCTTAGCCGCACATCAGCTGTGTGACCACTCAGTGATTTCATCTGTCCAGAGCCTTACTTTCCACATCTATACAATGGAAGTAGTAACATTTTGTAGGGTTGCTATGACGATTCATCGTGATCATGAAAAGAGGCAGGCACGTAGTAATTGCTCACTAAATGGCACCTATTATTATAAAAAACCAACCAAGATGTATTGCACCTACATATATCAGGTGTGCTTAGTGTGGAGCTCTGGGCTTGAAGCAGGGGAGATGTAAAGATGAGGTAAGCCATAGCCCCTGCCCTCAATTTCAAACTCAGAACTCAAAGCTGGCCGCCGCGATAGCCCTACCAGGTACAGACATCCTAGGCGGGAGCGAAAGGGTGGTGCCCAGGATGGGGCAAAGTTGGAGTCTGGGCTGGGCCCGGAAGACTGAGAAGAGCCTTGGCTTGCAGGTGTGATGGAAGAAAATTCTACACAAGCAATTATTCCTGCAAAATGCCAGAGAGTGGGTGGAGCATCACAATAGCAATAACGAGGATTTTCATTGGGTGCTTCTGACCAGGCAGGTGCTGTACCAAATGTTTTACATCGCCTCATTTGCCCTTCTCAACAACCAGGCAAGATGGCGTCCTTGTGCCATGATCCCCATTCTGCAGATAACTCCGCCACCCCAGAAGGTAAAGGGACTTGCTCAGGATTGCGGGCCTTGAGTTCAGGTTCGTCTGACCCCAAAGACCCTCAAGAGCCAGAGCTCTTGATCCCACTCGGGGCATGCTGGGTGCGGACATGTGGACACTGTGCAGGGAAGACTTGCGTTGGAAATGTAGGTGGGCTTGGACAAACACGTGTGTGGGTGTGTGGGCGTGGGCGGGTGCGTGTGCACGCACGCGCAGGGGTTTACTGCAGGGGACATCGACAGAGAAGGCTTGCAGCAGAGAAAGAAAGAAAACTACTAAAGAAGATTCTGGAGTCCAGGCTTAGGGCTTACTCTCTTTTTGAGGCCAGCTTCAGTTCCTGATGCCACTTAACCCCAAGGAGCCCCAAGGGTCATGAATAACAGCGATGGTCTTGCGGATGTTGACGGTGGGGACAGCTCCGGGGAGGGAGGGAGGCACACCTGGGCATGCGCACCACTCTCTACAGGAGGAAAAGGTCTCCGACTCCCATTCTGGGGACTTCGGGGCCAGGCCCAGGCCTCCAAATTGACTTTAACTTCACAGAGGAGCTCAGCAAATGCTGCAAAAGCAAAATACCTGGGGGAATATCTCTCCTTCTCTGGAGTTTTGGCAAACTTATTATCCCAATCAATATCTGAGTAATTACAATCCCCTGTGATCAAAGGGGGGTGGTTTTCCCTTTCTTTGGCCTCTTTACAGGCCTCTCTTATCTGGAAAAAGATTTCTTAATCTACTTTCCCTAAATGCCCTGAAGGTGTGCGCGCCACTGAGGCCCAAGAACTCCCAGATTGCTTTTCATTCCCTCCCTGCCCCCTGACCCAGCTCCCAGGCAGTGCAGGTAAGGATCTGCTTTTAGCCCCGCCACCCACAGAGCGCCCCCAGGGGAAGGGGGGGGGGGCTGAGCCCAGGAGAAGGAAGGAGGGTCCCTCTTCTCTCTGCACCTAAGAGGAGTTGGGGAAGGGTTGTAGGGCAGGGCCGGAGGACCTACTGGGAAAAGCAGGCAGGCCAGCCTGGCCCGATCCCTCCTACTGTCCACACTCTGTACCCCGCTGTAGCCCGCCAGGCTCTCAACCACTCTCGAGACCCACATGCCCGCGGGGGTGGGGAAAGGGACTTTGGGGAACTGGAAGGAAGTAGGTGGGAAGTTCTCTTTTCCATCCTTGACAAAAGAAATTGTTCAGACATCCCAGCCCTCCGTCTGGGACCATGAACCCCTCACCTGTGTGCCCTCCAGACAAAAATCCATCCATCTGGTTTGTGGGGCCCCACCCTGGGCACGAGACCAACACTCTGCCTCAGCCTCCCTGTGCCTCTCCTCTCGGCAACAACTGTTTTCTCATGCGGGTCAGGGTGGGTCCCCACAGGGATACCCGTAGCACACCTACAGGAAAGCGGGGCTCCTTGTGGCCAATAGCCCACTGACGAGGGGGAAGGCAGGGGCAGTGGGGGAAGCGCCGGGGCCCAGCCTGGCCCAGTGTAGGATTTACAGACCAAATCCTCTCTGACTCTTGATGACTGAAGAGGTTTGTGCACTCCAGAAACCTAATTACCCCCAAAGATTTCTGTTAAGTCTTCTCGGCTTTGCTTCTGAAGAGCCCTTTCCAAGAACGCCACTGGGTTACAGTCATTACTCTGTGGACCCCTGGCAGGGCTGTTTGTTGTATTTTTATGAGGGGAATGCTGTGTAGCCCTAATGCATTTCCCAGGAAAGACTCTGCAGAGGGGGCTCCCCGCACATGGCTGCTAGCTGGGGAGGGTCGGATCAACATTGATGGGCGTGCATGCGAGTGTCTCCACACGAGGAGGGAGTGTGTGCCCAGAGAACACAAATATCTGAAGCCAGGGCGTGCACACTTAGGAGACAGATAAGCCAGCTGAATACTCACCACCTGGGACATTTTGATAAGCATTCCAGAGGCCATCCTGTCCAGCCCCCTGCCTCCAGGCAGATCTGTTCCAATTTACCCCAGACAGCATGGGTTTCTGCCTCTCTGAGGCAGGCAATTTCACCGCTCCTGTGGTAGAATTTTCTAGTGTTTAACAGCCCTCCTCCCATGAAGCATTTTCCTTCTGGAATTATAAATGTTTCTGCTGTAAGGGGACTTGGAAATCCTATAGACCACGCTTCTTGTTTTAGGCATTTGATGGTGGAATCCGAAGGTCTCCATTCTCGGAGAAATCTCTCTGCCCTATGGCACAGACACTTCTGGTCTAGGAGGGGATCGAAACACCCTGCAGACTCCTTCAGCTTAGCTCAGAACCAAGGGGGTGGTCCTCTGATCAAGTCCAGGTCCCGGGTAGGCGCATCGATTTTCATAAGAGAATGACAACCCTCCCCTAGGGCTGGCAGATTCCAACTGCTCGTGTGTTTGTAAGGCATATGGGGCCGTATTTAATTGGCAGCCCGAGAGCTGCACTTCAGGTATTTGGCAGGGAATATAGTCTCGAACTCACTGCCATGCAGTGTCCATCAGAAACCCAGCTGAGAGAAGGAAAGCGTAAGCACAATTGCCTGAAGGGTATGCAGTCCATCCGTCCCTCCAGAAATATTAACAGTCACGAGATTAAGGCAGAGCCCCAGAGAGCCGGTTACTGGACCGAGTCCTTCTGGTTCCATTTTCCTGAGTCAAAGTGTGGTCTGTGTTGAGGGACGATGCTACTGGGGGCGGCCTAAAGACGTGAGGAGTTGCGGCTACGGAAAGGTACTGTTGAGCACATTGCCCCTCCCCGGTTACATACAGGGAGGTGCCCAGGAAAGCCCCGTGCCCACAGGGCACCGGGAGAGTTGGGTTTCTCCTAAAACAATATTCTTTCCTGGGACATCTGGGTGGCTCCGTCGGTTAAGCATCCAATTCTTGATTTTGGTTCAGGTCATGGTGTCACAGTTCATGAGTTCGAGCCCCAAGTCGAGCTCTACCCTGACAATGCAGAGCCTGCTTGGGATTCTCTCTCTCTCTCTCTGCCCCTCCCCTACTCTTCCTCTCTCTGTCTCTCTCTCTCCCTCAAAATAAATAAACTTAAAAGAAACTTCTTTCTTTCCCCTCCCATCCTTCCTACTATTTCTCCTTCTCTCCCTCCTTTTTTTCCTCCTCCCTCCCTCCTTCCCTCCCTCCCTCCCTTCCTCCCTTCCTCCCTTCCTTCCTTCCTTCCTTCCTTCCTTCCTTCCTTCCTTCCTTCCTTCCTTCTTTTTTCTCCCATCGTGCAGGCACTATGAATTGTGAGACTGATCTATTTACTCTGCTCACACTGGCTTCCAGATACCCTAGATTTGAAGCCAGCCGTACGTGTTTAGGGCTGGGAGCTCTGCGTCCCTCTACTAGCCTCATTCCTGATCCCCAGGGATATTCCTTTGTTTTTTTTATCTCCCGTTCCCACTGGCTTCTCCTGTATATCATCTCATTCCATTTTTCGTATCCATGTAAGCCACCACAAGTCTGCTCTGGCACAAGGCAGATATAAGTAAGTACATTAATAAATTAATTAATACGTCTCAAACTGTGCAGCACACACAGATTATATTTACAAAAGAGTGCGTTTACCAAGCTGGTACTGGAAGGCCTCCCAGGCCACATGGGCCTTGAGCTGAATGTTGAAAGATGTATAAGATCCAGAGGAGCAGGAAGAAATGGGGAAGTCGTCCTTTTAAATTCTGTCCCTCTCGCTGAAATCTTCTGCTTCTTCTCTCAGGACCAGTGTGGAGCCTGTCTCCAGGAACTTGGCCCCAGTCTCACATCCCTTCATGAATCTGAAGGCGCAGAATAAGAAAATAAATAAATAAGAATCATAAAATCATAAAGGTAAGCACGTGACGGGACCTGAGAAATCATCTCCTCGGAGCCCTTCTGGTAGCATAAAGGAAATGAAGGGCCAGAGCGGGTGGGTCTAGTTGCTGGATCAGGTGGCCACTTTGAGCAAATTCCAGATGGAGAACCCGGTGCCCCTAACTCCCTGTGAATCTGCGCCCTTTGCGGAACCTCATGAGGTTAAGTAATTGGAGTGCCTGTTCGCCAGCCTGAGCTCCATACTTGCATGGTGCGCACTGATGGCCTGCAAAACAGAGAAGCTGTGGATGGGACCTTGGCTTATATAATCTAACCGTTTCAGGGGGGATTCTGTACAAGTAGGACTTTGGGTACGACTTAACCTCACTGTGCCGTTGTTTCCGCATCTGTAAAATGGGATGATAAGAATATTTCCCTCAGGCTGTTGTGAGAATTGAAGCAGAAAATGCATATAAAGGGGAGCCTGGGTGGCTCAGTCGGTTGAGTGTCTGACTCTTAATTTTGGCTCAGGTCATGATCTCATAATCATGGGATTGAGCCCCGCACCAGGCTCTGTACTGAGCGTGCAGCCTGCTTGAGATTCTCTCTCTCTCTCTCTCTCTCTCTCTCTCTCTCTCAAATAATAATAATAATAATAATTAATGAAACGCATATAAAGAAACTTACAAACAGTAGGCACTCACAAAAATCAGTTATGGTGGCAGTGGTTTATTTCCCCTATTTTACAAAGAAGCAGCAGCAGCCCAGGACAATGCTATCATTTGACCAAGGAAACAGCAGAACCCCTGAGCTGCCCCAGAGCATGTACTTGCACTATTTCGGATCGCTGGGGTGTTAAAGAGCGGAAGCACTTGGATTTCCCATTTCTCATTCACACCATGCCCATCTCTGCCTTATCTCGGGTCTCTTCCTGATTCCACAGCCTGCCTCTGCTGACCAGCTAGCACCTTCCTTTATAGATACCGTCTGCCCAGAGACCAGAACCAATACCAAAGTGCCTAAGTCAAGGTTAATGCTGGAGATAATAACCAAGGGAGATTGCACTATCTCTTTTGGGCTCTCCTACCCTGGACCACTTATGTGAGTTTCTGATCAGAGGCAGGAGGCTGGGGACAAAGTGATTTTCTAGGAATCTCTTCAGGCTGAGGGCTCCCATGATTCTATTTTCTTCCATCCCAAGTTTAAGCATCTAAACTTGGTGTCTTGAGTAGAAACATGAACATATGGGGCCCTTGCTGAGTTCACACTTCAAGGCCTTGGAGCTTTGTCTCGCACACCAGCCTGAACTACTTTGTTCATTTCCTCTGTTCCCCTGCTTGAGATACTGGCACACAGGAATGGAAAGGGGCAAGCTGGTGAGATAGGTGGACAGAACCGAGGGGATAGTGGACCACACCCATTTTCTCGGGTGCCCTAGGACTGGCTTTTGTCTTTATGATCAGCAAAGGGGAGAGTGAAAACTGGCGACTGCCAAGAGGCTCTTGTGTTTGCTCCCATTGGCCCACATTTTGTCAGAGATCTGATTACATTCAACTCCCCTACCCTACCATCCACCTCGCAGAACCTCAGTGTTGGTTGATCAGCAGCTCTCTATAGATGGGTTTTAACCAGGGGCCCAGGGCCCAAGGACAGCTGAATTGTCCTGCTTCTTGCCAGTATATACCATGACCAACCAACAGTCAAGGCTCTAATCCATGAGTTATATAGGACTAGGAAGGCCCAGAACATCTTTCACCGGACGTATCCCAACCCCCAGGCAGCCTGCACACTAAGCAGCTTCCAGCTCTTAGCGTGCTTTATGCTGTGAGGGGAAAACAGCTACCGAATAGCTTGGAAAGATTGCAACTCCATCCTGCTTGAGTCTAAGAAATGCCCAGGGCAGCAGAGGCCAGCCTAGTTAAGCAAGGATGTAAATATTAGCACAGGCATTACGCGAAAGGTCTTTAAAGAATACAAACACCCTGGCCGAGGGGAAGGTGAAGGATCCAAGAAGTCCAAGAGGCCTTGGAAGTGTGAGAGGCCTTGACCTTACCTCACACCATATACAAAATGCAACCCAAAAAGGAACATAGACCTATATGCAAAACCTACATCTATGAAACCTTTAGAAGAAATTATGAGAGAAAACTATTTTGACTCTAGGTAACACCAAAGTCATTATGCATAGAAGAAAAATTGGCAAACTGGATTTTATCCACGCTAAAAGCTTCTCTTTCGAAGACACTATCAAGAAACTTAAAAGACAAGTCACAGACTAGGAGAAAATATTTCCAAAACGCATATCTGACACAGGACTTCAATCTAGAATACATAAAGAACGTTTAAAACTCAACAATAAGAAAACAAATCACCCATTAAAAAAATGAGCAACAGACATTTCACCGAAAAAGGTACACAGATGGCAGACGATCACATGAAAAAAATATTCAATATTTTTAGTCATTGGAGAAACACGAATTAAAATACAATGAGATATCACTTAAGACCTATTAGAATGGCTGAAATTAGAACTAAATAAATAAACACCTGGTAATACCAAGCCCTGGGGACGATGTGGGACCCCCAGAACTCTCTTTTTTGTGGGTGGGAATGTGACACGATATGGCCATTTTGGAAAACAGCACGGCTGTTTCCTATCAAGTTAAATATGTACTTGTCATATGACCTAGCAATTCCAGTCTAAGTATTTACCATATGAAAAGAACTTATGTGCACACAAAACCTGTATGTGAATGTTATAGAAACGTTTTTCATAATCACCCAAAACCAGAAACAACGCCAGTGTTCTTCCTCTAGTGAACAGATATACAAACTGTAGTTTATATGCAATGGAATCCTACTCAGCAATAAAAAAGAATGAATTACGTGAACAACACGGATGAATCTCAAATATATTATGCTAAGAAGCCAGACTCAAAAGGCTATATGTGATATAATTATATTTATAAGTTATTCCAGGAAGGCAAATTGTCAGAACAAAAAACAGATCAGTAGTTGCCAGGGGCTGCAGGTGGGGAGTGGTTAAATGACAAGGGACATGGGAATTTGGGGGGTGGGGGTGGGGTTGATGGAATCGTTCAATATCTTTACTGTGGGAGTGGTTACATGGCTTTATGCATTTGTCAAAACTCATAAGTCTATACTGGAAAGGGTTCATTGCACTGATGTAAATTATACCTCAATCAAAAAAAAAAAAAAAAAATCAAAGGACTCATTATTCTTGACAAACATAACCTAAAACATATGTACTAAAAATTAGTATTCCCATTTTACAGTTGAGGAAATAAAGGAGTAAAGAGACTGACCGACTTGTCCAAGGTCACAGAGCAAGTAATGGCTACCACCCTGATTGGCATCCAGGTTCTGGAGCTCTAGGTGGCCATGCTCGTGGCCACCAGTCCACGCCATCTCTCACATTTGCGACTTTTCTTTATTCTTAAGTATATTTTAACTCACCCATTGGATTGTATCCAACTTGAAGCTACCATCTAAATCATAAGCATTTTATTTGTATTTCACATACATGAGAATTACTTAGGTATGTTGTATCCTTAAGGACATTCAAACAACAGAAGAATCCAGAGAGCAGAGTAAAAGGCCCCTTCCATTACTCCTGCCCCTGTCCACAGCCCTACTCTAGGGGTAGTCTGTTGACAGATGTTGGTTAGCCTTACACCATGGAAATACAGACTCATGTGGGCACATCACATGCATTTCCAGCACCCTGCTCAATCTCCAGTTATGGAAGCCTGGTTGACGTTCAACCAAACAAAAGCCATAATAGATTCGTACCCTTGCTTTGTCATAGACCAGCTGTATGACCCAACAGAAGCTAGGTCATCTCTGTGTACCGGTTTTCTCATTTCTAAAATACAAATATCCATTTTTAATAAAGGCAGATCCCTCATCACATAGTTACAGTTCAGTAAATGCCATTTAATCCAAATGTGTAGACAACTGAATGGCAGCAGACAACAGCTAAGACGGGGGGACTTCACTGAACAAAGGTGACTCAGTCTCGAGTGTATCTGAATTCAGCACCTATTTTTTTTTTTTTTTTAACAATCCACTACCCAATCCAAACAAGCCATCTGGGTCCTGTGTCACTCCAGGTATGACTGTAGGAATTGAAGGGACAGGAAATACTTAGCCGAGAGAAGCAGAGGCTCTTCGGGGATGTGAGCATTGGTTTAAAATATTTGAAGAGCTGTCATACAGGAAGAGAAGGCATATTTGTTCTCGGCTGCTCCAGGGCAGAGCTGGAATTAATCTGGATGCAGATTTTGTTTTACGGAATAAAACTGTCCGGCAAAAGAGGAGCTGCCCACGAGGCAGTGGGCTTCCTACCACTTTCAGGTAATCAAGCTGACGCCGTGCAATCATCTGCCAGAAAAGCGAAAGAAAAGCTCCAGCAAGCAGATTTGGGGATCTCGTGCTTCTCAGTCCAGAGGTGCCCGCCCTCAGAACATATGGAGGTGTCGGTGAATGCTGGGAGAGGCCAGCGCGCGCCCCGCCCGTCTTCTCATCCTCCCTATTAGCCGAGAGGCAATAATGGGGGTGAGGGAAATGCACACGGGAACCGAGGCAATACGTAGAGAGATGGTTTCATCAGCTGGTCTTGCATTTACTAAGGGGAGCAGAGGAGAGCATGTCCTGCCCTCCAAAAATGCAGACCTATTTGGATCCTATCTGAGGTCCCTTGGCAGCTGACAACACGCCCATCTGCCATGCTGGCATGGTGCCCCCAGCAAGGGGAGCAAGGGAGCTCTGCTTCCTGCTGGTGGGCATAGGTTCCAGGTGGTTGCATATGCCTGCGGAGGGGGGACCTTTGTCCCAAACAGCACAGGGTACTTGCGACTCCCATGCTCACCCTCTGCCCTGCTTACCCCCTCCCAGTCCCACCAGGGGCACGGAGGTACCCAGGAGTTGCGGAGAGTGGGAAGAGAGGACCCAGGCACTGGAGGGGTTGGGGGCTGCCAACTGAACAGGCCTTGCCGCATCGAGCATGTCGTGAAGCCAAGACCACCCAAGGAACAACCAAATGGACGCTTGGAAGGCAAGGCCAAGGCGCAAAGGATACCAACGCAAAGGGCATCACGAGGGGCATGGGCCCTTGAGAGGGAGACGAGATGCTATACGATGCCTTTGGCTCTGTCATTCTCCAAGAACAAGGAGGAAGAGCTCTGGAGGGAGGATATTCATGGTTTTCTACATCTGGCCTAGGTAGAGGAGTTCATCCTCCTCTGCTGTCGGATGGCAGCATCTGAGCCCAGGGTCATGCCTGCCTAGCCGCATGGGAGTGTGTCCACCCCACGTTGGCGTGTGTGTGTGCGCGTGTGTGTGTGTGCGTGCATGCATGCCCACGTCTGTCTGAGGGTTGCAGCAATTGCATATTGCTGATGCTGCAAAAGCACATAAAGGCTGGACAGCTAATCCAATCATTCATGCTTCCCTTGTTCCGACTCTGGGATCTGATAGATAAAAATACCCAGGCAAATGACCAGTTTCATGGACTGTTTCCTCTTTTGTCAATACAAGGAATTGTGAGCTGTCATCTTGTCCCTCCTCTCCAGAGAGAGAACTCAAATATTTATGACCAGCTTTTATAACATTAATTGTATTTCTAATTGTTTTTCCCTCTCAGCAGGCATTGCTTGCCTCACCCTGGTGACGATGGGCAGTTCTGGGGTTTATGAAGAGTGGTTTGTCACAAATGAAATTCAGGAGAGGTTGTGAACGAGGCGGCCACATTTCCTGCTTAGTGGCCCTCCTCGGTTCTGAAGCATGGGCTCTGGCTGGGTGCCAAACACGACGTGTCCACCGGGCCCTGCAGAAAGGATGGGATTGGTGCAGGCCGCTTCCTCCCCGGGGATCAGGAAGTCAGGGAAGCATCAAGGGCACCTCCTCTGCTGGGCGTCCTTCCACCGCAGCACCAAGCGAGGCCCCTGCCTTGGTTTCTTCACCTGGAAAGTCTCTCCTCGCCCCCCTCCCACACGGCTTCTTGTGTTTGCTCCCGACGGAGGGGGCCCACTCGTGTTTTTTTCTTAAGGCTGAAAACTGCTTTTTAGATTTTCCGATCAATGAACGTGCAGGGATGAGATAGGTATATGGGAAGGCATGTTTGACTAGGAATCGGGAAAGCTGAGATCTGGTTGTTCAATTATTCATTCATTCATTTATACATCAAACATTTATGGGAGCCTCCTGCGTGAGAAGCCTTGCCCTACATCCTGGGAGTAGAACCCAATGCCTCCTGCAGTCCCAAGACCCTTCACCTCACAGGCCACAGCCGGTTCTTTCATGAAATAGAGGTGGACCACCAGGACACCACGGTCCCCAAGAATGTTGCATTCCAAGAGTCACCTTTATATAATGTCTCAAAGGACAGCTTGACGAATCAAGGAAAGCTCCAGACCAAGAGTTGGGAAGGCTCTTCCACTTCGTTCTAATTCATGACCTCGGGCGAGTCACTTGGACTTTCTAAGTTCTGACTTCTCCAACTGTAGTGTAGGAATCAAGGTAATCTCGCCCCCCACACTGATTGCAAGGAGTAGACGAGGTGGCATGGGGGAACGCTATCTCCAAACTGTGCAACAATCTACAGAAGTAAGAAATCACTCTTAATAGTAATCAGAGAAGAGCACCTAGGTGGCTCAGTCCAACTCTTGATTTCCGCTCAGGTCATGATCCCAGGGTCTTGGGATGGAGCCCTGTGTCAGGTTCCATGCTGAGTGTGGAGCCTGCTTAAGATTCCCTCTTTCTCCCTCTGCCCCTCTCACCTGCGCGCACACTCTCTTTCTCTCTCCGTAAAATAAAAAAATTACAATTACACAAATTTAAATAATAATCAGAGAGCCCTAGCTAACTCTTCTGGTGTCCCTGAGCAAGGCACAAAATGGACAGCAAAAAAAAATGGTGTTGGAGAAGGAGCTATGTATTGACCGCCCCTCTTTCCAAAGGAGGGAGAGAAATCTCTCCTAAATCTTGGAGTCTGTCTCCCCTGAGACTTTGATCAAACTAGCCACCACTCCACAGGTAACTCAAGGGACTCAAGCTCAGGAGTAGCTAAAATAGAAACAGTCAAACAGAGTTTAACTCTATGGTGAACTCACCCTGGAAAGCAGTCTTTGGCTGCTGGTGAAATATGTAACCCCAGCCTGGGGTGGGGAGTGGGGGGTGGGGGCTAATAAAGGTCACACAGCCCTGGGATCTGATGGCCAGCAAAGGCTCCAGGGAGCTGGTAGTTGAGCTCTATGGCCATCTCTGCAGGTGGTCCCCTAAAGGGACTGCTGTGGGAATGGCTGCTCCTGAAGGACTGTCCCCAGACCAGGAAAGAATATTCCTCAGCTGGGGAGGGCGGGAGAGGGGCAGCAGAAAAGCATGATGGAGAGAATGTGACTACTCTCAGGGCCACCCCAAGCCCAGCCTCTCCATGTCTGCTCCCCACGTCTCTTTGATCTGGCACTGGACTTTGATCTAGGACGATGGTGGTATGGAAGAAAGGAATTCTCTAAGAGGATGGGATGGGGAAAGAACACTCAAGTAAGACAGCATAGTTCACCTGGAAAAGACATTAGATGCCAGCTCTTCCAAATTCCTCCCCTGAACAAGCCGTGGTTGGGACTGGGACGACCTATGGGCCTTGGGCCAGTCTCTTACTTCTTGAACCTTGGGATTTTACTTCTTAATTGGTAAATAGGTAGTAACAATAGCACCTTCATCATTTAATTTCTTTTTTTTATTATTATTTTTTTAATGTTTATTTGTTTTTGAGAGAGAGAGCACAAGCAGCGGTCTGGGTGGCTCAGTCAATTAAGCATCTGACTTCGGCTCAGGTCATGATCTCATGATTCGTCAAGTGGTTTAATTTCTTTTTTTTTTTTATGTTTATTTATATTTGAGAGAGAGAGAGAGACAGAGTGTGAGTGGGGGAGGGGCCGAGAAAGAGGGGCACACAGAATCCAAAGCAGGTTCCAGGCTCTGAGCTGTCAGCACAGAGCCCTACTCGTGGCTCGAACTCACAAGCCGTGAGGTCATGACCTGAGCTGAAGGCAGCCACTTAGGGGCCCCTAAGCCATCCAGGGGCCCCAGAAGTCTTTGAACTTCTGAGTCGCACTTTCTTTTTCTGTGAAATGGAAATAATGATAAGGATCCCCGCCTCAAAAGGTGATGAATATCAAGTAAGAAAATAAAAGCCTTTGATGAGCTATAAAGTGCATCTCGATATTAGTGATTGCCCTTCTGAAGAAGAGACTGAGGGCCAGAGAGGCCAACTGATTTGCCCAAGGCCCACAGCTACTGTGGAACTTAGACCCGTTCACAAGGCAGCCAGACCCTGACTTCCTGGAGGCCCTCTGTTCACTCCTGTCCTCCAGGGAGGAGTCTGCCTCCCCTTGACAGCCCAAGCCTGCCACACAGGCCTGCAGGCAGCCACCCTAACCAAATGCAGTGGGGTCGGGGGTGGGGGGTGGGGGGGCATTACATTGATTTGAATGCTGCTGTTTATATTTTGCCTTCCCTCAGGAGTTAACTAGAGTCCTTCTAGCATTGATTAGCTCTATCTGGTTTCCTAATGGAGTAAACACAGGGCCCCTTGGATATCGACTAGAATTTAACAAATATACCCCTTACAACACCAAAATCGGCCACAGGAAACAGCACTTACACACACAGGCCACTTCTGCCTGAACCCCCAGATGGGAATGCCCTGTCACTTCCCCTTGGGCAGCTGCTGAGCTGCCCAGGGCGGGACTCATGAATCAGTGGGACCGCTGGCAGTTTTTCCCTTTAAATTTTGAGGCATGGCTGATTAATTTGAGTCTCGTTGAGTCTGGAGGCCAATATGTGTTGATAACGGCAAGACAAAAGAGGGGCTGAGCTCCTGCCAGCTCTGGGCCTCCCAGTGCTTCTCTGAACCTGTCGGCCTCTGTCTGGGGGCCTCTCCCCACCCCCATGCCAAGGGTCACTCTGAGCAGAGGTCTTGAAGCCCCACCTCAAGCCGACCCCTGGGGCTAGGACTGAGCCCTCTATCCCTCCGTACACCTAAACTTGACTCTCCCCCTCTGCGGGACAGTCTCGGGCCTTGTCTCCAGCAGACCTCCTTCCCCTGTGCCTCCCGCCCAACCTCCCCTAGCTCAGCCCTGGCCTAGCTTACAGCTACTTTGCTCCAGGCGGTGCCTGCCGGCTCCAGCCCTGCTCTCAGAAGGACAGGAGCCAGGATGAGGAGGGCTGAAGGCCGTGCATCAGTCAGGTGAGCTGGAGTGGTCTCCGCTCTGGGCTTCCTGGCTTTCCTTCGCCCTGCCGAGAAATTCCAGATTAGGTTTGGGGCCTATGCTCTGATCTCCCCAGCTTTCTGAAACTAATCTTTTCATTAGGCTTTTGAGTTGCTGGTGTGCAGGTGCGTGCGTGCGTGCGTGTGTGTATGTGTGTGTGTGTGTGTGTCAAGATAGCAGCAACATAAAGTGGGGGGAGGGGGAAGCCTCAGCATCAGTGGGTCGGGAAGAGCCTCTGGCTTGACCTCTGGGTGAAGGGGGGCTGATGTGGGAGAAAGCACCCCTCAGCAGGACGCTGCACCCATCCGTTCTAAGCAAACACTCCCTTCCAGGGGCCTCCCCACCTCACTGGAGCCCAGCTTCTCAGCCTGTGCTGGTAACCCTGCCTCCTTCTGAAAAGTCACACAGCCAGGAAGCCGGTGGGGGGCGGCAGGTGGTGGGGGAGGGAGAGGCACGACCTCTCTGCCTGTGCCTCCCGCAGTAGGGGCCTCCTGCCTTGCACGGTTCCCGTCCCCAGGATCCCCAGGCCGAATCCACCCCCATGGCTTCCCTTGGAGCCGCACAATGGCTGTATTGAGCTGAGCTGTAAATTTCAGCAAGGCCAACCCTGGGAGGAGGCAATTCCCTGCTAAGGAGGCTCCTTCTGGACTGTCTCCAGCACACGGGGGCCCTTCATACCTGCTCCGCGCTGGGCCATGGGTTACAGGGCGGTCGGTGCAGTGGAGGGTGCTGAGCACGCCCCTGGCCCCCCCATCTCCCCGCTAGCACCCCCCTGCCCCCAAGAGGGCAGTGGTCACACGAACAAACACTTATGCTTGGAAAGAGACTCTCCGGATGGCTGCTTCTTTGTTTCCCCCAAGTTTTGGCCTCAGCCCAAGATCGAGTTGAGGGAAGGATGGACAAGAATAAATAACTGTATCACGCAGGCCTGTTTTAAGTTATGACCCACCAGGAGAAGTGGAGAGGGAAGAGGTGGAGAAGAGGGGAGGGAGGAGAGGCCCTTTTCCTCCTTACTGAGGGGGAAATTGCAACATTGTCTAATAACAAGTAACTAAAAAAACAGCTGAACCTGAAAACTTCAAACTTTAATCAAAGTCACTCTTAGGAGGAGGTGGTTTGCAAAGGCTAGGAAATAAGGTGAAAAAAGAGAACAATTGGTCTGGAATTAATCAAGATATTAATATTAGAAAAGGTAGCAGGACAGGCTGTCCCCAGGCTGCTGTGGTGTAAAGCGCCCCCCCCCCCGGGGGGGGGGGGGCGGGAGGCCCTCCCCTTCCCCTTGGAAAGGCACCAGCATCAAGGACAAGACCTTGAATGGCCAGAGGTCGAAACCGTGTTCAACACTCCCCTCCCAACAGCCAGCCTACCTTAGCCTTCCCACACACGCCTCTTCTCCACAGTGACAGGCCAGCAGTGTGGGTGGGGACATCTGTCCCCAGGGCCAGGTACCCATGGGGCAGTGTTGACTGACAGCTCTGACTTATAGAGGGACTTGTTTGCTGGGGAACAGACGCTTGGGCTCCCCACGGCTGTCAAGCCATTTCCTAGCTCTCAACTCATTTAAACTAAAAACCCAAGTATATTTATTCCCTGGTAGACCTGATACACTCCAGCGCTCCTGCCAACTTGCTTTGCAACTTTGTACACATCAGATCAATGTGTGCAATTTAGCAACAGAGAAATGAAGACTTTGGTGAGTTTCAGGGGGTTAGGTGGGGGCCGCCAGGCAGGGGGCGCGGTTCCTACTCAGGGCCCCCCACCATTCCCTCCTGCGAAAACTCACTCGCCCCCACCCACCCCTCCGTGATGCCTGAGCCTTTAGAAGGGGAAGAAAGTTTTTCAGCCGTGGACATGAAGGACAGCTCTTGCACGTTAACCTTGGCAAGGCAAGTAACTGGCACCTCTTTTTTCATGTGCCTCGCGTATAGAACGTGACCGTGACCATACGTTCCTATAAAATCCCATCTGCATGTCCTGCCCTGAAGGGCATCACCTAAACTCAGGTCCCCACCCCCTCCTACCCCAAAGCTCCCAATTCCTCAGCAGACACAGGAAACCTGGGGACAGGTGACATCATGTTGAACAAATACAGATGCTATTTACTTTCCATCCATTTTCCTGACTATTCTTAGAGGAGTATTTAAAAAAAAAAAAAAAGTTGAACTCAGTTCTGTTGTAAAAGGAGATTGTAGGACCCGCTGTGTTTGAGGGAGTGATTCCAGCAGGTTTGGGGGGCTCCTTCACATTCCCACCCTCTCCTTCAAGGAGAGTAAATGGACTCTGCTCAGCCAGTTGGTGTCAGAACAGTAAATGGAAAACGTATTTACCTAAGTTCTGCCTGTAAACTCCCCCAACACCAGAGCAGGGCCTGTTGCCCACTTCCGCACACACCCTTGGGCTGCACATTGCTCCTTTGCCCCCACCAAACCCGCCCTTGATGATCATTTTCATCAGACTTCACTAGAACGGCAACACCAGGGAGAGGGGCATGGTGAATTTTGCTTTGAGCTCCACACCCCTGCTGGGAAGGGCACACATGCCTTGCAAGGTCTAGAAGAAGCAGTAAATATTCTGCAGGTGCTGAATCCAGGGCTCTGTTAGTGCTTTTATGTTCACTACCCCAGCCCTGCCCCAGCACCACCTTCTCCACCCCTGCACCGGCCCCCTGCAACTCCCCAAACTACAGATGAAAACATCAGGAACCGGCTACATTCGGTGATTCACTCAAGGTCATACACTGGGGGAGTGACTGCTAGGATTCAAAACCAGGTTCCCAGACTCCAACATGAGAGCTCATTCCTTGAAAGCACCAGGATGCCGAGGAAAGGAGATGGAGCTCTGGGCATAGACATACCTGGATTCGAACCCTAGGTTAAATCTGGTTCCAGCACTTACTGATGACATGGCCTTGGGCAATTACCCTTCCTGTGTCTCAGACTTCTCATCGGCAAAACAGAGGACATAACACCCAAGGGCTAGGATGATTGGGAGGTTACCCGAGTTAGTGCCAGTGAAATCTGGCATGATGGCGGGCCTGAAAGAGGTACAGACAGTTGTTACTTACTTTCTCCTCACCTCTCTTCATTTTATAAGAGAACAATTGACGATGGTTTATTGTAATTGAACATAAACATACAAGTCAATGAATCTTCACCGAATGTACACATCTACGTGCTCAGACGCTGGACCGAAAAACAGAACGCTTCCCTCCCCCCCCCCCCACACTTCCCTGGCGGGTCCCCTTCACCCCTTTCCAGTCACTATCCCTCTTCAGGGGTAACCACTATCCTGCATTGTCACACTGTAGATGAGTTTTACCTGCTTCTGGCTCTTATATAAATGGAATCGTACAATACGTTCCCTGTGGTGTCTGGTCTCTTTCATTCACCGTTGTGTTTGTGAGATTCATCCGTGCTGTGCACTGACTACCCTTCATTCTCTCCCTTCTGTGTAGGATCCCAGAGTGTGCAGATACTCGATTTATTCATCCATTCCATTGTTCATAAATACTTGGATTGTTCTCAGCTTTAGACGCCCTGCTCTAAACCGTTTGTGTGTGTCTCTGGGTAAACGCACGTAAGTCTTCCAGCTAGCCAGAAGATAACGTAACTTCTGTGTTAGTAGGTCCTACCAAACTGTTTTCCAAAGTGACTCCTGTTCACTCACCTGCCAGTAGCGTTTGAGAGTTCTGACGGTTCCACATCCTCCCCAATACTTGCTATTGTCTGTCTTTTTTGTTTGCTTGTTTGTTATAACCATTCTGCTGAAAGTGTAGTGCTGTTTCCCTGTGATTTGAACTCACATGCCCCGATGACCAAAAGAGTTGAACACCTTTCCTTTTTTTTAATTTTTATTTATTTTATTTTTTTGTTCATTTTATTTTTTTAATTTACATCCAAATTAGTTAGCATATAGTGCAACAGTGATTTCAGGAGTAGATTCCTTAATGCCCTTTACCCATTTAGCCCATCTCCCCTCCCACAACCCCTCCCATAATCCTCTGTTCTCCATATTTAAGACTCTCATATGTTTTGTCCCCCTCCCTGTTTTTATATTATTTTTGCTTCCCTTCTCATGTGTTCATTTGTTCTGTGTCTTAAAGTCCTTCTATGAGTGAAGTCATATGATATTTGTCTTTCTCTGAATGACTAATTTCACTTAACATAATAGTCTCTAATCCCATCCACATAGTTGCAAATGGCAAGATTTCATTCTTTTTGATTGCCGAGTAACACTCCATTGTATCTATATACCACATCTTCTTTATCCATTCATCCGTCGATGGGCATTTGGGCCCTTTCCATACTTTGGCTATTGCTGATAGCGCTGCTATAAACATTGGGGTGCATGTGCCCCTTCAATGGATGCTGTATCCCTTGGATAAATACCTAGTAGTGCAATTGCTGGGTCATAGGGTAGTTCTATTTTTGATTTTTTGAGGAACCTACATACTGCTTTCCAGAGTGGCTGTACCAGCTTGCATTCCCAGCAACAATGCAAAAGAGATCCTCTTTGTCCACATCCTCACCCACATCTGTTGTTGCCTGAGTTGTTCATGTTAGCCATTCTGACCGGTGTAAGGTGGTATCTCAGTGTGGTTTTGGTTTGTATTTCCCTGATGATGAGTGATATGGAGCATGTTTTCATGTGTCAGTTGGCCATCTGGTTGTCTTCTTTGGAAAAGCATCTATTCATGTCTTTTGCCCATTTCTTCACTGGATGATTTGTTTTTTGGGTGTTGAGTTTGATAAGTTCTTTACAGATTCTGGATACTAACCCTTTATCTGATATGTCATTTGCAAATATCATCTCCCATTCTGTCGGTTGCCTTTTAGTTTTGCTGATTGTTTCCTTCACGGTGCAGAAGCTTTTTATTTTGATGAGTTCATTAGTTCAATTTTGCTTTTGTTTCCCTTGCCTCCAGAGACATGTTGAGTAAGAAGTTGCTGAGGCCAAGACCAAAGAAGTTTTTTCCTGCTTTCTCCTTGAGGATTTTGAAGGCTTCCCATCTTACGGTTAGGTCTTTCATCCATTTCGAGTTTCTTTTCGTGTATGGTGTAAGAAAGTGGTCCAGGTTCATTCTTCTGTATGTCGCTGTCCAGTTTTCCCAGCACCACTTGCTGAAGAGACTGTCTTTATTCCATTGGATATTCTTTCTTGCTTTGTCAAAGATTAGGTGACCGTATGTTTGTGGGTCCATTTCTGGGTTCTCTATTCTGTTCCACTGATCTGAGTGTCTGTTTTTGTGCCAGTACCATACTGTCTTGATGATTACAGCTTTGTAGTATAGCTTGATGTCCGGGATTGTGATGCCTCCTGCTTTTGTTTTCTTTTTCAAGATTGCTTTGGCTATTTTTGGACTTTTTTGGTTCCATACAAATTTTAGGATTGTATGTTCTAGCTCTGTGAAGAATGCTGGTGTTACTTTGATAGGGATTGCATTGAATATGTAGATTGCTTTGGGTAATATTGACATTTTAACAATATTTGTTCTTCCTATCCAGGAGCATGGACTCTTTTTCCATTTTTTTGTGTCTTCTTCAATTTCTTTCATAAGCTTTCTATAGTTTTCAGTGTATAGATTTTTCACCCGTTTGATTAGATTTATTCCTAGATATTTTATGGGTTTTGGTGCAATTGTCAATGGCATTGATTCCTTGATTTCTCTTTCTGTTGCTTCATTGTTGGTGTATAGGAATGCAAATGATTTCTGTGCGTTGATTTTATATCCTGCCACTTTGCTGAATTCATGAGTCAGTTCTAGCAGTTTTTTGGTGGAATCTTTTGGGTTTTCCATATAGAGAATCATGTGAAGAGTGAGAGTTTGACCTCCTCCTGGACGATTTGGATGCCTTTTGTTTCTTTGTGTTGTCTGATTGCTGAGACTAAGACTTCCAATACTATGTTGAATAACAGTGGCAATAGTGGACATCCCTGTCTTGTTCCTGACCTTAGGGAGAAAGCTCTCAGTTTTTCCCCACTGAGGATGATATTAGTGTTGGGTCGTTCATATATGGCTTTTATGATCTTGAGGTATGATCCTTCTATCCCTACTTTCTTGAAGGTTTTTATCAAGAAAGGATGCTGTATTTTGCTCAATGCTTTCTCTGCATCTATTGAGAGGATCATATGGTTCTTGTCCTTTCTTTTATTGACGTGATGAATCACATTGATTGTTTTATGGATATTTAATAGCCCTGCATCCCAGGTATAAATCCAACTTGGTGAATAATTTTTTTACTGTATTGTTGGATCTGGTTGGCTAATATCTCGTTGAGGATTTTTGCATCTATGTTCATCAGGGAAATTGGTCTATGGTTCTCCTTTTTAGTGGGGTCTTTTCTGGTTTTGGAATGAAGGTAATGCTGGCTTCATAGAAAGAGTTTGGAAGTTTTCCTTCCATTTCTAATTTTTGGGACAGCTTCAAGAGAATCGGTGTTAACTCTTCCTTAAATGTTTGGAAGAATTTCCCTGGAAAGTCATCTGGCCCTGGACTCTTGTTTTTTGGGAGATTTTTGATTACTAATTTGATTTCATTACTGGCTATGGGTCTGTTCAAATTTTCTATTTCTTCCTGTTTCAGTTTTGGTAGTGTATATGTTTCTAGGAATTTGTCCATTTCTTCCAGATTACCCATTTTATTGGCATATAATTGCTGATAATATTCTCTTATTATTGTTTTTATTTCTGCTGTGTTGGTCGTGATCTCTCCTCTTTCATTCTTGATTTTATTTCTTTGGGTCCTTTCCTTTTTCGTTTTGATCCAACTGGCTAGTGGTTTATCAGTTTTGTTAATTCTTTCAAAGACCCGGCTTCTGGTTTCATTGATCTGTTCTACTGGGGGTTGTTTTGTTTCGGTTTTTTTCGATAGCATTAATTTCTGGTCTAATCTTTATTATTTCCTGTCTTCTGCTGGTTTTGGGTTTATTTGATGTTCTTTTTCCAGCTCTTTAAGGCATAAGGTTCGGTTGTATATATAAGATCTTTCTTCCTTCTTTAAGAAGACCTGGATTGCTATATACGTTCCTCTTATGACCGCCTTTCCTGCATCCCAGAGGTTTTGGGTTGTGGTGTTATCATTTTCATTGGCTTCCATGAACTGTTAAATTTCCTCTTTAACTTCTTGGCTAGCCCATTCATTCTGTCGTAAGATGTTCTTTAGTCTCCAGGTATTTGTTACCTTTCCAAATTGTTCCTTGTGGTTTCATAGTGTTGTGGTCTAAAACTTTGCACGATACTATCTCAATCTTTTTGTACTTGTTGACAGATGATTTGTGTCCCAGTATGTAGTCTATTCCAGAGAACATTCCATGTGCACTGGAGAAGAATGTATATTCCACTGCTTTAGGATGAAATGTTCTGAATATATCTGTTAAGTCCATCTGATCCTGTGTGTCATTCAAAGCCATTGTTTCCTTGTTGATTTTTTTGATTAGTTGATCTGTCCATTGCTTTAAGTGGGGTGTTGAAATCTCCTACTATTATGGTATTACTATCAATGAGTTTCTTTATGATTAACTGATTTATATATTTGGGTGCTATCACATTTGGCACATAAATGTTTACAATTGTTAGGTCTTCTTGGTGGATAGACCCTTTAATTATGATATAATGCCCTTCTTCATCGCTTGATATACTCTTTATTTTAAAGTCTAGATTGTTTGATATTAGTAAGGCTACTCTGGCTTTATTTGTTGACCATTAGCATGATCGATGGTTCTCCATCACCTACTTTCAATCTGAAGGTGTCTTTACGTTTAAAGTGGGTCTCTTGTAAACAGCATATAGGTGGATCTTGTTTTCTTATCCATTATGTTACCCTATGTCTTTTGATTGGAGCATTGAGTCCATTGATGTTTAGTGTGAGTACTGAAAGATATGAATTTATTGCCATTATGTTGCTTGTAGAGTTGGAGTTTCTGGTGGTGTTCTCTGGTCCTTTCTAGTCTTTGTTGCCTTTGGTATTTCTTTCTTTCTTTCTTTCTTTCTTTCTTTCTTTCTTTCTTTCTTTCTTTCTCTTTCTCTCTTTCTCTCTTTCTCTCTTTCTTTCTTTCTTTCTTTCTTTCTTTCTTTCTTTCTTTCTCTCATCTTTTCTCCCCCCAGAGCGTCTCCCTTAAAATTTCTTGCAGGGCTGGTTTAGTGGTCACAAGATCCTTTCATTTTTGCTTGTCTGGGAAACTTTTTATCCCTCCATTTTGAATGGCAGCCTTGCTGGATAAAGAATTCTTGGCCTATATTTTTGTGACTCAGCACATTGAATATATCCTGCCACTCCTTTCTGGCCTGCCAAATTTCTGTGGATATAGGTCTGCTGCAAACCTGGCCTTGTAGGTAAAGCACTTTTTTTCCTTGCTACTTTCATGACTCTCCCCTTGCCTGAGTATTTTGTGAATTTGACTCTGATATGCCTTGTTGATGGTCGGTTTTTGTTGAATCTAATGGGAGTTCCTCTGTGCTTCCTGGATTTTGATGTCTGTGTCTTTCCCCAGGTTAGGACAGTTTTCTGCTATGATTTGCTGACATAATCCTTCTACCTCTATTTCTCTCTCTTCTTCTTCTGGGACCCCTATGATTCTGATGTTGTTCCTTTTTAACAAGTCACTGATTTCTCTAATTCTTAAATCGTGCTCTTTTGCCTTAACCTCCCTCTTTTTTTCCTGCTTCATTATTCTCCGTAAGTTTGTCTGCCATATTACTGATTCTCTGTTCTGCCTCATCCATCCTTGTAGCCATAGCCTCCATTCAAGATTGCAGCTCAGTTATATCATTTTTTATTTCATCTTGACTAACTTTTACTTCTTTTATCTCTGAAGAAAGGGATTCTAATCTATTTTTAACTCCAGCTAGTATTCTTATTTTCATGATTTTAAATTCTGGTTCAGACATCTTGCTTGTATCTGTGTTGGTTAAGTCCCTGGCTGTCATTTCTTCCTGCTATTTCTTTTGGGGTGAATTCCTTCATTTTGTCATTTTGAAGGAAGAAAAGGAATTAATGAGGTAGAAAAAATTAAAATTAAAAAATTGAAATTAAAAAAATATCAAAATTAAAAAATTAAAAACAAGCACACACCAGGAAATCAAATAAATGATGCTAGATCCTAGGTGTGTTTTGGTCTGGGTGTTGAAAGGGGCTTGATAGATTAGAGAAGAAAGGGGAGAGAAAAAAAAAGGAAATCGTTTGAAAATTTCAAAATATGGATATACTAAAGTAGACTAACATGAAATGATGAAAGTCAAATAGAATTTGAAAAAATTTACAGTAGAGTAAAAAATATAGTAGAAAAAATAAATAAAAATAGTTTTAATAAAAATTGAAAATAAAAATGATTTTTTTTTCTTTCTGTATTCAAGAAAAAGAAAAGAAACAAAAAATAGAAAAAAGAAAAAAGGAAAAAGAAAGAAAACTGAATAGGTGGACTGGTGAACAGACTGAAATATGACTGAAATTACTTCGTTTTCCCCTGAAGTCAAAGTATGAATCGCTTTATAGTCCATAAACTAAGCACACGGAGGGATTTGTGTTCCTCAAGAAGGAGGTTGGCCCAGTTGGGCGGGGCTTAGTGTAACGACTCCGTTCTCCACTAGATGGCGCTGGTGAGTTTACTGGGGTGGATTGTTGTGGCGCTTATAGGTGCTTATGCGCATTGGTGGGAGCAGTGAAGATGGCATCACCCAGCTACCCAGTCTCTAGTGTCAGAACTCTTTTCTCCCCCACCAGCAATTGCCCACCTGTCCTTCGGCTTCCATCCGCTCCCCACTTCCACACTGTCCGTGACTGAGCCCCAGGCAGCATCTCTCTCCTGAGTTCCTTCTCAGATGCGGCTGTTTTTCCTGACCCCTTACTTCTGAGGGACTGCGGCTTTGACCTGTTCTGCCCTTCTGCTGGAGGATCTCACTGAGCACTGGCCGGGTGCCGGCCACATTCAGGAATGTTTGCAGGACCGGGCTGCTGCCGATGCCCAGAGACTGCGGCCAGGTGCCAGCCTGCCCCAGAAAAAGTTGACACTATTGTGTAGCAGCAGTGTTTCCGGGATTATGGAAAATCACAACACTCACCTGGCACCAGGCTTCACCTCTAATGACGTTGTTCCAGCACCAGCGAATGTGGTTCTCCCTGGTCCACTGGGGCCTTGCCTTTGGAGGACCCACATAGCCTCTACCTGATGTCCTCCCAGCGGGAGAACTGCCTCTCTCCGTGTGGCCCGAAGAACCCTGGACTCCGCTCTGCTCCTGGGGATTCGCCCTTCCCACCAGAGCGCCACCAGGTATCGAGCTGCGCCGTTTCAGCCTCTGCGCTCCCTGTTTTTAGTCCTAATGGAATTTAAACCCTTCCTTTCTCCCTTTTTGGTTCAGTCCCTGCGGTTGTTTCCACTTTTCCACTTTGTCTCCAGCTGCTTTTGTGGGGGTGCTTTTCCCGTATACCGCCCCCCCCCCCCAGTCTCCGTTCTCTCTCTGCAAACAGAAACAGCTCCCTGCCCTCTGCGGCTTCTGTTCTCCCTCAGTTCATCTCTCTGTGCCACATACCTGCTGAGTTCTGTGGTTCAGGTTGTGCAGATTGTTGTGTTAATCCTCAGATCAGTTTTCTAGGTGTGCAGGATGGTTTAGTTTTGGTGTGGCTGTATTTCATGGACACGAGACATACAAAAAACTTCCATGCTGTTCCCAAACACCTTTTCTTATGTTTATTGGTCCCTTGGAAAGCTTCTTTTCAGAAAGTCCATTTCAAGTCTTTTGCCCATTTTTTTTAATTGAGTTGTCTGCCTTTTTTTATTGATTGGCAGGGTTCTTCACATATTCCAGATATGAGTCCTTTGATAGATATATGTTTTGCAAATATCTTTTCCAATTCTGTGGCTTGCCTTTTTGCTTTCTTGACTTGTGTTTTTGATTAATTGAAGTAATTAATTTTAATGAAGTTCAATTAATCAATCCCCCCCCCCCCCCGCTTATGCTTAGGGTTTTTATGTCCTGTCTAAGAAATCTTTATCAAGCCTGCCTCCTGAAGATGCTCTCCTATGGCTTTTTTTCCAAAAGCTTTTATCACTTTACCTTTTTCATTTGGAACTAAAATGTGTCTGTTTCACATAAGTTAGGAATTAAAATTCCTTCCCCCTCTTATCCCCCCAAGTAAGAATATCCAGTTGACTTAGCACCACTTAATGAGGAAGGCCATCCTTTCCCCTATGACATTGCAAGGTTATCTTTATCATAAATAGGTGATTGGATATGTGTGGGGGGTGATTGAATATGTGATTCTAGCCTGTACTATGTTTAGTTGGTGGATCTGTAAAACACTATCTTCATTATTGTACTTTTATGTAAATCTTGAAGGTACATTTTTTTTAAACTAACACCAATATCTCCCCATTCTAGGAGTTGAGAAAATGCACACCCCCTTCCTGGTCTCAGGTAGATTGTGCTGGTGCGAAACCATCTGTCCAGTTAGCTGGGTGAGAGGAAGGGACAGAGGAGGAAGAGAGTAGAAAAATATATTGTGAAAGTTTCACCTTCCAACTAAGATTAGGGTGAGTTGTGTCCTTCATGGTGGGAAGAACCCAAAGATATAAGTTCACAAAGCAATGGGAAGGGCTTGGGCTAAGAGTCAAAACTGCACAATTCTAGGTAGGCTCCATCATGTCTTTCCCTAGCTGTGTGACCCATGAACAGCCTGGTTCCTCTGTGTAAGCCTCTTTTCTTTCTTCTGTAGATAGAGGGGATGAAATTAGATGTTCTCCAGCATCCTTTCTATCTCTGAGAGTCTACAGTAACTTTTCACCAAGGAAAAGAGCCATCGATTTAGGACATGATCCTCCAAAACTGTAAAAGTGTTTTCCATTAGAGCAATGAAACCATTGCTATTCTTACGTATCCCCCCATGCAATCTCTCTCAGAGGGTGTGGACTCAGCAGGTCTGGATGTCTCCTTTGCATTCAATACAGAGTTGTTGATGCTTCCCCCCCACCACCACCACCACAGCCTCCCCTAACCCTGGGCTAGGATTTGGTCTAGCAGGAGACGTGTGGTTATGGTGCCAGACAGACCCAGGCTCAAATCTTGACTCTGCAACTCAACTTGCTATGTGACTTTGGGTCCATCACTCCACCTCTCTTAACCTCAGTTGCTTCACACGTAAAATGGAAGCTAAGAATATTTACCTCCCTTATGTCCTTCTGCCACCTTGGGGGAAAAAAAAAAAAACCTCATAAGGACAAGCCACTGTTGATGAACTACATAGTGTCGCTATGGTTTGGAAAGTCCTTGTCAGGTATCTCCTCACCTTTCACCCTGTTCAGTTGCTTTACTGCTTTTCATCCGCACCTGCCCTGAGCCAACCAGTATCAGCAGCAATAAAGTGGTCCTTCACCTGGAGCCAACGCACGGTAAGACACCTGCTCAGAGATTGCCTGGGTTTCTTTTTGGTAAGAAAGAGGTCCAAGATACTTCATTCCGGGGGAATGTGGTTATGAGTATATGTGAGGTCAGAGGAGGCCTGTGTCAACACTAGGAGCTCCTGGAGGAGGAGGGGGTGTGATCGCGTTCACCAAGTATTTAGCACAGTGCCTGGTGCGTGGCAGACATAATCTGCTGGTGTTTCTATGATTCTTCTTACACTTGTTCTGCGAAAGGTTTCCATAGTATTCCAGCCCTACCCCACCCCCACCATGAAGCCAATTGGTGTTTGGTTTAAACAAAACTGCTGTAGGTTATTTTCTTGACAGGAGGTAGAGAAAAGAAAGAACAGATGGACTGGTTGGGAAGCTATCTTCTTCCCTCTGTGCTCTTGGGAGCTCTTCTTTGCCCCGTAGAAAGCAGGGGTCTCTTGCAGCCCGGCTCTCCACTCCTAGACTGTCAAAGGCCCTGTGGCCAGAGAGCAGGCCTCTGGCCACCAGCCCCTTTGTTTCCACTGGTCAAGAAAGGGCCTTTTTTTTTTTTTTTTTTTATCTTCCTCACCCGGTCAGTGTAGGCTGCAAAGAGGACTGCCTACCACTCCATGATGTGTCTGTGCTGGAATTGTCCCCGAGACCCAGGCCAGCTGCAGTGGGGGCCCTATCAGAGATTTCCGGCAGGTCCTCCCTGCTCTGATTCTGTCTTCCTGGGTGGCTGGAGGGGAGCAGGCCAGGCACACAGGCCCTCAGCAGGGTAGAATAGCAGATCTGTGCATTGCGTGCGGTTCCCAGCACATTTGTTTGATCCGCGTCCAGGTTCTCTTAGACATTTGCTTCTAAGCCGACAGCTGAACATAAAAGCAGTCCCAAGTGGCTGTTTTCAGGTCTTCAACACTGGTTAGCCGCAGTTGGGAAAGCTTCTTCCCGGTGCCCCTAAGTGAATTATCACATGTTATCAAGTCAGAGCTTCGGGGTGGCCAAGCCGTAGCTCTGCTTCTCCTCCTCTGATGATCCATCACCCACTGAGTGGGTTATTAAGACATCCTCTGCCTGGGAGTGTGCATCAATCTGTGGCTCTTCTGTCTTTCCAAGGGGGGGCACGGTGGAGGGGCCCCTGGCGTGTCTGTCCCCTGGATGTCTGAGCCACACACGCGGCACCACTCCCTCCGCGGACCGGGGATCCCGTGTCTGATCCCCAGTCTCACCTCCAGCCCACACTTCCTCCCTGCCATTGTGCCTGCACCCACGCAAGCCATTCGAGGGACGACCTCTTCCCACCCTGGCCCTCCCAGGGCGCGTGACGCCTGGTCTGACCCACGGCGCTCACGCTCGGGGACAGATTCACCAGCCCCTCCTCGCCCCTGTGCAACCGGGTCATCCCTGATGCCCTCAGCCTCTGGGCCGTGTGGAGGATTAGATTGCACATGAATAAGCAATATTCACTTGGCTCTGAAAACCCAGAGTAAATCCCTTGAGCTGCTGTACGGGAGCAGTGTGATATTTCCCATCTCCCCCTCCCTCCACTGCTTCCCCCTCGGCTCCTGTTTCATTTGAAGGCCTTCCCCCCCGTCCCCCCCTCCACGGTATGTTTTTGAAGGTGGGTGACTATATTAGAACAACACCGTCGAAACACAGCATTTAGAGCAGAAAAACAGATCCCTGTGAGCAGTTACTTGATTAACAACAGTGAGAAAAGCTACTTGAGTATATCCGCCCGTCTTACTTCTTCTTCCACTGGAAGGAGGAGGGTCATTCCTTTGCTTCCACCCACACTTCCTGGGCTGTTGGTCACAAACCCCACCTGTGGAAGGAAAAGGCCACCCAGGGACTTCACAGGAGCCACCCATTCTGCGAAGAGCTTACCCTTTCGAAAGATCTGGAGAGGCGAGGCACCCCTGAAGCAGGACTTCTTAGCTCGGTCTACTCTAACACAATACCACAGACTGGGGGGCCCAACCAACAGACATTAATGTCTCATAATTTTGGAGGCTGGGAGTCTAAGATCAAGGTGTAGGTAGATTTGGTTCCTAGTGAGAATCCACTTCTTGGCTTATAAAAGGCTTCCTTCTCTCTGTGTGGTCACATGGCCTTTCTCTGGTGCATGTGGTGGACAGAGCAAGATCTCTCCATCTTTCTCTTCTCACAAAGGCAGGAATCCCATCAGGAGGGGCTCACCCTCTTGATCTCATCTCAACCTAATCACCTCTCAAAGGCCCCTTCTCTAAATAGCATCACACTCGGGGGTTAGAGCTTCAACAGGTGGATTTCTCAGGGGACACAAACACCAACCTGTAACACAGGGAAGGTGATTGCCACCTTTTATCCAACTTACAGTGGGTATTTAACACACACGGTAGGGGTGAAATCCTGCCCCCCCCCCCACCACATCACAACTGGGTTTCCGTAGGCAGTTTACTTCATCCATCCGGGCCCCATTCTCCTCGCCTGTCAGAGGGGAAAGAATGCTCTTAAGTGAGATGCTAGTCACAGATGTTTGGACGTGTGCCTGCCCCATGCTTCACGCTTAAGAAGCATGAAGGTTTACCCTCATTTCATTCTGCCTCCTATGCTCCCCACACCATGGTTATGCCAGGTGTGGCAAAAGGGGATGTTTTCCATGAAGAAGTACCTGCCATCCCTCTCACTGGTTCTTCCTCAGGCCTAGGAAATGCCCAGGAAGCTCATTTGCCTGCAGCACATTACAGGTGCTCAAGCTACTTCAAGAGAAGAAGGGGATGGGAAAAGGAGGGGATAAAGGGAAGAAAGAGAAGAGAAAGAGAGAGAAGGAAGGATGAGGAGAAGTACGGAGGGAGAGACGGGAGAAGAACCCACCACAGACTGGGTCGGAACAAAGCTGAGCTCGCTGTCCCCCGCCCCCCACCAGCATGGCTCACTTCCCTTCCTCACTTCTCTGTTTCTATCAGTGCTATTATCATTTTCTATTGTCTGAGGCTAAAACCTCGGGGCCATTTCAACTCTTCCGTTCCTTTGGTTCCCTTTGTGCAGCCAACCACTGACTCATTGTAACTCTCCATGTTTCTCAGACGTATTGTTTTCCTTCCCTGGATACTCTCGTGTCCACTGGCTTCATTCACCACCTCCTCTCCCCATAATCTTCCTGCCTCTCGTCTGTGTCCCCACAACCCATTCTGCTCAGTGTTTCCACGTTAATTTTCTTAATTCCCATGATTCCCACTCATTCCCATGATATTATTGTTTCCAAAATTGACAATGGTTTCCCATTCCCATGAGCCCCCATGCCGTTCCAGTCTCATTCTCTAAGTTCTCTTCTGTACGGAGATCCCCCTGCACCCTGATCTGTCTTCTCTGGGTCCAGAATGCGTTAAGTGCATTTGCATCACAGAGAATCTCAGTGAGAGATGCTAGGCATGCACTGCCCAGAGCAGTAGCCACCAGTCACACGTGGCAATCGTGCACTTAAAATGTGGCCAATACTGAATTTTTAAAATATTATCTAATTTAAAATAAAAAGCAGAAGCAATGTAAAATATTTTTGCATTAGATAGGTATTTATGTATTTATTTATTTATTTATTTATTTATTTATTTATTTATTTATTTATTTATTAGAACCACATTCACTTTAACCACCCGTAAAGTATTATTGTTGTACTGTGGTATACGTGTTGGAAAAATGCATCATTTCTAAAATTAACACACCTCTGATCATGTAGGTATCAATGGATTGATTCAGTCTGAAGGATTTTTCTTGTCTGTGTCCCTATAAACCACTGTAATGTGATTATTTAAATATTTCATGCAAACAGCATGAATTACAGTGGTACCTCTTCCTTTTTCTTTTTTTAAACGTGCCTGCTAAAATATGTGAAATGCATATGTGGCTCCCATGACAGTGCCATTGGATTGCTCAGTGTTAACTCTGGATGGTAACACACTTCTGGAAACTAATGGTAAGGGAGACATAAGATGGGTCTCCCCGGAGATGGTTATGGCAACCTCCAGAATGCATTGGCATCTAGAAACTCGAAGCTCTAGGCACACCGGGAACCGTTAGGAAACATTGCAGAAGCTCGTGAAAATTGTCAAGCTTGGGGAGTCAGATGGGCCTGGGAATCAAACCAATGCTGAATTTGAATCCCAGGTCTGCCTACTTGGTGAATGACTCTGGGCCTCAGTTTTTCCATCTGCTAAACTGGACTGTTAAACATTGCTGAAGTCAGAGAGCTGTTGTGAGGGTCACATAAAATAATGCCCTTAGCGTCGCACTTGCAGATCATAAGTGCTCAATAATTGTTAGCTACTAGGCAATTGGGTTTAATGGAACAGAGGCAAGAGGTGTCTAAAATTACTTCTGGAGGCCTGTCGATTCCTCTTTCCTCTGATTCACAGCCACGTGATAGCTACGGAGGATGACCTTCTGACTCACAGAGATGAGGTTCATTGCAGCAATAAAATCAGCTCATAGAGAAGTATTTTTTACCCATCGACTCAGCACAAAATGCATTCTCAAATGTCCATCAACTAACCACAATGACCTGCCCTTGCAAATCCCGTGACCAGCTCTGAGCTCCACCTCCAGTCTCCCCGAGATGGGATGTAGGGGGTGGGGTGAGGTGGGCCCTGTTTCTAGTTAGTCACTGGCTTAAAAAATAATAATCATATTCAGGAGGCCTAGAGTCCTCCTTTAGCACACCTCCAGGCTCTTTAAAAGTCAACTGAACCCCCAGGCTAGATGCCACCAGAACCGTGGTATACCGTGACTCTCCAGAGAAATGCCAAGGAAAGCCTCCCCCCGCCCCCCCCCCGCCTTATTCCCACCTTGCTCTTTGCCAAACTGAGAGGGTGTGCTGAGCCCTTGCGTTACCAGGCAGACTAACGACCCAGAGGCCTCTCTCCTGGGCTCCTGCCAGGCAGGAGGAGAGGAAGCAGTTTATAGGTTGAGTCACTGGAGCTCAAGTTCTGTTCCAGCACTTCTGCACGGAGAAGGGAAGCAGAAGTGATTTCTGACAACACTGGAAGAAACGAGGAGGCAGAAACCAATTCCCACTTCTTTGCAACGTTCCAGGACCCAGAGCCAAGGAGAGAGCCAGAGAGTCTTGGAATTAGGACCTACAGAAGCAGAGAGTAGCTCCAAGGCCAAAGGACAAAGCACCACAATGTTTGGCAAATGACCCCACACAGGAGTGCTCTAATTAAAGTAACCAATAGGCCTCCAAGGTCTGTGAGCGTCCCCCCCACCCCAGGTCTAGGGTGACACTGTGGGCACCCTGAGGGCTCAGAAAAACATCACTGGGTACCAATCAAGTCCATTTCCCAGATCCACCGACGCGGGGAGCTATGAAGTGGTCTTAAAGGAGAGGAGTTTCAGGACCCTTACAGTTGTGACTGACACTTTTTTAATAAAAGGAAGAAAAGAAGGAATTTATTAAAAGGATCCTGAATATTTCCTATAATCAGAGCTAAGATTGAATAATCAAACCGTGAGAAATGCAGCAATGCTACAACAGACCGACTTCGTCCATGTGATGAATTACTCCAAGGGGCAGAGATTACCAGTCGCGTAGCCCGACACACATTTTCCCTTTCTTCCCTGGTGACAGAACCACAGTCTTATTGGGCAGCATCGGATCCCAGCTAAAAGACTACCTTTCCCAGCTATGTTTGCAGCTAGGCTTTGGCCATGTGACTAAGTTCTGGCCAATGAGCCGTAAGCAGAAGAGTTAGTTCTAAAAAGGGAGGGGCAGCTTTTTCCCTCTCCCTTTAGTCTTTCCTACTGCCTGGTATGCAAATAAGATCATTAAAATCCCTGCACCTTTATTGGCATCAGAGATGATTTGGAGGAGGGACACTGTGATGAGGGCAGAGAAGCAGAAAGATGGGAGGAGCCTGACCTTGGAGATCTCTGGCTGGCCCTGTACTGCCTACCTCTGAACTTCTTTACATGAGAGGGGTATATATGTTTGTTTTAGTTACCCACTGTTTTTAGTTTAGTTTTTTTCACCGTGGCATGGATATGGGGTGGGGAGGTTCAGTTAAATGCAGCAAAGTCTAATCTCAACAGATAGACTGCAGTTAGGATGTTCCTATTTATAGCATCTTTTCTTTTTAAATTTTTATTTTAGAGAGGGAGGGATAGGGACAGAGAGAGAGAGAGACAATCTTAGGCGGGCTCCATGCTCAATGGTTCAATGGAGCCCCATCCCACAACCCCGGGATCATGACCTGAGCCTAAGTCAAGAGTCGGATACTTGACCAACGGAGCCATCCCGGCGCCCCTGTTTACAGCATCTTCAAGCAGAGGTGGCTGACTAGTTTCCTCAGTTCTTGCTGTTCTCAGACTGGCCCAGCCTGAGTCAAGTACTATCCCTGGACCAAGCAGCTGTGGTCACAGGAGCATGTCCTGAGAAAGGCCAGGAGCTGGTGGGGGGTGGGGCACCAGAGTGGCTCCCACACCCGCACGGCCTGTAGAGGGAGGGGTAGCAGGTCTCAGACATAAAGTAGACAATGCCCACGAATGTAGTGTAAGAAGAGATGGGTTTACATTACCTTAATGTCCCCGTTTCTGGCACATGTCATTGCCATCTATGATATTTCTATTTTGCCTAATGCTTTATACTTGTGTGGCAAATTACAATCTACGAATCATTTTCACAGTTATTACCTCCTTGGATCTTTCCAACCATTCTGTAAGGTAGTTATGTAGTATCCCCATTTTACAGAAGCAAAACTGAGAGTGACAGAGGGTAAGTAACTCACCCAGCAGTCATAGTTACGGAGCATCAGAGCTGCACGTCAAGTCTGGTTTCTACCACACCAACTAACATGGTAGTTAAGCAGCTACTCAGCTTCCCTTACAGAGAGAACCTGATCACCGACGACATACGTCCTCCCCTGTCCTTACCTCAGCCCCCTAAAAAAAGACATAGCTCTGTAGTCACGATGCTTAGAATCCAGCTGGCCAGGGGGATGGGGCAACACTGGAACTATTTACAATTATAAAGGGGCACCTGGGTGGCTCAGTTGGTAGAGGGGTCATGATTCCAGGGTCGTGGGATTGAGCCCCGCATTGGGCTCTGCCTCTCCCTCTGCCCCTCCTACACACATTCTCTCTCTCTCTCTCTCTCTCTCTCTCTCTCTCTCTCTCTCTCCCCCTCCCTCCCTCCCTCCCTCTCTCAAAATAAATAAATTAACATTAAAAAAAATTACAAAGCAGAAGAGTGACTGTAAATTAAATAATGCCTCTAGGAAGGATGTGTAAAGACTGCCCGAGGGTGAAGTTAGGAGGGGTCAGAGCCATACTGCTGACCTTCAGGAAAGTTGGTCATGGTCCTGGGGTTAGCCCAGAAGTCTTTGAATCTGGCAGGAGAGCTGTGAGAGCAACACTATCTTTACTGGGACTTTTTTTAAAAAGAGCTTTTGATTAGGCTGAAACATTAGTGTGACTTATTTTCTCAGCTCCGATAAATATTTAATTATCAAAAATAATGGTGTTTTTTGTTTTGTTTTGTTTTTTTACCTTTTTGAATCTAAATCACAGTGAGAATTTTATTAAGGCTCTCTTGGCAGTGAATGACATTCTAGTGTGGCATCTTTTAACTGACATCCCTATAATTAGAAGGAATTGTCTTTTCATACTACAAATTTGAACTGGCTAATTACTCAATGAATATTTAGCTTGTTAGGTAGGCAAATATTGTGTGAAGAGAAGAACTTTATTGAATAAGTATTCAACCCAGAAAACTTTCTGGGAGCCAGCTGTGGTCTGTTCTATTTGAGGTCTTCTCCACCCCCCATTACCCCAACTGTCACCCCTTGTCACCATCTCAGACTCACACACATGCACTCACACGCCCCACATTCTGGCACTTCTGGGGAAAGCCCAAAGGATCCCTAGTTGTTGTTTGGATTTTCACATTTTTATTTCTTAGTAACACATTTCTTAAAATATTTCAAACGTTCAAAAATGTTGAAGAATAGTATGATAAATACCCTTGTGCCTACCTCCTAGCCTAATAAATAAAACATGATCAGTATAACTGGATACCCCTGTACCATATCCCCTTCCTCACAACTCTCGTTCTCACCCCATATTCCCACTCTCTTGAATTTGGCCATCTTGAATTTGGTGTTTATATGCCTATGTATTATTCATAAACAGTACATAGTACGGTTTCGCATAGTTTACAGCTTTTATAAGTGGTATCACAGCGTCTATTTTCCTATGCAGCTTGCTTTTTTAGCTCTGTGGTGTTTTATAGGATCATCCGTGTGGATACATGTAGCTCTCCTTCATTTACTTTTACTACTGGAAAGAATTCCATTGGATGAATATTCTACAATGTATTCATTTTCCCTTTGGTGGAAATTTAGGTTGTTTCTTTCTTTCCTTTTTTCCCCCCTTATCATAAACAGTGCTGCTATGATTCCTCTGGTATATGTCTCTTTACACACTTATAGAAGTTTCTCCAGAGCACATGCCTAGAGTGGAGCTGCCGGATTGTAGGGAAATCTATCTTCAATTTTACCAAATATTGCCAAACTTTTGCTGCTCAGGGAACAGATAAACCACTCAAGAAACACTGATGTTTTTAACTGGCCTCAGGGTCTTTGATCTGAAGGACTGTGTAGGCATTCCTTTCTAATACTGTTGCCCAGGGCTCCAGTCACTTTCCAGAAGTTTCTGTGGTGTTCTCAAAGGATGCTGGTCTGGGTGAGCTGCCAGTCCAAGGCGCTAGGCCACGGCCCCGATGAGGAGGCTGAGTGGTCTCCCCTGCTTCGTTTCCAAGCTGCTGTCTGAGCTCTCAGAGGCTTGCAGCAGCCAGAGAAGCGTGACAAGCAATCCTGCCTGGCGCCCGCTGCCGCCACGGATCCGCAGGCCCCGTGACTTGTACCTCAGCTTCCGAGGGATTCAGCAGGAAACCACAAGGCCTCAGGAAACTCAAAACCGGCTCCAAGGGAGGAATACTGTGGTTCTACCATCCAAAGGCGGGAGCTGATAAGTCAAGGATTTAGCCTGTCCGGGGCCTCCCGGATCAAAGGAATGGACGAACCGCTTCTGAAGGACGAGCAAGCTCTGTGCACCGTGAAGACGGAAATACGGAAATGATTCAGGGGGGGCACAGGTTGGCCTGGTTCCCCAGGAATCACCTTCTGTGAGAAGCTGCCGAGTCAGTCCTTCATCAGACTCTCAAGTGCGGGGGGTTGGGTTGTGCTTGAGAGATGGCCCCTCGTCTTCCCAGGCCTCCGGGAGGCAGTGCAGCCGCTGAGTCCCAGGCCTGGGCAGCTCTTCTGGGACGACCGGTTCTTCCCCACAGGCACATCACACAGGTCCACGTCTACCAAAGGACTCGCCCAGTCCGCCAGGGCTTGAGGGGGCTGAATACCAACCCTGAATCAGCCTGCACTGCCTACAACCCTCCAGGCCAAGGAGGAAACACCCAGGGCTGACTGTGGCCTCTCAGATGAGGTCTCCAGGTAGCTTTGCAGCCCTGAGATACTCCCTCCATGTCTCCCGCCACGTTACCACCCAGCACATCACAGGACCTAGTCCCTCATCCTGCAGCTGGTCTCTTTATGGACCTGGGGGCCTCACCCGAAGCTGCCTCTTTGGAAACCTAGCAAGGCCAAGGCACAGCCCTCAGTCAGTGAGAACTTAACTTCTACCCTGAGCTCTTTCCTCACCATGTTCTCCCACTGGACCTATCCCTTCTGACAGGCCCAAGGAGGCTCAAAACACAATCCAGTTCCCAAGCCCCGCAGCCAGTCCCAGACTTGGAATTTGCCATCGGAGCCCCGTCTTCAGAGAGAGGAAGGTGCCAAGGTACTGGGGACTAAACGGCAGGGGGACAAGGGGAGCCTGTCGCTGGCCCCTGGCTGTGCACCCCCACCCCCACTCAGCTCCACAGCAATGCCTGAGCTCATTTCATCCAGTCCTACTTTAAAAAAGAAAACCCGGGAAATAATTACTTCAGTCAGACATTATTTACTTAAGTAATTCTTTACTCAAACGTCTTTAGGCTTTATTTTACTAATACTACATAATTACGTAATTGTGTAATTAGGAAGAAATTAAATGACAAATGTTTGCTGAGAACAAATGGAAAAAAAATAGATCCTTTATTTCCCTGAGTGTGCTTGGCTCAATACATTACATCTTCTTCCCTCCTCCTGCCAGGGCGCCCCCTGCTTTCCCCTGCCCCCCCCCCAAATAGCGCGTGGCAGCCCCAGACGGGGGTCTAGCGGGCAGAGTACCTGGACAGGAAGCAAGGTGGGTGGGGACCCGAGTCAAGCCTCCTCCTCTGCTTCTCCCTCAGTATCTCTGGGCCTGGGAGCTCAATGAGGCTCCAACACATGGGAGCCCGAGAAAAGCCAGCCTAGCTGGCCCCGAGGATTATCCTCCTTAAGTAGAGTCCAATTCACCTCCTCCTTCAGGCCTGCTCCCTGGGAGGCCAGCTTCCCAGGCTGAAGGGGAGGAATGGCCCGCCCACTGGGAGAGGGAGGTAGGAACACATCTGCCCCAGCACCGTCACAGACACCCACTGTGTCTGCCTCAAAAATCTACCCAAGGAACAGGCTTGGCAGGCACCCCAGGACTGCGCTGCCCACATGGGGGACCCATTCACACGGACCACCACGCCTCCTCCCTCCCTCCCTTTTCCAACCTCAGCAGCTATGGAAGCCAGTGGAGATTCCTGCAGGTAAAAAAAAAAAAAAAAAAAAAAAAAAAAAAAATTTCGATCAATCAACCACCCACCCAACACCCATGGAGCGTGTCTTTTGTTCAAATTCTGAGGGGGGCACAAAAGAGCAGGCAGGACACGGCTATACTCATTAGTACGTCAGTCAGCTCCTTGGAACGTGAGCGTGTGGTGCACTGCTATTCATAGTAGAAAGTTTCCTAGGCCAGCTTGCCAAAAAAAAAAAAAAAAAAAAAATTGCTTCTAAATGTCCGCAGCATCCAGTACCAAGAAGGAGGAGTCTGAGCTGTGCACAAGGTTCTGGAGACTTCTGCACCGTCTTCAGCATTACCAAGCTGTGCCCCCGGCAGAGGGGCTGATCTTGCCGTGCCTCCAGTCGCCCATCAGTAAAATGGGCACCCTGCGCGCCCTACAGATTAATGTGAGGATTAAACGAATCGATAGCAAGAAGGCACTCAGAACAGCACCGAGTGTTCAAGAAGCCACAACCAAAGCCATCAAGGGCAAGCAGAACAGGAGGGCGCTGTGGGGAAGTACCCAGCCTGATGGCCTCTCCCCGTCCTCACCAGCTCTGGGCCAACGATGACTCATGATCTCAGGGCAGGGCCAGCAGGGCAAGAGGCTGGGAAATGACAAGAGAAGTAGTAAAGGGGCTTGGGTCCCAGAGGACAGGGCCTCGAGCCCCGAGAGAGAGACTCCTGAGGACTGAATGCGCAGACACTCTCCTGCCTGGGACCTCTCGCCTTGGCGGCCAGTTGTAGACAAGGACCCAGTGCTCCGTTCTGATATCCGTGCAGAAGATGCTTTCTGAGATGCTGAGATCTTTTTTCCCCCAAAACAAGGGGGACCAAGGGATGGAAGTGACTCCCTCCAATGTCTGTATTCATTAGTTTCATAAGAAACAGACAAAAGCCACGTAGGATCACCAGTGGTGGGTCTTTGGGTACCCATTGAGGGACAGTACTTTGCACCAAGGCGAAAAACCGGGCTCTGGCCATCTCAGGCTGGAGGTGGGACTGAAGGCAGAAGTGAGGGGATAATCGATGCGGGCTGGGCCCCCTAAGACCCTTCGGACAGCAGGAGAGGGAGCCGGAGCCGGCACCGAGCCTTCCCTGATCCCTAGTTCTGTCCGCAGTAGAAAGGACACGTGCTCCAGTCTCCGGCCCAGCTCAGCACCTTGCCACCTGAGTGACCTTGAGCCAGTTGTGCAAACTCTCTGAGCCTCAGTTTCCCCATTCACATCTCAGATCTTTATGAAAGTATTAAATCATCCTTCATGAGATTGTTAGGATTACAAGAAATCATGCATTTTAAAGCACTTAGTTCCAGGCCCTGGCATATATTAAGAACCTAATAATTTTCATTCATTCATTCATTCATTCATTTTTATCATTATTAGTTAATGGAACTGCTACAGGTCCTGCTACCATAGAGCAGATACTGGAGATAAAGTCAGGTTCGGAAGCCAAGAGAAGAGGTGGGTTCCTGGCCACTGCAGGCAGCAGTGAGGTCTGCAGAGAAGGGTGGGCTGCCCACGGAGAGGGGGGATTAAGGAAAATTCTAAGCAGTCGCAGAAGACAAGGTAGTTCAGAACCCCATGTGTGGTTGCTGTCCCCTTGCACCGTCCAGCCATAAGAGGCAGTTAGACAAGGTGATTTCTGCAGAAGACCAACTTCCACCCAACCCTTTTCTGCAGCATCCTCCATAAAGCTTCTTAAATTTCTAGGAGCCCCTTTGAGGTCTTTAAGCTATAATCCACGGAGGTAAGATTCACTCACTCTCTGTCAGAGGCTAGCCTCAGAGAACTGCATTTTTCAGATTTGCCTGTACCGATGCTCGGCAAGCCTACCTGCTCACACCCCACCCCCCCTGCTCAGTCTTTTGGGCTCCTGTCCACGGGGCCTGGGCTGGTCATGTTCTGTGTGAGGCTAACCAGGGCTCTTGCTCTGGCCATGATCCAGCCCTGAGTTTGCGTGAAGGCTGGGTTTGGTGTCCTGTCCATGTTCTCCTGGCCCCTGGCTCCCAGCCTGGCCTATCTTTTGCCTTGGCTGCTGCCCCTCATGGTGAGCCAGCTGGCTCCCCGAGGCCTCGCCCACCCCCTAGCTGAGGTAGGCCCTCCCACGTCACCCTGTGTTCTCCTCCTTTCCAGCCAGCTACAGGCTCGAGCATCAAAGGAGCCAGGGAAGCCAGAGTGAGGACAGCCTCATCCCTGCCTTCTAGGTACAAATTCGAGTTCAATTCAGTGCAGTGGATATTTATAGGGTGTCTGACACGGGAGGGCTCAGAACCAAGTGTGCGTGAGTCTGAGGGTGTGAGTGTGTGTGTTTAAGTGTGTATGTGTGTCGTGGTGGGGAGTCTTCTGATGGAATCGATGGAGAGTCATCTTTGTTGGCTCGTCTCATAGCTTTCAAAAAATGAAATTCAGCGCCACTTTGAACGTTCCGTGGAACACATGCCAGCCAGTCCATGCTGACCAACACACGAACTGAGTTTGTGAATCCGGGGTTTTCTCACCAGTTGGGTCCCCAGGGTCCAGAGGAAAGCCTACCCCACCAGCCTCGAGATGCTCCCAGTCTCCCCGCTAAGCCTTGGCTTTGCCTCCTGCGGCTTGCTGGCTGAGAGCTGGTAGTAATCAGGATAAGTCTGCAATTAACAAGGGCTCCCTCCTCGTCTAACCTTAACAAGGACAGAGACAGCCGGCACACAGCCTGCCCTCACCTCCTCCTCTGTGCTGTTTGTTAGCCTCGAAGATTATTATTAGAGGCTCCGTGGAGCTAATCACCTCCCTGGTGGACACCCCGCCTCCCCTCGGCTCTTGCTCCTGCATCGTCTGCGTTTGACCTGACTTCCCAGGGCTCCCGGGCTGTCTGCTGGCGGCTCCCAGGGAGGAGCAGAGGTGAGCCCACCTAGGCAGGACTGGGGGGACTGTCTCCCCCAGGAGGGTGACCTGTGCCCTGAGCCCCCAAGGGCTGGGACTGGCGAGGTAGAGGAGAGGGGAGGAGAGGAAAACGGGATAGGAGAGGGAGGAGGAATTTTGGAGAAGCGCTGTAAGCTAACGCTGCTTGGCGCTTATTCATCTCTGGTTAAGCCCTTGTTAGTACATCCAGAGGGATGCACACAGGGAAAGGAAGACGAGGCGGTGGCCGAGCCTGCCTCCCACAAATCAATGCTGGGTAATGGAGGAGAGTCATTAGCATTTCTCTCCTTCCCCCAAAGACTGCAGAGGAGAAAACAAACTCAAATTCCAGCGGAAGGAATTGGAGTAGCCGAGAGGAAGAACTTACGCACGGGCAAGGAGGCTCTGCTTCCTCGGATGGTCTCCACGGCGCACTTCTGCAGCCCAGCCGGTCCTCACCAGCCCTCACCTTGCTCGGCCCTGCTCAGGCCCTCTCAGTGGCCTCCACCCGGCTGGAGGAGGTGCAAACACAGGGGCCTGACATTCAGGCCATGCCTCCCACTTCTGGGAACTCTCTCAGCCTGTCAGGGCCCCCTCTTCCAGCAAAGCCAGCTTAGGGCGGCTGCAGCCGCGAGCTAGAGCTGCCCTCCTCACTCTGGCCTCGCCTCGCCCTGGCATCCTGGCCTGTTCCAGGCGCGGGGCCCGCACCTTCCATATCTCCAAGCCTCCTCACTCGCAAGTGCAGTCTCACATACAGAAAGTGCTCGGCAGGTGTGCCTAATACAAGGGACAATGTAAGTCCTGGCGTGGTCACGTGCAGGATGCCATCATCAGAGTTTTAGAATAACAAGGAAGAAAAGCAAGAGAGGGGATCATGAGTTACTGGGACTTATTACCTCATTTCTTCCCAGTGACCACCCCATTGGGTAGGCGTTCTGAATCCCCCTTTGTATATTTGCAAACTGAGGCTGAGACAGGTAAATTGCCCAGGGCTGTATAGCCTGGTAAGAGGCAGAGCTCTGGGATGTGAATCGAGGTCTAGCCCCCAAGCTTAAATTCCCTTCACCTTTGCCAAAACTGCCTTTGGTATGAGCTCAATTTGACCTAGGCTTCTAACAAAGAACTTGCACGGGGTTTACAAAAAGGTATATAGCAAGCGAGATATCACATTTCGTATCCCATCCATAGCCTCACGGCCCTTGTGGAAGAATCTTATTTCATTTAGTGATTTCTGGGAGTGCAAGGCACTCATTAATCCAACAAGTGCTCAATGAGTAAACTGAGCGCATACTATGTGCCAGGTTCTGTTTTAGGTGCCAGGAGTACGCAGTCAACAGACAGACAAAATGCCCTGCCCTCTCGACGACGACAAAACCATCCGGTTAAAAAATGGGCAAAGAATTTGAACAGATACTTCTTCAAAGAGGATGTACAAATGGGCGAGAAGCACATGAAAAGATGCTCAACATCACTAATTAGGGAAACGCAAATTAAAACCATAATGAGATATCGCCTCAGACGCATTTGGATGGCTACTATTCAAACCAAACAAAAACCCAGAAAATAAGAATTGGTGAGGACGTGGAAAAATTGGAACCCTTGTGCCCTGCTGGTGGGAATGGAAAATGGTGCTACTTCTGCAGAAAACGGTATGGCTGTTCCTCAAAACTTAAACATAGAAGGACCATAGGATCCAGCGACTCTATTTCTGCATATATCCCCAGAAGAATTGAACACAGGATCTCGAAGAGATACTTGCACCTGCGTGCTCACAGCAGCATTAACACAACATCCAAGAGGTGGAAACAGCTCAAGTGTCCATTTACCTACAGATGAATGGATGACCAAGATGTGGTCTATACGTACACATGACGGAATATTATTCGGTCTTAAAAAGGAAGGAGATTCTCATCCACGTGACACTGTGGATGAGCCTTGAGGACATTACACTGAGGGGAATAAGCCGGTCACAGAAAGACAAGTACGGTACAGTTGAAGGTATGAGAGGTACCTAGAGTCGTCAACTTCATGTAAAAGAAACTAGAACAGGGCCAGCCCGGGGGCCGGGGAGGGGGGCACGGGGAGTGGTTGTTTGATGCATAAGAGTGTCAGTTTTGCACGATGAGAAGCCCTGGAGATTGGCTGCCCAACAGCGTGAATATATCAAACACTACGAAACTATACGCTCGGAAATGGTTGAGACGGTACCTTTTCTGATATTTTCTGTGCGTTTTTAACCACGGTCAAAAATAAAAATTAAAAAATAAAGGAGATTGCCTACTCTTGTAGAGCTTACATTCCGGCACTCTGAAATGACCGTGAGTTTATGCCCTGTTGGCTTTCTCCCCCTGGGCCCCTCGGGGTTCATCCCCCTGCTTTGCACACTCAGACCTGCCACCCCTGCATTTCTCTGTGCATCTCTGCGAGCTGAGACCCTCGGGCCCGCTGCCCTTCTCCTGGTTTGCGGTAGTTTCCCTGGCTGTCAGTAGCGCCCCTTGGAGGAATGTCACCATGGCACTCAAAACACAGCCCTGCTGGAGGCTCCCTGAGGGCACAGTCAGGTCTCACCCCAGGGACATCAGACGGCCCCTCTTTTTTCGTCCCCCGGATCCTCCCGGGCAAGGACTTTGTTGGCTTGTCCCAGATCACCGTTGCAGGTGCACATGTGAGTGCGTGTACTTGTGTGTGAGCACCTGCACGGGGCTGGAGGGCTAGGAAAGTGCACACGGGAGGTGTCCTTCCCATAGGACCACTAGATTTAGCCCGCTGCCTGCGGGCTATCACACAGCCCGGCCTCTCCCCAGAGAGCCCACCTGGCGCTAATTGTATGTTGTTTTGCTGCAGATGCAGCTTCTCCACCAAAGTCCTCTCTGTCCAGATGTTGTCATCGGCCAACCCCATCAGGCAGGGCCGGCCTGGGGTCTGGCTCTCGCCTGTCAGTCCTGACATCTTCAGTGGATAATGGAACGCGAGGATGTGAGAGGCAGAGCAGGTGCATGCTAATGAGGAGATCAATTTTAATTATGATTTTAATTAAACACCCGATCCAGTAGGAAATATGACAAGAAGTAGGCTGGGGCTGTGCGACCCGGGAGGTGGGAGGGGTACAGAGGAGGGAAGGTGCCTCCAGGCCTCCGCAGGATTTAAAAGAAGTAAAGGGCAACGCTGTTGGGAAATCCAGAAAAACCTGTGCAACCTGAAATTTGCATGTAGTAAGCTTTTTCCCCTAAAGAGCTCTCAGACATCGAGACCCCTGAAAGAGGGCATCTTAGCGACGGGGAGGCCTCAAAGATCAACAGGCCCTGCCCTTCCATTCACATGGGGAAGCTGAGGCCCGGGAGGGTGTGACTTCCTCTCCTCTGCCCCCATCATACACTGTCCATGCCTCCAGTCGAGTACTGGTCACACCACACAAGCCTCCTACTTGCTTATATCAAGTATTTATACAGTCAGAGACTTGTTTGTGCAATGCCAGCCCTTCAAGGGCAAGGCCACCTCTGCAGAGCTCTCTTTGCACAGCTAGCATGTAGACAACAAAGGGGATCACTGATGCTCATGGTGATGGTGCCTCCTCTAACGCCAAAGGCATTGTATGTAATAAAGCATCCTCCCCAAACTCTGCACTCCACTCGTGCTCCAAACAATGCCTGGCACGTAGTGGACATTCAGGAAATGTATATACAGTGAATGACCGTATAAAGTCCATAACATTTAACGAAAAGTCAGGAGCAAACCCCAATTAGTCAGTTTGTTCTTAAGTCAGGCTATCAGATTTTTTCAACACTGCCCTGATGGAAGAGAGCGATGTGGGTGCGCATGTGTGTGCATGTGTGTTGTGTATGTGGTGGCAGATGATGGCAGCTGGTGAGAAAGGAAACTCGGGGAGGCAAAGGAGCTAATTCTGCAGGCCTCTTGATAACAGACAAGTACAGACTAACGCAATGGCAGAATAGACACCTTAGACATGAGTGCTGCCCAATAGAAATGTTTGCAATGACGGAGATGTTCCATATCTACGCTATCGGATACAGTAGCCAGTAGTGACATGGGACTTTTGAGCATTTGAAAAGTGGCTAATGTGACTGAGGCTGAATTTTTAATTTAATTTTACTTCCATTAATTTAAATCCGAATAGCCACGCGATGCTAGTGGCTGCCCTGTCAGACAGTACAGTGGTAGATCATCCAATGAAATCGTCTCTTTGTTCAGCACAGGCAACTGAGGCCCAGACAAGTAGCCTTTGGACATCACCCAAGCTCCTATGTTGGCTTTCGTAGGCAGCCCATTAAGACTCAATGCTATTACGACTTTCTGGTATATAAACAGTGTTTGTAAAAGGGTTCCACTTCCAGAAACATTAAGAGTCCCTATACAAGGCCCGAGGACAAAGGACCAAGATTCTCCCCAGTCCACCCACATAAGCTTAAATTAGGAAGAGCTGGCGGCCAGGGCAAGACCTTGGGTAATAACCCAACGACTGCTTCTGCCCGTTCCACCACCACCACCACCACAAATGCCCCAGCATGCAGGGCCCATCTGGTTCTTCCCACCTGGGTAATGGGAGGTCTTCCCAGCCTCTTTGCCTGCAGCTAACGTCTTGTCATTGGTGTGAACAGAGAAGCTGAGATTAAAGATGGTGGCAGAAGTTAATTGGGATTAGATATGCATGTTGCATGGTTAACAGAAGCACAGATGCTCCAGAGCCACTTCTGAAGCCAGATCCTTTTCTAAATACTCTCCCTCCTTCCTCTCCGCTTCCTCCCCACCCCACCCCCAGCAGTCCACCACCCCAGGTGCTCCAGAGAGGTATCGATTGGGCCGTTTCTTCTTGCATGTTATAACTCAATATCAGTTAAACCTTTTCCATAATGAATGAGGTCATTTGTGGGAGGAACAGAGAAAACAGGCGCTCCTGGCCTCGCTCTGACACGCCCATCTACGTTCCTTTCCTTCACTCTCCTGTCTCCTCTGCTGTAGGCTTTATTCTTTAGGCTGCTGATGGAATAGGGGAGTCGGGGAACCCACAAAGCACCCCTGATAGTCAGAATACCAAGAATGCCCATTGTCAAAACACATTTCTAGCTCCCAGACCAGCAGGGGGAGAAAATCAAGGAAAAGCCTGGGCTGTGAATCCCCAGAGAATTTCCCCAACCCACCCCAAGGCCCCTCACCATGGAGAGGGGCAGCTGAATCCCAAGCTTCCGGTGAACTCTGGTTCTCAGACTCTGGGAGCTAGTTCACCAGGAGCACCCTCTCAGAAAAGTCGAGTTCAGAAGTCTCTGTTCCTTTCAAGTATGTGAAGGATCAGGACAGAAACATAAGCAATTTCCATCTGTGATTCAAATGCACTTTCCTCCTCATCCCAAATATGAGTGGTTCCCTACCAGCCACGCCCCGTGACTGTCCCCACTGTCCCCAGCGCTGATTCTAATTTATGCATTCCTGACCCTCTGAGGAGGACACAGCGGTCTTCCTGGGAGGCAGAGACCCTGCTTGTCCAAGGCCTGTTAGCTGAAACAGACAAAAATGTAAGAGACAGCCTGCTGACCTACTGGGGCACAGGGGGAGCTGGGAGCTTGCGGGGTGGGAAGGCGGCCTCGTGGAGAGGCAGGCTATGAAGCCATCAGCGGGGGAATGGGCCAGGAAGAGACAGGGCCGGTAACCTTGCTGAGCTGGCCCTTCTCACTCCAAGTGGGGTCTCAGCTGGAGAAAAATTCTCTTTGAATGAACTGACAGGGGAGTTTTGCAATTCCCAATCAGTAATTCCTTTGGCTCTTTTCTTAAGGAACCGCCTCCAGACAGCAAGCAGTCCAGCACCACTCTCATTGGAGCCCACACCTTGTGCCCTTTCCAATTCAGTTCAGCAAAGTCACTGAGCACCTACTCTTTGCTTTCTTCCTCTTTCTCCTCACCATTGAGGACCTCTTCCCTTGCTACGGCAATTCCTATTTCTCTTTTAACAGGATTCCACCTCTGGAGAACAATGGCTCTGGGTAGCGAGGAAGGAGGAGGGTGGCAATGGCTAGGGCAGAAATTTAAGCAAAGGGGAGGTGTGATGGACATGATGTCTCTTAGTCAGTATTCAGCTTCTTGCCTGACTTGGTTGTGTCCCTAGCATTAGCCTGTCTCCCGCAGTGCTGCTTGCATCGGGTGACCTTGAGGTTCTCTCAAGGTGAGGGCTGAGCTACGGAAGAGCCAGATAGCTCCTCCCCAGCTCACTTGCCTCTTCCTATTCAACTGGAGATGACTCCAGGCCCCAGACAAGCTCCAGGTGGACATGCTTGCTACATATTTCCAGGGCACTGCATTCAAAGCTGAACAAACCCAAGACACTCGGTGTTATTTTAAACCGCACGCCCACACAGCGCTCCTCGGGAGCATCGAGGATGGGAAACCAGCAGAGAGGAGGAGAGCTCAGCCTGACAGCTCAGGGGACCCACGTCCTGCTGCTGACTCCGCACAAACATGTTTCTTCTCTGCCTCGATCTGCCTGCCCATTACCGTTCTTTGCTGGCACTTAGCAAGCCCTGACCAACACACTAGAACGTATTAGCACTGAGAGAACCTTTCTCATCACCCCAGGCCTTTCTGCCCAAGGTCACCACGGATCCTGGAGACAAGAGTCCTCTCCTGGCCCACTCCTCTGGGGTGGGGGAGGTGTGGATGGAGTTGCTCCTGTCTCCAGTGGATGATGCTGCAGTCCAGGCTCAGAGCTTAAGGAAAATACTGCCATTTAGAGGACAAATCCAGGTGAAGCCTTGGCAGCCTCGCCTTTGAGTTTCTGTCACACCCGCAGACTGTAGCAGATCCGTCGAGCAGTATTAGTGAACCACATTATGGAAGAGACATCACAGAAGACTCACAGATGTGTGAGGCAAGAGTCCCGTCCTCCATACTTTTTGGAGGAGACACATCCAGGGCATGGCAGTGGCTAATGGGGTGCGAACTGAACGACTCCAGGGCATCTGTTCGTGTAGAGCAAGCATGTAGCCCTGGGGGTGATGCCCATGACTGTTACACCTGGAGGAGATATACTCACTATAGAAATCGGGGGTGGGGAAGTGTTGCTGTGGAATGAAGGGATGGAGAGGCTTCACTAAAGTCGTGGGACTTGAGTTTAGCTTAGAAGGATCTGGGTTTAGCTGAGAGGAGATGGGCACAGAAGACATTCCAAAACCCCATGAGGCACGAGGTCTGGTCAGAAAGGCCCAGAAAAGAGCTCAGGAGATGCTGAACAGAATCGCTGGGTGGGGAAGGAGAGCTGGTATGGAGGAGAAGTGGGAGACCTGTTTAAAAATGTAAACTGAGGACCAAACACCACGGAAGAGCCCCAGATCGAACAGTGTCCTATCAGAGACCATGTCTGAGCTCTTCCTACTGATGAGAGAAGGATCTCGGGTGTGAGTTCCTGGATAAGGTTCAGACCCAGATTTTTGGCAAACACTTCCAAGTGGAAGCCCACCTTACATGGGCTGCAGAGCTCCTGTTCCGCCTTCCTCCTGAGGACCACTCCCCACTTCTCATCTGGAGCCTCCCACCCACCATGCAAGCGCTGTAGGAGCAAGGATTCTCAACTAGTGAGCATCTACTCCTTCCAGAAGAGTCCTGCCCTTCTTCCCCCCTCCAAACCCCACACCTCCCCTGCACCTGCACCCATCCTCCCCACCTCCCTCCCATCCCAGTGGAGGGAGAGGCCAGTCCTTCTACCTGTGCTATGAGCTCCAAACCCTTCGAGTGCTCACTGCATTGACTCTGTCCCCTCACTGTCAGATTTTCAACTTCCCCTTTCAACTTGCCCATCACTATTCCACTATGCTCTAGAATCTCTCATCTTAAAATCAAAACCCTCACAGGCCCTACACCCAGCTCTACCCCCCATCTCTCTGCTTAGTCTCTTCCCAATCACGATGCCCCCAAAGGCTTGTATACAGAAGCATTTCCCATCTTCTTCCATCAGCCTGCTCCACTGCGTCTTCCACAGCCCACCGCCACACACACCCTACCCATTTCTGAAGCTGCTCTTGCTAAGACCACCAATGGCCTCCAGGTCAACTAAATCTCATGCACACCCTCTGGTGTCTTCATCCTTCTTGACTCTCTTCGGTAGCATCGACCAGTTGACCCCTCCCGCTCTCTGAAGGCACGCTCCTTTTCGTCTGTGTGACGTCACATTCTCCTGGTCCTGGTCTACATTTTCCCTAACCCTCTTGCCGCTCCTTTTGCAGCTTCCTCCTTCTTGAATGAACATTATTGATTCCTTATTATTTATACAATTCTAAGCGCTTTGTATCGTTAACTGCTTTAATTCTCAAAACAGTCCTACGATGCAGATGCTATTTTCCCTATATTCTAGATGAGAAGACAAAGGCCCATTGAGCAACCCTCCCCCTAGCTTACTTAGCTAGACATCTTGGCGAAAGACAAGATTCAAACTGACATTTTGGGTCGTGATCTATGCTGCTAGTCACTACATTATGCTGTGTCTTTACCTGACTGTATTAATAAGAGTAGGATAGAATAAGCTGCAATAATAAACAAGCTCACGATCTCAGCAGCTTAGTATAACAAGCCATTATTTCCTTCTTGTACTGTGTATCCGAGACATCTCTGCAGGCAACCAGCTCCCCACCGTCACTCAGAGACCCAGACCATAAAAGGCCCCGCCATCTTGTAGCTGCAGGAAGGAAAGGGAAAGACAGAACAATCATACATGGGCGTTCCCTCGTCATTTCCACAAAAATGGAAATGTGGCCCCTCCTAACTGCAAGGGGGAAGGGAGATACTGGGGAGCAAATGGCATCTTTGCTGAGATAGCTGTGTATCCAATAGTGCCCTTGAAATGTTGGAGCTTCTCCAGCCTCAGTCTTAGTCTTTCATCTGGTTGCACGCCCTACCCATCCGTTCCCACGGCTTTAGTATCTGCGCACGGAGACTTCCCAAATGTATCTCTTCAGCCCAGACCTCGCCCTCATTTTTGAGCTCCAATCTTGTCTAGGTAACTGCTCACTTGACATCTTTCGAAAGGTTATCAACAGCTTCTTAAATTTAACATATTCAAAACAAAACCCTTGGAGTTCTCACTCTTCACAACCTCTCGCCTCCCCCAGCCTGTCTCATTTCAACAAGTTCTACCTCCATCCTTTTAGCCACTTCTGCCAGAAATCTGGGAATGATTCCTGCCCCCTCCCTTTACTTCCATATCCAACCTGCACCAGGTCTAAACGAGTCTGTCTTCAAAATAACGTCAGATCTACCCAGCTGTCACTGGCCTGGGCCACTCTTGCCAAAGACACTGCCATCTCTTGCCTAGATAACTGCCACGGCCCCCTTCCTGTTCTCCAGATTGCCTCTCTTATCATCTTCTAGAACATTCTCCAAAATGCAAATCAGATCATGCCATTCCTCACCCCCCCCAACACCCACTGCTCAGTGTTTGTCCCCCTTGCTGAGGGTTGTGTCCAAGGTCCTAAGAGGGGCCACAAAAATGCCCACTACAACCTAGCCCCTGCCTGCCTCTCCATCAACCTCCTGTTCCATGCCCCGCCCCCCTCATGTACATATTCTAGCTACACAGGTCTTCTTTGAGGTCCTTGAAGGTGCTTGCTCTTACCAGATGCAGGCCTTCAAACATACTGTGCCCATTCCCTGAAATGCCCCTTTCATACTCTTCACCCCACAAAAGTCCTTCTTATGTGTGGCTCTCAGCCTAAATGCCACCTCCCAGGAGATCGTTCAGGAAGCCCCCAATCTAAACGAGGGCCTCTTGTGTATTGTCTCATCACGCCCTACTCTTTTGTTTTGCAGCACTCACAACAATTTATAATTATATATCTATTTTGACTTTTTGTTGAATATCTGACTCCCACAGAGCCATAAGCTCCATGACAACTATGGTGGAGTATTTGCTTGCTCACCGCTGTATCTCCTACACACAGTATCTGGTATATAACATGTCACTAGTCAATAATCATTAAAGCCAAAAAAACCCCAATAATAATTGTTAATGAAAATAATGAAAAGATGACCCTTTGCCCATATGCCTTCACTGAGCAGCAGATAAAGCCTCTGCAAAAGGACTGGTTTACCATCTCTCCATCCCCTTGCTCCTTGCCAATGTGGATAGGACCAAGTGACAATGCTCTTTTGCTTCTTCTACAAAGTTTGTTCTACACAGAATATACAGTCTTGACAACCTAGAATGGGCTGACTGTGCCCACTTCTGAGGGCTCTTGGGTAGCATCTCCTAAGGCTGAACCACTCTGGGTCCCAGACAGACTCAGCCGAATTGAGGTCTCCTTACTCTTTTTTTTTTTTAATTTTTTTTTTTTTTACACTTATTTTTGAGAAACAGGGTGAGACAAAGCACGAACGGGGGAGAGGCAGAGAGAGTAGGAGACACAGAATCTGAAGCAGCCTCCAGGCTCTGAGCAAGTGGTCAGCACAGAGCCTGATGCGGGGCTCGAACCCACGAACTGTGAGATCATGACCTGAGCCGAAGTTGGACACTCAACCGACTGAGCCACCCAGGCTCCCCTCCTTATTCATTTTTTAAAAACGTTTATTTATTTATTTTGAGAGAGAGAGAGTCCACATGAGTAGGGAAGGAGCAGAGAGAGAGGGAAAGAGAGAATCCCAAGAAGGATCCTCACTGTCAGTACAAAACCGGACATGGGACTCGATCTCATGAATCGTGAGATCATGACCTGAGCCGAAATCAAGAGTCAGACGCTTAACCGACTGAGCCACCCAGGTGCGGCAGCCTTATTCGTTTTGGATTAATCAATTAACTGAACCCAGTGAGTCCAGTGTGCAGGGCCTTCCTAGGGCTGACCCACTCCGCTTCCCGACTCCACTACTACTAAAACCAGTTGCCCCAGATGTCGTGGCTTAAAACAACACAAATTTATTATCTTACAGTTCGGAGTTCAGAAGTCCAAAATGAGTCTCGCTAGTCTAAAATCAAGATGTTGGGGGGGCACCTGGGTGGCGCAGTCGGTTAAGCGTCCGACTTCAGCCAGGTCACGATCTCGCGGTCTGTGAGTTCGAGCCCCGCGTCAGGCTCTGGGCTGATGGCTCAGAGCCTGGAGCCTGTTTCCGATTCTGTGTCTCCCTCTCTCTCTGCCCCTCCCCCGTTCATGCTCTGTCTCTCTCTGTCCCAAAAATAAATAAACGTTGAAAAAAAAATTTAAAAAAAATAAAAAATAAAAATGAAATCAAGATGTTGGAGAGCTATATTGCTCGCTGGAAGTTTTAAGGGAGAATCTATTTCCTAGCCTTTTCCAGCTTCTAGAGGACACCTGATTCTTTGGTCCATGGCCCCATTTCCCCATCCTCAAAGCCAGCTACATCAGTTGAATCCTTCTCAAACTGCCTCCTCACTAGTTTTTTTCTTCTGCTTCCCCTTTCCACTTATAAGGACCCTTATAATTTCACCGGGCCCATCTAGACAAACCAGGGTCATTTCTCCTCTCAAGGTCAACTGATCAGCAACCTTCATTCCACAAGTAACCCTTTTGCCATGTAACCTCGTATACGCACAGGTTCCAGGGATTGGGATGAGGGTACCTTTGGAGGACCGTTATCCTGGCCACCACCAAGCTCACCTCCTTCCACCTCTCACCCCACACTTTATGTTTTAACCACAAGGAAGGCGAGGCTCCGAGGCATTGTTGTGAAGGGCCAGGCTTGTGGGACCGAGGACCAGTAGGAAACCACAAGTTACCTCCAAAAGATTCCCTGATACATGCTGCCTCTTTTACCTCTTCACACTGCAGATCCCTAACTATCTTGCAGCCCCAATTTTCTCGCCAGAAAATGAGGAGAAGGATGCCTGCTCCTCAGGGTCATGGTGAGGATTAAACTGGTGACATTCGCACAATGTGTAGGGAGTCAGGATGATGCATGAAAAAGAGCTTGTGCTCTGTCTTCAGAAGTCTGGGTTCAAAGTTGATTCCCAACACCTAAAACCTCGCGTGGTCCCAGCAGCGTATTTAATCTCTGTAAATTCCCTCAAAATCTCCATTTCCTCGGCTATAAAGTGGGGGTATCAATAACACCTATCATAGGGTTGCTGCAAGGATTAAATGGGATAAATTATACAAAGTGTTTTGGCATATAGTAATTGCTCCATAAGATTAGGTATTATGATTATCACACTAGAATCCCTAATACCTGTAGCGGTTCTTTGTTGGGATGCTTTCGTTCGTTTTCTTTTTTTTTTTTTTTTTTTTTTTTTTTATCTGACAAACTCTGAAATCTCAGCTTTAGCATTTACGCCTCCAGAAAAGCCTTCCCCTTCTCTTCCAACCGCAGGTTGTTTGTTCTTTCCTGCCATGCCCGCCTGTCTAACACCTAGCCCACATTTCTATTACGACGGATCGAACTCAGTGTCGGTGCCTGTCCCCCACTCCCACCACCAGACACACCAGCCTGTCTGAGGCCCTTGAGGGCGGGTTCCATGCCCTGTACATCCAGCACCAACTTCAGGGACTAGGCAGTAGAATGGTTAAGAAATGTCTGCTTACGTTCTAAGTTACTGCTTAGAAATTGCCGTAACGCGGACAGTGCACGTAATATCACTCTGTCTCCAGTCCATATTCAGGTCAGTAAGGTACACGCTTTGTTCTCTGGGAACAACGTTCCACAACCGGTCCCCCAGGAGAGCCACAGCCAGAAGGTAGGGTTCCTTCATGCCCAACCCCACTCTTAGAGGACACGTCTGTGGTGACCCTCGGACCACAGCTCCCCACCTGCAGCTTAGGGGCTCCTGTGCCCTGCTTCAGCAATGAGGCCCCGAAGAAAAAGTCTGCCCCAAGCAGAACCGGGCTGAAAATCATATTTTCACGGGATGTCAAACCTTCTCTCCTACCTTAAATGAAAGGTATTATTTTTGAGAAGAGAATGTCACACTCTACCACCAAAATTCTGCTTCCTCGGCAGAAACCCCGGCAGTTTCTCTGCACGGCTGGCAGCTCTCCACCCAAGGCCAATGCTGGGAAATTCACCAGGCCCAACGCAAATCACGAGAGCACAAGCTCCTCCGTGATTAAAACAAGGCAAAGCAAACTCCAGGAGCATTGAGAGGGGGTAGGCGTAGGAAGTACAGTCCACACCGGGACCCACGGCAGGACTTTCACTCTTTTGGGGAGATTCGCCCATCACTTTCCCAAATAAATAAATTATCCCCAGCTCAGCAACCTCGGGGCCCTTCCTGTATTAGATGATATCCTTTTGGCTTCATCTCTGGTCTATATAAAAATGCACCCTTCTTAGCTGCCAACAACCCATCAGTCCCTCGTCTCTAAGCAATTCATGCTTCACACCGAGACCTCTTTCTGATTCACCCACACTGAACCTGCCCTGGGATAAAAAGCTTTGTACAGAGCTGGGAGGGTGGGGAAGGTGTCAGGCAGTGAGCAGATTCACATAAATGGGAAACTGTCTGTACTTTTTAATGAGTGAGAAGGCGCTAGGGAGAACAGGTCAGGAGCCGCTTTCTGTCCCCTGAGTTTCCCCGTTGTGTCAACTTCTGTGTGTGTGGCCTGGGGGCTGATCATACTCTAAGTCCCCGGGAGTCCCAGAAGCACTGGCTGCTTACCTAGCTGCCAGGTCTAAGTATGGACACGTGGCTACCGTGGCCACATTTTCCCTGATCTGGAGGATTCGGACCTCATTTATCCTCTCTGGCCACTCCCAGAGGCTCCTGCTTCCTGACAGAGGTGGGAGTCAGCCCTGAGCATAACCCGATGACTGACCCAGGGGTTCTGTGTCTTCTGTGTGTCCTCTGGCTGGACTCAGGTGCTGACCTGTTCCATTCTAGTGCCCTCGGTGTCAAGGAACCGGCTATTTGGAGTCCAGGAGGCCAGGATGGTTTTGCCAAGATGGATTCCGGTACACAGCTGCTGACCTATGTGTGGCTTGCAAGCTCTCTTGGCAAGGGACCCCCTATCCAGATGTTCCCCCGCGTAAGCACCTGAGCCAGTGAGGTGTGCCAGGCCCTGGTGGGATGCTTTCCTAGGGTGCTCATCTGTTCCGGAAACTCCCATTGACTACAAGTGTCCTCCTCACCAAGGACTCTCCACTCAGAGATTCCTGGCCTCTTCCTCCAGCACCTCACTCCACTGCGTGACCTGACCGGGGCTGTATGCAAACATTTGCTTTGATTTGTAAAATGATCCATATAATTAGGGAAAAGAGTTAAATAAAGGGACTGATTTCAGAGAGCAGGCTCTTAATGACACTAATACCTGACAAAAGGGGTCATTATGATGGGCTAATGGGCCTTGCCTGGCGTTCAGCTCTCTCAGGACACAATCCAACACACTCAATTATCTGCTAATCAGGGCCATTTTGTCAGAGGTTATTGCCCTGAAGTATCAATTATAGGAACATTATTAATACTTTATGGAGAAACCACTTGCATGAAAGTGTTAAACTCATGAGGCGAGCCCATCAACCCCTCTCCCAACTGGGACCCATAATGTACCATCCCTTTTTGCCCCCATTTAACTCCCCAAGTGGGGCTTTCCATGACCATTGGGTCTACTGGGAGGGAGCCAGGGCCATGATGATGTTCCCAATCTTGTCACCTGTGACCGAACTGGCACTCCCAACTCTTAATGCCACCAGCTGGCAACAGTGGCTTAGCCCAAAGCCAAGGCATCACTGACTCGAGATGCGGGAGGGAAGCAGGGGGCCACAGGGCTTCAGGAACAAGCCTGCATGTGTGTGCGTGTGCGAGCCCACACGCATACACACGCCCCTGTACGTGTGTGCACACTTGTGCGTGTGTGTGTTTCCCTCTCTCTCTCTTTTCTCTCTTCTTCCCCTCCTCTTTCTTCCTATCTTCT
>NW_024412402.1:8054548-8091394 GCF_014898765.1 Herpailurus yagouaroundi | reverse complement strand
TCTCCTCTCTGCCCTTTCTCTCTCTTCCTCTCACTCTCTCTAATGCGATCCGTCTGAGGCAACAGGAAAGAGACGGACAAGAGATCTTACTTCAGGATATGACCTTTTCAGGATGCAATCCACACTGCTCCCTGGAGCCCACTTCTCCTCCATGCTGGACACATGGACTTTTCACCTCTAAGGAGGCACCATCCAACACAGAAACTGGAGGGACAACCCTTAAAAATGGTGTGAGGTAGAGGTCAAAATATGAAAACAGCTTTAAAGTCAGAGCAATGAGAATTCAAGTCTCTGTCCATCACTCCCTGGCTGGGGTGGGGGGGGGGGGCTCAGGCAAGTCACTTAACCTCTCCCACCTGTAGTTTCCGAAGGAGATAGTGTGATTTAGAGCGCCCACCGTGCCGCTCGCTAGTCGTGCAAACTTGAGTCAGCTATTTCACCTCCCTGAACCTCAGTTTTTCACATGGAGAGTCAGGTCTGTATGCTAGAGCACAGTAAGGGCTAACTACATTAGCACTAGCACAGCGCCTGACGTATTCCATCCGCGGGGAGCATGATACCTACGTCACAGTGGGGCTACGCGTTGGAAATATTTTATCGCTAAATAACAAACGTAAGTGAGCAATAGAAGTGAGTTCTGTCCGCTCCTCCAACCCTGAATAACTAGACAAGGTGAGCAGCAGTTAGGGACCCTTTGGAACTCCTTCCAGTGTTCTGGCATCATGGGGAGGTGCCAGCGTGCTCTGGAGAAGCTGCCTTTCAGGAATGCATGGAACTCTCCACTTGTATGGCCCAGCAGGCCTAGACCTGCCCCTCACAATCAGGGCTACACTTGTGTGGCACCTCGCCATCAGGGAAGAGGTTCAGCACCGCGTCGGTATCTCCTACAATTTGGCTTAGAGGCAGAGTTCAGTCTCATGAGGAAAAGGTAGGAAGAAGGGACAGGAGGGTTTGCTCTGGCACTTAATGGTCCATCTCGTTGCTGCCAACCCTACTCTGTGGGTGAGAAAAGAACAGTTAGAAACTTGGTTGTGTTCGTGCACCGGCCAGTCGTTGTTAAGGTCCTCCCGTGGGCTGGGCAGGCGATCCCAGTCTGAGACGGGGAGGCCAAGTCCAGAACAGATCTGTTCTGTTAGAGTTTGGTCTATGTCTTGGTACAAGTTTCTATCTACGTATGTCCAGAGCTTCCTGTAATTCCTGGTCAAGCTCAAGGGCCGTGAGTTATTCTATCTGCGGAAGGGAGGTCCAAGGACAGGATTGCATAAAAGCGCTAGTGTTAGAAGATGTGTCAAAAATTGGTGGCCGTGCCCTGCTCGACTGAGTACCACCTTCAAAGAAACGACCTTCGCTGCTAACTGTGAGGTTCTGGATTAAGAGGGTTAACCCGGAAGTCGTTAAAAATGCAGGAACAAGCCCTACAATATCTTCCCTGGAGACCAGAGAGGTCTTCCCTGGAGACCAGAGAGGAGTCAAGGCATTTGGCTGACTGAGGGAGGGTCCACTCCGGTGGAGAGACACGGCCAGTGCTCCATTCTCTGGCCGGGAGAGAGGCTGGACACTTACAAGCAAAAGGCCTCCACATCTTGCTCCGGGCAGCCTGACCTAAGGCTCAGTGGTGAGGAGGCTTGGCTGAGGGACAGAAGGTACTGAGAACCCAGCCTCCTGATCCTTGGTAAATAAATAAACAGTGTTAAATCTGCCGTTCGGTGGGCCTGGGTAATTAGCATCTGCGTTAAGCAGTTACGGGGTTAAGTGCTACCAGGGGTTTGATCCCGGCTGACAGAGTCTGAGCTGCGGAGTGGGGTGGTTGCCTAGCAACAACACCTGTAGCACATTAAGCAGCCAGTCAGCTTTGTCAACTTCTAGCAGGGGAACTTGTAGAGCGGAAGATGGGGGCGGAGGCTGGATTAGGGGGCACAGAGGTGGAAAGCTGGACAGTGGGTCTCTGGATGGAAGAGGGGGCAGTCAAATGCTTCTGTGTACCCCTAGAACGGCTTGATGTCTACTTCCTCATGCAGGAAGCAGGTGGGCAGCTCCGGGTGTGAGTCCAGGCAGGGGAGGGATCCTGCCATGGTTCCTGTCTCTGCCTAAGACCCTCATGCCAGCAACCAGGAGAAGTAGGAATCCCCTTAGTGGAGTCCTGTCTCAAATAAGGCATCTCAGGATGTGGGGATGGGGGAAAGCAGGGAGAGGAGGTGCTTTTGTGGTTTTGTTTTCAGGTCCAGGAGGAACACGGGGCTCTTTCCGCTGGCTTGTCTTTCAGGAAGGGACCACAGAGAACAAAAGCAAAGACCCTGAGAAGACAAAGTCCTTCTCACCACCTTCCTTTCGCACCTTCCCGCACATCACTCTGGACTTCCTCTCATGCACGCCTGAGATAGAGCTAGAAAAAAGAAAAGATTGAGGAAGGCCAGAGAGCTTAATAACATTGTTGCTGCTGTCTTTGTAGAATTCATGGTCTAGCGAGCCAGCCCCTTGACTTTCTTCAGGATCCCCACACTGTCTTTGAGGGGGCGGGGTGCGGGACGAAGAGTGACGTGCCTCATTTGAAATGTAGCGCCGGCGATCAGAACACCTGGGGTCAACTCCACTTCTGTCGCTTGGAAGCCCTGTGGCCTTTGGCTCATACCTGTGCTGTGCTGAGACTCAGTTTTCTCATCTGTAAAGTGGAGGGTAATCCTATCCACCCTACTTGCCTTATGGGGACGGGAGGAAGCAGTTACAAATGCTGTGGGTCTGCCCACACAGATGAGGCATTCGGACTACAAAGGAGATGCCCATCAATCTGCTCCCTGGGACCGGCCTGAGCTATCTGCTATTTGGCCCGATGCAGAGCAAGGAGGAGTAGCCACGCGGCCATGTGACTGGGTAACTGCTGGTAGCACGGCCCCGAGAGGGGGGCCCGTTCGACTTTTCTATTCTAGGTTCACTGGTTCAAATCCAGCCCTGGGCCAACAATTACTGCAATCATTGGGTTTGGAATTCAGAGAGTCTGATTTTTCAGAAGGCCTTGTGCTTATCTATTCTCCCCTGAGCTCTCACCGAACACTTCTGCGTGCGGTTACGAGAGAAACCAAGGGAGGCTGGAGAACCTGGCGCCGGGTCCCAAACATACACATGCCCCACCTCCCCTCCTTCTGGATGATCTTACGAGGTGGTCCAGCACCGGAGGGTGGGGAGGCGCGCATTGTCTCCCCTCTGGCTTAGCGGCAGCAGGCCGAGCCCCAGCTGATGCTGCCTGGGGGTCCCACTCACACCTTGGTCCTCCCTGCGTGTCTGACAAAGTTGGCAAGTCTCCCTTTCCACACGCAGCTAAGACTGGTCCTCCCCACACCATGTCTGATTAGAAAAAAAAGAATATGTCCAGCAACCAACAGATCTAAGGCCCAGCCAGGCTAACGGAGGTGTTCACCAGCCCAGAATGCACTGAGCCCTGTGCGTGCTTTTGTGGGCTCTCTGCCTGAGTGGCCATGGGTTCCGTGGACGCCCCGCCACCCCCCGGGGTGACAGAAAGTGTGACTGTGCGTGAGCCGCTCCCTCCATGGCTTCTCCGAGCCCGGTGTTGTGCCGTTATTTTCATGCTCGGGGTTATATTTAACTCAAGTCATAATATTTGGGGGGTTGGAAACCTGCTGTTTCACCAAGAAAGGCATTTGAATATTCTCAGTTGCAGAGAATTCCAAGGGCTCTGGGAAGAGAGTGAGGCGGTTGCCCCAGATTTGTCTGACACATCGTGGTCACGTGGACTCCATTAGTGGATGACTGAGGCATTGAGCAGGCAGCCTAAAGGAATGTTGTAGAAATGATGAAGAGGAGCCAGTGAGTGATGTCAGCGGGAGGCTGATGCCTCTGGGGGTCCCAGGGCACTCGCCCCACACATCCCCACAGGGAGGGAAACTCTAATTGGCAATATCGCCTGCCTTGTCACCACCCCACCTCTTATACCTAGTGTCAATCTGAGGGGGGTGCGGAACGAGAGTCCCATGTGACGTGAGGAGAGGCACAATTCAGCTCATCCCCGACTGAGGCTCTCGGTCCTGATGCCCCTGGTAAGAGAAGAAAGCATCCAAAGGGAGGACCATCCTTATACTGGGTGGCCGTGCCCCCCCCCCCCCCCCCCGCAAAGAAGCCCCAGCAAAGTCAGCAGGGGGCAAAGTACAGGTTGTCCGTAAAATGTGGAAAAACGGATGGTGCTATTTTATTCCTCAGAGTACAAAGACATCCTTGAGGACATAGATAGATTCAGCTGTTTCCAGATTTTATGGACACTCTACACGCTGCTTTCAAATGCTGAGTCTCTGAGCGGTTTTCCTGAAAGTTCTTTCTTTGTGGTATTATATACAGTCAATCTCCCTGGGAAACTCAGACTTAGTCCTTTTGCACTACTTTACTTCCCTGAGCCACGAAGGGCAGTTTGGGCAGAGTCCAAAATACACCGAGGTGGGGTCCGTGAGTAGGTGGAGAGTGAGGACAGGCGGGGCGGCCACATGGTTTTTATTATGGTGTCTAGACGCAGGCAGGTCCGAAAACTCCAGGCGAGAAGGAGAAGTGTCGCTCCTGGGGCAGCAAACACTTTGCAGGCTGAGCAGACTCCGCTCCCCTCGCCAGCCAGAGCGGCCGGCACGAGGCCCGCGGAGTATCCTTGAGGATAGGTCCTTCTGATGCCTCCAAGGGCCTTCCCAGGCGGAGGGGGCCTGGAGCCAGTCACTCGGGCAGCGGGCACGAAGGGGACCTTGGCAATCAGGGGCTACCGTGATCCCCGTCTGTTGAGGCCACTATCTCATCTCCAGCCTGAACTAAGCACTCAAACCAGCATTTACTTCACATTCATGGGAACTGACATATGGTATAATTTTTTCTAAAATCTTCCAAGTTCCCTAGGCAGCTTTGACGTGAATATTAATACTAACATAATTTCATGATGATTAGAGAACACAATTAGGGGCTATTAATAATGACACAAATAATGACATTTAAGGCCTCATTTTAATTTGAGGAATATTCTGTCTGGTGGTATTTAAACAGCTCTGTCTAGCACAATTAGTGTGGTGCCAGGGTGCAGACACTGCTCCCAGAATCTACCAGTCCCACCTCACGACCCACCTCCAGAGCAGGGGGAGGGGTGGGGGGCACCGGCCCACACCTAAGATGCACGCCGAGGGAGCCTCCTGTGCCGGCTATGGCTGAGTCGTCAGGGGTAGCGTCCTCAGGCAAAGAGCCCTGTGAACAGGTTGCAAGAGGAGTCCACGCTGGGAAAGCTCTCTGGTGACAGGACTGGAGTCAGTCAGTCGCTTCCTTCCGTAGGTACCAATGCTCCCTAAACAGCTGAAGGGACACTTAAGGTTTCCATGTCTCCTCAACTAAATCCTACTTGACGTGCACGACGTGACTTCCCGTTCAGGCCCACAAGCCCCTCCAGCCCCTCTTCTTCAGCCACGTTATTCTACCTCCGTCTTAGCAAGTAGGGTGTTCTGTTGTGATTACCCGTGTGCTTCCGGACCGCTCCCTTACGGAGGGCCTGGGCTGCGTCTTTTTTGCTTTTAAACCCTCAGCTCCCAGGCACACAGTAGCCCCTCCATGTTCACTGAATGACTTAATGACCCAATGCCTGAGAGCTCTGCCTTCCTGCCATTGGGCACACGTTTGAAGCTGAAATCCCATTACCACATTATACCTGCTGAGCCCTCTACTGGATCTGTTGAATGTTTCCGACCAATAGTGAACACCTTGGAGATGATTGGGCTGATTTGGTGCGGTGGGGGGGGGCGGCCCCCAGTGTGCAGAGAGGAAACGTCGTGAAATATGAAACTTTGTTGGTAAAGCTATAACCCAAAGTCCAGGGACGAGGCATTAGGGGCCGGGGGGACACGGGGCCCAGAACATTAACTGAGCATTTATCCTGTGCCGGGCACTTCAGGTACTTAATACCCAGTGTCTTCTTAGATCCCATGACAGATACGTTCTTATCAGTACTTTCATTTAACAAACGGCGACACTGAAGTCCAAATCGTCATGCCAGGTCACACAGCACTATGTGGCTCATCCAGGCTCCAAACCCATGTCTAGCTGACCCCAGAGTCCAGATCGTAACCACCCACTGTACCGGGACAGGTGACCAGGGAGGATGAGGACATCTGGGAGGCTTGCAAGAGGGAGGAAAGTGGACATGGACAGGAGGCAGGCTCTCGACGTCCCTTCCGCTCACGATCCCACGCGGCCTGCAGGGCAGACGTGGAAGTCCACGGGGCCAGGACCAGAACAGGCATCCCCAGAGCTGACGAGGGGCAGAGTCCAGCCCCCCGGAATTGGCGGCACCAGGCATGTCTGAGATCGGGGCTGTCAGGCGCCTGGCTCCAGCACAGGCCGATGGAGCTTCGGCAGAGGCCGGTGGGGCTGTAGAGGCCTGGGCAGGGTCTGCAAACAGCGGGGGAAGTTAAGTGGAACCTTTCCGGGTAATTGACTCTGCCTGTCCACGAGACCCCCTGCCAAGCCCAGGCCGGCCCCGGCCTGACGCACGGCAGCCTGTCTGGAGTCTGCTGTTCAGAGGCAGAGCGCCTGGTTGACAGCAGGTTGGTAATGTTGCTAGAAGACTCCCCCTTTCACTTGCAAGCCTCGTTTTGTCCGAGTGCCTGATGCGTAAGGCAGGGAACCATTCGAATCCACGGCGATCGCGGTGGTGGGAGCGTGGGATCGAACGGAAGATGTGGGGCTGGCGGAGGGGCTCCGGCAGAGCCACCCGGCCTCCCTCAGCACCCTATCCAGGCAGTGAGCTGGTACCCGCCACCCCTCACGATGCCACGTGGACGTTATCAGCCAGGCGTGGCGCAGGGAGGGGGGGTGGCAGGGGGGACACTGGGTGCACATCGAGGGATTCTCATGGCTGCAGGAAGCCTGTAAAAGCTGGAAAGCTGGTCACTCACTGATTTCCTCGTCCCGTGGCACACTTGCTCTCTACAGCTACCTACTACCATCCCCCAATCCTTCCCTCTGCCTCCTAGCCACACATCCTGGGGATTCTGCCCGCCCATCCCTCACAGCCAGTCACCCCAAGGCAGCAGAGGAAACATGGCTTGCTCGGACAGGGACCCAGGATCCCCCTGCCCTCAGTGTCCGGGGAAGCAGCAGTAGAGGGCATGTGGGGAGCTCAGGAAGGGCTCGGAAGAGACAGGAACACAGGAGTCAAGAGCAGCACGGGGACAGGGATTCCCAGGACCCAGGGATGCACAGGGGCAGAATAGCCAGGTGGAATGGAGCCCGGGGCAAGGGCAGACCGCCCCCCAGGCTACCAGAGGATTAGGCCAGATTTCTCATCTTCCCGGCATCTGGCCGGCATCTCCTCCAGGGCCCTGACTTGTGCCCTGGCACTGCTATTCTCCCCGCTGTCGAGAGCGCCTCAAGCAGAGTGAGGCTGACCAGCCCCCACCCCACCCTCCTATTTCTCTCCCCCCTGCAGCTCCATTCCGTACCCTCAAGGTGAAACCCATAGACTCTCTTACCTGGACTATTGCAATGGCCTCCTCGCTAAAATCCAACCCTACTGTCTCTTCCCTCTCTCCCCACTCCTCTACACATCATTATCAGAATTATATTCCCAAAGGGTGAAAATTATATCTAACATTCACAAAGAGCTTCCCGTGTGCCAGGCATTATTCCAAGCACTTAGCACAGTCTACCTCTTTGAGCCTTACAACAATTCTATCTTTCCAGTAACTACTATGTAGCATTCCCATTTTACAGATGAGGGAACAGAGGCACAGAGAGATTAGGTAATCTGCCCAAATTACATAGCTAGGAAATGATAGCACCAGGATTTGAAATCTCCACTGTTAATCTTAAATCAAGGGTAGCAATGGTCACAGCATACTCCCTCTCTCTTCAGAAACTTTTAGGGACTTCCCACCATCTATCCCACCAAAACTCCTAACCCCTTAGCTTCCACGCCTTCAAAGGTCTGCGCCAGCCCACCTTCCAACTCTGTCCCTCCTACTGCATTCCAGCCCAAGGTGTTAATTCTCCAGCCCTCCCCCCCCCCCCCCCCCGGCCTCAGCACTGTCCAGCCTGAGTACCAATCAGCACATCTCTCTCAGCCATTTCTGCCCGCCTGAATCCCTCCCTGCCTGTGCCCCACCCCAGCCTAAAGCCACTCTGCCTTTTTGGACCCCCCTCTTAAGAAAAGCATCAGCCTAGGACATCCCAGGTTTAAAAAATGCTCGTTCCCATCATTGGCTCTGTCACTGCAGTAAGAAAGCGAGTGCACCCCTCTGAGCATCAGTTTCCTTGTCTGTAAAAAGAGAGTGATGCGAATAGTCCTCACTTTCAAACACTGTTGTAATGGTTCAAAAAAGTCACCTGGGGCAAGTGCCTGACTCCTAATGGAGTCTCAGTCAAGGTTACGGTTCTTCCCCTCTGCTTCCTGACCTCACGGCTTTTACCATGTCTCCCTGCCATTTGGGCTGTTTGGATCCTTGGGAAACTGTATGTGGCTTTAGGACAAGTACTACCTGTCAGTCTCTGAAACTCCCCACATGCCTTGCCAAGTGTCAGTCATTGTTGGTGTTCAATACATGTTATTTTGTGTCAATTACTTCAAATGAGTGACTGGTATCAGGATGTCATAGAGGGGACATCCTCTACAGATGTCTACCAAAAGTAGATCCATACGGCTCCTGAGTTCCCTTCAACCTTGAGATTCTAGAACTCAAGGAGCCTCTTCCTTCATGGAACTTTATGCAAAACTCAGAATTCTTTCCTATCGGATGCTTACTGTTGCCGAGGATGTCAGCCTGAGGTCCCAGGGACTCTTCAAACCCACTTCTAGCCCACTCACGTCGTTCCCCTCCAAATCATTTTTTCCAGGGGTCTGGCATTCCCAGTCCACACCAGGAAGCTGAAGTTTTCGGGCGGCCCCACAGCACAGCTACCACTGGTGGAAAAGTCAAACCAGCAAATGGAAATGTCACTCAATCATTTCTCTGCGCTTTCCTCTCATTGGCCTTCCCTGTCGCCTATAATGAGAAATTCTTTTGGCCCAAATATTGTTTGAATTTCAAATACACAATTTCCCCGGGGGGTGACCAGATGAAAAGAGAAATCTGGTTTGCAACATAAGACCTCCATGTGGAAGTTGCATTGAGCGAGCGAACACCGAAACTAAATTTTTATTGAGCTCCTTGAAATGACAGAAACACATCAAGGCAACCAGGCTCCCTTCCCACTGTGGTGTGCTTAAATTATTTTAAGTGAACACCAAGGAAGCACCCCTCAAGGGGTGAGGAAAGAAGGAAAGGATTTTAAACACAGTGGGCAAAATAATAAATCTGCTCATGGTGTATAACCCACTCCCTCTGACTATCCCAGCGTGTGCCTTCCTATGCATCTTTCTGTACAAGCATCGACTGTCCACAGCCAGGGTTCTTAATCTGAGGAAGGGGGTCTCAGAGGCCCTAGGGCAATGATACTCAATCCTGGCAGCATCGGCATATCCTAGAGTGTTTTAGAAAAAAATACTAATGCCCAGACCCCACCCTGGACCAATTAAGTCAGAGTCTCTGTGTGTATGGCCCAGACCTCACAATTTTTATAAAAAAGTTTCCCGATGATTCAAATGTGTGCAGCCAGGGCGGGATGTATACATAGATTCGGAGGATATGCACCCCCCAAAATGGCAGGCAAATTTTTGCATGCGCGAGTGTTCTATTTGTTTTGCTGGGGTGAGGGATCATCACTTTCAGACGATCCCTTAAAAGATCTGCCAGCTCATGGGGCGCCTGGGTGGCGCAGTCGGTTGAGCGTCCGACTTCAGCCAGGTCACGATCTCGCGGTCCGTGAGTTCGAGCCCCGCGTCAGGCTCTGGGCTGATGGCTCGGAGCCTGGAGCCTGTTTCCGATTCTGTGTCTCCCTCTCTCTCTGCCCCTCCCCCGTTCATGCTCTGTCTCTCTCTGTCCCCCCAAAAAAATAAATAAACGTTGGGAAAAAAAAAAAAAAATGAAAAAAAAAAAAAAAAAAAAAAAAAAAAGATCTGCCAGCTCCAAACAGGTCTGCCACTTGGCGGCTCAGGTTCCTTCCAGCTGGACAATGACAGGTGCCTCAGGTGTGGTCGCCAGCGGGCAAACAAAAGCCAGGTCTCTGGTTTCTTGAGAAATGAACTTGTGGCTCTAGATCCCAAACAGCAAGAAGCTGTCACTGATGGGGGGTGGGGGGATGGGGGGATCCACTGAAAACCAGAGGGAGGCATCTGTGGTGAGGGGTGGGGGGAGGATCCACTGAAAACCCGTGGGTGGCATCCCTGCAGGAAAAACCTGGGCGCACAGTGGAATTTACCATTAAGGCCTCCCTGCCCGTGACTCAGCTGACAGCTGTCCCCAGCGTGGCCTCTGAATCTGGACATCAGAAGCCAAGTCCATGGAGAGGGACAGGTGCCCGGGAGCTCTCATCTGGGGAGCTCCACGCTCCTGGCTGAGCAAGGCACTCCATAAAACCGTCCTGAGAACCAGTTCGTTCACATGTACTGGAGGCTGAGAGGGAGGCAGATGGGGATCCGTCAATAAAGAGAAGGGCCCAAGCCCCTGAACGGGGCCCATAAGACTAAAGAGGCCCCCGGGAGCCCTCAGCGGCATCAGAATGTGATTTCAATAAATCCAGAGGGGAGCTCAAGGCTTGTGTGCAACTATCTAAGTGGGGCTAAAAGGGCACATGAGACAAGGGGGAATGTGGGGTGTCCTCCAGGCACTGAGTCTGTTCTTTTAGGAACCTCACTTCCCATCCCCTCCTCCCACCCCAGGGCTTGGTTGGATCTCAGCGTTTGGGCTCTGCCAGGGGACAGCCAGGCCTGCCCATGGCACTCCCATTGCCAAAAGGCAAGAGGGTTAGTCCTGGGGTTTCCCAGCCCCAAGTCAGCTGCCTAAGTGCTCGGCCCTGCTCATGAAAGGGCCCCCTCTTCCTCTCCTTTCAGCCCTGAGCTCTAATTTATCCTCCCCTTTGATAACCAACTCCAAACACGTTCGGCCGAGGCCGGGCCATCAGTGCACAAAGGCCTGTGCTCTCCCGGCTGAATGAAGCACTTCACTCTTGGGGGCATTTCTATAGAAGGCAAAATCCACCAAACAAGCTATTACACTTAAATCAGACAATGCCCGAGGTGACGGCGAGGAGACCAGCGTTAATGACTCAGCTAGCAGCGGGCTTCTCTATTTGGAAGCTCTACCGCAGCATGGGAGGGCAACCTGCTGCCCTTCCCAGCCTCTCAGCCCTGTCCCTCTCCTTCTGCTCCCAGACTAGAAAGTCGACCCTCTGTCTGCTGGGTCTGTGAATCCTGAGGGCTGAGTCCCCTAGGCCCGCGTAGACTGACTCTTGGCTCCCTCTTTGCCCGGAAAAAGAACGGAGAAGTTAAGTCTGGCCTGCCCCCTTCCTCTCTCCTTTATTCCAAAGATGACAAAACCACAGTAATTGTGGAAAGTCACACGGTCGGCTGGCGGCAGAGCCCGAATTAGAACCCTTGTCTCTTGCCTCATACAATTCATACAACAAGCGACGTAATTAGAGAATAGGCAGAAAGCCCTTAGCATAGTTTCTGGCACATGAAAGCACTCACTAGATATTAGCCACTGTTATTTGTTATCATAGTAGTGGCATCATTTTTACAGATGTCGTTCAGCTACTCAAGAGTACCCGCCCTGAGCCAGACCATCTTCAGGGTGCTGGGCCTAATCCCTGACCATGGCACAGTCCCCCACGTTCTAATGGAAGATGCAAACCGCGATCCCAATACAGGGTAGTAAGTGACGGCACGGGGGGGAGTAAGGTGAGCTTTAGGGGCTCATAGGAAAGCACCTGCTAGAGACTGGGGGGCTCAGTGAAGAGCTCAAGCCTGAAGGATAATCTGGAGCTGGCCAGGTGAAGGGAGGTGACAATGGGGGAGTGGGGAAGTAGGGAGGTGTGTCCCTCTGGGACGAGGGGATCATTGAAAGTGCAAAGGCAAACGGGGGCTGCAAAGGTGAGGGAAGGCAGGATGCACTTAAGGAAGTGAAGACATGTCCGTGTGAGGGGACACCCGGGTGTGAGGTGCAGAGACAAGGCAGTGCAGGCGAGAAGGCGAACGTGGCGAGATGCTGCTCAAGTCAGGTCAGGAGTCCCAGGGGGAGCCGTGGGAAGGAGCCCGGACTGCAGCGAGGGGTAAGGGGACGATGCCAGCCCCACGCGTGGCGGAGATCACAGGACGTATTGTGGGGAGCAGGTGGGAGGGGAGCTGGCAGCAGGGAGACCAGTTAGCAGGCCAAGCCCCCGTTTAGCTTTGCTCCGTGTTCCATGTCAACACACTACACAGGCGTGATCTTGGGTCGCCAAATAAGCCCCCCCTAAAGAGGACTCGCGGAAGGGCAAATGATCCAAAAGAAGTGAGCTATGGCCACGGGAGCAGAGAAATTGGACAATGGCTTTCCCTGGCCACTTGGCTCATTACCCAACAAGCCTGGAGCACCACACAGTGACAGCGAGTTCTCCACCAACCAGATGTGTGACCTTGGGCAACCTCCATCTCCCCATCTGTACAGTGAGGACATTTACTAAGTAATTGGTAAACTGCCTTGCAGTTCTCCCATTCTGTGGGTCTATTATTTGAAATACATATCATATATTTTTATTCTCAGATGCCTTGCTTTGCATTTTAATGTTTATGAAAACAAGACAAAATGATTTGCATTTTATAATAGAGGTAACACAGCTCATCAAAATCAAGTGTCCTGCACAGTGATCTCAGACATTTCCTCTTCTGGGTTCTCATCGCTGAGCCCAAGAAAGGCCCAGCTTTGACGCTAGCCAGGGAAAGCTGGGTGGGAGCCGTGCTCCTGAGGCATCTGGCCTTTCCTGGCGGCCTGAGAACCGAGAACCGACCCGCCTTCTTCAGAAAATCCTCTGCCCCGGGGCCCTTTGCCCTGGGGAGTGAGGTTCTGCAAAGAAGCCATAATGCTCTTTCCCTGCCCAATAGCTCTGGCAGCTGCTAAGCTAAAGGACAAAGCTCCAAGGATTTTGGGCAAGTGAACAAAAAAACAAATTCAGGCTGGGGTGGGAGAAGAAAAGGCCACCTCAGAGCTGTTTTTTGGCGGAAAAGTGTTCCCCATCCTATAGCTTCAGGACACAAACAGCATAGCATCCAGAGGTGCACAGTGGCATGGAACAATTGAAAAATTGCCTTGTTGGACTACAACGTGCCAATTTTTCAAATCTAGAGCCATTTTCACTATTACAGTCTGTGCAGCCTAAGCCAGGAGAATTTTCTTCTGGGAGGGAAAATTGATTCCGAGGTTACCATTAACCCCCATTAGCACAGCACGCCCCATTCGAAAACTATTCTTGGGATCCAAGGGGGCCAGAGGAAGCTATAGAGGCCCATGGTGAGGCTGGTGCCCAACATCACAGGTGCCAACAGCCAAAGTCCATTAGCCCCATGTCTCAGAAGGGCAAGAGAGTGAGTGAGCTGGAGAGAGGCAGGGAGGGAGGGAGCATAGAAAGATCTGGGTGTGTGTTTCCCCCGGGAATTCCTAGGCTTTGGAAGTTAGCCTGCACACCTCATTTAACTGGGGTGGATTGGGAACTTGCATGAGCTGAATAGCAGGAGCTAAGGCTCACTGCCTAGACCCTCCTGATTTTGTCCTGCAGCCCTCACCTGTCACTGCCCTTTGTGACAGGGGCCAGAGCCTGGGAAGAGGAGTGTTCTCCAGGGAGCCAGCTGGGAGGTACCCATCCCATCCCCATTCCTTGTGCCCAGCCGCTCAGGGCACGGGTCTTTGCAGACACACCACTATAAGGCAGCTGGCTCTGTCTGCCCGAGGTGCCCCATATGGAAAATCACTCCAAGCCGGTCAAGAGCCTCAGTCACGGGGTGTGCTGTGTATCCATCTTTCCAAACATAGAGCAAAACCTACCAGCCCAGCAGAGAAAGCGGTGGTGCAGAGGCTGCTGCAAAGCCAAGAGACAAAGACAACTGTGTGCGGACAAAGGGGAACAGCAGGAGAGTAGCACATTCACTGATCTCTCGCGCGTGTCATTTGTTTCACATGCTGATGGGCAGTGGGCACTGGTGCTGGATCCAGCTCTGCCACTTGACCTTGGATAAGTTACTTGCGTGCTCTGGGTCTCTTGTTTCTTCTTCTATAGCCTGGAAGTAAAAATAACCGCCTGGCCAAGTTGTCAATGTTGAATGCGACAATACGGGAAAGGAGTGGTTCTAGAACAGGTGCTCCACAAAAATACCTATGCATATAGATGTATGTCTAGGCAACAAATGAGTGTATACACATACATCCATGTATGTGTGTATAAGGAACAAAGGAAGCCCACCATCCACTCTAGAACATCTCTGTTGTTCTCAGAATGGCATCACTTTATTCTTCTCAGAAGAGTTTGCTTCAGAGTTTTGTGGCTACATGGCTGACCAGCTTTGTACTTCAGAAGTTCCTTTTCTTCCCTCCCGCCCCCATCCCTGCCCCTCCTCCACTACTACCATTAAGCCATCCCTCCTCCCCCATCCCTCTGTACACATGCCATCTGCTCATATCACTGTCCTCTCCTCCCTGGAGTGACCAGTCTACGGGAAGAGCCTTGCCAGGGAGGGCCTCGTTGGCGCTGGCCGTACTGGAGAGAGGAAAGCGCTCCCTGACATCATGGCTTCCTCCGTTCCCCAAACACCGGGAGCATCTACCACGGGGTAGGCTCTGTGCCAGGCGCTGGGGATACCAGATGCGCAAGATCCAGTCCAGTCCTGGCCCTCCAGGGTATCCGGGAAGATGAGGCACCAGACCCGTAGGCAGCTCATCACCACCCTACCACAGTGAGTGCAGGACAGGTGCACAGGGAGGAGGAGTGGACGGGACAGAGAGGCATCACACACAAGGAGGACCCAGGAGGGTGTCCCCAGGGGTGGGCATCCGCCCTGTGGTTGCTTCTGTTCCCTGCAGACCCGGGGGAGTTGACCTCTCTGGGTCGTCTGGTGATTTGTGAGGGAGGGGAGGGGAGCACTCCGGGCTAAGTGCTGACGGGACGTCCCTGTCAACACAATGTTCCGCCTGGCCGGGCCTTCATATATAAAGATATTTAATGAATTAGTTAATTAATGAGAGGCGTTTGATTGATAGATCATATGGCGCTCGCAGCAGGGTGAGTCTGACCCTCGATATCGCCGCCTGGGCTGCAATCCGTCCCCCTCATCGGTCGGGAGAGCGCGGTCGCTCTAGCAATTTGCATGCATTTAATGTAGCTCTTTAATAGGATGTAATGTTAGCGAAAGCCAAAAGCGCAGCAGCTGTAACTTAAAAGACAGCCCCATTACTGCAAGCCTTATAATTAGGGTAAGAGGGAGACTCGGTCTGCCATATGTTAAACTCTTTTGAGGTTAATAGCTCTGTAAGATTTTTGCAATTTAAAAAAATTACACTTGAAGGATGATGACAAGGCTCATCAATGAGGCGCCTCTCCACCGGAGGCAAGGGACAGGAGGATCCCATGTCCCTCCAAGGCCTCTTCCTCGGGCCGTGGCGAGGTGGCCCCTCTCCTGCCCCAAGTCGCTCCTGTCCCCACCAGCTTCTCCCAGCCGGGCCCCAGTAGCGCAAAGCTGCCGTCTCCGCTCCGCGCAGCCCGAGCTCGCCGGACCTGGCCGCGCAGGACGCCCCGCAGACCACCCCCCCACCCCACCCCCACCCCCGCTCTCGCAGGCCCAGCATCCTGCCGGCCGGGGACGTTTGGGGGCCCGCGCGCGGTGCGCACCCAGGGCCGGGAGGCGCGCGCGGCGAGGGCTTACCTTGCGCAGACCGGGGCAACTCCAGAGCAATTAAGGGGCCCCGCAGGTTACCTGCGCTGGTGGCGCAGCCGGGGCCCGAATCAGGGAACGCGCAGCAGGCACTGCCGCGGGGGAGGGGAGGAGATCGCCCGGAATTTGCTTGGTAATTACCTGGCACAAGGCCTCAGGGGTGTCTGCCTCCTCTGTGCCCCGACCCTCGAGGAGGGAGGGGGGCTGGGAGGGGCGGACCGCTGGGCCCTGGAGCGCTGCCCGCTGCACCCCGGCAGCAACGTGGAACGGGACGGCCTCCCTCCCGCTCAAGAGTCCCGCATGAGCCCGGCCGCACCCTCCCAGGTCTGGAGTCTGCCCCAGAGTCCTTTTCCAGCCGCCCGGGGGGCATCGCGTGGGGAGGGGGGCGCGCAGGCACGGGGACTAGAGACCAGAGCCGGCCTCTGCGGACCGCAGTAGCCTCCTCCCGCTGGATCCCCTCCGACAGCCTGTGCCCGGCGGGGCGCCGAGGAGAGCTGCCCCCACCGCGGAATCTCTCCCCCAGGCGGTCTGCCTCCCGCATCTCTCCCCTCTCCCTGGCTTCCTCGCTGAGCGCGTGGGTGTCTGACCAAATTCCTGATGACAGACACTCCAGACAAAACAACACGAGGTGGGGGCGGGGAGGGGGGAGGAAGAAATCCCTTTTATTTTTTTAGAGGGGGCTCTTGTTAAAAGGAAATCACAGGAGCGATAAAATTACCGCTAATTGCACGATTATCTGATTATCTCTGGTACCAAAAATACATGAAATCCTTTTCCTTTCCCAGCCGCTTAAAGAATTCTCAGGGACATCCCTTGGGGAGGGACACAGATATCTCTCTTGCCCAAACCTGGAAAGCCCAAAGAGAAAAGGGGTCGTGCGGATGGTGGGGGGAGCACAGAGAAGATTCTGGAAGGCAAAAGTCCATCCCCAGAGAGGAGGAGAAAAAGTTTAGGGCAGGATGGGGAAGAAATGGAGGGGTGGGGAGACGTCACAGAAGATAACAAGAGTGTGCCTTCCAGTGACTTATGTCAGAGCTAACAAGGCTTAAGAAAGATGAGACCCATAGAGATTAGGTCCCTTGTCCAAGGTCTTGGAGCTGGCAGGTGTGGAGGGATGGCTGCGGGTGGGCACCTGCAGGGGAGTGGGGAGCTAGCTCTCCAAACCCTTGAGACCCTCATTGCCTTTTTGGGACAGAAATTACTGGCGGGTTTCAGTGACTCAGGCAGAAAATTGTTGTTTGTGTTATAAATCTTGATTGGAAATGCTTCTCATTGGTACCTGCTAAAAGTGAACACAGCGGCAATAGCTAACTTTCACGAGTGCTTTATGGTTGACAAAGCGTCTCCCCATCTGCTTCCTCACATAATTCTCTCACCTACCCTGTTCTGTGGGAATCCCCATTTTCCAATAGGCTAACCAAGACTCAGACAATGTAGAGAACTCCCCGGAAGCCTCACAAGCTGTCATTGGAACACCTAAGGCCCCAGGCCACTGTCTTCACACCGAATCTTCCAGCCTTTCTTGGGGACACCAAGTCCTCCTGGGACTGAGGACATGTAAATAAGGTGTTGAAGCTAGGTTTCATTTCTTCTTTGCATTCCCTTTTTTTTTTTTTTTTTTTTGGTTTCAGACCAGGAACCTATAAATCAGGAAAAGGAAACAGCCTCGTGACGTTGTGGATACGCACAACATAAGTAGAAGGTGTTGTAATCTTTTTTCTTTTAATCTTTTTTTTTTTAATTGCAGTATAGTTGACACACAATGTTACATTAGTTTCAGGTGTACGACATAGCGATTCGATACCCTCACTGTGTTTTCAAGTCAATGGCGCAGGTGCTCTCTCCACTTGGATGGCGCCCAGTCATCCGGAGCTATTTTCCCACGGGACGGGACTAGACTTGGCACACCAGCCTGAAATATCACTGTCAGGTCACCAACAGTGCCCCCGCTCCTTGATGGGAAAAGGCACTGGCAGGTCGTGGACAGAGAGCCCACTTCTTGTAACCTTCCCCGCCTCCACCTTGTCAACCAGTCCGGAGAAGGAGGGAGACCCTTCCTCTTGTTCCCCAGCCTCTCTGCTGCCCCGAGCCAGGGAAGAGGTTCGGAGGTCCCCAAGAACCCTGGGAGTGCCGTGCAGAGCTGAGGGCCACTGCAAATTCCCCGAGACTCTTTGGCAGTCACGGCCATCCCTCCATAATCACCCCATCCTCACCACTCGCTCCCCCACGGAGCACGGATGGCTGCTTCAGAATTACCATCCACAGATCAATCTCAGGGCAATTACTAGGCCTTGCATCAGCCAGCAGGGCCTCGCTCTGGAGGCGCGTGGGGATGCATGCGGAAACATAGGTTCCCTTTATTAGGGTGACCGGGCTCCAAGTGAGACCGGAGCAAGGCTGGGGATTCCTGGGACTGGGGGCTGGCAGGTGTTCACAGAGGCATGGCTTTGAACTGAGGAAGAGTGCGGAAGAGAAGAGATGAAGAGGGCCTCTCTGAGGCTGACCCCGGGCCACCCATGCAACCAGCTCCCAGGATCCTCTCCCCCTACGCACAGCCCATTTGAGAAAAGTGAATGAAAAGCCAACAAACTGAGTTTTTCCCATCAACTGCCTTTCGATAGAAGGGCCCGGGGGCTGAGGGGTCAGTCTGCAGTCAAGCAGGCTTGGGAGACCAGAACATGCAAAGGACTCAAGCGTCGGCTGACTCTTGTAAAGCCCTGGTCTGTAAGGAAGCCCCTTTCCCCTGAGACCAAACCCTCCGTTTATTCATCAAGTGTGGTCCCTAAGATACGGATGCTGAGGAGTAAAGATGAGTTGGACTTACCCTGCTAGCAGTTTAAAGTCTTGTGGGAGAGGCACAGAGCTGCTCCACTTGGAGAACATCAGATGTCTCCACATTCAACAGCCTCAAACCATCGCGGGAGAGGACTCGGAGGCTGAGAGTGAACTGCCTTGACTGAGGTTTCACAACTTGCTGGTGGAGGGGTCCCGGCTGGAACCTGGTGTCCTGACTCCTGGTCCTGACCCCTCCTCCTCCCAGGCAGAATTAAGTGGCAGCCGGCTGTGTGCCTTAGCTCTGCCAGAGTGGCTCACCTCCCTGACTTTCGTCCAGCACCTGCCACCTCCCCTGGCCACCCTCCTCACCTGCTTCGTTCTCCCAGCTTAAGACGCATGACTGAGCAACGACTCGTCCGTCCTTCCTGCCCAACCGAAGGCTGGGTGTTTCACTGCTACCCAGCCAAGAAGTTGATCGTGTTTAAGTGACTCCATTTAAAAAGAAATTTCCTCAACATCATCTGTTCTCAGGCAGGAGAGCCTCGGCCAGGACAGGACACAGAGGGACTAGGGACAGGAGGAATGGGGGACACACGTTGGGAAGAAGGGTGGCGGACCACAGCCGGAATTGTCTCCTGGTCAACTAAGGGGATGCATTTTGTATTCTGCTCTCTTTTTCTTTTTTTTAATTTTTTTTTTAATCTTTATTTATTGTTGAGAGAGAGAGAGAGTGTGAGCAGGGAGGAGCAGAGAGAGAGGGAGACACAGAATCTGAAGCAGGCTCCAGGCCCAGAGCTGTCAGCACAGAACCCGACACGGGGCTCGAACCCACAAACCGCGAGATCATGACCTGAGCCGAAGTCAGACGCTTAACTGACTGAGCCACCCAGGTGCCCCTGTTCTCTTTTGCAGCGAGGATGCGGCTGTTCTTCTGCCATGCCAGACAGTCTCCTGCCCCAGGGCCTTTGCACTGGCCTGGACTTTCCCAGATATGAACACAACTCACTCCTTCACTTGCTTTAAGTCTTTGCCCCAAAGGGGTCATGTCAACCGTGACCTCCCCTGACCCCCCCCCACTTGGCACTGTAATACCCCCTCCAGCATTTTCGCCATCCCCTCACCCCCCTCCTCAGTTCTCCTTAACGCTTAATGACGTCTAGCTTATTGTATAACCTGGTTATTCATCACATTCTGTGTGGGCTTCACCTCTGCTGGCAATAGACAGCAAGTGTCAAAAGGGCAAGGATTTCCCGTGTTTTGTTCACAGTAACTAGGGACGCTACTTAGCACATGGGAGACAGCTCGATAAATAATGGGCAAAGGAGGGACTTAAGGAAAACATCAAGAGTCTTCAAACAGGCAAGCTGAGAGAGGCCTTGAAGTCCAGTTCATCCCAGACCATCCATTTGTGGGTGAGGAAGACGGAACCTGCAGCAGGTGAAGGGTTTCAAGCAGGTGATTTAGGCTACGCCTTTTTTCCTTTTTTCTCGTGTTCCTCTACTTCAGCGCTTCTGTTTTGTGCCTGTGCTTATTCATTCTTCACTTATCCATTCCAAAAAGATTTATTGGACACTCACTACTTGCTAAACACTGTGCGAAAAATAATAATATTTGACACATATCGATCCCTCTGGGCCACTTATCTCAACTGAACAACCCTCAAAGCTTCTTACTGTCATTATCCCCATTGGACAGATGACAAAATTAAGGATGAGACAGGTTAAGTGACCTGCCCGGTCATACACTAGAAAATGGAGGAGGTGAGACACATACCCGTTTGACTCCACATTTTTGTGTTGTGCCACTCTCTTTCCCACGCGTGCCCCCCCACCCCTTTTTCTTTTTTCTTCCTCTCTTGGGCTAGACTGAATGGCCCAACCAAGGTGGCAGGAGACTCCTCCAAGGTCACGCAGAGCTGGAGCCCATTTGAGGCAGCACATTCCTGCTGCTCCAAATACCCCCCGAAGCCACTTGTCCCCGCACCATCTGCACACCCTCGTCTTGCCGGCCCCGCACTCTGAGCCCCACGTGCAGGCTCCGGTGTGATTCACAGCACCGAGATCGGTCCCTGGGAAGGAAAGAGGGCTCATAAAACCTTACGGCAGTTTTATAACGTATTCTTAGCTTTTACAGGCGAGCTGGGCGGCCAAGGCTGGCGAACAGCAAAGTGTCTTTGGGCAGATGGGCGGGCCCCATGGACCCAGAACTGGTGAGAACAGCTGCAAGTTTTCTGTGAAGACAGCATCATCTTTTAGCTGCCTGGATGGGGAAGGGCGGTGCAGGAAGTGGCCATTTAAGCAGCCATTTCTTCAGCTCTGTCTAGTTTTAAAGCGCACTTGGACATTTAATGCCCACCCAGTAAAGCAGGTATCACTTGAGACTCACAGATGAGGAGCCCTGGACGCAAAGGTTGCATAGACCATTTGGTGGCAGGTCTAGGACTCTTACTCCAGCTTCCCTTCCTGAATCCGGATCTGATTCTCTGCTCCTGGGATCACCTGGCATGGCATAAGTCTCTGTGCTACTTCTGCCCGCAGAGACAGGTCCCAGACAGTCACCTGTCATGAGGTCTGAGCCCAGCTCCATCAGCAGGATATCCGTGAGCAAACCTCCAGTAAATTTCTGCTGCCGACAGCCACGCGTTGGGGATTTCTCAGCCATGTCTGTGCCCCCGGAGCGTTCCTTCGTGTCTCTCCCTCTTCTGCTCTGCAAGCCACCCCCTGCCCATCATTTCTAGCACGGTGTCAGCACCAGACCAGGGGGCTCAAAGTGTGGGAGTGCCCCCTCACACATGGAATCACCTGCACCCTCATTTATTTGGGATCGTTCCTGTATTTTTACTGCAAAATAAGCCAAGTGGATGTTGTGTCTCTTTTACAGATGGGCAAACAGGTTCCGAAAATCAAGCAATTTTTTCCAGGCCACACAGCTGGTGATTAGAAAAACCAGGATCTGAAATTAGGTCTCCTTCCCTTCCCTTAGACGAGTTTCAGATAGTCCCAGCTTGCTCCTAATCGTTGAGTTTGGTGATGTTTGAGACTCAGTGGGGTCCCTGCTTCCCCCTAGGTAAGTGCTAGAGTTCACTTCCTTAGCTACTTTGGCCTCAAGTGTCTGGACATTTTTTTTTAATTTTTTTTTTTTAATGTTTTCATTTATTTTTTTGAGACAGAGAGAGACAGAGCATGAGCAGGGGAGGGGCAGAGAGAGAGGGAGACACAGAATCTGAAAGGGGCTCCAGGCTCTGAGCTGTCAGCACAGAGCCCGATGCAGGGCTCCCACTCACTGACTGTGAGATCACGACCTGAGCCGAAGTCGGACGCTCAACTGACTGAGCCACCCAGGCGCCCCTTTTGAGCTTGTGGTTTTCGGAGCACGTGGATACTCTAGCGGTTGAGAGCCGATACCAGCCCCCACCGAATATCACTAGGACCTCTGACATCTCCTCACGTGGACCCAAGCTGGGGACCCAGTTAATTCTCCCTGGGCCATGGATCCTGCATCTTTGAATCACCAAGTTCAAGCGGTATCATAACCTTGGCAATCATCTTGCCCGACACCCTACCCCCTGAAACAGCATGCCGTCCCATGTAGAACACCGAACACGGACTAAACTCCTCCTTTCCAGAAAGCTTCCCGGTGAGGCTTTTCCGGGCTCGCCTCTTTTATAACACCCTAAAACCCTTTGTATGGTGAACAAGACCCCATACTGCCCCCTCCTGCCCCCGAAGCCCTGTCTATCTCTGCGCCTTCTTCCCCTGCCCAGCTCCCACCCCCCAGTCGCTGGCACCTCCTGCAACCGGAGGCCCCACGCTCTCCCACCCATTCACCCCATGCCGCTCCCTCGCCCGTGGGCTGCCCCCCACCTGCAGTGTCCTCCCAGCCTCTCCGCCTGCCTATCATCTACTCATCCTTCAAGACACAGCTGGAAGGTTGCCTCCTCTGTGAAGCCTTTCCTGATACACAATCCTGCCTCTCCCACCAGGGAAACTAACCCCTCCTCGTCCAGGCAGCCCTCCCTGTGCCCTTCTTAAAGAGCTAGCTGCTTGCTAAATCCGTGAGCATTTGGAGAGCAGGCACACTGTTCGACTTCTCTCAAAATCTACAGGGCTTGTGGGGGCACCTGGGTGGCTGAGTCGGTTAAGCGGCCAACTTCAGCTCAGGTCATGATCTCGCGGTCCGTGAGCTAGAGCCCCGCGTCGGGCTCTGTGCTGACAGCTCAGAGCCTGGAGCCTGTCTCAGATTCTGTGTCTCCCTCTCTCTGACCCTCCCCCGTTCATGCTCTGTCTCTCTCTGTCTCAAAAATAAATAAACGTTAAAAAAAATTATTAAAAAAAATAATAAAATCTACAGGGCTTGTCAACGATCCTGGTGCACTGTAGATGTTCCACAAGTGCCTCTGCTGAATGCATAAACACGTGAGTGGATGGGCGATGCCTGCATGCGTGCATGTGGAAGGAGAAGAAAACTATGCTATCGTGGTGCTTAAAACCTCACCTGTGTGTCCATCAACAGATTCATGGAAAACAGAGAGAGACAGAGGGTGAGTGGGGGAGGGGCGGAAAGAGGGGAAGGCACAGAATCTGAAGCAGGGTTCAGGGTCTGACCTGCCAGCACAGAGCCCGACGCGGGGCTCCAACTCACGAACCACGAGATCATGACCTGACCCAGAGTCGGGATGCTTAACCCCTGAGCCACCCAGGTGCCCCAGCAGCCTTTGTTCTTTGGTATAGAAGAGGCTATGGCCATGGGCTGATACCTCTCCCCAGGCAGGGAGCTGGGGCTACCCCAAACCTTGAAATGTTAAGGAAAGAGGATATTAACGCCCCAGTCACTCTAGAAAACAAGATATAGGCTGGGAAGAAACAAAGTCAGACTTCAGGATCAGATAGGTCTGGGTCCCATCTTGGCTCTTCCACTTACTGTGTGGTCTTGGGAAAGTTACTTAACCTCTCTGAACCTTCATCTGTAATTTGAGGGTGACGATCAGACCTGGGGCAGAGTAAGCCCTCAGGCAATGATAGTTGGTATAATTATGAGTGTCCCTAGCTAAGATTTGCTTGGTTGCTCCTTTGGGCCACTGATTGATGTATTTGGTTTCCAGGTAGGCATATAGCCCCCGAAGTTTCCCACGCTATTGGGAGATGCCTTATTTCTGAGCTTGGAACTTTGGTAAAGATGCCCTATGGTCCCACGTTGCTACTGATAATTGGCACAAGGTTGTCGTGAGCATTAAATGAGCTTCCATAAGTAAAGAGCATCTAGCAGCGCCTGGTACAGAGTAAGTGACAGTGTGGTGTAGACGTGAACAACACAGACTCTGGGAGCAAACTTTGGGGTCTGAACCCCCGCACCACTAGCTCCTGGAGGTGTGATCCTGGCCAAGTTACCTAAGCTCTCTGCGACTTGGTTTCCTCATCTGGGAACTGAGGCTAGTAATCACAGCGCGCATCTCGTAGCGTGCTGGGGATTCAACAAGATGAGAGATACGGTGCGTGTGCGGAAGTCTCTGGCACCCGCTAAGGGCTATGTGAGTGTTGGCTATCGTTGTTTTGAAGTCCCGTATCCGTCTTCGCCACCGCTGCTACTGTGGCCAGGTTCGATTCTACCCTCGACAATAAACAGCCACCTAACAGCAGGCAGGTGACTTAATCTCTGAATCTGTTGTCTTGTCTCAAAACTGGGGACGATGACGCCTATCCCACTCACTTTGATGGATTAATGTGACAATAAAGGTGCTTTGAACACTGTAAAGCAATAAAACAGAATAGACAAATGGAAAAATAAAGTTGTGCTACGCTGTTAAAGTATTCTTTTTAATTTGTGGAAAAGAGGGAAATATGTAGATAAACATGCTTGTTTATCTTGCAGGGGAAATTTCTCAAAGAATAACTAGTGGGACCTAGGAGATGAAAGAGTGGGCTTGGGGACTTTTACTTTTTACTTTAAACCCTTCTGTACTATTTGAATAATGTTTTTTTTTTTTAAAAAAAAAAAAAAACCAAGCATAATTTCCTTGCATAACTTAAAGCGAAAGCAACATTTTCCTGAACGTTCTGGATTATTAGTGGATTGCCTGGAACTTCAGAACACTTTGGGTTCTTGCCTCGGCTCTGAAGTAGAAATGAACAGGTACCCAGCCGCTTCACTCATAGCCTCAGTTTTACCTTCTGTAAAATGGGCTTGGCCATTAGCCTTTCACCTCCCAGCTTTACAAAGCTACGGGGAAGATCAACAAGTGATCCCTATTAAAAATAAAAATGAAGACAAACACAAAACCTGTTTGGAAACTAACTTATTACCACAGACTTAAAATCCTGAGCTTCTGGGCCTGCTTCAGGCACAGACAAGGCTCCCCACCACAGCCTGAGGGAAGGGAAAAGTAACTACTGTTTTTGCCCCGAGGCTCTCCATTAGTGATCACAGTGCCTGTTTGACCCCTCACAGAGCCTGAGCAGGTGTAGGCCCCCACCCTCCCTTCCAGACCGCAGAAGAACCGACCTGGTAAACACAGAGCCAGGAGTTGAAGGATCCAGAGCTCCTAAGGAGCAAGACTCTTACAGAAGACCAATCGCATCACTTTCCGCCTACACAAGACGCTGCTACTCTGCAGGGGAGGAGAGAGGAAGCCAGGCTGGGAGAGTGAGTTGAGCCCCCAGACCTCAGCCCCCACCCCAGCCCCATTTCTTCCCTCTCCTCTCTCAGGGGCCCCCAGAAGCTGGCTGCACTCTCGGAAGGCCCGCTTCTCTCCCCCCCTCCACTGGGGCGGTGGCTGCTTGGTATTCAAGCTGTGTCATCCTTTGCCCGTCTCCATTTGGAAAAGTCTCTTTCTGACCTCTCTGTATCTCTCCCTTGCCTTTGTGGGGGGAGGGAGTGGAGGGGAAGGGAGAGAGAGATCATCTCAGCATTTACTCAATTAGTGGTAATTAGAAGGCAAGGCCCGGGCGCTCTCCTCACAGCTGCTCCGAAGGACAGGGATGGCTCCAGAGTAGCGGCTAAATGGGCATTGGACACACTGTGTCTGAGACAGGTCTCACCAGCCGACTCCTGTCCCCCGGCTCCTCACCGCAGGCCCCGTGCAGCATACGCGCTTCCCTCTCTCCCCACAGCCGCTTCTCCTATGCGCCATTTCTGGGGTTTGCCCTTGTTCTCAGCCCCCAAAACAGCAGCCTTGGGCTGTATCGGCCAAGACGCGCCCCGGTGCCTTTGCGCGGCTGTGGGCCTGCTTCCCAGGCTACCCCAAGCCCCACCCCAGAAGAGCACGGCTCTCCCAAGTGGCATGGTGCTCTTCTGGGGGAACCCACTGCTTCGGTCCCCAGTTACCCTTGACGCCCCACGGTCTGGCACAGAGACCCCTCCCTGAAAGGCTGGGCAGCTGAGTCCTGACCCCAGGCTCTCAGATGGGTCACAGTTCCTCTTCTACCCCCTGGAGCCCAGACAGCAGGTTTAGAACTGTAATAGACCCTCCAACCTGAAGACATCTCAAGAGGTCAGCACATCTATCCCTCCTCAGCAGCTGATCTCAGTAGGGGGAGGGGGCAGAACTGAGAAGCCATTTTTACCAGGAGCGTGGCCTGCCCTGACCCCGACATTAGCCACCAGCTGTTTGGTACCGTCCATCCTGTCAATGCTTATTAATGATTCTGATTAACCTCTATGGAGATCCATTATCTCTATGCCAGGGAATATACTATTAATTCCCATCTGTACCGGATTACTTACAGTTAGTGGTTGGTACTTTTCCATGGTCTCACAACACATCTTAATCAGATGGTGAGTGGGTTTAATTAGCCGAAGTATAGGTTTTATTTTTTTTTTTATTCCTATAACTACTTAATCTAATGGAAGCCTATTATCTGTGGCTTTTTTCCCCATGCATAATTATTGCTGTTTTTAATTGATGGTGCATCAGGGGTTGCGGCTACAATATGGCAGCTGGAGCGCAAAGTTGCCTTTCCCCAGAATGAAGGTTGAGAAAATGAGTTGTCAGTGAGGCATCAGATTTCTTGTTTTCAACCGAGATGTGAGCTCCCTTGTGGAAGCTGCTGGCTCCTGCCAAAAGGAAGGAAATGTGGTTCTCAGCTGGACGACCCCTGGGCTTTACTGCTGCACGAAGCCCTTCAGGAGCCCCGGGGCTGGAGCCAAATCAGGAACAGCTGGGAAAGATAGCTATTTGTCAATCCAACCAGATCATAAGCAACCCCAGGGCAGGGACCGGGTCCTTCTCTTGTTCTGCTTCCTCCTCCATCCCACGGGCCCTGGGAATGGCTCACGCGTCCTGTGTATGCCCTCCATACGCATGCGGTGAGTTAAACTCAGCGCTCAGACGGTGTGGGGGAACCTGGACTCTCGCGGAGAGTCGTTTGTCCTGGATAGAAGGTGCGCCTCCAGTCCTCTCTTCCGACGGAGAGGGATCCACGTTCAAATTTGTTATCCAAGCCGTAGAAGATCCTAGCTGTTCCCACTTAGAAAGAAGACCCTCATCTTCCACGGGATGAATTGTCAAAGTTCCAGTGACCGTTCGGGACAGAGCGGGAGGGATCCCTAGGAACAAAACCGTGTTCCATTTACCCAGATTAGAGGAGAGAGAAGGGTGCCATGGCCTGGTCAAAAGTAGGCATCCGTTTATTTTTTAATAACACTTGGGTTTTCTAGAAATCAGCTATCTCAAGGGATTGGTGGGGACCCTGACAGCCAGATTGCGAAGCTCCCAGATGACCCCAAATGAAAGGATTCCAGGGTCTTTGATCAATTTTTAAAGAACCTTGGGCTGAGAGGGACAGGGAGCCCTATGCACCAGCAGAGAGGCTGAGCGAGTCACGAGGCAGAGACTAGCGTCCCTCTTGCCCTTCCTCGCATGCGCCCCCCTTCCAACCTACCCCTTGCCTTCAGCTCTCCCCAGACTGTTAGCTCCAGTCAGAGGAAATGTGCATAGCTAGGTTCAAAGACTTATTTCCCCTCCTGGTTGTCTCTTCCTGTTAACTAATGTGACGCCCAAAGGAGGCCACGGGAAGGAACGGTGCCGGAGCTTTCTGGTTGAGCTGTCTTTTCCAGGAGAGTCTGAGTTACTGGGGCAGGAGGCATGGACGTTCTCTCCCAGCCCACAGCCATGGTGGCTATTGTTGTTGGTGGCATCGGGCTTATTCCTTCCTTCCCATTTTGCAAAAATATTTGTACAGAGACTCCTGGGCCTGACCCACAGTCAGCAGCAGACAGGAGCCACGGATTTCTCTTGCAGCGTTTTACAGGGTGACGGATCAGATAATGTACACTTAGCGAGTGCACAAATAATGTGAATGAGGGTTGGCATAGTGCAGTGAGGTGTAAAAACAGCAATTTGAATTGTTCTAGGGAAACGCCAGAGCTGCTCTGACATGCTTGCTTGCCAGAATGCTGCCCTGTGCCCCCCCCCCCCGAGGTCTGAGCTCTAGGCTCTGGCCACAATGGCAACGAGGCTGCCCGGAGGGAAGCTCCCCCGGAGACGGGAGCGGCTCTGCGTCCACACAGAGAAGGGAGAGGGCACGAGTGGCCGAACGAAACAGAGCTCCAGTTCATACTGGAGGGGATGGTTTGACCCACTGATCTGTGGAGGCTGTCTTCGGAAGGAGGGGGGCAGAGGGAGAAACACTAAGTGTATCTGTTGGCATATGGCCACCCGTGGGCAGGCAGGATGACGCCGTGCACTTGGGTTGATCTATCCGGAGTCTCCTTGGACTCTGGAAAGTCACCCGGTCCATCCCCCTGCCTCCAGACAGAGCTGTGCCTCCTCTCCCACACAACAAATGGGTGCTGAGTTTGTTTCGAAGGTTCTCCAAAGGAAGTGTTTTCCCATCTATCCCCGTCTTTCGTCATCTGTGCCGGTGTCTCATAACGCCCACCCTCTGGAAACTTCCACATTCAGCCTAAATCAAATCCCCCAGGCGGTCTTCAGCTGACACGTCTTCACGAGGGTCTGGCCATGCTCGGGAAGTTGACGGCACGTGGGCTGGCGTGTGCCTAAGCCAAGACCTGGCCACCTTGCGCCGTCTTCGCGGTCTCGGTGAGAGCTAGGGACGTGAGCAGGGAGCCGCCCTCTTGCTCATCCCTCAGGCCGGCCCTTTCCCTCCCGCCGTCCTTTCCAGTGCTGGCTGCCCGGAGCCTGCTTCCTCAGGCTCCCATTGCTCCCCGGCTGCAGAGCCAGACTACCCGCTGACGTTCTGCCCGGTTGACGAGGCTGATCCTCCTCTCGTGCTGTCCTGGTCAGCCTCTGTCCTCACAGCCCCTCCTCCCAGCACGCTGCGTCCGTGAGGTTTCCTGTCCCAGGCAGGAGACAGGCTGTTTATCACTGTGACACCTGCTGGACAGCCTCACCTTGCACAGCCACTGAGTCTCCCGCAGCCCGCCCGACCCTCACCTCTCCTAGCCTCCACATTGGGTTCCCAGCTCTCCGGGGGAACCGAAGCTGTGAGCACAGAAGATGGTCCATGAAACGGTTTGGATTTATTTTTCAATAATAACAAGCAGACATTGCCAACCTCTTCCATTAAAGTCCCTTAGCCAAGCCAGGCTCCAAACCTGAAACTCAGCATCTGGGTGTTTTATGAGACCTGGTCATAGGGGAAAGTGGTAGGAAATCTCTTGATTGTTTCAAATGAAAGCCGATTACAGGGAGTGAGGGAGTTTCCTGGTGGCTTGGGAAGCTGAGAGGTTTCGGGATAATGGCTGGCCAGGCCGCCGCCTGCCCACCTGTATTACTGACCTCAGAGTGGCCAGGCGGGGAGCCCGGCGCAGATTAAAAACCCAAACAAAAGGGAAGATAGGACAGGCCTGGGGACAGGCAGACTGCTGAGGGACTGGCTGAGGCCTCCAGATTTTTTTCCCAGGAAATCTGGGGATGCATTTCCATGTTGTCTTTGCATAAATTAGTGTGCTGATTTGCATACATTTGCATTTTTGCCTTCAAAACACCCAAACTCCCAGAATATAAAATAAAATGCAATTAATTAATTAATTAATTAATTGGTATGATGGATGGCAAATGCAGCCAGCCATACTAAAAATACAGGGGAGGTGAGGCACCCTCACCAAGGGACAGACTTTCTAGCTCACCACCCTAAGCCAGGATGGATCTGGGAATATGCTACAACCGGTTCCGGAGTCTTCTGTCTCCCCCCACTACCAGAAGGCCTTTGGGAACCGGAGCATACAGAACTCTTTGATCCTTATATCCCTGGGCCCCAGCACAGGGCTTGTCACATGTGAGATTATTAATAACTGTTTGTAGAAAATGTGAACCAATGGCTAAGTGAATGCGTGACTCCCTGTAAACTTATGACCAGCTGATGGGGTCAGAAAGAACCGATAGTCAACCATCCTAGGAACGAACTGGACAGGGTTCAGAGGAGCCCTTGGAAGGAGATTTGGGGAAGAAGTTGATCAGGGACAGGGTGCTGGGCAGACCCCTTGGGGAGGAGCTCCAGGAGTAAGCTTGGAGTGAGTACAGAGCTTGTGGGGTGGTCCCAGCACAGGGGCGGTGCTCTTGGACCTGAGCAGATGTGGACAAAGGTCCAGACCACACGTCAGGGCAAACGAGATGACAACGCAGAAACGGTGGCCTCCATCCTGGTTGTGCAAACAATGAGTCTTTATGATCTCCTGAACCTGGAAAGGAGGTGACCTTCCAGAGAGCCCTCGACAAATATCGATCAACCCATTGATTGATTGATTGATTGATTGATTCTCTGGCCACCTTTCAGCAGTCCTTCATCCTCTCTCTAGCCCAACTTCTCACTCACTAGACACCTCCATGCTGGGAGGCACACGGTTTTCGCAGACCCCGAGAGAGCCACCATTTGCTGTGAGGTGGTCCCATGCATACAATTGTGTTGGCCCTGCTGTGGATTCTTTGAAACAGGTAGTCCTGCCTGATGCCTCAGCTAACCCTGCTTAGTACAACAAAGGCCTGCTCTTTCTGATCCCAAATTTGGAAAGCATCAAGAATAATTGCTTTCCATCGTACACGCATATTCCCTATGTTGAGCCGCTATGAAAAATAGCCAAGAGAATGGGCTTTGGGCCTGGCTGCCCGGTTAGAATCTTGGCTCCACCCTCCGTAGCCTGAGGCCTCAGACAGGTTGTTTAACTTCTTCCCCGTCATCTGTAAAATGGGGATGATAATAGTAGCTAGTCCATGGGGTTGCCGTGAGGGTTGCATGAGATCATACACGTAGAGTCCTTGGAACAGTGCTTCGCACACAGTAAGTGCCACCTGAGGGTTGGCCATTCTTAACATTTTTCAGTGCGGCCTCTCACGCTCGCTGTAGGGAAAAAGAGAAAGCAGAAATGGCTGACAAGGTGATGAGGAGGTGGGAGCAGTGTTTCACAGAAATGACTGCTCCGGATGCGGAGTGGAGATTTAACAGTTTTCTCCTCTCTGTGCCTCTCTCAAAATATAAACCCTGAAGCCAGTGCCTGGAGAGAAGCCAGGACGCTGTTTGGGCAAAGAGGCAAGGGGTTCTCAGAAGCTGACCCAGACATCTTCGGAAGGCCGGGACAGGTGGCCCAATCAGGGACACTGGTAGAGCCAGGGATTTGAGGATATGCCCCCAGGCTTTGGGGATCAGGCTGATGTGAGGCCTGGGAAAGAAGCTGCCGAGGAAGCAAGCCTGCCCGGGGATTAGTATCCAGGCCGTCACCAGGCTTTGGGTGCTGGGGAAGATGAATGAGAAAAACCCAAAATCAGAAGACACTGGAAAATGCCAGAAAGGAATACTGGTGCCCATGCTGTTTCTCCTCCCCTTGTCCCAGATCTAAATGCAGCTTGGACACATGACCAAGAGAGAGGTGAATTTGAAGAAACAACTGACTTACCCATCAGTTCCAAGGAAAACAGCAAATAGGTCCTCCAGGGGTGCAAAGTTTTCCCGAGTTGACCCGGGAGCCATCAACACAGAGCTGGACCGGCAGTCCAGTCCTCACTGAGTTCCTCCTCTCGGGCCGCATGCTCTTTTGCGGACTTAATCTATTCTCTGCAACAACTCGGTGATGTTGGTGGTACTGTTCCCATTTTACAGACGAGAGCAAGAGAGATTACAGATTTGCTGACGCTCAAACAACAGACGAATAGAGAAGAGGCTGGATTAGAGTACAGATCTACCCAAACCCAAAGCCCCTGTTCTTTTTACGACTTTGAAGGAAGAAGAGCACAAATTGGGAAGCAAAACTTGGGGGACAGAGGTATTGAGAAAACAATGAGATGAAGGAGCTTGGTTGGGGGTTGGAGAGGAGAAGAGGAAGGAGCTGGGAAGTGTGTGCATATGACATTAAATGAATAGTATGCAAATTAGATGCAAACCACATGCAAATGAGTCAGTGGAAGTTTTTTTTTTTTAGCCAACCACTCAACTCCATTTGGCACAATTGCAGCACAAAGCGTACCTGCCCAAAGCTAGCAGTACCCACACTTCCAGCAGAAATAGCGTCTGGGTTAGGAAGGCCCCTTTCTCATTCTTACTGGGGTCTCCTTCCTCCAACCTGCAGCTCTTGTCCTTTGTCCCTCACCCCACCTCCCCATCCCGAGACTGAGGCCAATCACACATGCATCCATCCCTCCAGACACTCCAGAAGGCAGCTGGCCTCTAAGCCTCCTAATAAGGTGACCCCTCACCCCTTGATCTATCTCCACTTCTGTTTACTTTCACTGCGAGGTTTTCTGGCCACCTGAGATCAACAACTGCCATTTTCCTGACCCTTCTTGTCAAATGAATCTCCCAGCCCAGTGCCTTCCTTTACCAAATGGCAGCAGAAGAGAAAAGTAGTCTTCTCAGGAACCGCTTCTGACCCTGACCACATTCAGTAGCTTCTTAAGCATGACAGCTGCTTCCCAGCCTAGTCTCTAGTGCAACCTGGAAGAAATCTTACAAGGTGATCTTATGATGCACCTGTATTCAGTAGACGGTAGTTGGTAGCCTCTTCCATTCTTGGAGATGCCTGGAAAAGAATCTAGGGCTGGCCCTGGCTAGCCATTCCAATTTTAATGCCTTCTCTTCTATTTGGAAGTTCTTGCCAACATCTACCTTAGATCCTTGCTTTCAGCCTGTTCTCTACTATTTTGTCCTTAGTGGGGATGGCAAATCTCTGCCCTCTCACCTTTTGATGTAAGAAAGGAATGGGGAATTGGCAAGAATAAGCTTAGCAATACGGAGTCGAGACACTTCTTGACAAAATACTGGACTTTTATTTTCTCCCGCCTGCTTAGGAACCATAGCTCATGTCCAGGGCTCAGTACCAATGGCCCATGAGACCTCCTGGCTCTTGCTATGGGCAAATCATGGAATCTAAGGAAGGCAGGGTCTCTTCACTGTGTTTTTTATGTTTCCAAAAGGGGCTCAAGATAATCATTTCATTTTCAAAGTCAACATCAAAAGACCTATTTTCAAGATGGACTGTCCATGAGGGGAATCATTGAAAGGCAGCATCCTCTTGGCCAAAATATTCTGAAGAGTTTATATAGTCCAGCTTAGAGGCCACCTTCTTGCAGAAGACTTTGTTTCCTCTCTAGGGTTCAGGTTCAGATTCAAGCAACAGATACTAAGCATGTATTAGGAACCAACCACTGTGTTAGGTGACTTCATATACATTATCTCTTTCAATCCCATCATCACAAATGTCTTCAAGCTAGGTACTCTTATCCCAGCTTAACAGAAGAAACCAAGCGTCATGGCTAATTTAATGAGTCCTCAGTCTCTTTTGGGACCTTCATAATAGGAAGTCCTATCACATGTCAACCTAAATGCCTTCGTAATGCTAGTTTTCTCTCACTGTCTTCTATTCTGGTGACAGAAATCAAATGATTAGTAAGCTGGAACTACCTTCTGTGGTCCGAGGTTGGAGACGGCTGCCAATCCCATTCCTCAACCCCACCACCACCACACCATCCAACCCACACATCCATCGATCCCTGATGGAAAGGAGGCAGCTCCCCAGAAAGTGAGTAGTGGTGAAAAGACCCTCTGGCAGGGTCACAGGCAAGATGCAATCCCTTCCAGCCGTCTGGCTTCACTCTAGAATGACTCACGATTCCAACTTCGCACTCTCTCTTTTGATGTTGCTGTTCCTGGCATCTTTAGCAAGGAGGCTGGGGAAGCAGGCTAGAATATTAAGGGGACACACGTAGGCTGGTGACTACATTAAATGCTATAACTTGGCATCTCAATGGGCTGCTGTTTTGATAAATGGCATTTTCATCATCCAAACCTTTTGGTCACTGTGATTCTGCTGATTTAGTGTTGGGCTGAACTGCATATGAAACAGACATGATCCTGCCCACTGGAGCTGAGGTCTGACCCCTTCCTCAAGGGAGGTAACTTCCATCAATTGAGTGAACCTCCCCCAAACGCCATGCAGTTTGAAAGGTTCCAAGAAATCAAAGATGTTAAACTTGGGCAAGGCAAAAATTAAAAGGCTTCCCCCAAGCCATTAGAAAATTTCCCCATTTTCCCTGAAAATTGTCCCACAGTAACTCTTCTCTGTATGCAGGGGTTTCAGGAGCTACAACAGTGTGGGGCACAGAGTAGGCAATGAATATATTAGATGGCTGTAAGATGAATGGATAAATAAAATTCAAACAAGAGATAGAGTGGAGAAAGACTTCTCTGATTCCCTAAAACTCACCATCCACCCTTGGGCCAAATGACCTTGTCTTATTGTCTCTCCCCCCATCCACACTCTGCCTATACCAGCCCCTAGGGAGCTTGGATGTGCCTTGTTCATATCTCTGCAGGAAGGCACTTTAGACACCTCATTCTGCCTGGGGAAGCTTCTCGCTAAGCCCAGGGACAGCTGGGATTACGCCTGGCCTCGAGTTCTTTATAAGGAAGCTTTAGACAATGGAGGCTGGCTCTTCGGAAGCCAAGAAGCTTTGTTAAAAAGACAGCTAGTTAGAGAGTGGACAGTATTTTTAAACGCATGAGTGTGCTGAATAATTAAGCAAAAACTTTTGTTTTCATGGAAAAATTTCCTCCAAATGCTGCATCAAGCAGGGTACTGAATTTGCCACAGGCAGTTGTTGGCAAGATAGTGAGACTGTGTTTCTTCCAGTCCAGGGAAAGGGAATTCGGATCAGACCTCCAGGCTACAGCCCTCAGTTCAAACAGCGGCTGTTCTTTCTGACGCAGAACAGTCACTCTGGACAAATCAGACAAGGTCTTCCGAAGGTCATTAAGCTTTTCCCCTGCCTTTGTACGGAAATCACCCGCGCTCTTCCCCCTGTCCAGAATTTCACGGGATCATAACACTTTGGAGCAACCAGTCCAATCCTCCATTTTACAGAGGAAAACGTGGGAGACCAGAGAGGTTAAGAGATTTGCCAGAAGTCTCACGGCAAGCGGGTGGCAGAGCTGGCTACCTAAAATTACCCTTTATGCCTCTTCTCTGCCGACCCCAGTGCAGCTCATCCTTAAATACCCTGCCCAAGTCTCCCCTGCTTCTCAAACACTTCTCTGGATCCACCCCCCTACAAAGAGCTCTCTCTCTCTCTCCTTCTCTGAATTCTTAAAAACCCTTACTTCTTGGAATTTTTTTTCCTCTGCATCACCCACGATATCTTTAACTCCTGGGAGGTTGTATTGTTAGTTAACTATCATCTGTCAATTTCTTTTTGAGAAATAGATTCCAGGGGCTCCAAGGGTGGGAGCTCTCTCTTATACCTCTTTTATATCTCCCTCAGGATATAGCATGTACATGACGTTTGCTAGATAGTCGTTGAAAATGTAGATCAATGGGTAGATGGATAGATAGACTGAGTGATGAACGATTGTGTTTAATAGGGACTTAATGAATGGGAATAAATACACTGATAAATTAATAGAATTATTCCAAGCAATTTGGTGTCAGTGTTTGCTTAAAGATGCAGCAGCAGTTTACAGCCTATATATATATTTATAGATACACAGTGCTTGAGCATAACAGTCCTCGGGCCATTGCGTTTCATATTCATTTTACAGATGATAAAACTGAGGCACAGGGAGCAAAGAGAGGCCCAGAAAAGACACGGAAGGAAATCACGAGCCCGTTTGGAGATACACAGTGTGCCGTCCACCTTGATGACTTTTTGTTCCTTTCAATGAGGGATAAATTAGAATAACCTAAGTCACCTTCCAGTGGGTTCTCTCAGGAAGCTGCGAGCGAATAATTCTGCCCTTCAGAAAAAGAAAAAAAAAAAAACATAGTTAATGTTTCTTCTTCATACCCCAAATTACAGGTGTGACTTGTGGGTTATTAATTACAAAACTGTCTTATTAAGCTCTAGTGGAGACATTGCATGTTGTGTTGTTTTTTGTTTTTGTTTTTAACTCTCTAAGTACTCGTAGCAAATTTTGGCATTAAAAATTACTTGAGTCAAAATTATTTACCAGTATGGTAATTCTTTCCTAGACAACTCTGGGGCTTGAAGTCATTTTCCTTACCAATACCACCGGGTAGAGTAATTGGCCGCAATTAGCGATGACTTTGTCATCCGTCTCGGAATCTGGCTTCAGCATCCGTGAAACGCACAGATCTTTTCTCTCTCCCAGTGGGGACTCGGAGCTTCTGCGAACGTTGTTCTCCATTCATGGAGGGAAAAAAAGGAAGGTGTTCCCCTGAGGAATGCATCACAGGCTTCCGCGGAGATGGAAGGAGCCTGCCATCGCTTGGCCCAGAGCCCCTCAGGGCGAGGTGCAAAAGGCGATACGAGGTGATCCGCAGATGAGCCTCGAAGAGAATTCATAGTTAAGTCTATTGTGATGTACAGTAGGAAACAAATATGAGTTGCACGCCAAACCCACATCTTGAGCATGGTCTGTCTAGAGTGAGGGCACCTTTTTCAAGCAAGCCGGTTGAAAGAAAAATACCCGAAGAGCTGACAAAACTCATGAAAATAGTACTTGAATAAAGTGGAGCATGGGAAGCACCGATAGCCACACGCCCTCATTTTATGGGAACCGAAACAGAAGCTCAGAGAGGCAGCTCTGGGACCAGAACCCAGCTCGGGCAACCCCCCAGCCTGTGGATCCTTTCCTGCAGACCGTGCCACATCTCCCTCCCCACAGAGCACTGTCAGGAACGTGTGAGATTAGTCAAGCTCCTTTTGCATCCAGGAAGCCACGTTTCAAGATTGCCCCTCCCTGCCCCCAAGCCTTCTTCCATTCTTCCCCTCCTGACCCCACAGTAACACAACTTATGTTCAGAAGATGTCCACATCCACCATCTTGCCCCTCACTAGCAACTCAGAGAGAGAGAGAGAGAGAGAGAGAGAG
>NW_024412402.1:7937518-8054448 GCF_014898765.1 Herpailurus yagouaroundi | reverse complement strand
TTTTTTTTTTTTTTTTTTTTTTTTTTTAATTTTTTTTTCAACCTTTATTTATTTTTGGGACAGAGAGAGACAGAGCATGAACGGGGGAGGGGCAGAGAGAGAGGGAGACACAGAATCGGAAACAGGCTCCAGGCTCTGAGCCATCAGCCCAGAGCCCGACGCGGGGCTCGAACTCACGGAGCGCGAGATCGTGACCTGGCTGAAGTCGGACGCTTAACCGACTGCGCCACCCAGGCGCCCCCAAGAGAATGGTTCTAATGGCAGTATCACAGGACGAGGAGAGAGGAGGGCCTCGTCACCTTTCACACGTCAACTGGAAGATGTTATCTCAGCTAACTAGGTTTTGGGTTCAGGTACCCAATCCTAGGCAACAGTTGTCTGATTAACACTGTTCTGTAACCAGTCTCCAGCCAGGAGACCATCATCCTTCCTGCCCTCTGGCCCTATCTGCACAAAGACTATGCTGACAATGTTTTGTAAGGTTCCTATGCATGATACTGAGTGCAGTAACATGGGCGACCAGGTCACTGGTCCCCCAGGCCAGGACCTTCCAAGGAACCGCAAGACAGACAGCACTGGCTGGTCAGCCACTTATGGACACCCCTCTGAGGAGTCGAGGCCTCAGGGGCACTTGCCCCTGTCAGAGTTTGGGTTTCTAGGCGTGTTAATCTTGTGACTGCTCCTTCTTTATCCAGAACCCTCTGGCCATTGCCGGCCTCCCTAAGCTCCTTCTTTACCCCCAGTTTGAGTCTTACACAAGGTTCCCCCTTCCCTGGCCTCCCTCCACTGATCCCCACATGGCTTGCGTGTGTCCCTCCAGAAGGTGAAGCAGAGCGCCCTGGAGCTGTCGCTAGATCAGCACGCCTTCAGCTGCTGAGCCAAGTGAAGGCAGAGGCCAGATCTGCCCCCCTCCCAGGCCTCAGTTTTCCTTGACTACACAAAGAAGGGACCCGATTTAGAGAAAGTCTGAGCTGCCCGTCCAACGGCCCTTGATCTCTTCAGACATTTTCCTCCTGCAGTTTTCTCTCTGAGCTTCATCACCTGCATTCCTCACGAACGATAAAAGAGCCCAGGGCTTGTCCGTTGGATGCCTACAAAAGAGCTCTTCAGAGTGCCTTCTTGGCCTTGACAAAGGCTTTAAAGCTGGAAGAGTAACAGAAGTTCTTCCTGGTGAAGGCCTTGGTGTTAGCGATCGCGGGGCCTGAAGGAAGACGCACATGCTGGGAGCACAGGCCGTGGAGTCAGGCGGATCTGGGTGCGGAGCCCAGTTCTGCCATTGCTGCCAAGTGACGTGAGCGAGTTCCTCAGTGTTTCTGAGCCTCAGCTGCCTCACGGGTAAAATCGAGAAGCAATGGCAGCTAGGTTCCAGGGTTGTCCTGAGCAATAAATGAGATCATGTATGTGGCTGGCACAGGGGAGGCGCTCAGTAAGTGCCAACGGTTGGGTCTGAATAATCCTTTTCTGAGAACAGAACGGATCCCCTGAAAATCAGTCGGCTTCCATTAATGACTTTCTCCCAAACCCCAGATGCAATCTATGTGTTGAGTTTTACCATCCCAAAGTAAAAGAGAGGAGAGAAGGACTGACTCGGGTACAGAACAGCCCAAAATAACAGTCACTGTGCCCCAACCCGCATGGCGAGGGACGGAGCGGGTCCCTGAAATCTGGGTCCCTCATTTCAGAGTTGCCACTTAAACCTGGATCCTTATGCCTACCACTGTCTCCCCATCCCCTTCCACCCCTTCTCTTTACAATCAAACACTTCAAAGAGAAGCCAGGGGAAGAGAACCGTGAATCCTCTGCTCACTGGTTTCTATGAGAGGAAACTTTGCAAAGAGTGTTTCCTTTTGAGACCGTGTCTGCTCATCCAAACCAGTTTTACTGGCGGAGGCGGGGTGGGGGGTGGGGGGCGGACTTGAGCTCCAAGGCAGGCTCGGGGGCTGATGAAATTCAGACCGGAGACAACCCCATCAGGAAAATGACAGGAGCCAGGCTGGGCAAGGGCCTGGCAGCGGGAGGGAGGAGACACACAGAGGGACGAGGAGGGGAAGGGCGCCAAGGAAGGCTGAAGAGAGGAGACAAAGCCCGAGAACACATTTTATTTTTCTTCCTTAAAGAACAAAAAAAACAAACAAACTGTTTGAACTGCCGGGAAACGTGCGTCCGCCGAAGGCATTATTAGGACGGGAGATAAGGAAGCGAGGAGATAGGAAATAATTATTTTGTATCTGTCTTTATAAATGAAAATGAAGGGTATTAACTTAAATAGGATTTAGATTTTCGGGGGACAGAAGGGAATGAATTAGGGAATATTGTGATAACATAGGAAATGCTTATTAAAAGGTCAGGGGGCTCTTGAAACTGACAAGGCCTTGTGGGCCGGATAAAACCCCACCAAGCTGCCGAGGGGACCCACCGGGGCCAGAGCTGCGGGGTCAGCGGCCACCGCCTGTGCAAGATTACTCAAATCAGGCCAAAGGGTGGATGGAAAAGGTGACTGACCCCTTGGCCCGCCTTGGGAGCCAGCGACCTAACTCAACAGGTGCGAGTCAGGCTGCTTTGGTACGCTGGGTGCAGAGGTACCCTGGGAAGGCTTTCCGTCCCTGGCAAGGCTTTCTCATCCTCACTTCCCTCCCCCAGCTCAAGGGAGGGGCTGGGGCAGGAGAAACAGTGTCCAGGAGGGAGGGAGGGAGCCACATCAACGAGAGTCCCCACACTCTTTGGAGATTGGCAAACTCACAACGTCCCCACCCCCACCCCTTTGCCTCCTGGGTGCGTGTCCAGCCCCACCAGTGAGAGCCGTCTCCAGCATTTGTTAATAGGAATCAGGGGGGCGGCTGGAAAGCCCCAGAGTGCAGACTTCGGCATCAAGACACCTGGCTCTAAATTCTGGCTTTATCCCTTTCTAGCTGTGGACCTCGGATACCTGATTCAACTTACCTGAACCTCAGCTTTCTCCGCCATAAAATGGGAAAATCATGATCATACCTCTGTCATCGGGTAGTTGGCGGGATTAAATGGGATAATACAAGAAAGTTCTTAAAATGGTAAGTAAAGTAAATAACAAATGTGGTTATTATCTCACAAGTATAGAAGGCATGTGAGGATTACCTTCAGGACCAAGCAAGTTCTTTATGGCTAAGGTTACTCCCTCCTTCTGCCACTTGAGCCTCTCCCGAGCAGAAAGAATAGGCATTTCTGGCCATCTTCTGCCTCGGACCCTGAGCTCTGTCACAGAAATGGCTCTTCCTCATCTCCGTCCTGGTCAACCATTCAGTAACCCCTTCAACAGCCCCCAGCCAAGCTACAGGTGGAAACTTTTTGACAGCTGAAACCAGTATCAGACCGAAAGCGTTAATGGTTCTCATAGAAGAAAGAATCTCCCTCTCATGCCCGGGAGGGACGGAAGCCACAGACTCCCGTCACCTCATCTCTAGGAGCACGGGAAGCTCAGAAGACATTTTGGCACTTCTGCCCCCACGTCCACGTGGATACGGTAAGTACCGAGAAGGCTTTCCAGGGGCAGAACTGCACGCGAGGACCCCACTGCAGGTGTCTAAGCTTAGTGTTTCCCTGAGGAAATCTGGGCGCTGGTTTTTTGGACTCGCTGAAAGCTCTCTGCTGACAGAATCAGATAATCAGCTAATACCCGACCCTGCGGCGTCCTGAGCCTTGGGACGGATACGTAACAATGTCATCAGGCCTGCCTTCTAAGAGCCTTAGCCAGCTTACTGCCTCTTTGAGCGAGTCTGCCCTGGGTAATTGTTCCTAACTCGTGCCCGTGAAGAGGGCTAAGTGTCGTGTCACTATAATCCTCTGGAAAGATCTCTCATTGGCTCCATCAAAGGGGCTGCACATACAGCCTCTTCTCTACACTTAGCTTTCCTGAAGTTCTGTGCTGGCTCTTAGAGACAGTGGCTTACTCCTGCCGAGAGAATAGTTCCATAGATGCGTTCCAGAGGAAAAGGGTAAAATATTGGCCCTAGCGTCCACAGGGGGCGAGGGCAGGGGAGGCACCAATAGCACCTCTGTTCCAGGAACCCCACGCTGGAGTCAACCCTTCCCGGCCCTCCTTGCAAACAGAAACTGGCCCACTCCTTCAGGTGCATGGAAAAACGGTACAAATGGAATAGCCAAGATCCCCAGGGCATCTAACTGTCTCCCATCCAGGGGCTTTCTGGGGAAGGGAGACTATTTGAGACGTGGCAAATCAACATTTAGCTTTGTGTTCAAAGCGAGGAGAGTAGCCTGCTCCTCAGTCTGGAATGGGTACCTGCAGAGAGGTCAGGAAGAGCAAGATAGTTATGAGGATGATAATAGGAATACTAGCGGCACCTTATGATCGTAAGAGCGGGGCCTCTGGCGACGGACCTGGGTTGGAATCCCGGCTCTGCCACGCATGAGCCGTGGACTTCCCTTAACCTCCCTGAGCCCCCGAGTCTTGGTAAGCAAGGGGATAAAAGAGCGTTATCAGCCTCCCCGGGATGTCTGTGAAGATTAAATGAGCAAGCACACACAACATAATGGCCAGCACATCGTACATACCCAGTACAATTAAAAGCCCTCCTTAACTGCTTTGATGTTGATTCAGCATTTTACAGTTTACAAAGCACTTTTACATGTAGGAGCCAGTTCAGTTCTGCCTCGTCCCCTTAAGGAAGCCACTGTGAGCTCCATGTCTTAAGTGTGAGACCCTGAAGCTCAGAGCAGTCTAATGACTTGCCCAAGGTCAACGATTCCCATTTTAAAACGATCGAATAGAAGCCAGTAGCTCGAGTAGGATTTTGAGCGTTTGGTTCTGGTATCGAGCACTCGACACAGGGCAGGAATCATGACCCACTGCTTGTAGTGTCTTGTCAAAGGAATATGATTGGTGTTTCAGGCTCATCTGGCCCACAGCTGTACCTGAGCCAGACCAGAGCGCAGCCCTGCCTGGGCCATCTGCAGGCTCGGAGATAGGTCAATGTCAGAGTGCACAGCAGTTCAAAGACACTAGGATTCGGGGCTCCGTTGTAGCTCAGCAGAGAGTGGAGAGAACGGGGTGACAATGTAGCACAATGAACATTGCACAGAGGGTGCTAAGCTTCCGCTTCAGCAAGATCCAAATGCTCATTTCATCTTGGATTTTCCCTTCCGGCAGTGCCATTCCCTACGGCCGCTGATCCTGGGGACTTTGCCGGAGCCGTATGGCCGCCCGCTAAATTGGCTGTTCTTGATGGTGAGTAGAAAGAGGAAGGGGGGGTGCTGGGGGCAGAGGGAAAAAGAAAGATAAGTCGAGGGGAGGGGATTAGGGAAGATGAAAGAGGGAGATGAGAGAAGGAAGATCTTTCGCTGGACTGCTCTTACACAGACTGCCACGGACCCTGAGAACTTGGTGAGGTTTTGTTCCAGGAGAACTTTCCTGGTCTTCTCGCTGTGTGGTTGCCACCGACTGAACTGTCTTCTCCCCAAGAAGTGGGAGTAGTGAGGGCCAGGCCCTGGGCCGAGGGGGAGACCAGAAGAAGGGGCCTGCCACGGATTGCAGGAGAGTAAGAGGAGGGCACAATCCTCCCCCATTCCTCCCCCTCCCCGTCCCCGGGATGGCAGGAGTCACTCAGCAGGACCCCAAGTGGGGGGGGGGGGGGGGAGAGCTGAGCACAAATATAGGGACACCAGCAGCGTGGAGCTGGGGTGTTCTGCAGGCACCTTCCATCCCAGCTGTGAATCTGGAAACAAACAGAGGCTATATAGAACCGACCCCGTTACAGGCACCAAAACGGCACGTGTCACCCTCACCACCGCCTGGGCGGTTAAAACTCCCCCTGGGTCTGGGAAAGCAGTGAGGCCTCTGTGAGGTCAGAGGGCCGGAAGGTCAGAGCCTGCAGCAGCATCGAGGGAAGGGCAGGAGGAGGGGAGGACACGGAAAGGCTTACGAGGGGGCAGGTCACAGCTTTGCGGGGGAGGAAGGGGCTCTGCTTCACAGAGCTGCTCTAATTTCAAACCCGACAGAGACGGGCTGTGACAATCACAACTACAGATCCTTCCAGTTGTGCTCTCCTTAAAAACCAGCAGGTTAGACTACTCCGGGATAAATTGCCAGTGGCTTTGTTTTCTTTGGGGCAGCCAGCCGGAGCGGCTGCGGCTGATTTTAATGAGACGTAATAATATTCTCTCAGTTCCGCGAGCGGTAGACTGAGCCCACCGAGGACACCTGCTCAGCCCCCAAAATGATCAGGCTTGTCAAAATATGATCATTTTGTTCCTTATTATAAATGAAAAGAAGATATGATTTAAGTGTCATCCTCTGGGCGTGTGAGCTGGATTCCTATAAATCAATCATCCAAAATAAACTCTTTGGAGTGATTTCACTACAAATATGCTGGAAACAATTTCTTTAAACAAAGCATAAAAGTATTCCTGTATGTCTCCAACATCAAGATGGCTTTAGACGTGCATTATCGGGTTGCTGGGGTGTTCTTTGCTTAAATACGTTATTTATGGTGGTGTGCCTGACAGGCGAAGTCAAGGCTCTATGCCTGCCGGAAAGTCGCTTGCTGTCGTGTCAGGCACCCACAGTGACACGGTGGGAAGAGGAGGGGTGCCGGGGCTAGAGAGAGGTCCAAGGGCCTGGGTGGGGTCCTCAGCTTTTACGGATGTGACCCGCTCCAGAGTGCATGCCACTGCACCCAAGAGTGGTAAGCACAGAGGTGCCCGGGCACAGCCCGCTTGGATGAGATTCCTGGACATGTTACTTATTAGCCATGAGATTTGGGCAAATCTTTCCTTCAGTTGTGTCGCTTAAAAATGGAGGTAATGATGGGGCGCCTGGGTGGTTCTTGATTTTGTCTCAGATCATGATCTCACGGTTCACGGGATCAAGCCCCGCCATTGGGTTCCGCACTGAGTGTGCAGCCTACTTAAGATTCTTTCTTTCTCCCTCTGCCCCTCTCCTTCACTCACACTCTCTCTTCCCCTCTCTAAAACTAAAAAAAAAAGGAGGAATGCTGATAACAATTTCATCTAACTCAGACAGCTGTTGTGGAAAGCCAAGACAGGTTAATGTGGTAGAACGCTTAGACCAGCGTGTGCCATGGGGTGGCCCATGAGTGTCAGCCATTATTTCTCTCTCCTGTTATGAGTAGGAAGCCAGCAGTCTCCTGTCCAAGCAAAGCTGGGCTTGTACTTCTCCACGGACAGTTCTGTGTCTTAACATGGATGTTTTCACTTTATTCTATCCAGAGAATCAGACTCACAGAGGATAAGTGGCCCAATGCCATATAGCTCTGAGACCCCATCTTGCCCTGAGGTGCCTACATCAGTCCGTGTTAGAAAGAAGACAGTGGGGAAGGGGGTGAGGTTCTAAGAGGTTTTCCACTAAGTACGACTTGGCCGCTGAGCCCCATGTCTCACTCCTTCCCTCCTCTCTCCGCTCACCTGGAGAGGCGTTTCTCCCATGCCACATTTTGTAGGGCTCCAATCTGTCGGCATTTTAACAACCTTGTACCTCAGTCGAGATAGAGTCTGAAAAGTTTAATATCATGTCAAATGAGAGAGCCAATAAAACTTGACATTATTAATATGATGTCAAGGGTTTTTTCCAACTGCTTAGGGAAAAAAACATTGTGTCCCATTAAGTATAGCTCCTTGCGCTGAAAAATATTAAGTGACTTTTCAATGACTACCAGCTGGAACTATTAGTTTTTCTTCATAAGCGTTGATGTCGTCAATGCTGAGAGACCAGTTGAGGACCTTTTATGAAGATGCTGGATGAGGCCGTGCAATCAGAAAAGCTTTTAGGTTTCCCTGGGATCTCTCTTTAAGTGGGGCTGTGTATGGAAATGGGGATATGAATTATTAAAGGACTTAACTACATTTGGCCAAGTGAGCCTGAGCTTCTGGACTCCCTCTGTCCATTTATCCCCAAAGGAGAGCAGGAGCCTCTCAGGACAATTTGGTGTGAACTTAAAAACAAGGCTGCAGCACCAGGAAGAGGGAAAAACAGGGCCTCGTGTGCCTGCCCTTTCCCCCAGCCCTCAGCGGCCTCTCAATGGGCACAAGAGCTGTGGCCCTGAACGTCCCAGTGTTCCTGCCCCCGTGAGGGCGTGGGCGTCAGCGTGGACAGCTGTTCCTGGCCTGCGCTCACACTGGGCTTCTGGGAAGGAGCTTGTCGGGAGCTGTAGGGGGGCTCTGTTTCCCTTGGCCTGGGTCCATGGTCGCCTTCCAGCACGTGGCTTTCCATGCCGGATTCCCTTCTCCGGAAGGGGTCAGGCCTTAAAATAAGCTGGCGTGACTCATGTCTGAGTTGGGAGATGCTTCTCCCAAGTGCTGGCTTTTCAGGAATGTGCAGCTGGAGCAGCTGAAAAGAAAGCTTCAGGGGCTCAGACCTGTGCTTCCAGAGAGTCTTGTGGCTGCTCGTGCCCAAATAAGACTGCCTCCTCTGCTCCCACCTAGACTGCCTAGAAGCCGCCATTTTCCCTAGGCTTTCCTATCCCCAGAGAAGCAGATTCGGGAACATTTGCTTCCATTGTCTACCCCACCCCAACCCCACTTAGCTGCTCACACCATTGCTTCCCTGGGGGATGTCCTGTAGAGTTCCCAGCTGTGGCCCCTTTTCAGGGAATGTACCTGTGTTTTCAGTCTCAGGGATCCAGGGGGCTGGCAGAAGAGGCCTTAGAAGGCTGGAGCTTATCTACGTCAGGCTGGAGTGTTTACTGTAGGGTTGCGTTCCTTTCAGGAGATCAAAAGAAAGGCATGGACAGCCAACAGAACAGTTCATATTTATACTCTTCTGATGTTCCAGTCGACATACTTCCCCTTGCCCTTTGCCCCCACCCGCCCTGCACCATCTGGGGACACCAGACCACTGAGCTGGCAGATGGAAGACAGCTTGTGCTTCTTAAATTTCAGCCAACACTTGTGAGACCCCTGGGGAGAAAGCCCTTGAGATGATGCACACAGCACCTTGAGCACTCACACCCCAGCAGTGGCCACCATTAGAGGTGAGGAGAAAAATCCCTCTCTGTGGATTCCTCTGCTCCCTGTGAAAGCTCTCCGGATTGGGAGCTTTGGCCAAGGGCAAAGGAGGCTGAGTGAGAAGTCTGTCTGTCTCTTACAGTACAAATGACAATAGCAGCTCCTCTCTGTTGCCACTGATCTCAGGACAAAAGGGGAGAAAATGATGATTGTGGAAGAGACTTAGACCAGATGCTGGAGAGCATCTCCTGACTTACAAAATGGCGGCCTTGATGAGGCTGTGGAATCTTTTCAAGTGCAATGGGCCCCTTTGCTCTGAGCTCTTCTCTTCATGTCAGCTCATACCTGACAGTTCCTAACCAGCCCCTTTCCTCTCCTAAGACGTGATCTAAGAGGTTCAAAATAGCTGATAACACCAAGAAGAAAGGAAAGAGCTAAGGGAATCTTGGATAAGGAATTAAATATAAACAGGTCTGCAAACCTGGATTACCATGGAGGCAGTGGGGCATAGAAAGGATGGGAGACTGGAAACAAGAGCCTCGATACAATGGGTCAGGAGCAAATTTATTCTGCCCCCTAGGCTCTGGTGTCACTGTCAGTGAAATGGAGAAAATAAGACCTACATGGACTTGCATTAGAGCTGTTGTTATGATTGAGTAAGATAATGGGGGCCGGGGGGGGGGGGAGGTAAATTACTTCTAAAAATACGGAGGATTACTCTTCTTCTCAGCCTACCTTTCCACAGCGAGATGGAACTAAGATTGCCCTCCAATGCTGGGAGGTAGAGCCGGATGATATTTAAGATCCCTTCCGGCTCTGAGAGTCTGTGAAGATATTCTCATCTTCCCCGAGTGGCCTCCCCTAACCCACTCTTCATCTGAGGCAGGACAAGGAAGCAGTGTATGAGCTGACGACGCTCAGCGTACTTACTTAGAAGACAAGTTGCCATTAGGGACATGTGCTACAGCATGGGTGAACCTTGAAGGCACTATGCGAAGTGAATTAAGCTGGTCACAAAGGAGAAATGGTCACAATGATGCCCCTGGTCTAGGTACCTAGAATAGTCAAATTCTAGAGGCAGAAAACAGAATGGTAGTTGCCAGGGGCTGGGTGGAGAGAGGCGAATGGGGAGTTAGTGTTTAACAGAGAGTTTCAGTTTGGGAAAGGAAAGAGTTCTGAAAACGGATGGTGGGGATGGTCGCACAACATTGTACAAAGAGTTGAGGCCACTGAGCCATACACTTGAAATGGTAAATTTTATGTTATGTATATTTCACCACAATAAAAACAAAAACCAAAACCGTCATACAGCTATCAAGTAATAAATTCCAGTTCAAAGCTAGGACCGGGCCTTAGCCACTAAAACGTACTGCAACAACATGACCCGCCATGGTCCCTGTGTTAGTTGAGAAACCCGTCCTATTTGCCATCCCGTCGGTGAGGGCAGGAAGGCAGGGTTCAGTACTGGCGTGCGTGTGTGTAAGTACCCCTACGTACTCAGTGCTGTGCATTCCACAGAATCTGAGGTTCTGGGAAAGCACTAAGGCTGCATCCTTGCAGCTGGGCTGGCCCAGCACCTTTTGGGGGCTGGCAGTTGGAGACTTTGTCCCAGGCGAATGGAGAATGGAAGGAATTGTTTCTCACTCCCCTTTGCTGCAGCTCAACCTTCCTTCACCTTCCTGCTTTAATGTCTTAATCAAGTGGCAGATGAGAGGAACTGATCCATGCAAAGGACAGAAGGTTCGACAAGATGTGCAGAACCCACTGCCGCTCTCATCCCCCACCCTGGAGTCACCGCCCCACCAAAGAGAAAGACAGGGGAGACAGAAAAAGAGAGAGAAAAAGGCGAGAGAGATTTTGTACCCTTAAGCCTCCACTGCCGCAGTTCAAAAGACCAATCTTTACTGAAAATAAATTTAAAGGAGAATTTTTGATGTATATTATGGTCTCTGGTGGTAGACAAGAGGGCTGCCGGCGGTATATGGAGTTATGCAAAGCCAAAGTGGGATTACTTAAAAGTGTCTGTAGTGCTTTGATTAACTGGTGTGTATTTTATTTTTTATATGACACAATCACAGGCCTACATTGATAATATCTTGCTATTATTGTTTGACACTTGAATCTCTCTTTTTTTCCAATGCCTTGGAAGTGGGCTTTGTTTGGTCTGGGGTAAGGGGCAAAGGATCAAGATAATCCCAAAAGAGGTAAGATGAAGACATGCCCACCCCAGGTTTGTTAGTTTTTTTTGTTTTTGTTTTTGTTTTTTCTAATACAATGTATAAAGTCCCTAGGACCTATCAGTGAAATCTAAGAACTGGGAGATCAGACGTGGTGACTGTGCCATGTGCCATGTGCCATGGCCGTGCACATGGGCAATAGGAGAGTCCAAACTACCTTCTGCAGTTCCTTGTGTCTGTCTGGAAAATCTTCCTCCATTAATATATCCCCTGGGAATAAGGCTCCATGCCAGTTATTAAGCTCCAAAGTCACCTCTTTATGTTTTGCTTAGTGATGCCGAGTTGGGACTCTGCGACTTGGCATTTCTCCTAGGCCAGCCGGCTCCTGTCTGGTCCTTCCAGTAGGGAGAGCTAGACGGAGACTGGAGAGCTGGGGGAGGGGAGGGGAAGTTTGCTCCTACCCATTCACTTGCTATTTCTGTCACTGTGGCCTGATAACTCGCTTGTTTCTAGTCTCCAGCTTCTTTCGGCCCTCCCAGTACCAGGCTCACCACACCCCCTCCAAGACCCCAGGCCTGCTAGGCAGTGCCCCAGAGTCCCAGCTCTGTAGAGCCCCTTCTCTCAACTCCAGACACCAACAGCAGTGGGTCACAACCTTAACTCAGGGCTCTGGGCCTTGGGGCCCCTCCATCAAGCTCCATGTGTATCAGCAGCACCCCCTCCTTTAAGGTCTAGATCCCAGCTCTGCAGGGCCCCTCCTGGGAGCTTCTAGGTTCTGTTGGCCCTAAGCTCTTCTCTTTGTTCACCCAGACCTGGATAACCTGCTTCCATTGAACCTGTCTCCTGAGTACAACCATTTCTGTTGAAGTGCCTAGCATGGTTTCTGTCTCCCTAACTGGATCCCAACAACGGAAGCTCCTTGAAGCAAAGTCGTTCTGAGCACAGAGTGCCGTTCTCCTTAGTCCCTGAGGCCAAGATGGCACAGGCCAGGGCTGGGGCGTGCCGGGGCTGCATTTCCCAGGCTCACAACACCCAAGAGGAGAGGCCCATGGAGCCACATCAGAATAATTCTGAGGGGGGTAGGGGCCTTGGCTCTCCCCACCCCACCTGGGAAGAAGTGAAGGAATAACAGCACCTTTAAGAGGAGGCGAGGAAAAAGTCCATTGGGTATGCTGCTTTTGGAGCCCTTTCCGACAATGAGACGGGCCTCTGGAATGGATCTTCTCCACACGTAGAATGCGCAGAGCAGCTGTTTTCCTGGCTGGCTTTCCCCTGGCTGGCTGATGTCTCCTGCCTTTGCTGCATGGAGCTCACAGGGCCAAACTCAGAGACATTCTTCTTCCTGATTTCTAGCGATCTCTCAAGTACCAGTCTGACTGTCTCTCTCCCCTCATTCCTGACATCCCTGTTTTATAGCCTTGGAGCTCACATACTCACCATGGGGACTGGTCTGAAGCCTGGGCAGAGCATTTCATTGTTGGTCCCATCACCTGCATCTGCTGGTGTCTGAAAGTAGGAGCAGAGTCACCATCATCCCTGTGCTACCAGAGTAAATGTTCGAAGGCATGAGTACCACTCTCCATGTTCATGGCCATGGCCTTTCCACCTTCCCAGCTATCCTGGCATGAACTTGGGGCTCTCGGGGGTCATTTCATTTTCCCCAGCCAGATTATTTCTAAATTTCATTCAAACTTCTTAAGGAGGCCTCTGTTCCTAAACCCGTGGTGTTCCTTTAGTGCCGAGCTGCCTAGTGTTCTCGTTCGCTCAGGTAGATCTCCTTCTGCGCAGTGAACTTGGAAGACAGGCTTCCTAACTGGCTGTGCAACTTTTGGCAAATGAATTCCTCTGAGTTCCACCCTCCTCCCTTGCAAATCCAGGTGAAGGCTGCCTATTTCGCAGGATTGTTGTGAGGGTCAAATATGATAATATATGGCAAAGCACTTTGTGCACAGTAAAGTCCTGCGCAAATGGGAGGTAATATTATTGCAACAGTTGCTGCCCAAGCCACTCACTACATTATTATTATCCGAGTCCTCCTTCTGGTACTTTAAACTCATTTCTTTTTGCTCTGTCTGGTTGGGTAATGGCTGTAGATTTCTCCCTGGGGCTCCAGCTGCACAGACAGAAGAAGGCCGAGGCAGCCATGTGTCTCCATTTCCCGATTCTCAGAACCCCCTCCAGGCCTCTGGCCCGCCCAGCTCCCTAGAGCGTGGCCCGGGCAGTCCCTGGGGGGCCGTATTTTCAGGCCTATCCAGTTCCAACTGTGGAGCCTCCTCAGGCCAGGCTGGCAGGAGCCCAGCCAGCGTCTGCATGAATCATAACTGCCTATGGCCCATTATGCAGGTCAGGGTGGCCTGCCAGAGGAGGCCAGGGCCCTGACCTCACAGGTCCCTGGATTATTTATTGCCTTTGGCTTCATGGGCTCATTTGGGCCTCTGCCCAGCCCTGGGGAAATGGCTTCATCCCCCTTCGTCCCCAAGGCCTGGGTGAATTCCACTCTTCATTGTCTACCTCGTAGGAATAACCGATAGAAAGAAAATAATTAAGCGCCCCAATGTGCTGTGTCCTGTAGTAAAATCTGCAAAACAACAGCCACCTATTCAAGAGGGGACTCCCGCCTTCAAGGAGCTCATAAGGGGCATGAAAATCATCGCCCAAGAGAACATGCTGGATCTTTACTGTCAACCCAGGGCAGCATACATACAGGGACACTACCAGGCGGAAGGGCCACCAGATCTGGGGCTAACTGGGGAGGTGAGAGTAATTAGCACTATTTCTCAGAGAATGCCCATTTTTCTTTCTTTTCAAACATGTGCTTTAGAGAAAATTGGAAAATGGAGAAGTCAAAAGATGAAAAAAAAAAATCACCCATAACCCCCACGTGAAGATAACCACTGTCTAACAGGTTGATATATGTCCTTCTAGACATTTTTTGATGCATATATTTATACTCATACAATTTTAATAAAAATCAAATTATTCTGGGTGTACTATTTCATAACCTACTTTTTTCACTTAATTTCCTATGTCAATAGATATATATATCTTCATTACTTTTAATGACTACTAAGTATTCTCTTGTATGAATATAAAAGAGAATGTGTAATTTTTTTTTAACAGTCCTCCACTATTGGCTATTCCAGGAATTTTCAGTTTTGTGCCCCCTTAAACAATGCTGCAGTGAACATCCTGGTACTTACCTCTTTATGGACGTGTGTGGCTGTTTCTTTAGGATAAATTTCGAAAAGTAAAATTCTGAAGTCAAAAGAATTAACAGATTTCATGGTATTTACAATACTCTGTCAAATCCCCCCTTAAGTTTTGCACTAAGGTTAACTCATAACCAGCAGAAGAATGTCTAGTTTTTATATTTGGCTTTGAAGGTAGGGAGACATGTGGATTGAATAGCTATGGAGACAGATTTCGTGTGGAGGAAACAGGTAAAAAGACAGAGCGACGGGGTCTAACCAAGTCACTCCCTTTATGTGACAGATATTTATTTAACCCTGACTGGGCCAGGCAATACATGCAGCTGAGGAACAAAGACAAAAAGACCTTTGAGAAAGTCACAAGCGTGGGAATTAGAAGGAATATGGGTTTGGTTAAGCACAACACCTCTGAGTTGGGAAGATGGAAAGTGATGGAGAGGTGCTTGGCGGTGAGGGGCTTTGAAAACCCGGCTGAGCGGGAGGGTGAGGGCCCGGTTTTGAAGGTCCGTGGAGGGATGTTCAGGGGCTAAGAGTGAGGCCTCCAGTCACAGATACCTGGAGTGCAATGGTGGTTCAGCCACCATCTGGCCATAAGACCCAAGCAGGCAATTTAACCTTGAAGGTCTCATTTCCTCAACTATAATATGGGGACTATAATCGCTACCTCATTTGGCTGTTGTGAAGGTCAGATAAACCAAGCCTGTTAAGGGCTTCACATGAAGGAAGTGCTCGGTAACCATCAGCCATCATTCCTGTGTTGAAAGCAGTGGGGAGTACATAGGTGCAGGTCTGAGAAGTTATAATGGGTCCGGGCCAACCCACATTCTCTGTGCAGCCTATGGGTTCCCTTCATGGGGACTTCATGAGGGTTGATGTGGGGTGGTCCAGCCAGTCTCTGAGAAGGCGAAAGAGCAAAAAGAAATGAAGCTGAAGAAAAAAAGTAAGGATGTCCCCACCCTAAACAACCCATAAGGTCCCAAGGTAAGGTCACTGTGTTGTGAAACGCTGCCCGTTCCCCCCTGCCACCACGGGCCTGCTGGCCAAGCCCTACAGAGGCATCTCCAGGGCCTTGCCTCAAGTTTTTCATGCAACAGGGGCTGCCAGGCATTCCTGTGAGCCTGTGATCTGCCTATTTGTCCAGTGACTACCTGTCAATCTCCCTCAGTGTCACTTTCGATAAACAACTTGGAGAGAGTGACACCTTGATGCATCAATTCCATCCAAGGTTCCACTGACAGGCCTCCTGGCTCCTGAATCAGCGGGGGTGATTCATGGCCAAGCGTAAGCACTGATGGGCCCTTCCTACCTGGCTGGGCTCCGTGTCAGCCTCACACTGTCAAAGCCAACTCCAGGCTTCTCAGACCAGGCTAGTTTTAACATCTCTTGGTACTTCCCAGCAGGGGGTGAGTGTATTTGTTCATCCATCCATCCATCCATCCATCCACTCAGCAAATGCATGTAGGTCAAATCCAGTGTCAGTGGGAGGCACAGAGAGGAGGGAAAGTGTCTGAAGTCAGTGTCACAAGACTTAGCTTCCAGAACTGGCTCTCCACGGGTTTTCCTGTGGCTCTTAGAAAGTCACTTAAACTCTTCTATATATATATATTTTTAAAGCTACTCTTTTTTTTAATGTTTATTTACTTTTGAGAGAGAGACAGACAGAGCGTGAGTGGAAGAGGGGCAGAGAGAGAGGGCGACACAGAATCCGAAGCAGGCTCCAAGCTCCGAGCTGTCAGCACCGAGCCCGATGCGGGGCTCAAACCCACGAACCGTGAGATCATGACCTGAGCTGAAGTTGGATGCTTAATTGACTGAGCCACTCAGGTGCCCCCACTTAACCTCTTCTAGATGGTATTATTTCAAACCTCTCTGCTCCACGGGTAAGGCAGTACATTAAACACTCTGAGAACATTAACCTAAAGGGAGAGATCTAGAGTGTCAAGTTTACCTGTATTTATATTCATCCATTGAACAAATATTTATTGAGCATTCATTATGCACCAAGTGCTATTCTAGTGTTGGCAACCTGTCAGTGAACCAGCAGAAAGAATGCCCTGCACTCATGGGGCTTACAGTCTAATGGAAAGAGACAGAGAGTAAACAAAATAAATAGACACAACAGCATATATTCGGTAGTGGTAAGTGTGAGGGAGAAAAATAGAACACAGAAAAAGGAATGGGGGGTATTCGGGTTTAATTCTAAATGGAGTAGTCGGGCTGACCCCAAGGAGGAGGTGTTTGAACACTGAGGAGGTAGCATTTGTGTTTTGTTGGGTTTTTTAATGTTTATTTACTATTTTGAGAGAGAGAAAGAGAGAGAGAGACAGAGACAGAGAGAGACAGAGCACAAGCTGGGTAAGAGCAGAGACAAGGAGACACAGAATCTGAGGAGGCTCTGGGCTCTGAGCTGTCAGCACAGAGCCCGATGCGGGGCTCCCACACAGGGACCGCGAGATCGTGACCTGAGCCGAAGTCAGATGAGGAATGACCTCACGTGTGCTGGAAATCGCAGGTTCCATGTGGCGGGCGTGGAACACCAACAGGAGAGGAGAAGGAGGTCAGCTCACATGGGGCCTCATATGAAGGGACTTTGGATTTTCTCTTGAAGGAGATAACTGGCAAGGTTTGACCAGAGGACTGAAGCCGCCTGATGTACACCGTGATCCTTCTGTTGCTGTGTTAAGAACAACGGAAACAGTAATAGCCAATACTTACGTAGCACTTTTCTTCTTATTAGTCCCGTGTCAAGTTCTTTGTGCCTCTTAACTCAGCCAGGCTTCACAGCAACCCTAGGAGGTAGAGTCTAGTGCTGTTCCCATTTGGCAGACGGAGCAAAAGGTAGAGAGGGTTCTAGGTAACTTGCTGGGCCCCCGGAGCCCGGCTTTGGCTCCAGAGTCTGCGTTTCTGCCCCCGTTCTGCCACTGACCCCGGCAAGGGTGAAAGCAGAGTACTGCCTGCAGTGGTGGAGAGAACAGATCCCGGTCCAGCTGTAGGTGAAGGTGAAGCCAACAGGTGTCCGCTCAGACGCGGGGTGGAAGCTAAAGCGAGGAGTCACGTTTGTGTTTTCTTCAACCTGAGCAACTGGACGGATAGCACTGCTTTTCACTGAGGTGGAGGAAAGGGAGGAAGGGGAGGAGCGGGAGCCGGGATGTCTAAGCGGTTGGAGATGTGAGCCTGGAGAAAACCCGGGACCAGAGGGTCTCAAGTATGTGCTCAGTGCCATAGAGCTGGTTCAAGCCTTCAAGTCTTAGCCTCCCCCGTTCTTTGTGCTTCCAAACAGCTTTCCATTCGCAAGGCGGAAGCAAATCTACCATGACACATCATTAGTCGATCAAAGTGGAGATCAGGTGCTGGAGGAACCGTGTCCATAGCTCCTCTCCCCGCGCTTGGGTGTGGGATGGGGCACAGAGGGGACAGGTGACCCAGGTAACTCTCTCCCCAACAGGTGAGGGAGAGATGGCTCTGGATGTTTACAGAATTCTGCGCGTTCTCCCTCCTCAGAGGGAGGGAGCCCCAAGACCTACTGCAGTGGAGGGGGAGGGGGATCTGGGCTCCACAGCAACACACCCCCAGGGGCCCGGGAGAGGGGTGAGCCCGCCGTCGCGTGGCAGCCGCGGGAGCTGGAGAGAGCTGTGGTGTTTATTTGGGTGGTGAGCTGCTATTTAAAATCAGGCTTTGTTTCTGAAAATGAGACAGCTGGGGCTACATTTGGTGGATAAAGACATTTTGTTGAACTTTCAAAATGGGGTATTATTTTCCATTTACACTTATTTCACGGAGAATTGTAAGAAAATGAGATTGTAGACGTGTCTGTGATATGCAGTAATGAGTGATGGATCTTTGAAGGTAAAAATATCTCTAGGATATTCTTTTTCTTTTTCTTTTTTCTTTTTTTTTTTTTTTTTCCTCTCTCCTCTCTCTTTCCTCCGGGCCTCAGGTTGGATGGGTTTAGGTTTTGTTTTGTTTTGTTTTTTTTTAATATCGAAATGGTGAGTGTCTCTTGTGGGAGTATAGAGTGTTCTCTGCCCAATGTTTGTCTTAATAAAGGTTAAAAGAAATGAAATAATATTAAAAAGGCTCTCAGGAGACAGGAGCACCAGCTGCCTCTAACTCCCTGGATTGTTGGGGAAGGAGACAGGATGGCGGTCTGAGGGACCCACAGGGCACACTCATCCCACCAGGCCACCCACCCCAAGGCCGAAAACCTTGGGGAACAAAGGATCGAGGGAAGAGCAAGAGGGCGAGAAAAGACGAAGACAAAGGGAAGGAGAGGAAGCCAGCTCCCGAGAAGACTCTGCAGTCTCTCTCCATGGTCAAGGCCCCCTCTGTCCCTAGGGACCGGCATTGTAAAGGGTGTGTGTCCTAGAGGAGTCCAATTCGACATCTTTCCCCCACGATGCTCTCAACGTCCTCTTAATTGCTCTGGAAGGAAACCAAGAAAAGAGAAACTAGGAAGAAGAAAAACAGTCGGCTTGATTTTCTTGGATAAGAACTTAGATAAGGAAATCCGTTGGTGTTTATTGAATAAATAAATGAATTAATCATTAGCCTATCAGCCACTATATCAAAGAACCAATACTTGAATCAGGAAATGAATTAGGGAATCAGTGAATTTAGCATGAACTCAGATTTCTTAACCTCCTGCTCCTGAACACAAACCTCTTTATCTCTGTCTATTGACAAGGTATCCTAAAAAAAAGGTGGGGGGGAGGGGTTTTTGTTGTTTTTTTGTTTTGTTTTTTTTACTATCGCGGGCCTGACTCACGAAAGGTCTGCATTGAGCTAGGCCCTCATAAAAATACTGGAAAGACCCCTACCCTTTGCGCATGAATACTAGGTAGCAGAAACAAAAATTTTAAACAAGGGAAAGAAATATTTTCCAATATATTGAGTTCAAAGCCGACACTGAATAACCCAGCCACAGGGCAGGGTTAAATTTTAGAGCATTGCAACTTTTGAAGGTTCTTTCAACTGTGCTTTCCTCCTCAGTGTGTTTCAGATAAAACTACCTTCCAGCACATCACTTCTGACAGATGTCATGGGGTGTGCCCTTTTCTACCAGGTTGAGCTCCCCTGGGGACTTGTCTATGTCTTCTTCCTCTTGGTATTTCCCACCATCTCCAGTATCCAGGACCTTGGTGGCAACATGGCGGCCATCAGTATACATTTCTTGAATTGAATTCAACCTAGTTATGTCCAGAGCTCTCGCTTTTCTCCCAAAGACCGTGCTTCATTAAGCTACAGCAAATGTCAATCGATGGTCATTTGTAAATAGCAACTTTGTTGTTTAAGGCCAAATACCCTGGAGTCATCCTAGACTTCTCCCTGGGATATGATTCATAAATTCCACTGGCACTGGTAAACCAGCCTAAAAGACACAGCTACTTGCCAATTAACTGTTCCTAATAACTTGAGGGAGCTGAGAACTCGATACCTAAGATCCCATTAAGAGAGAGTGTCCTGCATTTTGATACGAGGGCAGTAAGAATATAAAGAACAAGAAAGGAAGAAATATTTGTCTCTGAGAGCATAATTTATATTCAACAAATTGAGAAGGGCCACCTGGGGGTCAAATATGAGTAGGAAGCCAAAAGAAATTCCCTGGCCTGGGAAGAAAGGACGCATGAAAGCAGAAAATGAGCCAGAGGTCCTGAATGGCCCAGAGCGAGTTTTATTGGGCAGAGGATAGGGTAACATCCTTCAAGACTCCATTTGTGTCTAACAGGGAGACAGGGAGACAGGGAGACAGGGAGGGGGAAGAGCGGGAGACCAAGGTGGGAGAGAGAGCAACAGGCTACGTGTGAGTGACACCTAGGGTGCCCGCACTCTTTTCCCTGCCTGGAAGCAGACAACTTCCTTCCCTGACATCACACCATGTGGGGGCAGGGGGAAGAAGTTTGGCCTGAAGACTAGAGAAAATCGAGTGTCAGAGAGGGAAAGGGTCTGAGCGACCATCTTGCCCCGCCCCCCCTCACCTTACAGATGAAGAGACTCATCTCAGAGAAGGGAGAGGAGCGGCCCTGCCTGACGTCACCTCGTCTTCTGCCCACCCCCACCCCCACCCCCACCCAGAGGAGCAGACGGATGTTCCAACAAAGCACACTGCATCTCCGTTCGTGTTTTCATTCTCTTTCCTACTGCCTTTCAAACAAGTCCTGGATTTTGAAAATACAGTCTCCGACTCTGACAAGTCTGAACTGGAAGAATGAGGGGAGGGGCCAGGGATGAAGAGCCCTCCCCGACGTAAGGGGTCGGCCCCTCCCTACGTAGAAAGGAAGCCGGAAGGCAAGGCCCGTGCAGGGTTCCCAGATACCAGCCACCTAAGGAGCGCCTGGAGAGCGTGTTCATAAGACCCATAGCCTTGCCTCACTCCGGAAGACTCCAACTCCAAACATCCAGTGTGCAAATCCGTGTTTTTTAACCCGCACCTGATGTGGTCCCTATCCACTGTGTTTGGGAGCCCTGCCTTAGAAGAGAGCACCCAGGTAAACCCGGGGAACCTTGGCCTCTCACCTGGTATCCGGATGCGAGCGGCTGGCTTCTTTTGCCCATCCGTGGGTCCCCACTCACCGCTCCTGACCTCCCCAGTTGAGTCAGTGAAGACAAGAGACGAAACCAATGGATCAGGAGAGATACTGGACTCCTCTGAAGATGCTCTGTCTATCCGAGGTATGCTTGGTTCCAATTTTAATTATTATCGGTTCTGTCCTTCAGTCCCTGAGGGCAGGCCGACCTGAAACAGCGCCATGCATGCCCCAGAGTGACTCGTCAGCCCCCGGTTCCACCTTTTGCCAGCCCGTGCAGGACATGTACCTCAGCAACTGACCCCCATTCTGGACCAGCCCTTGATTTAAGGCCACAGGGGAAGTAATTAAAGATAATTGAGGCTGCAGCTTCTAAATGAAGACATACTGCCACCCCGGTGGTAATTAATCACCTCCTCCCCCCTTCCCATCATCCCCTCTGCCTCAACCAGCATTTGGTTCAGACCAAACTGGGCCTTATATCCACATGCACAGGCAGCCTTCCGATCGCCCCGCAAACCTCGTCATGGCTGCCATGCTTTAATTACCACCGCAGCTCGTCCACAACGTTTCCCACTGAACTTTTTTTTTTTTTTTTTGTATGTGCACTGAATGCAACAGAAGGCACCCATGGTTTCTGACCATCTCACTTCCCCAAGTCTACTGTGGAACATTCCAAAAAAAAGATAAAAAGCAACGCTCCCCAGTTGGTAAATGTCAACCATCTAGGTTTTCGGCACCAGCCTTGGGTTTTACGTGCCCCACGCTATTCTAAGCTGATAACATAGATAACCCATCTGGTCATGGCCTGCCTTCCCTCCCAGGGTGGGCAAGGGATTACAGCTGTTTTAACGCCGGGAGGCTCAGAGTCTGTAAAGAGCCTTGTGCTCTGAACAGGGGGACAGTTATGTAAGTCCACTGAGCTCTGGCACTGCGGGGCATTGGGCTCCAAGTGGCATCTAATTACAGGGAGGCTGATGGCCACAGTTGAAGATACTGTCACAGGACCCAAGCCTCGGCCTGCTGATGTCCCGCCAGCAGTTGCACTAAAACGGAAATTAAGCGCGGTGTCATGGCCATTTAGGGCATTAGGAACGGAAGGCGCCCGGGAGCTACTTCCTGGCCCCTTGCCCACCTTATTAACAAGGTGCAAACAAGGACCAGTGCTGGGAGAGGGAAACAGCTGGAGAAAAGAGACCTTCTCTGCAGGCAGAGATATGAGGAGAGGAAGGGGGTGCACGGAGGCTGTGTCCCAAATCACCTTGGCTGAGAAGGCAATTGGCTTGATAAATGAGGAAAAATGCTCAACCTCTGGATGAAGCTGTTTAAGGAATATTTGCTAGGTTGCAAGCATTCTCCGGGTCTTGGACTTCCACTTGAACCACCCCGTCCCCCAGCACATGCACAGACACACCCCAGGGGGCAGGGGGGGGCTGGGGAAAGGCATGGGAACACGTGAGCATTCTTCGACACCCCCTTCTCGTCAGTTGTCACTTGCTTGACACCTTCAGGCTAGTGGGTCCCTGCAAGGCTTCGCCAGCCTGCCAAGTTCTCTCCCTCTGAATCTGGGGAAATCCTGGCCTGGGCCACCAGCCAGCCCTGGATAGAGGGCTATTTGCTAAATAAAGACCACAGGTCCCAGCGCTGGAGGATCCACTGTGAGCTTACCTGCCACCCCCCCCCCCCTGCTTTCCTCTCCTCGGTCATCCTGACCTTTGTTTCTGGGCATTATCCCTGCCAAATGACCGAAAGTCTCCTCCTAGAAAATGTAAAGCCAAAACCAGGTCTGAGCAAGGCAGCAAAGAGAATGAATACCATGGCCTCTTCTTCATGTCAACACCACTGAAACACCCCCATGTACTTCAGGGGGGCTTTTACTCACCTCCAGCCAAACCAAGCTGGGGGTGGCAGGATCCCAGGAATCCTGAAACAGCCAGCCCACACCTTCCATTCACTGCCCTGCTTTCTTTTTTCTTTGCCAACAGCTGTAGCAGAGGTGAACTGGGACATGGGAAACACCAGCTCCCTTTGGATAGGGGGGAAAAAATTAAAAAGCCCGTTTTTCTGTCCTGTCAGGTCTGTTTAAGTATTTAATGAGGTGAGATAGTACCAATAAATTTAACATGGCACAATAACTCTGATGATGTGGGCCACAGACTAATAAGCTTCTATCCCAGGGACAGAAGAGTGATCTTGCCTTCGCTAGATCTTATCGGGTTTGATTGCTTTGTTCAGATATTAAAAAGGTTGAGCAAGGACTTTCGGGCACTGCCACAAATCTATGCGCAGCCTACCGGCCAAGATAGATTGAAGCCAGGCCTCGGAATACAAGGCTGTTTATTTTAATTGACAATTGAGAGGGTGGAATAGGTGGAGGGTGGGTGGGAGCCACCGGGCGGGGGGCAGGGGGGGCGAGGACCAGGTGGCTGGATTGTGTGTGGGTTTTCTCTTTCTCTTCAAAGCCTGTGGCAAAGCTTCAAACCTGAGGGTCTATCCAATTGAGTGTCTGCTGCTGAGGCTTCAAAGGGTCTCTTCCCCACTTGTGTTGAACAAGGAGACAGGCCATTGACCTGTGTGTCACCAGTGATTTTTGTCCTTGCCTTCCATGGGGTGAGGCTCGCCGCAGACTATTTGTGTCCAGCCCAGGATTTGCTCCCATCTGCACTGAGTCTGTCCTCTCCTCCTGCAGATTTATGGGGCTCGTCACTCAAGCTCTCTGAGGTCAGAGACCACATGCTCCACTTCTAATTCCCCCAAAGCATGCAGCCAGGATCAGAACTCCTAAAGTGTGGTATGCACACTTGGGGGGTAAGCGCGATAATTTTACACTTGGCATGTGAGCAAACATTTCTAGGTTAACATTTACACGTTAATATGAATGTGCATTGTGTGTCTTATGAAAGATAGAACGGATACGTCACACATCTTTCACAGATATTATTACTTGGGATGAGGCGAACGTAGACTATACGTTTTAAAAGTGGGTCATGTTCAGGTAAATTATTAAATAAATAATAGTGCAGGGAGTATCCAAATGAGTAAAGTTGGGGACGCACTGCATCATGAGCTGACATCAGTTAATTGAGTAGTTGGTTGGGGGGGGGGGGGCTTTGCGGTTGATAGCTTTTTCTTCCCTCTAAGATTTTATTGTGAAAATTTTCAAACCTAGCAGAAGAGCTAACAGAATTACATCGTGAACACCCATATACCCACCACTTAGACACTACAATTCACATTTTGTTGTTTTTTCGTCCTGTACCTGTCTAGCCACCTCTTGTATCTTCCATCAATCTAGCGGATGTTTCTGGATGCATTTCAAAGTAAATTGCAGTCATCAGTGCACTTCACCCTTAAACACCTCAGCATGTATATCGTTAGAGTTCAATATTTGTTTATGGTTCTTTTCTGACGAAGTAAAATTTACCTACCACTAAATGCACAAATCTTAAGTGCATAATTCCATGAGTTTTGGTAAATGCATACACCTGTCTAGCCCAAAACCATATCTGAACAGAACATAACCATCACCCCAGAAAGTTTCCTCATGCCCCTCCCAATGAAGCCCCACACCCATCCTACCACTGTTATGCTCTTTTCATTGTATTTTTAAATTAATTAATAAATTAATTTATTTATTTTTAATTTAAATCCCAGTTAGCATACAGTGCAACAATGATTTCAGAAGTAGATTCCTTAATGCCCCTTACCCTTTTAGCTCAACCCCCTCCCACAACCCCTCCAGTAACCCTCTGTTTGTTCTCCATAGTTAAGAGTCTCTTAGGTTTTGTCCCCCTTCCTGTTTTTATATTATTTTTGCTCCCCTTCCCATGTGTTCATCTGTTCTGTGTCTTGAAGTCCTCATATGAGTGAAGTCATATGATATTTGTCTTTCTCTGACTGACTAATTTAGCTTAGCATAATACCCTTTCGTTCCATCCATGTAGTTGCAAATGGCAAGATTTCATTCTTCTTGATTGCTAAGTAATACTCCATTGTGTATATATACCACATCTTGTTTATCCATTCATCCATAGAAGGACATTTGGGCCTTTTCCATACTTTGGCTATTGTTGATAGTGTTGCTATAAAACATGGGGGTGCATGTGTCCCTTCAAAACAGCATACTTGTATCCCTTAGGATAAATACCTAGTACTGCAATTGCTGGGTCGTAGGGTAGTTCTATTTTTCATTTTTTGAGGAACCTCCATACTGTTTTCCAGAGTGGCTGCACCAGTTTGCATTCCCACCAGCAGTGCAAAAGAGATCCTCTTTCTCTGCATCCTTGCCAACATCTGCTGTTGCCTGAGTTGTTAATGTTAGCCATTCTGAGAGGTGTGAGGTTGTATCTCATTATGGTTTTGATTTGTATAACCCTGATGATGAGTGATGTTGAGCATGTTTTCATGTGTCAGTTGGCCATCTGGATGTCTTCTTTGGAAAAGCATCTATTCATGTCTTTTGCCCATTTCTTCACTGGATGATTTGTTTTTTTGGGTGTTGGGTTTGATAAGTTCTTTATAGATTCTGGATACTAACCCTTTATCTGATATGTCATTTGCAAATATCATCTCCCATTCTGTCAGTTTTCTTTTAGTTTTGCTGATTGTTTCCTTCGCTGTGCAGAAGCTTTTTATTTTGATGAGTTCATTAGTTCAATTTTGCTTTTGTTTCCCTTGCCTCCAGAGACATATTGAGTAAGAAGTTGCTGTGGCCAAGGTCAAAGAGGTTGTAGCCTGCTTTCTCCTCTAGGATTTTGATGGCTTCCTGTCTTACATTTAGGTCTTTCATCCATATTGAGTTTATTTTTGTGTATGGTGTAAGAAAGTGGTCCAGGTTCATTCTTCTGCATATCACTGTCCAGTTTTCCCAGTACCACTTGCTGAAGAGACTGTCTTTATTCCATTGGATATTCTTTTCTGCTTTGTTAAAGATTAATTGGCCATACGTTTGTGGGTCCATTTCTGGGTTCTCTGTTCTGTTCCACTGATCTGAGTGTCTGTTTTTGTGCCAGTACCATACTGTCTTGATGATTACAGCTTTGTAGTATAGCTTGAAGTCTGGGGTTGTGATGCCTCCTGCTTTGGTTTTCTTTTTCAAGATTGCTTTGGCTATTTTGGGTCTTTTCTGGTTCCATACAAATTTTAGGATTGTTTGTTCTAGCTCTGTGAAGAATGTTGGTGTTATCCCTATCAAAATAACATAGGGATTGCATTGAATATGTAGATTGCTTTGCATTGAATATGTAGTATCAACATTTTAACAATATTTGTTCTTCCTATCCATGAACATGGAATATTTTTCCATGTTTTTGTGTCTTCTTCATTTTCTTTCATAAGCTTTCTATAATTTTCAGTATATAGATTTTTCACCTCTTTGGTTAGACTTATTCCTAGGTATTTTATGTTTTTTGATGCAATTGTCAATGAGATCAATTCCTTGATTGCTCTTTCTGTTGCTTCATTGTTGGTGTATAGGAATGCAACGGATTTCTGTGTGTTGATTTAATATCCTGCCACTTTGCTGAACTCATGGAACAGTTCTAGCAGCTTTTTGGTAGAATATTTTGGGTTTTCCATATAGAGTATCATGTCATCTGCGAAGAATGAAAGTTTGACCTCCTCCTGACTGATTTGGATGCCTTTTATTTCTTTGTTTTGTCTGATTGCTGAGGCTAAGATTTCCAATTCTGTGTTGAATAACAGTGGCGAGAGTGGACATCCCTGTCTTGCTCCTGACCTTAAGGGGAAAGCTCTCAGTTTTTCCCCATTGAGGATGATATTAGCGTTGGGTCGTTCATATATGGCTTTTATGATCTCGAGGTATGATCCTTCTATCCCTACTTTCTTGAAGGTTTTTATCAAGAAAGGATGCTATATTTTGTCCAATGCTTTCTCTGCATCTATTGAGAGGTTCATATGGTTATTGTCCTTTCTTTTATTGATGTGATGAATCACATTGATTGTTTTGCGGATATTGAACCAGCCCTGCATCGCAGGTATAGATCTGACTGACTTGGTCGTGGTGAATAATTTTTTTAATGTATTGTTGGATCCAGTTGGCTAGTATCTTGTTGAGGATTTTTGCATCTATGTTCATCAGGGAAATTGGTCTATGGTTCTCCTTTTTAGTGGGGTCTCTGTCTGGTTTTGGAATCAAGGTAATGCTGGCTTCATAGAAAGAGTTTGGGAGTTTTCCTTCCATTTCTATTTTTTGGAACAGCCTCAAGAGAATTGGTGTTAACTCTTTCTTAAATATTTGGTAGAATTCCCCTGGAAAGCCGGCTGGCCCTGGACTCGGTTTTTGGGAGATTTTTGATTATTAATTCGATTTCCTTACAGTTTATGGGTCTGTTCAAATTTTCTATTTCTTCCTGTTTCAGTTATGGTAGTATATATGTTTCTAGGAATTTTTCCATTTCTTCCAGATTGCCCATTTATTGGTGTATAATTGCTCATAATATTCTCTTATTACTGTTTTTATTTCTGCAGTGTTGGTTGTGATCTGTCCTCTTTAATTCTTGATTTTATTTCTTTGGGTCCTTTCCTTTTTCTTTTTGATCCAACTGGCTAGGGGTTTATCAATTTTGCTAATTCTTTCAAAGAACTGGCTTCTGGTTTCAGTGATCTGTTCTACTTTTGTTTGTTTGTTTGTTTGTTTTGATAGCATTGATTTCTGATCGAATCTTTATTATTTCCTGTATTCTGTTGGTTTGGGTTTTATTTGCTATTCTTTTCCAGCTCTTTAAGGTGTAAGGTTAGGCTGTGTATCTGAGACCTTTCTTCCTTCTTTAGGAAGGCCTGGAATGCTATATACTTTCATGACTACTTTTCTGTGTCCCAGAAGTTTTGGGTTGTGGTGTTATCATTTTCATTGGCTTCCATGTACTCTTTAATTTCTTCTTTTTTTTTTAAATTTTTTTTTAACGTTTATTTATTTTTGAGACAGAGAGAGACAGAGCATGAACGGGGGAGGGTCAGAGAGAGGGAGACACAGAATCTGAAACAGGCTCCAGGCTCTGAGCTGTCAGCACAGAGCACGACGCGGGGCTCAAACTCAAGGACCGCGAGATCATGACGTGAGCCGAAGTCGGCCGCCTAACCAACTGAACCACCCAGGCGCCCCTTTAATTTCTTCTTTAACTTCTTGGTTAGCCCATTCATTCTTTAGTAGGATGTTCTTAGTCTTCACGTATTTGTTACCTTTCCAAAATTTTTCTTGTGGTTGCTTTCAAGTTTCATAGCATTGTGGTCTGAAAATATGAATGGTATGCTCTTGATCTTTTTGTATTGTTGAGGGCTGATTTGTGTCCCAGTATGTGATCTGTTCTGGAGAACATTCCATGTGCACTGGAAAAGAATGTATATTCCACTGCTTTAGGATGAAGTGTTATGACTCTATCTGTTAAGTCCATCTGGTCCAGTGTGTCACTTAAAGCCAGTTTCCTTATTGATTTTCCATTTAGTTGATGTGCCCATTGCTGTGAGTGGGATGTTGAAGTCCCCTACTCTTATGGTGTTATTATCAATGAGTTTCTTTATGTTTGTGATTAATTGATTTATATATTTGGGTACGATCACATTTGGAGCATAAATGTTTACAATTGTTAGGTCTTCTTGTTGGATAGACCCTTTAAAGTCTAGATTGTCTGATATAAGTATGGCTACTCCAGCTTTTTTTTATCGACCATTAGCACGATAGATGGTTCTCCATCGCCTTACTTTCAATCTGAAGCTGTCTTTAGGTCTAAAGTGGGTCTCTTGTAAACAGCATATAGATGGATCTTGTTTTCTTATCCATTCTGTTACCCTATGTCTTTTGATTGGAGCATTGAGTCCATTGACGTTTAGAGTGAGTTCTGAAAGATATGAATTTATTGCCATTATGTTGCTTGTAGAGTTGGAGTTTCTGGTGGTGTTCCCTGGTCTTTTCTAGTCTTTGTTGCTTTTGGTCTTTACTTATTTATTTATTTTGTCTTTTCTCTCCCTCAGAGAGTCCCCCTTAAAATGTCTTGCAGGGCTGGTTTAGTGATCACAAACTCCTTTAATTTTTGTTTGTCTGGGAAACTTTTAATCTCTCCTTCTATTTTGAATGACAGCCTTGCTGGATAAAGAATTCTTGGCCCATATTTTTGTGATTCAGCACATTGAATATATCCTGCCACTCCTTTCTGGCCTGCCAAGTTTCTGTGGATAGGTCTGCTGCAAACCTGATCTGTCTTCCCTTATAGGTAAAGGACTTTTTTTTCCCCTTGCTGCTTTCATGATTCTCTCCTTGCCTGAGTATTTTGTGAATTTGACCATGATATGCCTTGTTGATGGTCGATTTTTGTTGAATCTAATGGGAGTCCTCTGTGCTTCCTGGATTTTGATGTCTGTGTCTTTCCCCAGGTTAAGAAAGTTTTCTGCTATGATTTGCTGACATAACCTTTCTACCCCTATTTCTCTCTCTTCCTCTTCTGGGACCCCTATGATTCTGATGTTGTTTCTTTTTAATGAGTCACTGATTTCTCTAATTCTTAAATCGTGCTCTTTTGCCTTAACCTCCCTCTTCTTCTCCTGCTTCATTATTCTCCATAAGTTTGTCCTCTATACTGCTGATTCTGTGTTCTGCCTCATCCATCCTTGCAGCCATGGAATCCATTTGAGATTGCAGCTCAGTTATATCACTTTTTATTTCATCTTGACTAGCTTTTACTTCTTTTATCTCTGCAGAAAAGGATTCCAATCTATTTTCAGCTCCAGCTAGTATTCTTATTATCCTGATTCTAAATTCTGGTTCGGACATATTGCTTGTATTTGTGTTGGTTAAGTCCTTGGCTGTCATTTCTTCCTGCTCTTTCCTTCGGGGTGAATTCCTTTGTTTCATCATTTTGAAGGGAGAAAAGGAATTAATGATGTAAAAAGTTAAAATTAAAAAAATTAAAATTAAAAAATTAAAAGCAAACACACACGCACAAATCCACACAAATCGAATAAATGATGCTAGATCCTAGGTGTGTTTTAGTCTGGGTGTTGAAAGGGGCTTCATAGGTTAGAGAAAAAAGGGGAAAAAGGAAAAAAAAGGAAAACTTTTGAAAATTTGAAAAAATGAATACAATGAAATAGAATAAAATGAAATGATGGAAGTCAAATAGAATTTGAAAATTTTACAAAACAGTAAAAAATGTAGTAGAAAAAAATTAAAGAAAAATGTTTTAATAAAAATCAAAAGTAATAATGAATTTTTCTCTTTCTGTAATCAAGAAAAAGAAAAGAAAAAAAAAAGAAAATTGAATAAATGGACCAGCAAGTAGACTGAAATATGATTAAAATTATATCGTTTTCTAGGGCACCTGGGTGGCTCAGTCGGTTAAGCGTCAGACTTTGGCTCAGGTCATGATCTCACGGTCTGTGAGTTCGAGCCCCACTTCGGGCTCTGTGCTGACAGCTCAGAGCCTGGAGCCCGTTTCAGATTCTGTGTCTCCCTCTCTCTCTGCCCCTCCCCTGTTCATGCTCTCTGTCTCAAAAATAAATAAACATTAAAAAAAATTTATATCGTTTTCCCCTAGAAGTCAACCTATGAAGCAGTTTATAGGCTGTCAACTAACCAGGCAGAGAGACTTGTGTTTCTGAAGATCGAGGTTGGCCCGTTTGGGCGGGGCTTATTGTCATGGTTCCGTCCTCCACTAGATGGCGCTACTCAGCTTACAGGGGTACATTGTTGTGCTTGTAGGTGCGTATGCGCTTGCGCAGGAATGTTGAAAATGGTGTCACCCAACTACCCGGTCTCTGGTATCTGAATTCTGTTCTCTCCGATCAGCAGTTGCACACCCTTCCTTTGTCTCCAGCTTCCATCCACTCCCCGCTTTTATACTGTCCGTGACCAAGCCGTCAGGTTGCCAGGCGGCTCCTGCCTCCTGAGTTTTATCTCAGATGCGGCTGTGTTTCCGACCCTTCGCTTCTGCGGGACTGTGGCTTTGACCCGTCCTGCCCCTCTGCTGGAGGGTCTCATCGAGCTCTGGCCGGGTGCCGGCCGCACGCGGGACCGTTTGCAGGCCTGCACTGCTGCCGCTGCCGCCCAGAGACTGTGGCCGGTTGCCAGCCCCCCCCCCCCCCCCCCGAAAAAGTTGACGCAATCGTGTGGCAGCATCATTTCAGGGTTTCTGGAAAATCACAACACCCATACGGCACAAGGCTTCACCCACAACGACCTTGTTCCAGCACCAATGAATGTGGTTGTTCTCCAGGATCCACTGGACCTTTGCCTGTGGGGAGTCCTCCCAGCAGGGGAACTACCTGTCTCCATGTGGCCCGAGCACGCCTGGACTTCACTCTGCTCCTGGGGATTCGCCCATCTCACCAGAGCACCACCAGGTATGGAGCCGCGGCGTTTCAGACTCTGCACTCCCCCTGTTTATAGAGTCTTAATGGAATTTAAACCCTCTCCTTTTTCCCTTTTTAGTTCAGTCCCTGCAGCTCTTTCTACTTTTCCACTTTCTCTCCAGCTGCTTTTGCGGGGGTGCTTTTCCCATATTCTCCCTGCCATCCCGTCCTCTCTCCGCAAACAGAAACAGCTCCCTGCCCACTGCGGCTTCTGTTCTCCCCCAATTCACCTCTCCGTGCCATGTATCTGCTGACGTCTGTGGTTCAGGTTGTGCAGATTGTTGTGTTAATCCTCGGATCAGTTTTCTAGGTGTGCAGGGTGGTTTAGTGTTGATCTGGCTGTATTTCATGGATGCAAAACACAAAAAAACCTTCCATGCTGTTTAACCCTCTTGGCTCCTCGCTTTTCATTGTGTATTAGTTTTGCCTATTAAAGCAGTTCATATGGGGGCACCTGGGTGGCTCAGGCAGTTAAGTGTCCAACTTTGGCTCACGTCATGATCTCACTGTTCATGGGTTTGAGCCCCACGTCAGGTTCTGCACGGACAGCTCAGAGCCCAGAGCCTGCTTTAGATTCTGTGTCTCCCTTTCTCTCAGCCCCTAACCTGCTCGCACTCTGTTTCTCTCTCTCTCTCTCTGTCTGTCTCTCAAAACTAAATAAACACTAAAAATACATTTTTTAATTCATATGGATGGAATAACACACAGTGTATTCTTGTGGAAGGTTTCTTTCACAATGTAAGGCAAAGTATTTTTGAGATTCATCCATGTTGATGCATGTATCAGTAATTGGTTCCTTTTCATTGCTGGGTCGTCTCCTCCCGATGTATCCACCCTCCTGTTGATGGACATCTGGGCTTGCTCTGTCTCCAGCTTGGGGGCTATAATCAATAACGGTGCTATGAATGTTCTTCTACAAGTTTCTGTAGATATACATTTTTATTTCTTGTGGATAGATAACTAGGAGTTGCATTGCTGGTCATAAGGTAAGCGTAGGTTTAATTTTAGAGAAAAAAAAATACCCTGCAAACTCTTTTTTTCCACGTGGTTGTATGCTGCCACCATCAATGTGTGGGAATTAGAGTTGCTTCTCATCTTTGATGACCTGTGATGTTGGTCTTTCTAATTTTAGACATTCCAGTGGGTATAGTGGCATCTCATTGCTGACCTTTTTTTATCCATGTGCTTATTGGCCTTTTGTAAATTTTTTTTTAGTCAAGTATCTGTTCAAGTCTTTTGCCCATTTTTTTGATTATGTTGTTTGTCTTTTCATTGTTGACTTGTAGCAGTTCTTTATATATCTGGAATACTCGTTTTTTGTCAGATATATTTTGCAAATATTTCCTCTCAGTCTGTGGTTTGCATATTTGTTTTCTAAATAGTGTCTTTTGGTGAGCAACAGTTTTCTATTTTGATAAAATCTAATTTAAAATTTTTTTGTTTTATGGCTGTTCCTGTCTGTATCCTGAGATAACTTTACCTACAACCAAGTCACGAAGATTTTTTTTTTTTAATGTTTATTTATTATTGAAAGACAGAGAGAGACAGAGCGTGAGCAGGGGAGGGGCAGAGAGAGAGGGAGACACAGAATCGGAAGCAGGCTCTAGGCTCTGAGCTGTCAGCAGCCCGACGCGGGGCTCGAACTCACAAACCGCGACACGATGACCTGAGCTGGAGTCGGACGCTTAACCGACTGAGCCACCGAGGCACCCCAAGTCATAAAGATTTCTTAAGTTTTTTTCTAGAAGCTTTACAGTGTTAACTTTTACATTCAGGTCTATGATCTAGCTTGAATTAATTTCGGTATGTGGTATGAGGCAATGGTCAGGGTAAACTTTTTTCATATCAATAACCAGTTGTTTCAGTAAATATTATTGAAAGACTTTCTTTTCTGTTAGATGGCTTTTGTACTGCTGTCAAAAATCAAATGACTACATAAGTGTGGTTCTGTTTCTGGGCTCTCTGTTCTGCTCCATGGATTGATGGCTTTTTTAAGAACAAATTCTTAGAATGTCAGAGCCAGAAGCAAACCCTGTAATTCTTTGATCTCTTGGTTTGTAAATTTCCTTGGATCCCAGACCCCATTAAGAATCTGATGAATATTTTGGATTATCTCTAAAGAAATTGCACATAGATATGAAAGTTTGTATATAATTTTAGGGGGCTCTTTGTCTTTTGACAAAAGAGGAAGTTGAGGCCCAGAGATGTAATTTCAAAAGGCTGCAGAGTTTAGCCAATGACAGAGCTCAGGCTAGAACACAGAGCCTTTAACTGCTATATTGCCCCCCTCAAAAATGAGTAAGTCATCGTCTCTGTTATCCAAGAGCTGACGTTATAGTGGGGAAGCCATACAGTTCACAACTATAATAGAAAGCATTGTCAGACAAGAACCAAACTAGAAGTATGTGCCTCTGGAATATGGAGAGCCTGGGTAGTCAGGGAAGGCTCTGTGGAAAAGGAGGCATTTGAGCTGGACCAGTGAGATATGGAGAGAGGATTCTCTGGTCCGGAGTATTCCAGGATGAGCAAAGCTCCGGAGTGGAAAGGATGAAGATCCTCAAAACTAAAATCGTGTCTGTGTAGGTATGAAGCAATAGACATCAACATATTAATAAAGGTATTTTGATGGTCATAATAATACTGCTCACATTCCTGCTGATGAAAGAAGAGTCAGCGGCTGGGGAGGACTTCCTCTAGGCTGGTACTGTTTTTACATTCCGTCCCTGAAGCAATCACTGTTATGGATTGAAAACTCTGTATTTCTGAGTGTCGTTAGCAAAGCAGGCTGAGCCTTCCTTGTAGTAAAAAAGGGGGAAGTAGGGAAAGGAAGAAGTTGAGCGGAAAGCAGTCATAGGTTGGCATCAGCAGCCCCCAGACTGGAACCTGTTTCTAAAATTTCCTAATTGTGTGACCTTACATAAATCAAGGAGCCCTTCTGACCTCCCGTTTCCTCATTTGGAAAATGGGCCTGATCATAACACCGGCCACACTGTGTTATTGCAACGTGCCAGGGATATAAAATATGTGGGAGCGCGTCACCCTGGGCAGAGAACTGTGCAAAAGGGGAGCGTCTTCATTGTTGTGAAGAATTGCCTTGGGCCTCAGCTCTGGGAGCCCAGATTGCTGGTACTGAGCCGTGACTCAGGGAGTGGTGGGTGCCCGGGGAGTCAAGGGCACCACACTCAGAGCCATTCCGTGAACAATGCCTTCCCTCCCCAGAGGCTAAGAGTTAGGTGGAAACTCCAACTTTATAACGTTGGTAGGCTTCATGTGTGATGTTTCCGTTCAAGGCCATCCTTGAAGTTTATTGAACTGTATCTCTACTGTGTCTTAGATTGTTCCTCTTTCTCTAAGCACACTGCTGACAATGAAAACAGGGGAGTCCCTCTGTCTGTAGTCCCCTAATCACATGTGTGCCAAGATGAGAGAGCTAGAACATGCCAGAAGCTCCACCCCATCATAGTTCCATTTGGTCAGGAGCCCAAAGCAAAACCCAATATGGAACCTGGCCTGCTCTGACCATGACAAAGAGAAGACTGGTCTGAGTAGTTCATTGACTCAGGGTGTTTTGCCCTGAACACAAAACAAAACGAAAACGAAAACAAAAACCTAAGAGTGGCTTAATAGATGTTGGTTGATGACCAGATGTTCACTGAATCCACTGAGGATAAAAAAGACAGCACTTAAGATTCAGCTTGGGGGAATCTCAATTAGGAAGTAAGAGGAATTTCTTAACAGTAAGGAGTATTAAATATCTCTGACTAATGAGGGGTGATGGAGTCTTTCTTTGAGTGTAGGGTCCCTATTCAGTTGTTTACCCATCTCTGTATTTAGCCCCTCACCTCACTCATTCTTTCGGCAATCGTGTATTAGCCAAGCGCTGCGCCCGATACTAGAAATACAAATAAGGGTGGAAATAATTTCTGTCCTTGAGACTCTCTCCCTGGAATCTTTTTGCAAGATGTAAAATTTCTCTGAAAGGTATACAACAACTCATAACACCTTAATGGAAATGCATTTTTACGTTTCTCAGGTTATCAGACTTGGTGTCTCCTGCAGGGGATGGTGGAGGCTGAAGAGAACGGGAGGGACCTTTTTATGGTTTGGGATTCCGCTGGTTTCCTCTCGCAGCTCTAACAAATTGCCACAAACTTAGTGGCTTAAAACAACACATATTTATTCTCTTGCTGTCCTGAAGGCCAGAAGTCTGAAATCAGTTTCATTGGGCTGAAGTTGAGATGTGAGCAGGACTGGCTCCTTTCGTCAGGTCTGAGGGGAGAATCCTCTTCCCTGACATTTTCAGGTTCCCGTGGCTGCCCGTGTGGCCTGTGGCTTCTTCCTCTGTGTTGAAAGCTCATCATTTCAATTCTTCTGTCCTGCCTCTGATTTGGACTCCTCTTGCTTCCCTCCTATGAGGAGTATTGTGATTACACTGAGCCCATGAATCTAATCCAAGATAATCTCTCCATCTCAAAATCCTTAATTTAATCACATCTGCAGAGTCCCTTTTGCCATATAAGCTAACATTCACATGTCCCAGGGATTAGAACATGGTCATATTGGGGGGGGGAGTGCAGGGGGTGCTATTATTGAGCATTCTACAAGGACAAAAATACGAATGTAGCAACTTGGCCGTTGTATCCAGGATTACCCCTGCCATCATACATTGCTGAGGTCAGTATGGGCTATGGGATAGCATCTTGGCCAGTGTCACAACCAGCTGATGCTGACAGAGCCACTGGTACCTTGTGATATGGCCAGCCCTGTCAGGGAATGTAAGTATTGTACTGGCTAAAGGCAAGATAATGGACAAAATAACTCTTTCATATCCATTCCACTACTATAATAATGGCTAACACTTCTTAAGAATTTATTATGTACCAAGTACAATGATAATTATCCTTTAAAGTCATTTATCCAAGTAATCTATGTACATAATTACAAATATATATATATCATTATATATAGTGATATCACGATATATATATATATCACTATATATATATATATATATATATATCACTATATATATAGTGATATCACTGGAAGACTCAATGATACAATAACAGTCTTCTGATCTCTTCCTTCTCACCCCCTCTGTCCCATAGAGGCAACCTCTCTCAACTCTTAGTAGTTTCTACTGGCATTTATCTCCAGCTTTTAAACAACATATTTATATTGTTATTTCTTGACTTATCCATTTTAGACAGTTCCTAGCTACTAAATTCCTTTTATTGCAGGTGAGGTGTTTGCTCTCTAATATTCCATCACCTTCTTCCTACTATCTCCCCCCTATCCTTCTTTTATAATTATATCACAATTTGGGGTTAAATTAATACTCTGTGTTTATACTTTTATGACTACATAAGTATTATTCACTGCTGAGACAGGCAGTTTGCCATAATTATGTGTCATTTCTCATACATTGTTTTTCCTGGAGTTTGTAATTGCCTGATTTTTTTTTAATTTGGTGTTTTGTGTGAACCACTTTCTCTTTTCTCTACCCAGATGCTCCAACTGATTGATCACCTAGCAATAATTTTCAAAACATTTATATTCAACTGCGTACATCGTTGTAAAAAATAAATAGTACTTTAAGACTCAATCAGACGGTTGATTCCTTTTTTCCCCACAGTCCTCCATTCTCCCATTTCAGTCTGGACCTTTCCTCTTGAGCTAAGGACAGGACTGTTTCTCCAGGACTTTGCTTTTGCCATTTTCCTGCCCTAGATACCCAAAGGCCCTTCCTCAGATGAGTGAGTTTGAGCTCAACTTTGTCTGCATCAAAAAACTCATTCCCTTATCTACCATTTTATATAGCTTCTAAGAAGTCAAGTATTCTGAAGAGTGGCTGCAGTGTTTAAGCAGGAGGTAGATGCCACATGGATGTAGTTACCATTGGCGGTTGCATCGTTTTTGAACTGTACACTTGCAAACACTTTCAAAACAGACAATGGTTCTCCAAGTGTTGGTATTTGCTCTTCACACCTGGAATAAACAGCATGCAAACAGAGATTTTTTTTTTCCTTAACCTCGCAGACATTTCCATGTGAGTTTGTTGCCACTTTGGGAATCCTTCTTTCCTACTGTAAGGCTTTGTTCAGAAGCAACATCTGGTGTCTGTGGGGTTTTTTTTTTTTCTCCCTGATTTATTTATTTTCTCTACCTTTCCCTCGAGGTCTGGAAAGATTTCCATTGGGCATATAGACTGCCCAACCGCAGGGGTAATGTAGCTTCTATCTGAACCACACACCCTTCTGCCCACCCACCCCCACACCCTGTTCTCTCCCTCTCTCTCTCTCTGTCTCTCAAATACACACACACACACACACACACACACACACACACACACACACACAGACTCCCTGAGCACTTGGACGCAACCCTATTGAAGACAAGAGAAGGGTCTGATCAGTGTCAAAAGTTGTGAGTCCTACTCACCTGTCTGGACTGGAATCATGAGGGTGAGGGGCACAGGAGGGGAGAAATGGGGAGAAATGAGGGGATTAGAAGCTACCCCACATATTCCTCAATGCCATTTTGTACCTTCTCTTCTCCATGCTCCCAATTTCTGCTCAAGCAGAGACATATACCACGGAGAAGCCAAAAATTACCATCAGATTCTATCAACTACCTAGGTGAAACCATAGAATCCACAAAGGGCATAAATCCTTTCAGAAGCAAAGCCCTACAGATGCAATGCCACTGAAGTGGTCCTGCAGCATAGCTCTCTCTTCTACTTTCTCCCTTGCTCTGTTTTCCCTTTTCTTCTCCCTCCATTTTTCTCTCACTCCCTCCCCTTGTTTTTCTCTAGTGCTCCTTCTTTAAAAAAAAAAAAAAAGAAAGAAAGAAAGAAAAAGAAAAAAAAAATGAAACAAACCAGCCACCCTCTTGTTTATCTGTTTGTGCTCTGTGCACGGAGCTCGGGGACCTCCCCAGAATAGTTTATTATGGCTTTTCTGTTTAGCTCGACTGCAGTATAGCAGAGGTAATACAATCATGTCTCAGCTCCATATGGTCTCGGAGGCTGACAAGCAGAACAACCCCTGCTTTGTTTGTGTTTTACTTACGGTATTATGTGAGCCACGTGGGGCTGCTGTGCTAGGTTCCTCCCGCAGGACAGATCAGAGAAGGAGCCAGGCTCCATGTCATCTCTCCCCAACCCCTTCCACTAACATACACACACACACACACACACACACACACACACACACACACACACACATTCTGCAACAGCCCAGGGCATGGTGCAGGTGAGGGGGTGATGATCAAGCCCAGAGCTTATGAGGGAGGTGCACTGGGATGGCCAGGTTGTTGGGGCAAGAAGAGGAAGGTGAAGCAAAATTCATTGAAAGTATGCACATATTTTCCTATGTGTGTAATGCTCATACAACTCTTTGGAATATGTATCTTTGCCCCATGTTCTCTCAGAGAAAATGGAGGGCAGTAATCCCACGTGGCCCTTTTTCTATTGAGTGGTAGTCCTGGAACCAAACCTTTGTCTGAACTCCAAAGGCATTCAGTCTACTACAGTGTCTCTGTCTACAACAGGTGGGTGGCTGGGGTTCTTAAGAACTCTTCTCTTCTCTTCTCAGCAAAGAGCCTATTTCTATTGGCAGTGATGCAGGGTCAGTCATCACCCTCCTCAACTTGAAACAGAACATGGTAATGTAAGGTCACAAGGGCTTAACATCATCTTCAGACACACTCCAAGCAGCCTTGGGCCTCTAGCCATTGGAGCCAGTGGGGTACCATATCTCAAAAGCATTTTGAAGATGGTGAGATTTCAGGACAGCATACTTACAAGGTGGTGTTGTCATTGCTGCCGTGACAATCAGATTTTACCTAAAAATGGAGAGAGAATGACTCAGTGGGGATGAGTTAAGAAAATATTAGAGATAGAACAATAGAAGAGCCAAGCCACAAATAATTACTGGGTATCTTCAAGGTGCTAGGTTTAAAAAAAAAAGCACGTGTGGACAGGTCCACTAGGTATATAGTTTAGAATTTTTTTTTTTTAACAAAAAAGAACCAGTGACAGGTACTGGAGTTCCACAATTTTGGCATCTAAACCATATGAAATAATAATGCTAGCTAATATTTTTCCATGTGCTGTATAAGCAGACTCTGTTCTAAGTGTTAATTCATTCACTATCTCATCGAAGCCTTACAATTACCCATGAAGTAGATGCTATTATTAATAGTACCTGGCACACAGAGGTGACCAATAAATATTTGTTGAATGAATTATCATCCCTGTTTTCAAGGCGAGGAACCTAACCCACAGTGATACTTCACATTGCCCAGCTGGTGAGGGGTTGAGTGGGAGATGTGGACCCAGACAACATAACTCTGCCACCTGCCTGCTAAGCCACAGTTCAGCACAGTCTGCATTTTTTTTTAATGTTTATTTATTTTGAGAGTGAGAGTGAGCAGGGGAGGGGCAGAGAGAAGGAGAGTCACTAGCAGGCTCCAAGCTGTCAGCATGGTGCCCAGCGTGGGTCTCGAACTCACTAACCATGAGATCATGACCTGAGCTGAAATCAAGAGTCGGGCATTTAACTGACTGAAGCCACCCAGGCACCCCCACCGTCTGCATTTTTAAGCATCTCATTCTACTGCCTCTCCTTGAGGCATTTAGATTGAGTTTTCCACCTGATAGTAACCCCAGATCTTTCATCATATTATGTGACCCAATATCTAGTTTGAAATAAATGACCACCCTATGTGCAAAAAGTGCCAAAGGGACCCTATGTGGCCGAAGTTGCAAGGGGACCCTACCGTAGAGGAAACAGGAGAGTGGTGAGCGTTGTATCTAAGGAGAAGCCAACAGTTTTACTGGAGAAGAGTGAGAGAAGCCCAGGCTGCGGGCACCCCCAGCAAGGGACACCAAGACTGGCTCCTGTCTAGTCTGGACCTGAAGTAGGGCTTGATAGGGAATCTGTTATTGGGAGGCGGCCCCAGCCATGAGCAGTAACCATCTCCTCCTTCCATCTTCGTCTTCAGACCTCAGGCCTCAATCACAGAGGCTGATCCCACACGTATTTGTATCTAGAAGCAGTAATCAGTTTTAGCCATAGTAGCTGTGGCCATGGTGGTCTTGGTTAGCATTCATGTGAGCACACTGTATATGCTAGTGACTTTACATACATTTGCTCATTTACTCTTCTCATCCCCTTCGTGGGATCAATTTTATGAACCCCAATTTGCAAAAGAGGAAATTTATATCCTAAAGGTTAATACCAAGGTTACACAAGATAGCGTCCAAGTAGGAATAAATAATTGTTACGGGTAGCCTTGAAGAATAAAAGGCATCTTTAAAAATCATGCTTGGGGGCTTAATTGTGGGAGAAAGTAAAGGAGAGTTCCGTTCTTTCCCTTGGAAACAGTAGAGGGTTACGGGGTGGGTGCTATGTATTTGAGCATCTGTATTTTTTAGTACAAGCTAATTGAACCACCTGATTCTCCTCCACCATCTGTCTCCGAGACTGACTATCATACTCCCCACCCACCCCCCATCAGCCGGTCACTATAGCAGCCTGGAGCCCAGAATAGTCCCTAATTTCAGCAGAGCTGAGAAGAGATGGCTTTGCATTATATGCACCCACGACCCGGCGCCTCTGAAAAAGAGGGTGCCTCACATTGTTTCCTTCTGCAAATATTTACTACCTACTGTGTACCAGGCACATTTCTAGAAATTGGAACAGACCAGTGAACAGAGCAGACCGAAAATACAAACCAAAACCAAAACAAAAAAAAGAAAAGAAAAACCTGCCTTCATGGAGATTACGTTTTGCCAAAGAGGCTTGCAGTGTTCAGAACCATCAGTCCACTCACCTTCCTCAAAGGCAAGTCAGTTCACAGGATCCCAGATATAATGACGGAGCTTCACAGTGCTAAGCTCCTCAAACGGGACCTGTTGTGACATCCTCCCAGCACCTGCCCTTCCTTGATGAGCCTTTTGTGCCAACAGGGTAAGACAAACAGGGGCGAGTGCCCAAGTCTCCCTAAGTCAAATCCCGCCCTGTCAGCAACTGTGACTCGTCCCCTCTCCAGACCCTGCACTCTAAGCCCTTGCCTCTTCATTGGTTTGCATCATAAATGTGTAATGCCAGTCTAAGAAAAGCACCCAGCCCAACCCGCTCTGCCTTGCATCCATAACAACCTTATCAAAGGGTTTTTTTCTGAGCACGGAGAACAGAGAGCCCTCCAGGTTTTGATTCATAGCAGGTGAAGGCTGGATGTGCTGAAAGCTGATTGAAATCAGCGAGGTCAACAAAATACAGCAGAGAGTGCACAATAATTGGGAGACAAGCATTGCTTCCTTGTTTTTTTGTGTGATCCCCTGCACTTTCTAGCTCCTGCTTTTAGAGGGAAGTCTTTGTCTTACACACTTTATTGCATTGGTGTGTGCTTTATTTGTATAAACTTTGGGTTTGGCTGACCCACAATTTCCTCCCCCTTTGTCCTGTAGCCGACTAGACATTTTGGTGGTGGGGCGGGGGGGCGGGTCAAGGGGGGCTTGAAGGGAGGGGACTTGAGACTCTCTGGATTTTCATGTCTGGAGGAAACACACGCACACACGCACACACACACACACACACACACACACATTCACACACACAAAAACATGCCGTTCCATTTTGTTTTAGAGCAAAGTTGAGTCTCGACCCATAACTATCTGATGCTAATAGGAGTTACTGCTTATCAAGAGTGTCATTCTGACCAACTCAAAGGCAAGTAATTGTACTGTATTCAAAGTCTGCGTCTGCACATCCTCACGCACGCACGCACACACACGGTCCCTTTGTAGAGGTTCTGTCTAGACTGAAAGTTCTCTGAAGGCAAGAACTTTGTCTTGTTCAGTATACCTGAATACTCAGGGCAGAGCTCAGCACATGGCCCAGGATAGATAAATGTCAGTGGAATGAATGAATTCTCAGCTGAGATTTCATGATGCGGCGAAGGGTCTCCAGGGTCTCTACCACACAATGAGACATGAATCTGTAGGTGAGCTTTACCTGTCCCAGGAAAAGAGAAAAGTGTTACATGGCCACTGCACAGAGGAGAGGCCGAGACTAACTCAGAGCCTTGGAGAACATTGGTAGTGGATACTTAAATGGAAAGTGACATTCATCAGGCTCTCGGGTCCGGAAGTGCCTTTGTTAGCCAAGCATCGTGTGTTCAAAGGTTGTGTTGGTTTGGAGTCTCCTCTAGACTGGCCCAGGGAATTTTACCCATTGGATTCCATCCTATCAGAAGGAACTCAATGTCCTGCTCTCCAAACGGTTGATCATTATTACCTCATCTCACTACCTGTTCCAAAAAGTTTGCTGTCTATCTTGACCCCCTCCCTGGGAAGACAAGGCATGGTGCCTCGATCCCTGGTCCCATAGCTGAACTAGGAATGTTCTGGAGACCACCTTTTAACCTGTGAGGCTCACCAGTAAACACCAGAAATATTATTCTTCTCAGATGGAAAGCCTTTGCTGCTGGTTTACAAGAGACCCTAAGGCATATGCTGCCACCCATGTAAGGGACGTGAAGGTGTCTTCAACACAGTAGAATGCTCACCTCCCATCTGTCATTCAGAAGACACTGAGTCAGGAAGTTCAAGGCAGTAACAGCCAGATAAGCAGCCAATTCTGCCATCATCTCTCATGGGGGGGCACTGTGAAACCCTTCTAATGGATCTCTCCCTGTGACCTTTTTCAAACTGCTGTTTTGGAAAAGGTTCAAAACAGTAAATATAGAGTTGTCCTATGCCCCAGAAATTCCGCTCTTAGGGATATGGCCAAGAAGAATGAAGACATACGTCCGCACTCAAACTTGTATGTGAATGTGCCTAGCAGCGTGGTTCACAATAGTCAAAGGTTGGAAACAACTTGAATGTCTATCGGCTGATGAACGAATAACTAAAATGCAGTCTATCCATCCATAAGAACGTTCTTCAGCAGCATGGAAAGGATTCTTGAAAACATTACAGTAACGAAAGAAGCCAGTCACAAAAGGCTACGTATTATAGGACCAGGCAGAGCTCTAAAGACAAAAAGTAGACTGGTGGTTGCCTAGGGCTGGGAGGAGATTGAGGGTATGTCGAGGGTAGGGTGGATGTTTGTGCCAAAGGGTATGAGGTTTCCACTGGGGGTGATGAAAATGTTCTAAAATGGATTGTGGTGATGGTTGTACACTATAAATAGGTAAATTGCATGGTATGTGAATTATATCTCAATAGAACTGTTACCAAAAAAAAAAAGAAAGAAAAATAGAGGAAAAAAAGACTAAATCTGCTCATTTCCCTACCAAAGACTTCCCTGGCATGCCATCAACCAAAAATAAAACCCAAGTCCCTTGGCCTCAAAAACAGTCCCTTGACAATCCTACCCTATGTTTCAGCCTCGTCTTCCACTCCCTTTGACAAGTACCTAAACCCTGAGTCTCCGGGTCTCTCCTCTTCTGGAACATACCATGCTAATGCTGCCACGGGAACCCCAGCCTTTGCCAGGTGTTATCGCAATGCCTTCCCCCTGCTGTCCACCTGACAAATACTGGTTTGTTCTTCAGGACGCGAGATGAACATCACCTCTTCTGTGAAGCCTTTCCCAGCTTTTCCGGGGATGGCTTCTCTCACTTCTGGGCCAGCACAGCATTCTGTTTATAGTCTGTTCTGGTGCTTATCACATTTTATTTTAATTACCTGTCTACATAGTGCCTTCCCCACTAGCCTGGACCTTGGACACTTCAAGGACAGAATTGTTGCCTTATTTATCTTCGAACGCTTCTCTCCACCCTGCCTCCACCACACGTCACTAAACAAATGCTCACACTCACGCAGAGACATGCACAGTTAGGACTATGCACAGCGACCCATTAGAAGTAGTTACCAGGGGCGCCTGGTGGTTCGGTCGGTTAAGCGTCCGACTTTACCTCAGGTCATGATCTCATGGCTCATGAGTTCGAGCCCCACATCAGGTTCCGTGCGGACAGCTCAGAGCTTGGAGCCTGCTTCGGATTCTGTGTCTCCCTCTCTCTCTGCCCCTCCCCTGCTCAAAATAAATAAACATTAAAAGAATTTTTTTAAAGTAGTTAACAAATGTGAGAGGGAACATTCGATGTCCCCAAATGTTAAAGGGAGAGGAGGAAGGAAAACAAAGAAGACTGACTCTGTCGCAGGGAAGAACTAGCTTTGAATCTCATCTCCCCTCCATTGGAACTGAGAAACCTTGCTTAGCGACTTAACTCAGGTTTTGTCCCTCACAAAAGATACCCCATAGCCAGGTGGTCTGATAATCATGTTAATAACAATAGCCGAGTGGTTACCCTGCGGTGGTCACTGGTGTTCCCTGTATATGTCATTAATCCCTGCAGCAGCCCTTTGAGAGAGGCACGGCCAAGCACATTTCACAGGTGCAGGAGCTCAAGGCATTGGGAGATGGGTCTCTCTGACCCCATAGCCAGGTTCTCACCATCTCAAAAATCTGCATGTGGAAACTGGTGGTTGTTCCTGATTACTTCACTTTCTTCTAACTTTCAGAGGACCCTGGAGCAAATGGCACTCAGGGCCGCTCGAAACACACCTTCCTGGCTTGAACCGTGTTTGGTTCGGTTGCCTTTCAAAATCAGTTTCCAAAAAACGGATTTCACTTTGGGGCGGATGGACACGTGCGTCCCTGGGCTCTGCCCTGCCTGGCCTCGCTTGTTTTAGGGCTCGGTTCGAACCCGGCCTCCTTTAAGACATCATCGTAGACGGCCTTTTTCTGTATCTTTGAGGCCTTACAGGCTGGGCCGCTTATTTTAACCACACACCTCTAACTGTCCCCTTCCATTCACAGGCAGAATCGTCACTCTGTACCCGTCCTTCCCTCTCCTGTTCGCCCACAGACCTGTGCCATCTTGCAATACAGATTCTGTCCTCCCCGCTCAGAACTGCATCTGCTGCTGCTACCTACAGCCCTGCCTGAATGCCAGGTCACATTCTTCAGAATACTGCTCCCTGGCCCACAGCACTAACTCTGCCCCCTGGACACTGTCCCCTTCCGCCTGGGACCTCCTCAGCAGTGCACTGCTCCTTCCCTGGTCACCTTCCCCCCTCCCCCTCTCACCTCCCTACCTGCGCCTACCTGCGGCCAGGTGTAGCCCCGGACTCTCCTTGCAGCGTGGTGTTTCCTGCATTTCAAGCTCCAGCCCCGACCTCTTTCCTTAGCTCCACTTGAGTGTCTCCGACCGCCTTCTGGACATTTCTATTTGGACAACCTCAGTGTCACTTAGCATTCAATCTGTCTGGACCCTGTGAGCGCTGCTTTTGTGTAATACGAGCCGTGAGTATCTTGAGAAACCGCAAATACCTCTTGCGTTTGTCCACACCTCCACATTAACCTGGTCTCAGTGTCGCATAAGCTTGTTTATGCTACCGGAGGAGTCAGCAGAGATGGGGTGTATACTTTTTTGATGAGCTCTCTGTACTATACCTGCCTCGAGATCTAGGTATCCAGACCGCATTTTGTACCAGGACTCTTCCTACTAACGGTCAAGAAATCATCCTCGGGTGCCTCCTCTGTGCCTGGCAGTGTGCCAGATATCTCTTGAGATGCATTGATGGTTGCTACGTAAAACCTATCATCAAGCAGATGACAGCATGTCCCATCTCAAAAATAGCATAGCATAAAACCAGACTCATTATCTTCCCCTGTGGCTGGCAGTCATTTTAGTCATTCACGTTTGTAGCTTCAGAATTTCTACCTGTTGCTTCTTCATGTTGCCCCAAACCTGATCAGTCCCCAACCCTGTCAGTCCCCCCTTCCTCAGCCTCCCTAGTCTCCATCTCGGCACGTACATTTAGGCCCTCGTTACTTTGTGACAAGTTATCGGCCCTGAGATCTCACCTCTGCAAGCCTTCCCAAAACCTCTTCCTCCTCTAGAGGACCTCTCAGGCCCTCCCAGATGGATCCTCCTCAAACCCCGGGGCTCACTCCCTGTTCAAAATGGTCATCACCTACAGCAGCTTTCACAAAACGACGGAATCCTAAAGTCCGGAAAAACCATGAGAAACCATGCGGGTCTTGGAGTCAATACTCCTACCTTGGTCTTCCTCCCTCTCTCAAGTTCATCCAGGAATGAGGAACTCACTCCATCCCTATCAGTCCACTCATTGTTCCCCTGATTGGTACAAGATCCTTGTCACGTTGACCTGACTATCGCCTGATCTCCACCCATTAGTTCAAGCCATCCAGTTTCACTCACTACTGTTTCCTCCATCACTTGTCTCTGGTTCCCTAACAGTCCAGAGACTTTCTCTGTTCTCAAACTCAACTCCACCTGGTACCCTCCCCCACCTCCATCAACCTGAGCCTTCCCAGTCTCCTTCTTCTGGAAAAAGAGAGGAAAAGGGAAGGAGACTGATTGTAAAAGGAGCATTAGTCTCTGTAATGCCCCGAAGGAATGCCTCTCTCCTCTCCTCTCTCTGTCTCACACTCCTGTCCAATGTTTGATGTGCACACACATGTCTTCTGTATGCCTGTGTGTCTCAGATCAGCTGGGTTTGGCTTTCTGTGTTCACCCTGTGCTTCCAAGGACAAAATCACACAGAAGCAATGCAATTTTTGCATTATGTTTAAATTGTTCACTCATACACCAACCGCATTGTAACAGATCCACTTTATTTTTTTTTAATGTTTATTTATTTTTGAGAGAGAGAGTACACACGCACCAGTGGGGGAGGGGCAGAGATAGAGGGGGACAGATGATCCAAATCAGGCTCTGTGCTGACAACAGAGAGCCTGATGCGGGGTTCAAACGCACGAACCATGAGATCATGATCTGAGCCAAAGTTGGCTGCTTAACCCATTGAGCCATCCAGGTGCTCCCAGATCCACTTTACATCAGGAAAAACTCTCCTAGTCATGTACGGCTGCACACATTCACAGAGAGAATGCTTAAGAGCAAATTTTAAAAATAAACACACAGGTTAACACTAAAATAATGGAAGAGTGGAGCTGATGTTTACGTCACAGATTATTATAGGTGAATCTGCCATACTCTGGACCAGTGGGTGTTCACTGGGGGCAATTACGTCCACCCCAGGGGACATCTGGCAATATCTAGAGACATTTTTGGTCATCACGACTGTGGGGGGTGCTCTGGGCATCTAATGGTCAGGGAGATGGCTCAACATCCTACGGCACTCAGGACAGTCTCATCTCCAGAACGAACAATAATCTGGCCCAAATTGGAGGAGGTTGAGAAACCCTGATGTATAGCCCCTGGGCTACTGTTTTCCCCTCTGGCCTTCCTAGACTTACAATGCCTTGTCGGTGGGGACCAGTGACGGGGCTGGGAGGCTGCCAAGGGAACGCCCACTCCCAGTGGACCTGGAGGTCTGGGGTTTGACCTCTCATATGTGCCCTGACCTCCTGTGCCCCAGGCAAGCCCATTGAGATAATTAGGTCAGAAAAGCAGGCACTTGGCAGAATACCAGCTGCCGTGTCCTGCTGAGTCTCCCCCTCCCCCCACCCCCCTCCCGGTAGTGGAGGCAGGGGGAGGAGAGAAAACAGGCTCAGAGTCCCCGGAAGGGGAAGCTACAGGGTAGGGAGATGGAGGGCGGGTGAGGAGGGGGAGACATCTGGCAAGGCAGTGAGGGTTGCATTGTTATGGCCAGCCAGGAGATTCCTTACCTTCCATCAGCTAATGATAAAACATGTGCCCTCCGGCTTGGCAAAGCCTTAGAGTGTGCATTTGTCACCCCATTAATTCTCACAACCAACCAGTGATGGGGGTGCGGCGGGCCATCACAACTGGCCTGTTTGTAGACGGGGACATCGAGTATCAGGGAGGCTCCAGACCCCAGAGGGAGCTCGACACTTGGAAGGCTCTCGAGAAATATTTGCAAGAGGGAGAAAGGGAGGGATAGAGGGTGACACAGAGAGAGAAAAGAAACGAGGCACTGAACGTGGAGTCGGGACACAGATAGTCTTTGAACGTGAGAGATGCTCCAGGAATGCTTCTGCAGCCTCTCATTTGCCTTTAAGAAGATGCAAAATCTGTGTGAGGAAAATGAGGGCATTACTTTCACGTGGTGCAGCGGAAAGAACTCTAAATCAGGACCCCAGGACCCCAGGGTGTACCCCTAGCTGACGGGGCTGCCTCGCGGTGCTGGACCAGGCTCCCATGGAAAGGGGGAGGTTGGGGCTTTTCCTCTCTGGGGCTCCTTTCGATTCTGGTATCTCTTCACCTGGCTGCAGCCTGTAGCACCTGGGCAAAGACTGAAGGTTTGTGGCTGCTGTTCTAGCTCATTCCTGCACACCGCACCTGCCGCATTCCCAAGTGCTGCCTGCGGGCGCTGCCCTTTGATCTTCCCTGAGACTGAGGAACTTGGGACAAGGAACTTCCCTCCCTGGGAAGACGGGGCACGTAATCTCAGAAAGAGCGTTGGATGAGGAATCAAGAGATGCGTGCTCTCCTCCAGGATGGCCCATTCCCTGGCTCTGGGTTCTTGCCCATGTGGAGCATTCCAGGGGCTACTGTCGGCGATTGGAATAACAATCCAAAATTCACCTGGACCCAGGGGGTTCGTGTGACCCAGACCCCACCCATCATTCTGACTCTATCACTCCCTGCTTTGTGCCTCACTCCAGAGACATTGGCTTGCTTTCTGTTCCTTGAACACACGAGCCGTACTCTGCATCTTGAGTGCTCTTTCCCCAAATACTCACGTGGTAGCTCTTTCCCATACTTGGATCCCTGGTCAAATGTCACCTTCTCAGAGAACCTTTCCTAACCACACTGGTGGAAGTAATCCCAGTGTGCCCGCCTCCCCATCCCTTACTTTCCAGCCTCTGATTTTGTACTTTTTCTTTATAGATTTAGGAGGGAACACTGCTGGTGTGTCCTTGCACGTGGATGATCCTTCCATTGGGCAGGATGACAGGGCCAGTCTCTCCCCAGCCTCTACTCACTTCTCTGCAAGGCACGTGTGCCTTATCTGATTGTTTGGAGAAGTTGCCGAGACTACACGGCTCAGCTACTACCTTTTCGGGGGGGCCCTCCCCCACCCGCGGGCCCCCCGCGGGGGGGGTGCTGAACGCCAGTCTTCCCTAGACTCAGTGGTAAAGGCTTTGCCCCAGTGTGGGGAGGCCTGTGATTGACCATCGCTGCTGGGGCTGGGCGTGTGAGTCTGTCTAATCCCGGCGTCTAGCACCATGAAGTCCATTGTTGCTATGGTCCTGAGCCACATCCTCCAACCTCCCTTTGATGAGCCATAAAGCTGGTGTTTGGGCCTTCCACGTCTGACTCATACATCTGCTCTCAGTGGTGCAGAACTCAGGCTAGGATGACTATGTCATTAATGGGCTCCACTAAAACACAACATTTACCTCTTCCTGAAATCATCATACTCATTGGTTGATTCATTTGTTTACATGGCTGCTGTCTGTCCCCGTACACACACACACACACACACACACACACACACACACAACCCTCCCTCTACCTGCCATCCCCTACAGAATGTAAACTCCTTGAAAGCAAGAATCCTACCCCCTTTACCCATATATTCTGTGCCTGGAACAGTACTTGGTTCGAGTGAAAGTCAAAAGGTATGTGTCAAATGACAGAATTTCCAACTTGCCCGGTAGAATGGGAAGTCAGAATTGGATTCAGGTTGATTTCAAGAAATATTTAGAGCATTTCTCACAAACCTAAGATGTAGGTGAGCTTCGTATCTATGAAATACGATTTCTCTCAGGTGAGGAAACTGAGGCATAGCAAGGGCAGTGATTTTCTGAGGATTTCTCGGTCACCCCCGGCCAGTAGCCAAGCCCTGGATTGCTGCTGCTTTACATCGTACCCTTCTTCTCCCCCTGCAGAGGCACACTGGGTCCCTGCCATTTCTTCATTCGGAGAACCACTGAGTGTTGATTATCCCTGTCTTGGTCTTTCTCCGGGTCTGCCAGGTCCTGCCAGGTTTCAGTTCCATACAGTTATAGGCCCTGAGGACCTTTAATGTGCAGGCTGACTCTGCTGGGCTCTGAGTGGAAGCTGGCTCCTGTGTGGGGCACATGAGAGCTCCATTCATACCAGCAGGCGCAAGTCTAACTTTTGCTGTCCTAAACCCAGTATCTGGTGGGCCTGGGTCTGCTGTGTGCTCCCCAAGCTTTAGCTGGCCCTACTGGTGATGGCCCAGGCAGAGCAATGGGCTCCTGGCCTGGTTTCCTGGTTACTCTGCACCCTTGTCCACTTGGTCAAGTTCCCATCATCTTCCCCAGCCCTAGCTGGCTCTCTCTGGCCCTCTCAGGGACTGTTCCCCTCCCTATACCTGAGCCACTGCAGAAGGTTCTGTGGCAAACTACAGAAACCTTCCTGAAGCAGAGCTCGGCCTCCTGACAGATTTCTAGAATCTCTACCACCTGCAAAGTCCTGTTTGGACATCAGGGCCGGCCTGGTGCCAGTCTGAGTTCACCCCTTGGGACGTGGGCCCAGGATTACCGCCTCCACCATTTCTCAGAGGTCATCCTTTAGACCTACCCAGCCCACCTGCGAGGGTCCTCCTGACCTTCCCCTCCTGCCTGTCAGCCCCTCTACCAGACCTTCCACGGAGCCACTCCCAGTCAGGTCCTGTGCTACCAGAGGAGCGGCCCCTCCCTCCGGGGTGGCCTTCTCCCTCTGTGCCGGCTGGCCATTCTCCAAGAAGTCCCTTTTCCTGAGCCTTCCAGCTATCTGCCTCAACTTCTTTCTCCTCCCTCAGGCCCTTCCTGTAAATTTCACATTTGAAGCAAATATTGATTTCCATACTAATGCCCCTCGCCAGGGTTGTAAGACACACACACACACACACACACACACACACACACACACAGAAAACAAAAAGCATGGTCCTGCTACCACTTCTGGAAATGAATGAGGTGAAACAGAGAAAGCACAAAAGGAAAAAAAAAAAAAAAGATGTGGCTTCTGGGCAAAACACGGCAGCTGCTATTATTTTCAGAGTCTCTCCCTGACCCTGGCACTGAGTTAAGAGCTCAGGTGGTGTGGTGAGTGTTAACTGGGAATGAGAGACCCAAGACGGCTGTTTTCCCATTAATAATAAATAATAATAAATAATAATAATAATAATAATAATAATAATAATAATAAAGGTGTTCTAACTTTTCCATCCTGTTATCAGAAATGGGAGTGAAAGGCCAGGATCTGCCCGGATTCTGTGGTTGCAGGACTCCCAGCCTCACCCCCGCTCCCACCCCCTCCCCCAACTCCCTTTTCCCTCGGCTAATAAGTAATCCCCGGGAAGCCTTGTGCACTTTGCTTATTGTGTTTGGCTCAGAAATACATTTTCTTTATCACCCCAAACCTCAGGCACATGTGTTCTGATATCCATTTGTATGCCTGAGCTTGGAGCCAGCTGGGTTTAATGTCATTTTCTGGGGAGATGAAGGAAGCAGAAGGTCACTGGGCACAGTGAGAACCTGCCTCCTCCGGGGGAGTAGACACCCAAGGTCCGGTCAGTCCCTGTCTGAGTCTCAGCCTCCTTTTCCCGGCCACCGTGGCTGGTCTCTGGGACGCCTAACGAGTTGCACGTCTTCATCCTGCTCCCCTCCCTCAATCCACCAAAGACCGTGTTCAATCCCGTGGAATTTGCATACAGCAGGGCAGTTTATTGAGGCTTTAATGGAGCAGAATAACTGACTCAGAAATTACCTACGTCTTGTTCTCTGCAGTAGGCTCAACACAAAGGCACGAAAGGTATTTCCTTCCCTCCTCTCCACCCCTCTTTCTATGCCTTCCACAGGCCTTTGTGTACGTGTGGTCTAAATTTCTTCCCTCGGTTAATATGGTTTACCTCTCTTTCATAGCACAAAGGCAGGTGCCATCTTTTCTGTTAAAACTCGGGGACAATCAAGTGATTAAATAGGATTTGTCGGGGCGCCTGGGTGGCGCAGTCGGTTAAGCGTCCGACTTCAGCCAGGTCACGATCTCGCGGTCCGGGAGTTCGAGCCCCGCGTCAGGCTCTGGGCTGATGGCTCGGAGCCTGGAGCCTGTTTCCGATTCTGTGTCTCCCTCTCACTCTGCCCCTCCCCCCTTCATGCTCTGCCTCTCTCTGTCCCAAAAATGAATAAACGTTTAAAAAAAAAAAAAAAAAAGAACATCTCTTTAAAAAAAATAAATAAATAAATAAATAAATAGGATTTGTCTTATAGGGGAGGATCTTGGTGGCTTTACGGTTCAGGGTTTGTAAAGGAGAGGGCTGGCCAAGCAGGAGGGCCTGCCTCTGACCCTGGAGCGGATGACTGGATCCTCAGGAAGGGAAAGGAAGAGAGGGAGGGGGCTTACGGTTTCTAGAGTGGCAGACACCTGAGCCCCAGGGAACACAGCACCTCTGAGGAGGGAGATGTTGGGCGGGGAGAGCTGCCTGGGTGCCTGTGAGGACTGAGCACCCTGGTCATGGCTTTGGGAGCCTCCATGAAGGCCTCCCGTGACTAAGCCAGCACAGACAGCATCAACTCGCCTGTGTCGCCTGGGCTAGGATCACAGAGGGCATGTGAGGACCAGATTGAGGGTACCTCACCTCCACCTCTTGAGACCAGAAAAGCCCAGGTGATTTTTTTTTTTTAAACCAAATATGAGGGTGCCCTAAAAACACGGCAGACACTGGCAACCTCGGGGGTCTGTTCTGAGCATGTGTTTATATCACACGCTCACCAACCCACTGGTAGATGGCAGGTTGCTTGCCTCCAGAGAACTTAGCAGCAGTGATTACCCTCTGTGGGCAGGGGTAAGATGGGCTTTCAACAGCTCATATGGGTTCCCAGGAGCTGCTTAAGACTGTCTGCAGCAGAAGCCAGGAGGCATGTAACTGGATCCCTTATTAGTCTGATGGGCCTCATCCGATTATTGGACCTCTCCGTACGGATTCCCTGACTCTCTGTATTCTGTTCCTTTCTCTGCTTTGCTTTTCTCTCATTTTTGGCTCACGTCTGTGTCTGTGATCCTATTACCTCCCAATCAAATCTTAGTGTTTTCCCTATTAATCTCTGGATTCAACCTACTTGCCTTTAGGATTGAATATATGCTTTTGGTCCTTCCTGTATTATATTTTAGCTGCTCTTGTTTTCGGCCTTTTGGAGCCTAGCCTCACGTTGGAACAGATAGCTGTGTTCAACTGTCCTCCTCTCTTGAGGCTTCTGAGCATATCCAACCGCACTACCTTCTTCCCAATGCAACCGTTTCCTGACCTCAATCACTCTCACGGATTCCTGTAGATCTTTGACCCCTGGCTCATAAATCTTCTCCCCACCTGAATCTGTGTCGTCATCCCAAATGGCTTTAGTGTTCGAGTGGATGACTCATCCAGTAACTTAACCTCAAAGTTTTGTGATTTCCTTTTCCTTCAACAGATTTAGCCTCCATTCCATTTAAGTGACCCACCACCGGGGCAACACTCCAGAACTTGTCATCACGGAAAACTGTTCCGTTGCCAAATTCAAAAAGCCCCCTTTCCAAACCCAACTTCTTCTCTTTCCATCTCCTTTAGCATAGATCCTACCCTCCTCAAGACCTCCACTCTTAACATTCTTCCCGTCTTTTCCTAACCAGGGTTTCCTTTCTTTACCACTCCAGATTCAGCCCTGGAGCTATTTCTCTACTAAGACTAGCAAGTACATGGGGTTACCTATGCTAGGCCCTACTGAAAGCTCTGTATGTGTACTGACTTTCTTCATTTTTTAAAATCAGTTTATAGATAAAGAAAATGAAGTTGAGTGACTTGCCCAAGACCTCCCAGCCACAGCCACCTACATAATTTGCAGGGCCCAGTGCAAAACAAAAATGCACGGCCCCTTGTTCAGACATTGGGTGTGGGGGTGGGGGAGATATCCGTAAAGGTACAAATAGATGAAGCTTTTCTCTTTAAAAGTATGTTATTACTGGGATACCTGGATGGCTCAGTCGGTTAAGCATCTGACTCTTGATATCTGCTCAGGTCATGATCTTACCGTTGGTGAGATCAAGCCCCCTGTCAGGCTCTGCGCTTACAGCGTGGAGACTGCTTGGGATTCTCTCTCTCCCTCTTTCTCTCTGCGCCCCCCTCCTCTCTCTTTTATAAATAAATAAATAAACTTTACAAAAAGATAAAAAATATTTTGTTACTTATGACACATAATAGGAGAAATCATCCTTCTAAGTAAGGTTAAAATTTTAAATTAATTAACATAAGTTTTACAGCCAATCTTTATATTGTGCAATGCCAGTCTTTATTTTAAAAAAAATTTTTTAATGTCTTTTTATTTTTGAGAGAGAGACAGAGACAGAGTGCAAGCAGGGGAGGGGCAGAGAGACAGAGAGACACAGCGTCTGAAGCAGGCTCCAGGCACTGAGCTGTCAGCACAGAGCCTGACGCGGGGTTCAGACTTACAAACTGTGAGATCATGATGTGAGCCAAAGTCGGACGCTTAACTGACTGAGCCACCCAGGCACCCCGAAATGCCAGTCTTAAATGCAAACATAAGAGCATTTAACTCATATACAGAACTATGGTACTTCATGGCTTGGATATGCACTTGTACTTTTACTAGAGCAGTGGAAATACGATACGCACACATCGTGTTATGCACGCTTTCTATCAGTGCTCATCCTCAGCTTACTAGTGAGTGAGGAAACACAGAGGAAAGGGAAGTCTGTGTTGCCCTATCTTTCCCCTTCCTCGGATGGCGGGATTTGCAGCAGAAGTGGTTGACTAATGCAGGAAAGTAAGGGTGTGAGAAAGGATATGATAGCCCTCCTTGGTTGGCTTTCTTAGAACGCCATTGCCCCTGTGTCCAGAGCAAGTTCTTGGTAAAGGGCAAAGGTGGCCTGGTTGGTGCCGTCAGTGCCCTGCTTGCCCAGTTATATACAAGTTGCTATGAAACATGAGCATGGAAGTCGGTGGGTCCCTGATGCACGAGAGTCCAACAAGACTCAGAGTGAGTACAAATTAAGCATGCTATAAAAGCCACACAGCTTCCGGGATGCTACCTGCAAATGAGGCAAGGACTGAGGGCCAGGCACAGGTGCAGATTTCCTCTGCTCACATGCAGAGTCCGTGGTCCCATCAGATTTAACAAAACATAATTTGCAGATAAAATTATTAAGAATTTCAAGATAGTGTCAGCAGAGCTTTTAACCAGGTATAGGACCTCTTGAGTGCAGGACCCTACCAACAGCACCTGTCATCCACCCAAGACGCCAGCCCTGCCCTGAATTCTTAAGTGGTCACATCAGGATTTGAACCCATGACTTCGATTCCAGAGTCTAGGCTGTGAATCACCTCAACTACACAATCTCTCTTGAACAGGACTGCTTTTCTTACCATATTAATTTAGCTTTGTCTTCTTCACCACTGCTTCCATGTCAACATTATTGGGAAGAATCACATAACTAGCTGATTGGAACCATCAGGCTATTTGCATTCCTTTTATCATGCTCCAGTAAGCTCCCTTTCCTGTTTCCATGGTGGCTCTTGTGAACCATTTTGCAAACCTCTTCCCGGGATTTGAGTCTCCTTATTCCAACTAAGCCACAATTTTTCTATGTCGATACGCTGCATTCTTAATAATCATGTATTTTGTCCAAATGTATCAGAATTTACTCAGCCATTCACTTAATTGCTGCATACTTGTTATTTTTAATTTTCCCTTTAACACTACAACATTGCAATGAATAACATTCATTCCTTACTCTTAAGAAATGACCTTGCCTCCAATTTTAAAGAAGAAAATTGAACATGACAGGTATGCATTTTTTCTTTCCCAAATTGATATACACCCCCATTTAAGTTTACACTCTCTGTCACTGGCTGGGCTCCCTGGGAAGTACACTCTGAGAAGGAGCTCAACATTCAGATTGTTCATTAGGGGGTGCTCTCTGGAATGATACCTGCGTGGGGAGGGGTGTGATCAAGATTGAGCACAGGGAGAAACGGGGCTGTGGTGCAGTCACGACAAGGTCTCAGCTGACCCCGGAGAGAGCTCTGGAGCAGAAATGGCCCTCAGCACTGTTTGGGTTGGAAGGATGGAGCTGGACCTTCACGGTATGTGGGAGGCCCCCCAAAACAGGCTGTAGCCTTGGATGAGGCAAGTGTTTTCAGTTGAGGCCATTCTCAGAGCAGGAGGGATGCTCAGCACTGGGAAGGATAAAGCCTACAGACCTGAAGAGCAGATGGGGGCAGCTCAGCCCAGTATCAGGTCGCCTTCCCTCCCACCCCAAGGAGAGAGATGATCTTCCTCTCTTCAGGACAGACCCCCCCCATCAGCCCAAGGCCAGTCCAACCACACGTGCTCTTTACTCCTTCCTCTTGTATTTCCCTCACATTAGTTCTCCCCACGTTTCTTCATCTCTTCAATTTCTTCTCCAGTAACAGCTTCTTTAACTCAGCCTGAAAACATGCCCAAGTCTCCTCTAATTATTTGGCTCGGCTTCCCTCAGATCTATTGTCTTCTTACCCACAAGACTTCTCTTGTCTTCCTACCCACTAACGTCCGTCCCCCGGAGAGCCATCCCCACACGTCTTCTCTATTCCCTGCTGTGCATTCACCACCCAGCCTGGAACCATTGGCCTCTGCCTCCTCGCCTCTCCTGAACGTCACCCCTCGAGATCTCTCGGACCAGCTCATTTTTATGCCCAGGAACCACTCCTCAGCCCATCAGCTGCCTGAATTCTGTGCTGCACGTAACCAAACTGCTACTTCTTTCTTTAAAGCACCTCTCTCACTTGGCTCTTTGTCACAGGACACTACTGACTGGTGCTGCCATAGTTCCTCCATCACCCCGTATCAGGCTCCTTCACGGACTCCACAAAGGTTGTCATTTTCCAGAACTCTTTGTGTATCTACCTGCTCTTCCTGGTTGATTTCATCCACCCTCACTAGCGAGCCGGTGACTCCTGATTTCTTTTCCTCACTACTCACCTCTGCCTAACCTTCAGATCCATTCATTCTGTAAATATAATCTCCATCATCCAATACTTCAGATCTTCAGTTACTTTTTGAAATTGCACAAAGAACACGCGGTTTCTGCAGAAGATTAGGAAATGCAGGTATGGGAAAAGAAGACAGCATGCAAAAACGTGAAATTCAAACTTCCAGAGATAATCACTACTGATATTCTGACATATACCCATCTCCATTGACTTTTTCTGTGCAAAATACTCCACTTTGGGTATAAAGTGTATTTTTTCCAAAAATTTTGATTACACTTTACATAATGACTTGCTAATTCTCTTTGTTTAATTTTTGTTTGTAATGGGGCACCTGAGCGACTCAGTCAGTTAAGCCTCCGACTTCGGCTCAGGTCATGATCTCTCAGTTCATGAGTTCAAGTCCCGTTTAGGGCTCTGTGCTGATAGCTCAGAGCCTGGAGCCTGCTTCAGATTCTGTGTCTGCCTCTCTCTCTGTCCCTCTCCTGTTCACACTCTCTATCTCTCAAAAATAAATAAGCATTAAAAAAATAAAATCATTATAATTCTACATTATTGAATGGCTGTACAGCCTTCCACAGTACAACTGTATTACATTTTTTCAAACTTTTCTTCCAGTCTCTTCCATTAGCCTTGTTTCAACATTTTTCACTACCATAAAGAACACAGCAATGTAGCATCCTTGTGGCTAAAGTTCTGGGAAAAACATACAAATATCTTTAAGGCTGTCCAAAGATATTATCAAGGTACCCTCAAATAAGATTGTACCAGCGTATATTCCCACCAGCAGAGGGTGAGAGTATGTTTCCCCAAACCCTTGCCAAGAATAGATAAACACCATTGTTTTTAATCTTGCCTATTTTTTTCTCATCATTTCGAGAGTGTTTCTTTATTTTTCTATTTGTTTATTGTCTCCTTGCATATCTTATTTTTTGGAAAATTACATTTTTGTTGTCTTTGTACATTTTACTCTATAAAGATGTCCTCTTTGTTATTGATTTATAAGAAACACTATTTCTAAGTACCTATAGGGTGGCTACAACTAGATTTCCCCAGAGCACTTCAAGAGCAAAATTTCCAGAACCAAACTGATTATCTCCCTCATAAAAACCGGTTACCCCTGTAATCCCTCTCTCAGTTAATAGTGTCACCATCTCCCAAGTTAGCCAAGACAGAAACTTCAGGAATGAGCACATCCTCTCTTTCTGTCTCTTCAAACTCAGTTACAAAGTCTTGTCCACTTGTCCTCAAATAGCCCTCCGGTCTGTCCCGTCTTCTCTATTCTCCTTGCCACTGTCTTAGCTTGGCAATGGCCACAACCTCATGTCTTCGTCTTTTATTTGAACCATTGCAAAAGCTTCCTGAGAGGAGCCAGCTCTCTCTCCTACTTCATCCCTCATACCGACACATGAATAATTGCAGATTCTGGTGCAGACCAGGAGCGAACCGCCACATGGTGCCCGTCCCCTTCTTTCAACCCTACGGCAGACCCACACTGCTTTCCGTGCTCCGTGGTCATTCCTTCACGTTGAGTGGGAGGCCCTGCACACACTGGGGTTCCGAGTCACTTTCATACTCATCTACATTATTCTAGCCTTTGCACCTGCAGCCATTCCTACAGAGCACTCTTGCCCCCAAATGCCATGCTCTTACACAACTTTATGTCTCAGCTTTTTTGCCTAAAGCCTCCTGATCACCACTGAAGACTTAAAACAGCTTGCCCCTGAAAACCCCTAAGAAATAAGTCAAACATACAAGCTTTGGACAAACTTCAGCTAGCTGGGAACTGGGATGAAAAGCTGTCCCCTTATAGCTGGAAGCCTTGCTCAAGAAATTGCTGAAGGAGTTCTCCTTAGTACAGCATAATACCTAAAAGACACACTACCTGAGTTCAAGTCCCCGCTCTGCGTATACTGGTTCTGTGATTCATGGCAAGGTACTTAACGCTCTGTGTCTTAGTTTCCTCATTTTTGAATTGGTCATCACAGTTATGACTCCTTATAGGTTCTCATAAATTAATATATGTAAGCACTCAGGAAAGTGCCTGTCATGAATTAGAGTTAGCCATTATTCAATGTTACTTGAATAGATACTCTATTTAGGGTAACTAATGTTGGTGCCATCTGGCTGTGTATGTAAGTGGTTAATTGGAAGAAATGCTATAATGTAGATGCAAGGCAAGGTCTTTGAAAAATTTAAAGCACTATGGAATTGTCTGGTGTTGCTATCTTGATTTCAAGCAAGGTTAAGTCTGTCTACTTCCCAAGAAGTGAATATTGTGATCTAACTCTTAAGATTATTAAAAGAATCAAGGAAGTTTTTTTTTTTAATTATTTATACCCGTCTCATTCCAAAATGGTTTTTGAGCAGTTGAATTCAAGCCTAAAATGGGTACAAAAGTAAGAGCACGGAAGAGTGAGACATCCTGGGGCCACCTGGGTAGCTCAATTGGTTGAACGTCTGCCTCTTGGTTTCGGCTCAGGTTGTGATCTCAGTTTGTGAGTTCGAGCCCCGTGTTGGGCTATGCGCTGACAGCACTCAGAGCCTGCTTGGGATTTTGTCTCCTCTCTCTTCCCCTCCCCGACTTGTGTTCTCTCCTCTACCCTCAAAAATCAATAAATAAACATTGAAAAAAAAGGAAGAGTCATCCTGGGGTGTAAATCCAGATCCTCCACTTACTAATACAGTGACTCTTACAAGACCTAAAGATACTTGTCAGGCACTGGGCATTCAGAAATGATCATTACCGTCATTTGGTTGAAAGACGACCACATCAAGTTATTCTTGGCAGGAGGAATAAAGCAGATATTCAGAGGAAGAAATTGAATGTTGAGTGATACTGAGTTCATTCAGAACAAACAGAGGCCAATGGCCACACTTCCCAGGTAGCCAGACCTCAGCTGAGACTCAGCCTGAATTTCCAGGCCCAAGTCACTTCAGATGCTGCTCTTTCGGCCTTATTTCATTCAACCTTCTATCATAGTTAATTATTTTTATGTCTGTGTCCCGCATTAAACCGGATCTTCCTTGAAGTCAGGGACCTCATCTTTGTAAATGCGGTACCTGCACAGTAGTTGGACAGTCTGAACCACCCATACATGCTTGCTGATGAATGCAAGGAAAAAAAAAACCAAACATCTGCCCGGTGAACTTTTAGACACACGTTAAGACCCACTTCTCACTAAATAAACTGAATTGAGACAAGAATAGAGTATTCTTTCAGAGAGAAGGTACAGAATCCTGATCGCGGAGAAACATTTTCCAGAATCATGGGGATTCAGAAAAGCTGTCAAACCGGACTCCTGAGACCTCAGACAACAGCGGAGACCAGCCACGCTGTGGTTACACACGGGGCTGACTCTGCCGTCCAGGGGAGCTTGGCGGTGCTGACCAAGGTCCCTGCCGCTGTCCCCCAGCCCAGCCCCAGCATTGCGCATTAGTTCAGCGGTTCACTCTTCCTGATAATAGTCACAATCTCAAACCCACTGGCTGAGTCTCGGCTTCCCAGAGTTTCCAAGAGGTTTCTGTTGCTGTGTTCTGACTTCAGCATATTCCCCTTCCTTCGTTTTTATACCAAACCTGTTAGCCTAACAGTTGACCTTACGGGAGCTGGTCAGGGCTCAGAGGCACAGTTGCCTATGAAAAATACAAAACACAGCGTCTGAAGGTTTCAAAAGGCTTGCACCTCCAGGAATGATAAGGGCCCCTTTGCTCATTCCACAACAGCATTCCTCACTGCCTGTGGGACTCTTGACCCACTGTTAGTCTGGACTTGGGAGGGGTTAACCCTCCTCTCTAGGATTAGGTCTAGATCTAGAATGTAAGGGTCTTCTCAGGGGTTCCCAGTGGTTTCTACAAGTTGCATCTGACCAGGAGTCTTGGTGAAGTTGAGACTGGGTGTTGGCATGTGTGTGCAGAAAACAGCTAGCGAATGGCTGCTGGCCTGGGCAGGGCAGAACGGCGTCCAAACCCACGCATCTGTGTGTGTCTTCCTTCCCCTTTTCTTCTTTGTTCCCTTTCTCCAAGTGACTGTTTTCTTTCCGGGACCTGGGGAGTCAGAGAAACCCGGCAAATTGTTGTTTCCTTCTGTATTGTAGCAACCTGTGCTCAGATTAGCCCTGCTGGTTCTAATTGGACACATTTGCAATTCCTGAAGCGGTCCGGTCCTTGCAATGCCAGCCCCGGATCACATCTCTGTGGGCTGCTGGTCTTGTCCCTTTGGAGCGTGTCAGGGCTGGGCGAGGGCAGGGAGCGGCCACAGAGGGTGAGCAGGAGGAGGGAGTCACACACAGGAGGGGCCTTTGTCTCCAGGGCTCTGCGCTAAAGCAAGCACAACCCGAAATCCAAGAAGAGATGGAAGAGGGTGGGGGGCTGTACTGGGTCCCAGTGTGAAGAAAACAGCCTGCTCGAAGTTATCAGAGTCTCGGAATACAATGTAATTTCTTCTCGGGCAGTGTTCTGATAGCCTGACCAGCAGGAAGGCTGGAAGCCCAGCAAACCCCGTGGACGGAGAAGGCACAATGAGCTTGATATTGCGGGTCCAGGCCTGAGGCTCAGGTTTCGTCTGGCTCCCGTTTGGGGCACAGACAGCGCCCGGCGCCTTCGCTCTGGACTTGGACCCAACCTCCAGCCAGCCTTTCCCAACAACAGTCCTACCTGTCACCCCTGCCTTGCTCTTAAGTCCCAGTGACACTTGGTCTCTTTCGTCAAGACCATAGAGAGTCCACAAGTCACAGAGGTGACCCGAGCACCAGAAGTGAAATGAAAATTTCTGCCAAGAATTCCGAAATACACAGGGGCCGGAGAGCACAGGAAGTATCCAGGCAATTCCCTGGTCGGTGAGTGAGCCTCCACTCAAACCCCCCAGGATGTGCGCCACCCCCCCTTTAAAGGCTTCACAGAAAGTTCCATCCACGTCCCTCCACACCCCCTTCTGATACCTCTCAACCCCCACATAACCTTCCCACTTCAACCTGAGCCCCTTTCTTGCCTTTCTGGCCCCAGAGGGCAAGAGCTGCCACTCTTGAGTGAGATCTTCCCCGCCCATACACCTGCCTCTTTCAGCAGGGCCCAGAAATCTGGAGAATTCAGAAGGAATGAGACTCACGTGGGTGGGGCAGCAGTGTCTTACGTTCTGAGAAACAGATGAGGGTGACTCAGGTAATCCAGGCACACACAAGGTGTCATTTCAGTTATGTGGGTCATTGTGGCCAGGAGGCCCTGGCCACAGAAAGTGCCCTTTCCTTCCCTGCCAAGTCATGAGGGAGAAAACGTTGCTGGTGGAGTCTCTAGGTTTCTCAGGGTGGACAGCAGGGAAGGACTGGATCGACCCCCCTGGAGGCCTGAGGCTTTGCAGAGGGGCCAGCATAGGCCTATGACTCCTCCTGTACCTCAGTAGGAAGACAGGTACGGAACTCTTTCTAGGGGTAGTGGGAGGGAGTGATGTCATTATTCCTTGTCTTTGTCCCCTGCAAGCTCTTGGTGGGGAAATGGCCCCAATGTGGGGTGAAGGACTGTGGGGCTGAGCTGACAAGGAACTACGGGTTGGCTGTGGGCAGCCCACAATTTTTCTTAATTAGCTGTGGCATCTTGCCCATCATCGAAATAAATAACAGGTGTCCCCTAAGGACACCACATGAGAGGCGCCATTTATCGCCGTTCTGAAAGGAAACTGACAACATGACGGGTGACATAGCAGAAATAATGAAGAAAAATGGCAGCAGGCAAGGAGAGGCCCCATCGGAGGAACCTCGCCATCCGTCCCCAGAGGGAAGCCCCTGCCCGGCACTCCCTTTGGGAGAGCAGTGCCTCCCAGGGTAGGCCTCTCCTGGAAAGATTTACATCTTCCATTAGCACGAGGCAGGTGCCATGCGGTAGCATTTCAGGGTCACCTGCCCTCCCTCCTGCCCCATTTCAGGGTCACTGCCAATGTGGGTCAGAGCCCGTGAAATGCCACTTGGAGAGTTTCATTATTTTAGAGATTTCAAGTTCAGGCAACTCTAATTTGTCTGTGTGGATTATCTCTGCCAAATGTTCGATTGTAGGCCACCGGTGCACCACCTGACGTCCTCCTGGCCATGCTCCTTGTCTAATAGTTGGTTGCTAGATCCAATCCAAAGGCACAGAGGGTCCCTCTCCTGTCGAAGGATTATCTCCCCACCTGTGCTCAGCAGTCTGTGTCCTGCTGCCTCATCAGGAATTTCTCTCCATCCCTTTCCCCCTCTCTAACCATTACCTTTAACGTTATATTTGACTGCCTCGGTCCACTCCCCTCAAGAGTCAAAACTACTCAAGCCTCTTCCATTAAAAAGAAAATCAAGCCGGCCCGCCCTGCAGTCTGTGTTCCTCTTTGGCTACCATGGTCGCACCTCCTGCCTTCTGGGTCAGCTTTTCCAAAGCATCCTCACTTCTTACCCCTCATTCACTCCACAGCCCACTTCAGTTGGCTTTTGCCCCAAGATCCCTGAAACCGCTCTTTCAAGAATCACCAGGGCCGTCCCATGACTAAACCCCATAGTCACTTTTTGGCCATACCTTACTGACCATTCCTCTTTCTTAGAATTCTCTTCCGTCTTGGCTTTGGGGAAGCCCCTCTTCTCAAATTCTATTTCTGTGTTCCCAGCTACTTCTCAAATCCCACGGCAGCTCCTTTCCTGCTGCCTAGCCCATGAACACCAGGCATCTTCAGACCTCGGGCCTCAGCTCCCATCCACTCTCATCCTTCGTGATCTTCCCGGCAGACACGTGGATGCAGTGATCTCACGTGTCTTGCTGATTCCAGGTCTGAGTCTGCAGTCCAGACTTCTCCCTTGAATTCTCCCTTCTTGCTTCAGGTGTCTACTAGAAACCTGTCTGTGAATATTCTCTAAGCACCTCACTTCCAATGCGTCAAGAGCTGAATTGCCCTCTCTTTCTTTCCCGCTCGTGTGTGTGCGCACACATGCATACTCGGCCAGACCTCCTGCCCAGGAAAGGCACCAGAACCTATCCTGTAAGGGAATGGTGGAGCTCGTAGCCACTCAGCTTTTACACTGCTTCAGGGAGTTGCCGGTGCTCTGAGAAGAGCTGGCTGGTCCTTGCTGGCTGGGACCTTGGGGTGGACCCAAAGAGTCTAGTGTGCATATATATGTCTGTTCACACAAAACCAGGCCAAAGCAGATGAATGTCTGAGGGATTCTAGAGACCAGAGATCGAGTGAGGCCAAAGGGAAGGGATATAGCATGCACATCTATAGGGAGCAAGGTTCTTGCATTGAGCAGAGGAATGTGGAGGGGTGGAACCAGACGCAGGAAAGAAGGCAAATAAGATTCCATCCTAGAGATTCCATCCTTGTTGAAGTTTCAAGGCAGTAGTCCCAACTGCAAGGGATTTAAAGGTCGTGCCAGACAGGCAGCCCAGAAAATGACAGATTGAGAAAAAATTCCAGAGCGGCGCCTCGGAGCAGAAGTGTTGGCCTGTGGACAAGTAGTAGAAGCACAGGAAATGCTCTGATTCGCCAGCTTCTGGGTACCCTGGGGGTCATGCAAGCACAGTCTTGGACCTGAGAGAGCATGATTTAGTTCCCGTCTCTTGGATGCAAGGTCCTGCCTCCGTGAAGACCACCTTAGAAACTGAGAAGGCTCGTGTTTCCCTGAAGATCCCTTTGAAAGATGGAGGGATGGGAGAAAACTAAGGCCGGATAACAAGTTAGGGAGACTGCCAGCCTGCATTCTATACAATGCCTCATTTGTATGCATTTCGCACTGTGGCATCTGGGGGTCACTTGTCTGTGACTGGGTGCAATTTGGTTTGGTGTTGCATGTTTGAGGGATGAGTAGACCAGGGTGGCTGAGGGGGCTTTCTATGGAGCGGCAACAGTAGGGTGTTGTCCTACCAGGGTTTCGGCCTCGAGCTCACTGATGGGCCAGAAGCGGCTTTCTAGCGTTTCAATTGAGCCCTGTTGAAGACAACAGCCGGAAAAAATAGCCTTGGTGATGTAATACATGTGCGAGCACAATGCCTGCTAAGTATAGACACAGCATGGACCTTTGTGTGTTGATTGAGAATGTCTTTTGTTTGGGGATGAGGCTACACTCTAGCCCCCAAGCCTGCCTTCTGATGGTAACACGAGTGGGAGTCCAGAGAAGCCTGGGATGGGACAAATAAGGAATAAGGAAGGAAGGAGAGAAGTAATAGTTTTCTTTCCTTTACATTTACTAGGTTGTTACTGGGTATCAGGTTACTGGTAGGTGCCAGAGGAAGAGTCCCTGCCCTCACAGAGTTCAAAGGTTTGAGGAAACGCATATGGAAATAAAACATTCTAGTATTACAATACCGCATAGCAAATACAATAGTAGGAGTAATGGTGATACCTGATGTGGACCGAGTGCTTATTCCGTACCGTTATATTGGTGCGAAACGCTCTAAATGCATTATATTGTTTAATCCTCCTATCAGGCCTGTGAGGAAGATACTACTATTATTTCCAGGTTACAGATAAGGAAGCTGGGGCTTCCAAAGGTCAAGGTCAGGTAACTCATCTGAGATCACTTAGCTACAAGTTGAAGAGCTGAAATTCGCATCTGTGGTATGTGAGCCTAGAGCCCATTCGGTAACCCCTCCACCTGCTGCTGCTTCCCCAGGTAAAGGCAGAAGCAAGCCAGGGCAGGATGACCAAGTCTTCCCAGAAAGCTCAGGGATGGCTACAAGGAGGTGATGATCGGAGTGGCATCTCGATAAATTAGTAGGCCTTCAGGAGGTGTGGGAGGAGACAAGGACATTCCAGGAGGAGAGAAGAGCATGTACAAAGGCAAAGTCCACTTGGAGAACTGCTAAGTATGTAACCCCAACACGCACATCCGCATCCACACGCGCGCACACACAGCCACATATGTGTGCACATTCACCTGTGCGTGTGCACGTACACACATGTGCACATATCCTCCCACATTCTTACACACACCTGTACACTTGCTCTCACACATACATATGCACAGAGCCAGACGTGTGCACGCACAGACACGTGTGCACACACGCTTTCCCTGGTCTGGGAGACATCAGCCTGAAGGATAGATTCATTCCCATTCTTCTTCTCTCCTTCCCAGGAGAGAACCCAGGAGAACCTTCGGCTTCAATGGTCCAATCATAGGAATCATTACCATTCATTGAGTGCCTCTATGCTCCAGGAACTATGCTCCGTGCTCTCTGTGCACTATGTTAAAGCTCACAAAGAATGAACAAGGCGGGTATTGTGATCCAGATGTGGTAACAGGGCCTCAGATCGGCTAAAGATCTCCCCTGGGGGCCACATGGGAGAGGAAGCTTTTAAAAGCAAGTCTGTCTGTTTCCAGAGCCTGAGCTATTCAAGCTACCAAACTGCCTCTCCAAATATAAAAGTCCCCGAGGCAGACTTTGCCCCAGAAGGGATGGTCAAGCACATGCCTGGAGAGCATTGGGCTAGAGCTGACATCCAAAGGGATGGACCCCACCTTTTTCCTCCAAGCCATGGCGCCCGTCAACCATTGCCAGGATGTGGAAGAGTCACGAGAAAAATGTGGGTGTTACAGATCACAGTGGTGATACATAGCTTCGTCACGCAAGTTTGGAGTTCAAACTGATCTTGAAGAGAGAACAGAGCTGTTGGCCAAGGGTTAGTGGATTGGTATCCAGAGATTCAGACAATCAGAAACAGGCTGGCTTCCAGGCCCATGCTCTTCCCACTGGCCCTCCTGCCTCCCTGTACTTACAGCGCTGTTTAGAAATCTTCACCGTGGGTACTTTTTATTAATTAACTTGCATGAGCAAATACGTAAGGTTTGAATAATTTGCACGTACGAATTTGTTTTGTTTCTCCGCACATGCTCTAGTTCCCAGGAATGCACAATGCTGAGTGAGGGCATGGTGAGATCCCACCTTAACAGATGGCCTCGTTGTAGCCCAGAGAGATTAGCTGAAGCGAGAAGCTTAGAATAACATCTTGAAGACCAGATTCTAGATCTCCTTTGTCCCAGATCTGGCCCTGCCACGTTGGTGCACTTTTTTCTCTTTGTGTTATTTCCTCAAAAGATCAGCCCCCCTTCCTGCCCTGACTTTGCAGGCCTCGCATCAGGTCTATCTCCTTTCTGAGTAGCTTTTTTCCTCCTTACCCTATCCCTTCCTTGATTCTCCCACTCAGTCCTGAGCTGATTTATAGGCCAGAGTCGTCCCCTGGGCTGGGCAGAAAAGCAGCAAGGAGACAGATTGATGATCCCTTCAGCATCGCCCAGGAAAATGCCAGCACAGGAGCGAGGCTGTGGCCCAGCGGGAGCTGGGAGCCCTGCCTCCGTGTCCTGTGTGTGACCACACAGAGCAGGAGCATACTCAGCTCATGCCAAGACCTGGTGTTGGGGGACAGGCAGAAAAGCCCTGGGACGGCTCTTCCCCCTTACTGCAAGTGCCCCATTCCTTTCATTATGAAGGTAGAACAGAGGACCTGGGGAGGGGCAAGGTGAGGACGGGAAACGGGAGAGAACAAAGAGAGTCGCTAGAGAATGTGGACTCCCCAAGTTGACGCCGATTGTGGTTTCCAACAACACAAACCCCCTTGCTGCATGGCTCCCCCATCTGAAGGAGAGGCACCACACGCCGTAAATCCACACCACAGTCGTACACATCTTTCTGCACACGCTCACACACGCTTTTCCACACGCGTATCTCCACGCGGAGCCGTGGATTTCTGGCACTGCACCCTCCTTGGCCTTCCGCAGGGCCCTCCTGTGTTGACAGGTACCGTGGGTAGAAAAGAAGAAAGACAATGAAACCTCTGCAGCCCCAGGTCCCCAGCACGCAGTCCCAGCTCCCTCAAAAGCCCTGATGGGCCCCGATGGCTCCCCTCCTTCCTCCTTTTCTAATTATGACAGGCCCCAGGAGGCCAGAGCAAAGAGAGGGAGAGCCGAGCAGGACTGCAAGTGGGAAAGGAGGACACAGGAGGGAGGGAGGAAAGAGGGAAGCAGCGGAAACAGACGTTTTGTTCTGGGGAGAAACCAGTACGTGGCCAGATGCAGAGAGTGGTCATTCTTCACCTTTCCTGCACCCCCCGGGGAGGTGAGCCCACGGCGAGCCCATGGCCGTGCTCACCGCAGGACCGGTGAAATGCGAAAGGGGGAACCCTCAGGTCTGGGTTTTGACAGTGGACTGATTTGCCTTGGAAACACGATCAGGTTTAACGTCATCTGTTCCGTGAAGATGGGAGACACGAAGGTTCTCCGTCGTTACTTACAGGACAGGAGCCTGGGATGCTCCGAGCCCAAAGCGCACTTCACAGCTATGCCTTCTGGGAGCGGGGCTGGCCTTCTCTTCCCTTCTCTTCTCTTCTCTTCTGGGGGTCGGCGTATATGAATGACAGCCTGTTACAAGTGAACAAACAGAGATATGCAAAATAATCCCCCACCATTTATAAAACGAACTCGCGGTCGTTTGATCTAATTGAACAAATTTTTACTAAGAGTTATGCTCTCTGCCACGTGCCTTGCTGAGCGCTGGGAGTGAAGGTCTGGATGGGCCCAATCTGACCTGGCGGGGTTCACAGTCTAGCAGAGGAGGCTACGTGGAGGGAGGGCTATTTCATGCACCGTCCCGTGAGGCCAAGGGCCAGGGGGAGGAGAAAGCCTTCTGCTCACTCGTCAGCTGAAAAGAGAAAGTCAGTCCTGGGGGGGAGGAATTCTCCATCACGTCTCCTTCTGTCTTTCTCCACAGCTTTCGGGCGGTCAGGTTCCCAGGGCCCCTCCTCCTCCCCGAGACTCAGAATTAAGTGGAAATGTCAGGTCTTCTCCAGACCATAGAATTTCTTCTCTTCTCAGGTCTGTTTTGTTGTGGTCATGAAGACTGCCCAGCCAAAGATTCTGAAATAGCAACTATTCCAATTATGCAAAATGTGATTAAAGGAAGCGTCACGGCCCTTTCACTTAGTTCTTGCCTTGCAACCCTTGCTCGGGCTGACAAGCATAACAGATCTACTTGATACATCTCGCGCTCAAGTAAAATGTCTAGTCAAAAGTGCTTAGAATCCCTCAAGGCTGGAGTTGGCTAATGATGTCATTACTCCACAGGGCCTGGCGTTATTTTTAGGATGGCCATTTCCTCCCACATTAAGGCTCATTAGGACTCCCCCCCCCCCCCTCCCCCGCTGTAGTACTCTACCCACACAATAGAGGTCACACACAGAGACGAGGCCTGGTCTGAGCCTGAGGCAGGTCGCTTATTCTTTCGGGACAGCTGAAGACGAGGCCTGGTCTGAGCCTGAGGCAGGTCGCTTACCCTTTCCGGACAGCTGAGTTCCAAGTAAAGCCTCTCGAAGCTGAAGGAAGCTTTTCCTCAAGTGTAGGAAACCCGACCAAGGTCAATGGCTGTCTGGGCGAGCATTCATGTAGCCTGCTTGCCAATTCTAAAACGGCCGCATCTGTGCCATCCACACTCCCTTCACCCCTCTTCCCTTCATACCTCTCAGCCACTAGCCGACTTAAGACACTTCCAGCCTGGCTCAAATACCCTTGCAAATACTCCATCATCTGTAAGACAAATTCTCCGGACTCCAGGGTAAGGCCACCTCTACCATGCAAGGAAAACATTCATTCACGTGGGCTCTGCAACCTGCTGGTCTTAGGTTCAGATTCTAGAGTTGTCATTTCCGGGCTGTGTGACCTGGGGCAAGTTTCTTAGTATCTCTGAGCCTTACTCTCCTCAACGCTAAAAGGAAGATAATGAAACCAACCGCGCAGGACTGTCATTAGAGAACAAAATAAGAAAATATGCATAAGGCACTTGGAGTCCCTGGCACAAGAAAAACACTTATTAAATGCAACTGTTGTTATTACTTATCATCTCCTCTAGTATTATTATAAATCAGCAATCTGCAGTTTTGAAATCCAAAAAGCTCTGACTACTGAAAGATTTTTCATAACTCGCTTGGCAGTAAAACCTGACCCGGACTGCCCTGGGTTTCTTTGTAGACCTCATTTATCCCACTTAGGATGAGTACTTGCTGCACAAATCTGAATGGTTTTTCCTTACCAGTGACTGTCCCAGACTCTGCTGGGGGTGTTACGTAACATATTGTCACTGTACCCTATTGCTTTTCTAAAAACCTAAAAAATTCTGAATTTGGAAATGTATCTGGCCCCAAGGGGTTTTGATAAGGGATGGTGGCCAGTGGTCTTTTTTCAAGCCAGATAAATCTCACACGGCAGGACCCAAGCCACCACTATCCCTCTCTACCTAGAAAAATATAGAAAGGCTGATTTCTTTACCTACAGCAAGGCAGTCAGGCCTCCCCCTGACAAATCACAGGGAGCCCCAGGGAGGAGAATCTGCCCTCTTTGCCACCCACAGATCAAATGTGTCACTCACCTCGATTGTCGATCCTTGGCACATGTGGACAGAGAGGGCTAGCCACATTGCTCTGAAACTTTTTATCCCATATAATAGCCCTCGTGTTTCCTGAACACCTACTGTGTGCCGTGCTCTTTACACCCTGGAAACCTCACAATAAGAACACAGAAGGTATTATCACCCCCACTTTGCCACTTGTAAATGGGGCACATGGGGATGTAGAGATGGTGGGAATGCAGACAAATTCCAATCCAATTTCAAATCCACTATTTTTTCTCTAGAGCATTGCTCACTGACTCTCACAGAACATAGGAAAGGAGAGAAATTGTATTTTAAATTTCGTCCCATTACTAGTATATTTTAAGTGTCTAGCATTATTTTAAGCCCCAGGCTCTAGGGGCACCTGTGTGGCTCAGTCAGTTAAGCATCCGACTTCAGCTCAGGTCGTGATCTTTGTGAGTTCAAGCTCTGCGTCGGGCTCTGTGCTGACAGCTCAGAGCCTGGAGCCTTCTTCAGATTCCGTGTCGCCCTCTCTCTCTGCCCCGCCCCCACTCTCTCTCTCTCTCTCTCTCTCTCTCAACAACAAAAAAAAAAAAAAAAAAAAAAAAAAGATTTTTTTTTTAAGACCCAAGCTCTAAATAGGGGGGTTAATTTGCAAGTTTGAGAAATAGTGAGTTTTTCTAATGCTAAGTGATGTCTAAAGACCAGTGTTCTCAGAAAATGACATTGACCTCTATTACTCAACCTTTTCCTTTAATCTGTCTCCAGTCTCCTGCAACTCTACTTGTGCAAGGGGAGGTTAGGAATGTGGTGGTAGTGGAGGAGGTTATGTTTTGGGGAGGGGGGAGTGTTTTACAGTTCTGTTCCTTGTTTGATCGGATGAAATCATTTGAGCATGAAGGCCAAGAAGGGAGATGTGATAACCTTGGCCGTGAACCCACTGGTAAGCGTTCAGAGTTACACTCCTCCATCACACAGCATGCTAAACAAGGCACAAGGCTCTATCCATGACAACCCGTCCTCCCTGGAGCCAAAAGTAAAAATCAAAGGCAGCAAAAAAGATTAAAAAGCAAGTGTCTAAAACCAGCGAGAACAACTCACCCTCCCTCGTGACACCAGAGGAGACAAAGACCACAAAGTGAAGGTGTCATGCAGCCCGCAGATTAATCTACACTATGCAGAAGTGGTCAGAGCCCTCCTTTCCCCCATAATAGGATGCCCAGGAAGCCTCGCAGTGAATGCTTCTGTCAACAAGATAGCGAGAACTCAGGCGGGCCGAGTGCATTGTTTCTCGGCTACCTAGGGCTTTGGATTATGAAAAGGTGTCTGAAAGAGACTTTGTTATCTCATTGTGCTTCTGCAAGTGACCACTCAGTTCTGTGAGCCACACCGCTCCTCCTAGAATTCCTGACTTTTGATTTAAGGATGCGATTGTTCCTTAGGCTGACAAGAGTAGGCTGGAAGCCCAAGGGTAGCCGCCAGGCCTGTGGGCACCTGCAAAATGGAGGTGCGGCTGGGGCTTCCGACAGGCCCCGGTGACTTCCAGGCAGCCTGCCAGGTGGCCTGGCTGTCAGTGATCCATGAGGTCACCAAGGTATGAATCAACGTTGGCGGCATCCGTGGTTGCATCCGTAATATAGATGGTTCATGTAGCATGTCACAGGCCAATGAGAAAGTGACTTGTCTTGAAGGTTTTTTTTTTTTTTTAAATCCCAGTAGCCGAGAAAGCAATCATCCAAGAAATGGAGAGTGTGAAACAGAGAGCCCTATCCAGGTGGGATACTCCTGTGGCTCTGACATGTGGCCTTGGAAGTGGCATAAATTCGGGCCACTGTGCCCCAAATTGTTAAAAACAAAACAAACCCCAACAAAAAAACGCCGATCCCCTTTCTTCTCCACCACAGAGAGCTAAGGCCATTCCCCTACTCGACTTTCTCACAAGCTCCTCAAAGGCTCACAAAAGATCTTGTCTAAGAACCACGGTTTACAGATGGGGTTGCAGAGGGAAGTGACTTTTCCAAGGGTACAGAGCACACTATGACGAAGCAAGAGGGAAGGCATCTCTCCTGATTCCCGGGCTAGCACTCAGAAACACTCAGGAACAAAGACCTTCAGGCTTTCTAACCACAAAAAAAGAAGTACATGCTCAAGAGGATGGTGTTGCTTAAGAAAAAAACCTGCTGTAGAATGTACATGACAACAAATGATGACGAGCGACGAGTATACGGATAGCTTGACATTAACAAAACCAAGTGTTGCCATGTGAGTAAGTGTGATGTTAACAGACAATTCTCCATAATATATTTTTCATGAGCAAATGAGAGGACATGAAATATATATTACGGAAGATGGTATTAACATCATGTTTATTTACTCTGCAGCAATCTGATATTCTTTGATATTTATACGTTTTCTAGGCCTGAACTTGGTAAAATTCTGTGAGCCTTGATGTGGGCTCCAAACTTTTCACAAATGCTGTTGGGTGTCTGTCCCCACACCCTTTGCTCCCCCACCTCACCCCATCACACACACACCCATTGAAGGTTGTTGAAGATATACACACATATGTGTATTTTTAACAAACTAGTGACTGTTAAAGAACTCCTTGCCCCTCATCATGTGCCAACATCTAAGTCGCCATTTTGATCTGGCATCCTTCCCAAAGGACTGCCTTTCCCTGCCCGCCATGACATCATTCATACATGCTAGTCACTCAGTGGCTTTTAAAGCCTGCACCCGGCACTGCCCCGTGCGGAACACCAGCGCAGAAACTATCAGGGGTCCCACGTACCTCTCAACTCGGGTGGAAGGAGAGGCCAGCTTCCATTCCTGAGGTGAAGCCCTATGGGCCCCTCTGAGGCCTTCGGCAGGCATGGTGGCCACTCCCTCCTAAGGCATGCCCTCCGCGTCTGGCACCAAGGAAGGCGAAGTTAGACTGACGACAACACTAACAAAGATTAATTCCTGTGTCTGATGAGAGTTAATTTCTCTGATTAGAGGACTCTCAAAGATGTGCAGTGACTAAATCCTGGCTGGAAATATTCAAATGGCAGAACAACAGGGCAAAGAGCCCCAGTCACATGCCAGCGGCTCACAGAAGACCTTCCTAAGACCCGGCGCGGGAGGAGTCAAACAAACACCCGGGATAAACATACAAGGGCAGGCGGCTCTGGCCAATGAGATATTTGTCTATTTACCTCTGTCATTCCACCTATGTATGTATTATTTATTTCCCTTTCCAGGGCCATCTTGGAAGGTCTCGCCTGAAACCACGTGCATTCAGAAAAAAAGAGGTGAGAAGTGTGGTGGGCAGACCCATCCAGAGAAACACTGTCTGGGCGGGTGGAAGCTGGTGGCTAACAGGGAAGCTGCATGGGGCCACCCACCGATTCCCCAGGAACTGACTTTGGACTGTGGAGGAGGAAGATGTTGATGGACAACGAGCTTAGCAGGCAGCCTGATTTTGGATTTGAATTCTGGCTCCGTCATTTACATCTGTGTGAATCTGGACAAGGCACGGAACTTCTGAGAGGCTCAGCGACCTCACCCAGAAGCAAGATCACCCTGTCAATGTTAGGTCCTTGGCACACACAACCTGTAAAAGAGCCTGGCAACGAGGGCCACCTCCTGTCCCCCATGCCACTTCCCACCTTTGAGGCTTAACAAGAGAAAGGTCCTCTGGCTTCACTCCAGGGTGACATGGAGGCTGTGGGGTCTGCTACTTACAGAGAAGTTCGGTGACTCCTGGCTGAGAGAGAAATAGAGTTTAGGAACTGGCAGGTGGAAGACATGGGAAAGAGCCACTTTTCCTTATCTTTCACACTGTCTCTTCTCTTCCCCCTTCCCCCACCTGTCATTCATCCAGCTCATAAACATACTGAGAGTTCACCGAGGGCCAATGCCATGCCTGAACCTGTCCACAATGTGACGCTCCAAGTCTCTTTAGCAGAAGACACCCCCCCCCCACACACACACACAAAGACATTTAGCAATTCCTAAGGGTTTATTGAGAGTCTGTTTTGTGCCAGGCACCATACTGGGCCCCCGAGATAGTGAGAAACTTCTCTACTCTAAGTAGCTCACAGCCTATTGATGGAAAAGGAGCTTGCCTTTGGTCTGAAGGCAGTTCATTCATTAGGGTTTGGGATATGAGTGTCCAAAGCTCCCCTCCTGAACTGGGCTAGTACAGATGTAAAGCTGCAGTCAGCACACTGCTAATGGGGCTTTGAAAGTCTCTGCTTTATTAGGGCATCCAGGAAAGCCGATTTCAGCTGCAAATGCCTTCATTGCCTCCCCAGCAGAAATGGCTAATACCTGCTTTCTGGGACGCGCTCATCAAAAGGAGACTCTCAAAGCCCCATTAGCAGTGTGCTGACGCTGGCTGTACATCCTGAAAGGGCAAAGTCCAGCGGAGTTAAAGGAATCCAGCCTATTTGTCAACACTAGCATGAGTCAGATCTTCCCCCTCCGCCCCCCCCCCTTTACTTCCTCCCTCTTACCTGGGAGCCTAAGGGACTTCAGTTTCTCAGCAGGGGGCTCTGCAGTCCTACAACCCACACACTTCCCCCCTCCTTCCTTGGGCTCACCATCCTCCGCCCTGCCAGTCTCAATCCTATAACCCGGTGGAAGCCTAAACATCCAGCATAGTCGCATCTACCAAGGACTCCCTGCTCTGCCATCATCTGCCTCCACCCAGAGAAGTTCTTGGGCTCTGTTCTCCCGATCGCCTTCTATGGTTGCCTGGGCTCCCAGAATCTTGAAGATGGGAGGTGCCTAGAAAGTCAACTAGCCCAACCTGCCACCCGATAGAGGAATTTCTCCCTCAGCAGCATCAACGTGTGGTCTCCCAGGAGCAAAGACGGCTGTCACCAGAGAGTGTTGGAAGCAGACAGACCACAAGACAGCACACAAGCTGTAGGACCTTGCTAGGGCATATCGGGCTAAGAGCAAGAGCTGTCCTCACAGCCTGGTGATGCTATGCACACCGAGAAGATGATCTTGCCTGAGGTTTTCACTGGCCAGCTCTCCCAGACCGCAGACCTACTATGACCTCATCTTAACTTCTACAACGACCCAAGTTCCTGTGAAAAGGATGCCCAGAACTCAGAAAGACTGGCCTCGCCCTTCCCTTAGGGCCTTCCAAGAAGAAAGGGCAGGAGAGGGGTGGAGATCCTCTTGCCTTTGTTTTTGTTGTTGGTGGTGTTTTTAATATTTATTTATTTAAGTAATCTCTACACCCAACGTGGGGCTCAAACTCACACCCCGGAGATCAAGAGCCATCTGGTCCTCTGACTGAGCCAGCCAGGCACCCCTCTGGCCTTTGTTTATTGTCCCATTATTCAGTAGACAAGCAGGGTGATGTGGCCCACCAAGGAACAGGAGTCATTAGACAGTCTAGCAAGAAAAACAATATTTCAACAGCACTGAGCAAGCCCTCCTATGCTGGAGGCATGTGCTAGCCCCTGGGTATACAGGGCTGCATAATAAACTCAGTCCCTTACGTTAAGGACTCTCGGCTTAGTGGGTGAAGGCAGATGTGAGTAAGAATTATATGTAGCCTGAAACGTGCTTGGTTGGCCATCTGAACAAATGGCTTGGATTTATCCCTTATCTTATTCGGTACTGCTATGGCATTGGTCATTGTTGACCACCACGCCTTTCGTGAAATTCTCTGCTTTTGGCTTCTGATTTGACTTTCTCCTGGGTCTTCTTTACTTCTGAGGCCACTCCCCAGTCTCTTTCGCCACATCCTCTTCCTCTGTTCACCCCTAAGTAACGATACTCCCTAAAGATCCATTGTTTCCCTCTTCGCCACTCGTGCTGCAGTTTACCCTCTCCCTGGAAAGTATCTTTTGCTCCTAGGCCCTGAAAACCCCTACATACTGACAGCTCCCAAATGTACGTCTTCTACCCAGACTTTTCTTGAGTGACACCCCCAGAACACGTATTCGTTGACCACAATTTCTTTAAAATGCCATGTACCAATAATATTTTAAGTGCTTTACAAATGTGAATTCATTTTAATTCTCCTAGAGACACAGTAACCCTCTGAAGTGGATACTGTTATTATGCCCATCTTAAGGATTAGGAAACCAAAGCACAGAGAAGTTAAGTGACTTGTTCAGGATCACACAGCTGGTGAACGCTGGGGCTCAGTTCCCAATACACATGGTCTAGTTCAAGAGGATGCCGTGTAGTGCTGTGTTTTCACCTCTGCATATGACCGGCCCATGGCACTTATTATATATAAATTTGGTTATCAAGACAGTTTCTGGAACAAAATAAAATGAACTTGTTTTTTGTGGGGGGGACCTGGTTATCTCTTCTCCAAGTTAACTCTTCCATTTCCTTAACCAAACCTACTTTTGTTAATGGTATCCTCACGTGTTGACTCTTAAAAAAGGAAACTCGCTGCTTAACACATCAAAAATGTTCTGTGAAGGCTTCTGAATTATAGTGAATTGAACTGTTCTAAACTGAATTGCATTGAAGCATGCACGGAACCCAGACTGTGAACTTCCACCAGAGAACTGAGGACGATTTGAGAGAAGAGGTGACATTTGAGCTGAGCGGGATATAGCACATTACACAGAGCTCTACATATTTGCACCATGAGGGGCTAGCGATCAGGCAGCTCCGTATTCTCATTTTACAAATGGTGGTTCTCAGGTAGCTAAGAGGAATCACGGGAACAAGTTGAGAACCCTGCGGGAGAGCAATCTCAGACCCTTACTACTCAAAGCATGGTCCACAGCCTGGTAGGATCTGTGGGATTGGCATCACATAGAGGCTTGTTTCCACCAACCTGCTCGATCAGAATCTGCGTGTTAACAAGATCTCCAGGGGGTGTGTAAACCTTAAAGTTGGGGAGCATTGATCCAGGACTGTTTTACACTGGCTAAGGGAACCAGATTATTTAGCCAGACCTCAGAATCCTCATGATTTCATTCTGTCTGGAACCCCTCTAAGTTTTGGTAATTACATCTCTCCTCTGGCTCGCACCCTGGGACCCGCCAGCCTCATGGAGATTGAGATGAATATGACTGCATACATAGCTCCACTGTGTAGAGAAGCCTTCACTCTCAGCAGCTCAAAGGAGGCAAAGCTGGGAACGATGTTGGTAAACGTTGGGCAGTTGGTTTTCGCAAAAGGAGGGACAGAAGGAGAGAGGATGGTTTGGTTCGTGGTGTTAACCCAGCCCCAAGCACTTGTGGTTCATGGGGAGAGACTGGCTGTGCTACCAGTGGGACATAAATGCCAAGAAGGGAGTGAAGGGATAGAGTTAGAGCCAACTCTCTGGGTTGGGTGGTCCTGGGGGTGTTACTTATAATCCTGGAACTTGGAAGTATTGGGATGATCTTGGCCTCAGAGTATTGATGAGAGCTGGATGGAGAGGCCACAGTGATCCAGGCTATAGCATGTAGCTGAGGCTTTCCGCAGAAAAGAAACCGAAGTCCAAAGCCCTGGGTCAAATCGTCACGATGGAAGACACACGATGGAAGACATTCTACCGGTGATAGAATGAACAATGGAGGGCAGTGAATAAGATCAGGGATCAGGGGAAGGTATAAAAGCATAGGCTACACATAATGAGAAGGAAATAGTAGCCAGTTAAAAGAAAACAACCCTTAAAGTAAAAATAAAACAACCTTCAGCCCCAGCTTCTGTGGCTGAAGGTCATGTGATGGCTGGACACAGGATGTGACCACAGAGGGAAGAGCTGCTAATGAAGGGGGTTAGCCTTCCAAGCAGCTTTTCACCCAACACTTGCTCTTTTCCTGCCTAAACTCATGGAAGATGTAAAACCCCTTCTTCAACAGCTGGGAGAGACTTCCACAGACATTTTGCAGACGTGTTTTGGTGCAGAAGGCATTCGTGGAACAGGCTTACGTTGGAAGAGAATTGCACCTCCTGAAATTCCTGCATTTGCATGAATATGCATGGTAGGAAATAGAAGCAGAAATAGCTTAAGGAGGAGAATGCAGGGAGACATCTGTATACTCTGGAGCGAACAGTTGGAGGCCAACCACAATTCCGTGGTTGGCTTATCAGCTTTGCTACAAGGAAGGGACGGGTCCAGATTCCACTGACAGGAGAGGCCAAAGGAGAAGAACCTGTGGCCAGTGCTGATCCAGCAGGACCAGAGAAGAGGGCTCTGAGAGGACCAGGACAAAATGTCTAAGGGCATGTGGCACAGGAATGAAACACAGTTCCACTGGTATACCAGGTAGAGCAGTTTATAAATAGACCATATTGCTCGTTCTACGCAGTAAGTCCTGACCTGACTGTCCTTGGTGCTACTCTTACAACGTTTAAGAGTAAAGAACCCCCTTTGGGTATTAACAGCGGTGGATTTGATCTCAGATCTCGGAGAGACGGTCAGGGAGGCAGCCCCCCCTCAGAGATAGTGGATATTTGGCCAGCCCCTTTTCTTCTCCCCCGATCCTGCACAAGTCTCCAGGCTCCGATCCTGCACAAGTCTCCAGGCTTTCTCCCCCTACCCCCAGCCCCATCTTTTCTCCTCTTGACCTTCTTCTAACCCTCCTGGCTAGAAAATAAAACCAGAATTTATATTTTCTTATTTATTACAGGGTATTTTATGTTTCTTGGTCTTGGTTTAGAAAATGCACAAGTGAAATTGCTTTATTTATCTGCACATTTAAATAGACTAAATTCACTTGATTTTTTATGTTAGCTGTATCGACCCTTCCCACCCTTTGCCCTAAAAGATGGTACCTGCTATGCCAAAATGGCATCTACCCAGGTCTGCAACTAACACAGCATTTGTAAAGTGTTTACAGAGACCAGTGTTGTAGATGCCTCTGAGTTTGCTCAGTAATCCCAGCCCTTCAAAGGGTAATGTGAAACCTCTTATCTAACACAATGAGCTGAGGATAGGGCCAGGACATAAAGACAGACAAGTCAGGTAGCGATTAGACTGTGTCCACTGATTCTGGGGATATCTCTGCTTGAAGGTCACAAAATTCCTACTTGCTCATCTCTTAAATCATCTGCTTCTGTCTGCAGGTGGTGACAGAGACTCCAAAAAAAAGCTAAAATAGTCATCTTTCAAGGTTAACAAGGAGCTGCTTAGAAGCCCCGGCATGACTGTCAATAGCCAATCAAAGAGAGATGTCAGTCGGCTCCCCAGAGGAAGGGTTTCAGTTAATGCGGTGTTAGGCTGGGGAGGCCACATATGGAGAAGAACCAGCTGCTTGCCTTCCTATGTGGGGGCCCAAAGCTGAAGGCAAAGGGGACGGGCTTTGCCATTCCCCCAAGTGGAACAGACCAGAATGGTCCCGGTGGGACGTCTGCAACCAGGGAAAACTTGCTACAATCTGGGGCTCATTCAGTGAAATCCATTGTCCTCTCCCCATGAGAAAGGTTCTCAATTAAATTTCTCCTGAGGTCCTTTTCCTCCCCTAGTGATCTGTTTCTTGCAAGACTTCTTTTTTTCTTTTTTCTCAGATACCACAAGGTTGACTCACAATGAATGGTACAATTCCAGTTTGGGATCAGATTTATGCAGTGCCCTTTGCCGAACATAAACCTCAGTTTCCTTATTTGTAAAATGAAGGAGCAGGCAAACACAGAAGGGCAACACAGCATCTCATTCCTGCAAGAATACTATCAGGAGTTTTTCTTTAAAGGGAGTTATTGAGACTAATGAAAATTAAAAGAGCTTTCCTCCAGACTCCTCCATAATCCTCCCCCTGCATGCTCAGTGCAAGAGACAGGGAAGGGCGAGCCACAACTCTGGGCAGATGACGCCAGAGTAAGAGACAGCAGAGAGAGAGCGCTTATCAACTCTTTTTAACTTCTGCCTTCTCCACCAAGGAGACCAACTCCTGTTTGGGAAGGGCAGCGTGAACTCAAGTAGAGTTCAGATGGATAGACGGATAGTAAACAGGTGCCCGTGGACGAGTTCAAGTCTGAACCAATTGCCTCCAGGACAGGTGGGACTGGGGCAGTACAGTCTGTAATCTTGGATAAAGAGCGAGAAAGAAGAGGTGCCAAGTGACCGCAGATAAGCACATTCATCCCAAATTTCAGAGAGAGGTCAGAGCTGCATTCTGGAAACCATAACTGCTGAACTTCATATCACCACCCACCCCTTGCCCCACCCTCCCCACATTCTAGATCCCACTATTAAAGAGAACATTGGGGAGTGCCTGGGTGGCTCAGTCGGTTGGGCGTCTGACTTTGACTTAGGTCATGATCTCTCGGTCCATGGGTTCGAGCCCCACTTCAGGCTCTGGGCTGATGGCTCGGAGCCTGGAGCCTGCTTCGGATTCTGTGTCTCCTTCTCTCTGCCCCTCCCCCACTTGTGCTCTGTCTCTCTCTGTCTCTCAAAAATGATAAATGTAAAAAAAAATTTAATAAAAAAAGAGAACATTGGGAACATTTATAAGGAAAACAAATCATCAGAAACTCGCCTGGGTCCATTAACACAAAGTAATTCCAGCTATAGCTGATGTTCCAATACAATGTCAACTTGGGAGGAAAAAAAAAAAGCAGGATATTTTTGAAAGCATCTTTTAACAAAGATCGTGTTTAAATATCATTTATTTACTCATTCATTTGTTGATAAACCTCTACTAAAATGTAAGCTTCACGTAGACAAGGATTCTTGCAGGGAGGGGATTTGCTCCTTTGTCTACTGCTATCCTTAGAACAATGTTTGGCACATGGAAGGTGCTCGATAAATATTCTTGAGTAGATCCATCTATGTGCATAATAAAAGGCTGGAAGGATACATAGCAGAAGTTAACCAAGATTATCTCTGGGTGGTTAGATGTTGGAGGCCTCTAATTTTATTTATTCACTTACTTATTTTTGAGAGATAGAGTGCAAGCAGGGGAAGGGTAGAGAGAGAGGGAGAAAGAGATTCCTAAGCAGTCTCCACACCCAGCATAGAACCCAATGCAGGGCCCTGAGCCGAAGTCGAGAGTCCTCACAATTAACCAACTGAGCTGCCCAGGCTTTCCAATTTTATTTTTAATACTAGGGTTTTTTTTCTCTATTTTCTAACATGATCCTAGGTTACTTTTATAATCACAAAAATTAAAAATGCTATCCTCTTTGAAAGAGTTGCTTGTGATAAATTAGCCTTATTCTTTTTGGAAGTATTACCAGACTGGTAGGCCAGGGGAATTTGGATTTCCATAGAGTGTTTCCCAAAGCCCCTCATGTTATCCTTTGACTCAGATGGAGGGTCGTGGGCTCAGTGGTGGCTGAAGTAGGTGGATTTAAACCCAAATAGTGTTGACTCAAAGATCAGAGCCAATTCCGAGGCAAGTCTCCAGTGGTGTGATACAGGGATCTGTCTCATTCAGCATGTTCTTCAGAAGCTTGGAGGGAGGCCTTCCTACTTAAGTTGTAGACACCAGATAGCTGGGAAAACTAACTGATACGTTGGAGGACAGCCTTCAGATTTAAAAAGATCTCAACAGTCTTTAACCATGAGCCAAAACCCGCAAAGCTAAACTTGATAGGTCCTATGCTCAGCTTCCAAAAATAGCAATAGCCCAGATTCTGAAGGGGAAAAACCTGCTTAAGGATGGTTGTGTGAGAAACAACCCAAAGCAATTTAGCCAGCCTCCAGCTTGTGATGAGTCAACAGAGTGATGTGGTTGCTCAGAGAGTGAATGCAACCTTGGGTCACATGAGTGGAGCTCTTATGTCTAGATCGAATGTTGATTCCAGACTTAGCACTCTGAGATCTGTGACAGCATTTTCCAAAGCGTCTTCTGGAAGATTCTGCATGTTAAACGGGAGCTTGGTGGTCATATGTATTTGGGAATCACTTTATACTGGGTTCGCCCTCTCGAGACGCACAGTCCGTGTCAGCATATGATAGGTGCAGAGAAGTGTTGTAGTAATAGGCCTTCCCAAAGTATTTTACCAGGAAATGTCTTGTGTTTTGTTTTTGTGTGATGCCCGTTAACAGTGAGAGTATGCTTCAGGAAAGGCTGATCTACCATCAACTACTCTTGGCACCAACTGTATCTGTATATCTTTGTCCCCAGAAAATAACCCAGGGCGGGGCACACAATAGGTATGCAGTGCATTCCTGTCGAATGAATGAAAAGGAGCATACCAGATACTACAGTAGCCAAACTCTTCAAATCACATCTTGTAAAAGGTGCACAGGCACCTGGCACATGTCCAAAGGAGAGCTCACAGGCTGGTGGATTTGAAACCTCGGTTCTCTACAGGAGGCTTTGCCTGGAAACAACAAGAGTTGGCCAGAACAAAGCTCAGGTAGGAGGAAGATGGGCTAGACTGAGCCTGGCTGGGATCTGAAAGTGAAAGAGACCTGTCAGGAGACAGTCGGTTCATCACAAGTAAGTAGCCAAGTCCCAGAATCAAGCCCTGGTAGGGGAGTACCGTTAAGAGTCTCAGGGTCCGGGGTACAATTCTGGGTAAGAGATGCTAGCAAGATCATTTGGTGCAGTGATTCTCAACTCTGATTGCACTTATTAAACCCCTGCCTCACTATGGTTGTTTTCTTAAATACCAATATTTATCCTGGTTCTCTTCCTGGACCAAATAGATCAGAATTTCTGGGGGTTGGCCTTGGTACAGGACAGGAACTAGGATGAGGTAATCAAGAGTCCTGGGACACAAAATGTGAGCAGAGATGACTCTCAGGGTCATGCAAGTGGTGGTGGACCCCCGTGTGTGATACTTTCTTACACTTTACATCCTAGGAGCCTGGCTTGCTTCATCCAGGTGTTTATCCTGGGTAGTGGTGCTCTGTAAATTTCCCCCATGTGTTTCCAAGAGGTGGCCAGTTTGTATAACCACCAATATACTCCAATTCATTCAATTCACAGGCTTGGAAGCAAGGAAACAGAGGTCATGAAGTAAGTTAATGTCAATGGCAGGGCCAGAAAGGACCAGCATAGTCTGGCAGCAGGCAAGGGGCCAAGGACAAGCACTTGGCATCAAATACTGGAGACTCATGCATAGGGACTGGGGTTTGGCTCCAGTCCTAGGAAGGCTTTGTGAGGGAAGACAAGGTCCCAGTCCATGGTACTGGGTCCCGGGAAGGAAGCTGAAGCAGAAATCTGGGCGTTAGAGAAGAAACACGACCCCAGTCACAGGAGCTGGACCAGAGGGCTGAGTCTGTCCCTGCAAGCAGTCACGACCTAGTGATGGGGCTTTGAGGGCAGCATAGGAGCCACAGCATGTAGTTCAGGGGCCCTCTGAGTGTTTTCCTGCAGTCCCAGTGCCTGAGAAGAGCTGAGCCAGCAGGGTATAGTTCCACAAGACAGTGGGAAATATGATCATTTGAGTGGAAGTCGTTGGGAAAAGGAATCAGATGTATTCCAAGAGATCTCAGAAGGCATGACCCAGAGCAACAGGAGAAATTACAGTTTTGCCCCGATATTAGGCATTTCTATCAATTGGATATTTCTGATAACCAAAAAAGCAGTGCATGTAATCTGACTGGAAGTATTGAGAAATGTATAAAGAGAGTGGTCTCCACGGGGGAGGGCCCACTTTGTGTTAAATGAGTGCTGTTGCCTTTCTTTTTCTTTTTTTTTTTTTAATGTTTATTTATTTTTGAGAGAGAGAGAGAGAGAGAGAGAGAGGGAGAGAAAGTAAGTGGGGGAGGGGCAGAGAGAGAGAGGGAGAGAGAGAATCCCAAGCAGGCTGCTCTCTGTCTGCACAGAGCCCGATGTGGGGCTCGAACCTACGGAATGTGAGATGGTGACCTGAGCCAAAATCGAGAGTCTGATGCTCAACCGACTGAGCCACCCAGGTGTCCCATTGCTGCTGCCTTTCACCTCAAAACTATCAAATCTCTTGCCTTTATTTTTGTCTTACCTCAAAGAGCTCTGCTTGGCTTCTCCAGGATGCTCTATGCATCCAGGCACACAAGATGGCAAGGAAGACCACAGCGGCATCTACGTAGGATTAAATTATGTAAGACTGAGATTTGAATACATTGTCCAGTCTATTCATAGATAATTTTCAAGTTTAAATTAGATAACTTCTCCCCTCACAGTCATCTTCCTTGGCTTCCTCTCTTCTGTTTCTCTTCCTCTCCCTGTTTACACTGACCCAGATCGTATCTAATCCAATAAGCCAACACTTGTGCTATGCTTTCCGGGAGCCGGGCACGGCACTAGGCGCAGGGCCTCACCTCAGGAGCGTGTGGCAGAGAGAAGGTTGGGCCCACGGAGTCAGGGATGAGGGGGCTTGAAGAAAGCCTTGGAGAGACTCCCTGAGGCTGCAAACCCTCACTCTCATCCAGTTCAGCCCAGTGTGCAGAATGAAGATGTGGAATCCTCTAAATGCATTTCCTACAGCTCACTCTAACCCCCCCAGAGCCAAAGTCAAGACGGGGAGGAATCCCAGGAGTTCCAGAATGTACCCACAGGGCTCCCTCGACACAGGGCAAAAGAGATGGTTCTCGAGCCAAGGAAGCCAGGCGGCTGGTGCCTGGGCAGACAGTATGGGAAATGCTAAGCCAAGAGGAAAGATGCCCTCTGTCCGTGCTCTTGCACTGAGCCTAAAACGCTCTTGATGCCCTCCCTGTCTCCCCACGCCTGACTCCCACCCCAGAGCCTCTTCCCTTGCTTGCAAAGTCTCTTCTTACAGAAAGCATTCTCAACCCACCAGATGAGGTTGGTCATGTCTCCATCAAGTTTTCAAGTTTCCCTGGGAAACATTTACCACAACTGTAGCCAGTAACCATGTGTGTCACTGTCTTCTTTCTAGACTGTAAGGTCCTTGGGAATAAGGATTTAGAATGAATGCTGTAAGACAGGAAAAAGAGAAAGGAAAAGAAAACAAACAAACAAACAAACAAAACAGCAACAGCTAGCTGGAAGCAGGCAAAATGAGGCACCTAAGCTGGAGGTATGCCTGGAACAAATAGGAAACCAGGAGGGCAAAACCTGGGGCCAGGCATATCAAGTGAAGAAGGAGGAAGAGTTACCATGTCAGGACTATGAAGACAAGGCTGGCAAATGCTGGATTTCAACAGTGTCCCTTGGAGGGAAGGTTTGGTACTCCCCTCCTGGGCACGGGGAGGGATTTGGAGAGGAGAATCCCACCGGGCACCCTTGCTTCCAGCATAAGCAAGATAACCTTCCCATGGCAGAACCAACCATCCAATATAAATTAGGCTGCACATGGGTTTATGGGACATCTGTCCTCAGACCACAGGGATTTGAGATCCCTACTTAGCAAGGCTGCCGTGTCTCGCCTACAGCTGCCCTGGCCTTCTGTTGAATTTTTTTTCAACTATAGCTAAAAGGACTCCATCAACCCCTCTCTCTGCACCCTGGCTATCTGATGCCCTGATTACCCCTTGATTACCCAACTGAGACCTCTTGGAGGAAACTAAAAGATGGAAGAAGGATGGTGTGTCCCAAGGGGAAGGCAGAGTCATATCTTAGAACACAGCTGGACACGGACTGATTAACTGCATTTGGACGGGAAAGACGGCAGGGGTTCTGAGATCTAGGATTAGGCTCATCTGCTCAGGTGGGGCAACACTATGGGGGGTACTGAACGGCCAATCCAGTAGGGGGAACACAGAATTTGATAGATACAGTAAAAGACCACGTGAAAGTAAAACAAAAAGTTAGCTTTGGGGAATCCATGGGAAATATTGTGTGTCACCTGCTGGGTGGATGGGCACAGACATGCACATAGGAAAGAAGTCAAATACAGACAGCACTCAGAAGTCCCAGGAGGCAGGAAGCCACCTCCGGGGAGGTCTGTTGGCAGGTACCAAGGTCAAAGGGCAAGGCACAGTTCTCAGGGGGACAGGAAGGCTTAAGCAAGGCCAGGACACTTAAGCAAGGGCTATCCTCAACCTCTGAGGGCCTGAGTGCCAGCAAAATAACCAAGGCCAGGGACCTAGGGGCAGAGGTGTTTGTCAGACTATCCACTTGTCAGAAGGAGTCACAAGATTAGGGACAACAAGCAAGCAGCCAGGGTGACAAGAGCAAATCAACATTCAGATGACAGCAGCTTGAATTCTTCCAGCCCGAAGTCAGAATTGATCTCGGGGCCTGGGTAGAGCCGAGCCCGCCAATCTGGCAGCCACGTGCATTGGGCTCAGGGAGGGGACGGGTGTGAAGCGTGGGCACAGGTAATGCCCGCCAGACAGAACACAAGTGGTGCCCGGTGCTGCCCCACTGTTTCTGGGCTGCCTTCTTGCTCGCAGGTTCAGGAAGGGTGAGGAATGACCTGACACGGGCCTGCGAGAGCAGCTACAGATTCTTGCCAGGAGTCGGAGAGGGAGAAGCATGGGCATGTGGAGCTGTCAGAGTATCCGGATGCCCTTAGAGGGTGAGGGGGGCCTCATCAACAGCGAGAAGAGGTATCACTGGACCCAGAACAGGACCGTGTGTTCTTCCTCTGCAGCCAGAATATATGGCTTCTCCATGAAGACCGAGAAAGCAGTTCTCACTATCTGCAATAGTTCCAGATATCGTTTTCTTATTTTTCTTTTCTGGGTTATTTCTTTAGCTTCTCTCTTCCTTGTTGGAAGACAGCAAGGGTTTTTCCTGTCTTGTTCTCCTCTGTAACCTCGGGGTCTGGAACACGTAGGCCCAACCAGTACTGAATGAACGAACGGATGAATGGGTGTGTGTGGGAAGGAATCAGTGCAGTGAACCACGGATCTGCAGTCATAGTGCAGTTTCTTTCTTTCATGAAAGAAAATCCTGTTCCATGTCTCCCGGAGATCCTGGGCCCCAGCAAGCCTGATGGATCAGGAATGCTCATCCCTGCGAAGGACCCCCTCCCTACTCCTATTAAGCGAGGGCTGCCTCCTTCCTGGCACGTTGCAGTTTGGACCGGCCAGGTATGTTTGTGAGGACCTACAGAAGCTGGGGACAGAAGCCCTGACTCACCGGGAAGAACTGCCTTGTCGCGCATCCCCGTGGCCAGTCAACGTGTGGCTTGTACCAGCACGTGGAGTCCTGAGCGAGAGGCCCAGGAACAGCTCATCATGCCAGGCCACTCTGGGCTGAGGGGGGCGGTGGCCACTTGACGTGTGATGTTTCAGGAAAAGCAAAAATAAAAACAAAAAGCAGCAACGATGACAGAACAGAAAATCTGGGTTAGTGATGGAAATTCACTGATTTCCCCGTGGGTATAAATTACAGGTGCAGCAGGCGCAATGACGGGCACTTAGAGATGCGACTGTGGACGCTCGGCCCTAGCCGCGCTTCACCTTCTGCCTGAGCCTCTCCCGTGGGCCAGGTGCTGCAGCAGGTGCTGAGGAGCAAGGTGGGAACTGTGCTTGGAGACGCAGATAGGAAAAAGGCAAACACTAAGAACTGTCACTGGGAAAATACGGGTTCCTAGAAGGAGCACCTCTCTCAGACTTGTGGAGGAGGGCAAGGTCACGGCAGGCTTCCCAGAAGAAATGACCTCCAGGATCAGACCTAAATCAGAAAAGGATCCAGCCAGCACTGGGAGAAAGCCCGGGGGAAGGAACAGAGGGGTGTGCTCGATGCCCTGAATGAAGAGGAAGCAGTTGCCTCCTGGGAGCGATGGAGATGCAGGCTGGGTGGAGCGTTCAGGAGAGAGGAGGGAGGGATGTAAGTGAGCAGAGGCCAGATTGGGAAGGATCCCATCCATTAGCTTTGGAAATTTAGATTTTTCATTTTGTCAGTAGTAGAGTGGGAAGGTGGGCAGGTGGATGGAAAATGCCAATTGAAGGGTTGTAAGAAGGGGAGTGTATTCTGGAAAAATCTCTCTTTCACCACTGGCTTTTCTCTTTTTTCTTAATGTTTTACTTATTTGAGAGAGAGAGAGAGAGAGAGAGAGAGAGAGAGAGCATGAGCAGGGGAGGGGCGGAGATCAAGGGAGACAGAGGACCCAAAGCAGGGTTGACGCTGACAGCAGCGAGATTCACGAACCATGAGATCATGACCCGAGCCGAAGTTGGACGCTCAACAGACTGAGCCACCCAGGTGCCCCTCGCTACTGGCTCTTCTTAGGAAACCTCCCTGGTAATGTTTTAGGAGGAGGTGTTTTCCATTTTCACCAAGTTGTTTCTAAAGCCTCCCATTCAGGGACATGGTTTCTCACCTCTGCACCTCTTGACACAGCGCCTAGCACATAACAGATACTCTTGAGGAGCATGGTAAGATTTAAGCGGCAGAGGGGACGTGTTCACTGCTATCCTGTCCTTACTGCAGAGAAATTGGAAGCAGGGGCATGCATATGGGCAAACGGGGGGAAGCAGTGAAAGCCAAAGGGCTGTCCCAGCCTGTGACAGAGACTGCTGTATCTACTCATCAAGTCGCAATTCCTTTCACCCCTAGGCACATTTCCCAGACTCCCTGAGAGGGAGGTATCACCAGAGGAATGACTTGGAAACACAGACGTGTAGGCTGAAGAGAGGTTCTGTACTTACAGGTCTGGCCCCTAGGTCTTCTCCCCCATAATCCCTGACCTCCGTTCCCTTCTTCCAGTTGAGTGAGGACAAGTGTGAAAATCTAAAGATGGATGGACCACAAGATGGATGGAAGCTTAGTCCCCCATGGTCACGTAGAAAGCCACTGGGCTAGGAACAGCTTCACTGAAGTATAGTGTGAGTCATAAGCCTCTGTTTGGTGACCCTCTGACATCTGGGGGGTTTTCTATTATAGCGGCAAGTCTTACTTATCCAAGCTAATACATAGCCTACTTAGCGCTACCATCATCAAAGCCATTCCACAGGATCCCGAGAAGAGGCTCAGTGTACACCAGACTGAGTCTCATTTCGGATGACAAAAAGGCAGCACGAGGCAGAAAATGTCCATTTCTCTCTGTGAACAAAGTTTTCCAACTGGCAGAATGCAGCCCTACCACTTAAGAGAGTCTAAATGCCTCTTCTGGAACATTTGGACTGCTTGTTCTGATGCCCAGTTTATGGAATTAAAAATAAAATCTCCAATTGGAATGAGCAACTGACTCATTTAATGCTGTGTTCTTCCTGCCCATAAATGTTGACATGTTCACATGGCTGTGAAGATGGCATTGTTCAGTAAAAAGCACCTGGACATGAAGTAACACAAAATATAATACATGGTCAACGAGTTCTATATGGTGGGGAAAACTTGCCTGGTTATTACTAACACGAGGAGTTACTCCTTTACTACTCCATCCCCACCTCCCAAAAATGTCAGGAAGCATAAAACTCCCGCCAGTGCCTCACATTAACTCAGCACAAAAAGCAGAGACAGACTAAAGCTATGGTCTATAAAAAGATAATGTTCTTGGGGTTATAGGTAGTTTCACAGAAAATTCAGAGGATGAATACACAAATCGTTCAGTATTGCATGGACCTATGTGGTAGCTATTATAAACAGCAGTAGCTAGGGCTACAGAAATACAGTTAATGGGGATTCTGTACTCAGAGGAAAAAACTTTAAGAAATCCCTGCCAGAGAAACGGAGAATTTTTTATTTTTTTTTTTTTACGATTAGTATAAAAGAAAGAAACCATTCAAAATTTCCATAGACTGGTGAACTGTCTGTAGTAGCAGGGGACATAGTCAAAGATGCAGAACCAAGACGATGAAAACAGAATTCAAGCAGGAAGAGAAACCGTTTGGCCAAAGAGAGCCACATTAAGTGTGATGTGTTGTTTGAGGTGCGTCTGTAGTTAAATCCACCAGATACTCTTCAAGCTAGATACCGGAACCCAGAGGCCCTGACTAAAACTTGCCATCAAGTTTTGTGGAATTCTAGTTTTGTGCTCGAGCAACAAATGTGGTTTCGGCCGTAAGGTCAGTGGGTGTTTCCCAGGCAAAGCTGTCTCTCGGTTCTCCTTCCCCCCCGCCTCGTTCTCCTTTCTTTCCCCAACTGCAACTCTCATCCCTCTTTCCTCCCCATCCTCCTCTCTAGCACAAGTCCTTGGCTTGGCTCTCCTGATCTAGAGCATCCCGAGGCTTCCAGTCTGTTCCCACATGGAGTATGTCTCTGCCTACCTGCCCAGACTGAACAGGAACACCTTTCTGCTATGAAGGACCCTGACCTTCTGCTGCAAATGATACCTATCTATGATGCCCCTCCTCTCTGTTGAGCCCTCAGCAACTACCAGCACACGTCTGCCTCAAAGGGTCCCTTGTGAATACCAGCGGTTCAGCCGAGCCCCCAGTGGCACTAAGGGAATTTGGCTTCTATCCTAAGAGAAAGAGCTGAGGGCGTGGGGGGGGGGGGGGGCAAGAGAAAACAGCAGGGAGAAGACCCAGAGACAGAGAGTTGAGGGAAGGGGCCCTTGCAGCAGAACCTTCTAGAAGAAGCCACCTGAAATGCGCTGCCTATCTGAGCAGAGAGAAACCCTCCCTCTGGGTTGATAATGCACTGGCCGTCCCTCAGAAGGAGAATGACTTCAACACTCTTTCCCAGGTTTCAAAGCATCCCTTCCACTAATTATTATGGAAATGTGTCTTTAATTGGTAAGCGGCAACAGCTTCTTAATATTTGCTCTATTGCTAGCTAGAAAAACAGCTCTGAGGAGAAAAATCCAGTTGTGTCCAAGGTGATTGGGGTGGTGGGTAGGCAAGGTTGAAAGGGGCTGATGGTAACTCTCGGAGCCTTAGCAAAGCAGACAAAACAAGATGTTAGGAACAGACCTGGCAGGAAGGTCATTACCACCACCAGTATGAAAAAAGTACTTTTCAAATTTCACCCCTTTTCCCTGTGGTACCTCCACCCTTCCCACTCCTAAAAACTAAGTCTCCTAAGTGAGATAAGCCAAATACTATGTGATTCCATTTACATAAAATATGTAGAATAAGCAAATTCATACAGACAGAAAGTAGATTCGAGGTTATATCGGGGGCTGGCGGTGATTACTTAATGGTTATAGAGTTTCTGTTTGGGGTGATGAAATATTTTGAAAATGGATGGGGGTGATGGATTGTACATCGTGAGTGTAATTAATGCCCCTGAAGCGTGCACATAAATGGTTAAAATGACACATTTTATGTTATCTATATTTTACCACAATTTTAAAAATTAATGATGTAATATACCTAAACCCATCGAATTGTACACTTCAAATGGATGAAGTCTGTGGGGTGGTGAATTATATATCAACAAAGCCGTTTCAAGAAAAAAAATCAACAGCTAGGTCTACTAATAACGCTAACCTGCTTGCAGAATCAAGCCTGTTCTAGCTTCTTCCATTCTCATTCACTGAAAACCTCTTATTTGCCGGGTAATCTTCTAGGCATCCATGGACAGAATCGACATGGTAGGAATTGTTTAAGTAGCTTACATCTTCTCCTTCCAGCCATCTGATGACTTTGGCGCTGGGTGTCCCTTTATGTTATGACTCAGGTTCCTGTTCCCTAACGCCAACCACGGAGCCATATGCTTCCAGCTGTCTCTGTGAGTTTCAGCTCCCTAGAAGCACCTTGTTCTGTTACGGAGGTCTCTGTTTTCATCTCCACCCTGAGTTCCTAGCCCACCAGCCTCATCAATCTCCTGTTGTTCTAGAAGGCTCTGCTTTCTGATTTGTACAACTAGGTTCCTCTCTAACCACACAAGGTCAGTGATTCTGACTTAAACTCCATCCCATTTTCTGGGGCCCTGATACTCTGTAGAGAGACCTTACTGATGCTCACTGGCAATCTGTCTGAACTTCTAAACACACCCACCCCAATTCACTTTTGCCGCATTCTTTTCCCTCCCGGTGGGTAGCTTCATAACTTTTCCACGGATGTCTGGTGTTGACCTCACGTCTGCACTGCAATTGAAAAGACCATTATTCAGGAATTCTCGCAAGTGGCTCAGCTCCCCCATCGCACGTTCTAAAGGAGTAGGTCCTGGTACCATCTCATCTCCTTCATCCCATTCTGAGTAATGAGCCATGGCCACAGAATCTCGGGGTATGACAGTTCTATCCAATGCCATAACTGAAACACAAACATAGTCCCAGCAAAGCCAGATCAGCTACAAACAAACGCGGATAGAGTGGTAGTTCTCTATCCTTGCTCGCATTGGAGTCACCTGGAGCTTTAAAAAAAAAAAAAAAAAAAAAAATACAGATTCTGAGGAATTCTCCGGAAGAGTGCCTTCAGACTTCATCTGCACCATCAGCTCTTCTGGCCCACACTGCTGATTTTGAATTTGCCATTCTCCACAATCACACGAGCCTTATGTACTGACTCCTAGACCGTATCTCCACAGATCCTGACTTAAATGGTCTGGGATGGGATCCAGATATGGAAGATTTTTAAAATGACTAGGATAATTCTAATGCATATCCAGGGTTAGGAGCTACAGATCTAAGGAGACCAGACACTATAGGAATATATTCATTCCTTCCTTCAACAAGTATTTGCTGAGCACCTATTATGTGCCAGCCATAGAGTCCAAGATGCAGTGAACTAATCAGCAAAGTGTCTTGTTCTCAAGGGAGTTTCCAACGGTTGGCGGGGAATAAGAAAGAAAACAAAGAAGTATAATTGTATGACGAGAGATACAGAGCAACTATAAAATTTGTGAAGTGGATTTTTAGCATACGTGCACAGGTCTCAGGAACCCTGGTTGTAGGTTTTCAGAGCATATGAACAGATTACTAGCATCAGGGGAGTGGAGATCAATCAGGATCTCACTAGTCTTCAGAGTTAGGCATGAAGTAGGGAAGTACCCGTTTCGAGAGAGTCAGAAACTCTTCCCCTGTCTCTTGCTGAGCTTTAAACCATTCATAAAACCAGGGTGGTAGTTGAAAGACACAGTAACTCTGTTTTCATGGCGGAAAGAGCCAGGGATGGAGATCTCCTTGGTACAGGGCTTTTAAAAGCAAAACAGGATAAACAGGTTTGATGGCAGCCTGTGGGAGGCAGGGGGATTGAGCCTTCTACCTCCTTCTTTCTACAATTGACATTTTCTTTTTCTCTCACTTCCAGCTGTTAAGAAGGAAACAGTGTGGAGGGGACAGGTTTTCTCAGCTCATTCTCTCTGCCCTGAACCCAGCGGGGCTCTGATTGGAGATCCCTGGAGAATCAAAGCTCACCAGATCCTATGAGTCCTTACTGGGATCCATACGCTTCATATGTCTGGTGGAAGCAATGCAAAAACAAAGCGGCAGTTAGTTGGTCCACTGTCAAACATGGGACCCGTGTCCGGCACCGCCATTGCTGCTTAGAGGAAGTCCCTGTTCTCTGGGATTTCTGACACTCTGGTGGGGGACTCGGACAATATGGTGCTAAACGAATGGAACACGGTATATTCAGGAAAGTGGGCAGAAAGCTAAGTAGGGTAGTACCTTACGTGGTGTTTTCGAGGAAGGTGTTTCTAGGAAATGACATCTGAGAAGAAGCCTGAATGGAATCAAAGAATAGACTCTAAATTCCTAATGAATAGGAAGCCTCCCACCAATATAGGGGCACTTCCTTTTATCCATCCAATTGAAAAAAAAAAAATCTGCCCTCTCCTGAGCAGCCCTGATGGAACTCTCTTCCCTAGAAATGGCCCTCCAGTGGTTCTGGGATGAGTCACCTCGAGCTACAGTCTTGCTCCGTGCCTCCATCAGTAAATGTCTTCATTTAAACCATGTCTGTGGTCCATAACTCCTGCTGCTGAGTTCAGCGTTCCTTATACACTTGTAATTCCCCAAACTGAGGCCCTCCAAAACCTCCAGCCAGCTCTTACTCATGTTCAGATATGAAGCTGGAGACCCCTTCCTGCATGCTTAGTCTCATCATAGGTCCTATATTATCTAGGGGTGGGGGGTGGCTGCCTAAAGGTGATCACAGACACCAAGCCATCAACCTTGAAACTCACCACAAGCCCTATTGGCTAGAAATAGGAGGACAGTGGGGCCTCCTGAGACCACCTCCTTTTCCCAGAGCCCAGGCAGATGAGGCCACGGTCTCTTCTGCTCCCCAAGGAGGGGTTATTGGGAAGTTCTTCCATGGACTTAACTTCATCCAATCTCTTTTATTCTTACATCACCTCTTCTATTGCCTTTATGAGCCAGACAGGGAAGGGGCAGGTCTCACCCAGCCCAAATTTCCGCCCCCCCACCCCCAAACCTCTGTTCTTCTGTTGGTGAGGAATAGACCTGAGCATGTGCTGGGGGGAGAAGAGGAGGGTGGATGCAAGCCCTTCCAGCCACTCTTCCTGCAGTGATGGAGTTCAGGGCCGGTGGGCATGTCACAGCCAGAAGGATGATATAGACAAATTGGATAAAACTCAGGAAAGAGCAACACACCAAAAAAAAAAGAAAAAAAAAAAAGAAAGAAAAGAAAAAAAAGATGATGAAGAGGCTGGAGGGATTGAATGATGAGGAGAGATTAAAAGAACTAAATACGGACAGACCAGCTAAACGCCGATTAAAAGCAGCGATCAGAACTGTCTGCGGGTATCTGAACGCCAGCAGGGAAGAGGGGCCGCACTAGCAGGTGTGGGGTCAGGCAGGGGGGAAGTGAGGTGGACTGAGAATAAATGAAGGGAAAGTGTGAATGCAAACTGCTGGGTGGTGAAAGAGTCTCTATTAAGGGAAGAGGCGGGGGGTGGGAAAGATAGAAGGGTAGTGGGCATTCAACATACAAGTCTCCCTTTAAAACTTCTAGATATATCCAGTGGTGTCCAGCAAACCCTGGGGGGACAGAGGGCACACCCCAGGAGACCCTAGGTGTGTCCCAAGGCTGTGTCCTCATCTAATATCTAAAGCGATAATGACGAGCCCCCTCAGGCTTGGATCCAGGTTGGTCAGAGGCCATGAAGAGCAATACCATCAGTCAGAGCCCTGGGACAACACAAAGATCAGACCATGTGACTGTCCAGCTGACACTGACCTTTTAAGCCCCTTTTTGTTTTAAAAGTAAAATCCTGAACCAGAAATATTCCCCCTTCTGCAGAGAAAGAGGCAGCTGGTCAGCTTGACAGGCGGAAACTGCAGCTTTCTCGTTAATGTGCAATCCTGAAACGGTGATGTATGGCTGGTGATAGATCATGTTGGGTTTCCGGAGAGCAGGGAAGGCTAAAGCCGGAGCCTAATTCATGATGCATGAACGCATTGATCTTCCTGGCTCTGAAAATACAGTGTAATGAACCCCCGCTAACACATCATTTTTATTCCACTGCACCTCGCTAATATCTAATGATTTCACCTTCTACTGTGATCAAACATAATTGTATGGGAGTTTCAACTTTGTTCTTTGATACGGGAACACCGCTGCCCTGCACTGTTTTGCTCTTTACTATTGGGAGAACAAGTCTGAAACTTACATGTATTAAGATCCTATAGATGAGCTATCCTGTGACCAGTTGAGGAGCCCTGTGTGTTCACATGTGCATACGTGTGCGTGTGTGTGGGGGGGGGGGGTTAGGTAAGCGCGAGAATGTGTTTTATGCATATGTTGAACCAAAAGCTAATTGAAGGTAGGGAAGATATTCAGAAGCAGGTGCATCTGCCCTGGGATGGCTAAACCCTTTCCTACCAACTGGCTCTTGGGAAATGGCAATTGCGTACTTAGAATGGAGATTACCTTGTAAATGTTATTGTTTGCGGAATCCCATCTGCTGATTGAAATCACTATAATAATTTGTTTTGAAGTCCATGAGGCTTCCTGAGGGCCTCCTGCCAGCCTGTCCTTGACAGCATCATATCCCATGTGCATCTCATGTTTCTTGGACAGACCTTTCATTGTGCTATTCCGGTTTCCATTTTAAAAAGAGGTTTTGGGGGAAAAAATAGTATTAATTTTACAACTCTAGCCATCTGGCTGAAGGTGCATCCTTTTCGATGAAGGAACAGATATTTACAGCCATTCTGTGGATGAGGTGAGCTCTCTGTTGCCAGCACTGTACTTATAGGCAGGGTACCGGGGATGGGGCTGCTTCTGACACTCACTAGATGCATGACCTTGGGTAAGTCATTTGACCAGTTACCTAACCTGGATCCCAGTTTCCTCCCAATAGGAGAAAATTTCCATGTTTTTCCTTATCTAAATGCAGATGGCTGAACCAGATGATTTTCTAATGTCTCTTACAGCTCAAGGGTTTCTGGTCTATGACACCTTAATACCCTCTCTTGCTTCCCTCCCTCCTGAAACCTCCTTTCTTCCTTACACGGGAGAGTCTGCACCCCTTAGAAGCCCTCCCGCAACGTGAGCTGGATGTGAGCAAATCCTAACCTCACAAGTTGGATCAAGACAGGAATCTGACTTCTGCTGGCTCCTCCTCCCCTCCCCAGTCTTTTTTTAAAAAAGAGGAATGACAAAACAAGAGTGAATTAAGCAAAATGGTTACCCAATTATTTAAATTCTTTAAAGAATCTGTAGCAATATTAAGTTAATGCAAAACTCAGTATTCAAGGTCAAGCTCCCACACAGCTTAATAGGTAAAACTTTGACCCCTGTCGAGGCCTTTGATTTTGGCCTGTGCTCTGTTCCATGGGGAGCTGGTGGAAGGTTAATACATAAAAAGCTAGTATTCCAGAGAAATACAGTCCAGAGCTTGTGATGCGGGTCAGGGTACAGTATCTGACTGCAGTCAGTATGCACTTAAATGTTTGGATCATCTAAACCTCCACTTGGCACAAGGGATCTCCAGAGAGACCTTTCTTAGGAGCAGAAAAATTACTATTCCACAGCCGACTGTGGGTCTTCTTGGCCCATTAGTGTTTCAAGGGAGATGCTAGTGAAAGGGGCCAGGGAGGTCCCTCTGGGCTGAATTGGCTGAAAAGTAAATAGTCTGGGGGGTGCACACAAGCCTTGACTCTAATTCCAGCCACCACGGCTGAGAACAGCTTGGCCCGATGCCTAATTATTGTCTCTCACTCACTGCCTCTGCAATGGGGGTCATTATTCAGATGTGTTAACAAGGTGTGTTGAGACCATTGGCTAGAAGGCAAATATCATTGTGTACATTCCCAGACTTGACAGGGCTAGAAGAGGAAAAGCTTTGAACTTCCAGCCACCCATTGTTCTAGCACCAAAACTGTGGGAGAATGGAAAGTGTCATCTATTTATTTTCATCTGTGTTCTCCCAAACCCTATTAATTCCCTGACCAGAATTGGGTTCAAATTCTTTATTTTAGTTTTCAATGAATCACAGACCGCAGCTGGATTAGAGCTAGAATCTTTTTATTACTTTGCCAATTTCTTGAGAGACGTAAGGAATGGAAAGTGGAAAAAGAAGTAGATAGACCCCAAGAAGCTTGGAATTGTGGCAAGACTCAGGGTTGGAGGAGGGGAGCCACGCTGGCTTCCGCTTTGGTGGGGAATAGACAGAACGGAAGATGGAGACATATTGCACATATTACGTGCAGGGGCCGATATACACATTTCCAAAGTGATATCATGGGAAAGATCTTTGGTTGGCAGTGAAACTTAATTATGGGCAATGTCCTAGATCAGAACAATGTGGGTGGTGGGCGTTTTTGAAGGACTGGGGGTAAACACAAAGGACAGGTTAGAGACAAGATCTTAAATCGTAAGGCAAGTGCTTGGAAAGACATGAGAATGTATTGGTCTTGCTCAGAGACAGAATACTAGAAAAAGCAATTGAAAGAGTTAGATGGGGGGCGCCTGGGTGGCGCAGTCGGTTAAGCGTCCGACTTCAACCAGGTCACGATCTCGCGGTCCGTGAGTTCGAGCCCCGCGTCGGGCTCTGGGCTGATGGCTCAGAGCCTGGAGCCTGTTTCCGATTCTGTGTCTCCCTCTCTCTCTGCCCCTCGCCCGTTCATGCTCTGTCTCTCTCTGTCCCAAAAATAAATAAACGTAAAAAAAAAATAAAAAAAAAAAAACAAAAAAAAAGAAAGAGTTAGATGGGGCATCTGGGTGGTTCCGTCGGCCGAGCGTCCGATGCTTGGTTTCCGCTCAGGTCACGATCTCACAGTCGACAGATTGACTCTCAACTCTGCATCGGTCTCTGCACTGAGCGTGGAGCCTGCTTCAGATTCTCTCTCTCCCGCTCCTTCTGCCCCTCCTCTGCTCATGTTCTCTCTCTCTCTCTCTCAAAATAAATAAATAAAAAAAAATAAATAAATAAATAATGAAAAAAAAAGAAAAAAGAAAAAAAGGGGTGCCTGGTGGCTCAGTCAGTTAAGCATGTGACTTTGGCTCAGGTCAGGATCTCCAGTTTGTGAGTCCGAGCCTTGCATCGGGCTCTGTGCTGACCGCTCAGAGCCTGGATCCTACTTCAGATTCTGTGTCTCCCTCTCTTTCTGCCCCTCTCCCACTCATGCTCTGTCTTGCTTTCTCTCAAAAATAAACATGAAGAAAAAAGAATAAACTCGAAAATCTCCTTGCATGAAAAATTTGTAACTGTGACACCCTTTCCTGAATGGCGTGTGTGTGCTCCTACCTAGAGACTTGGTGAGGTTCCTTACAGGTCTGGAAGTGAATGACAGCGAGCTCTGGTGTATAAATCAGTGAATTCTTTTGGTAGATTCCTCTTCTCCCGTCCATTCATTATTTGACTTTTTAAGGTACTTTCACTGCATATGAGTATTAAATATGTTTTTAAAACACACTTCAGTGTTGGCGCAAAACCTGGGCGGAGGGGGGAGGGGTATCAAATACATGTGCAGTGCTCTGAAGGCATGATGTTTCCGCTAAAGAATTTGACCCCAGTAATCGAATTTGCTTTAAGTTTGAAATGATCCCTCATTCCCTTATTATAAGGCTCCATGTCGTTGGCTCATAAAGATTACAATTTCTCTTCTTCCAATGGTAATAAATCCAATTCAAGAACGCTCTTGATTTGAAATTCGTCACAACAACACACCCAGAGGGCACTGCTCCCCCGACGTGCCTCCTGGGGAGGGCCTTCGTGTCTCTTCTGCCCAAGAGGGATGATGATGCGTGGCTATAAAGTGAGTCTGTCTCTTTTCCCCTTCCTCTCCCCCACCCTCTAAACCTCAATATAATCTGTGAAAAGAATACTGTGTCTAAATTATAGCTGATTCCTCATTATCCGGCAGTAAAAAGGTTAGGCGAGCCAGAAAGCCAGACTGACTGCAGCTTTACATTTTATCTTTCCGCCTGGGAACAGTTCAGTTTCTCAAATCCATTTGAAAACACTGCAGCTCATTCCATCCAATCTTGGGATTTTAACCTTTTTCTTCCTCTCTTTTCCTTTTCTTTTCTCCCCCCTAAACTGGCAGCTTAGAATTATAACTGACCAGCCTATAGCCTGCGTATCTGTCTATCTGCCTATCGATCAGTCACGGGTCTAGTGTCTTACAACAGAACTTGACTTTTGGATAACATTTGGTATTGATTCCGAGCTAAATTGGATGGCTCTTTGAAGGACTTGGTTGTACTATTGAGGGTTTTTTGAGTGATAAATCATCATAATAATTACAGCACTTGGTATGAACTTAGTAATCATAAGGCCTCTGGCGTCTGAAGATATCATTTTGCCAACCAGTAACTATCCTGGTGTAGATGGGAAATTTGAACTCTCAACTACCACAATTTGTTACATTAATTAATATGAACGGAAGGAAGCCAGTCATTGTGGTGGGGCCTGAAGACAGGGAGCAAATCGCTAAGAAGGCTCTAGGAAAACAGTAGCCGTCACCCAGACCACATGCTTAGGTCTACAGGCATAACCATTATTAACAAAAAAGACCGATCTCAATGACAAACTTCTCTGTCATAAACATTATGACCAGATATAGAAATATGGAGGGAGTAGAAGGATGTGTGCCAGGATGCAGGAAAACAAAGATCCAAAACAATAGTAAATACTAACTAAAATACAGAATCGTAACTAAAATAACAAAGGACGTGTCAGAAAACCTACAGTGTGCTGACTGAGGCAAAGGGAAGGAAGAGGAAGAACCAGCTTTAACGTTGTGGAGAGGATTGGGGGAAGGGAGAGGAGAGACGGACCCACCTGAGCGGTTCTCAACATTGGCTCTGCCTCCCCAACATCAGAGGAGCTTTTCATACATTTTCCTTCCCAGAGATGCCAAGTGAGAAGATCCGGGGTGGGGTCTGGGGAAAGCTCCTTCCACCAGTGATGCAAATCAGGATTGAGAACCACCTAACTAGATCAGCTATCTCATGAAGAGAACACTGCCTTGCCCGTCATTGTGTTTCCAGGGGCCGGCTTAGTTCCTGGCTCATAGTAGATGCCCATATGTGTATTTTAATGGCCAAGCAAATGACAGATTGGCAAACGAAATGAATAGGCATTTATTAAGTGTCCACCAGCTGGAGGCTCTGTCCTAGGAGCCTTATCTACAGTATCCCCCGTCACTCAGACTGTTCCCAATGAAGGAGTCCTTATTTCTACTTCAAAAGTGAGGCACCTAAGACTCAGGAAAGCTAAGTAATTTGTTCCAAGCTGGAGGCAGGAGCCTAATCCGTGGTTAGGTGTGAAAAAGAAGGGAGGGGCACCTGGGTGCGTTAAGCGTCCTCCTTTGGCTCTGGTCATGATCTCACAGTTGGTGAGTTCAAGCCCCGCATCAGGCTCTGTGCTGAAGGCACAGATTCAGATTCTCTGTCTCCCTCTCTCTGCCCTTCCCTCACTCATGCTCTCTCTCTCTTTCTCAGAATTTAAAAAAAAAAAAAAAAAAAAATTAAAAAAAAAACAAGGGAGGGATGTGGCAGAGAGAGAGTCTGGGACAGTGACCGTTTCAGAATTTCTGTGAAGAAATATAGGGCTGGCACTATTTCAAGAGAGAGAGAGCGTGTATGCACACATGCACACATAAATGGGGGAGGGACAGAGAGAGTGAGAGAGAATCCCAAGAAGGCTCCGCACCGTCAGCACGGAGCCCAACACAGGGTTCCATCATGACCTCAGCGGAAATCAGAGGTTGGACACTTACCCGACTAAGCACCCAGGTGCCGCACCCCCACCCCCAACTGCTTTTACCGATGTGTTTACTTGGGGAACTTGGTGGGGCGTGGGTGATGGGCACGGGAGATTCGGGAGGCTCCCACTGCACCCCTCCTATCCCACTCCCGGCAAGCTGCCGGGGGAGAGAGTTTGACCGTTCCCAGCACACACTTCTCTTTAGGGTCCCAGGGAAACAGAAGATATCCCAGGGCTCTCTTCCCTCATTTTTCTCCGTCTGCCAGCCAACGCCTGAAATTTAGGTTCGTGACGAAAAGTTTTGATTCCCATAGTTAAATACGAAAGGCTCGAACTATAAATGTGATTGTGTATTACAACTTACTCACGCTGAAGTCCATCTGCCAATGAGACTAAGTGACTGATAGCAGGCCCTTGCCTATTTTGAGAAGGAAAAGGAGGACAGAGAACGCCTGACATTTGCCACGGAGGCGGAATAAAGGAATCTTCGCCTTTACACATTTGCCCAGGATGAGCCCTATTTACATTCACCCGGGAAGGGACAAACAGAAGCTGTGCTCAGAGGTATTTTTGTCGTGGGCAGCTGTGAATACACGCAGCTTTTCTTCAAATGATTTATGAAGCGTTTTTTGTTTGCTTTTAAAATGCGGAATAAAAGGACTCCATTCCCCGAGGCTTCATTAACTGAGGTACTACCGTCCCCAAAGCTGCCTGCAGAATCTGCAACGTGCTGAGATCACCTAAACGGGAATCTGCACCTGGCAATCCAGAGGCTCAGCTCTGCCCCCAGCAGGTTGGGGTCCCTCGGCAAGTCCCTTATGCTTCTAGTACCTGAGCTGTGGGACCGGAACGATGGCACCTGTGTTCGCGGACCATTTGTCAAGTGTCAGTGCGTGAAGCGCCTCTCCTGTGTTATCTCAGTCCTCACGACGACACCACGAAGTACACACTCATCTTTTTCAATTTTAGAGATGAGTCTTAGCTCACTGTGGGTTGCCCAAAGTAGCACAGCTAGTAATTGGAAGATTGGGTATTTGAACTAAGGCCTGTCCAGACTTAGAGTCCACTGTCTTAGACACACGGGGTTATGTTACTTCTTGGGAAAGTCATGTGGCTGAAAAGAAGTGATCTGAACGAACATGCTTTGGACAGTTGTATATACATGTATCTGTTTACACACACATGCACACACACACACACACACACACACACACACACATATATACTGTGAGATTATTTGTGTATATATCCGTTTAGCACTGTCCCATGCAATCCGAATTGATTATAATGTTATTTCGTTCTAAAGTGGGTGTATAAGGGGCACCAGGGTGGCTCAGCTGGTTAAGCATCTGACTTCAGTTCAGGTCATGATCTCACAGTTCCTGAGTTTGAGCCCTGCCTCAGGCTCCGCTCACAGCTCAGAGCCTGGAGCCTGCTTCAGATTCTGTCTTCCTCTCTCTCTGCCCCTCCCCCACTCATGGTCTGTCTCTCTCTGTCTCAGAAATAAATAAACATTTAAAAAAAATTGTTACTAGTTTTATTAATCCATTTCTTGACCCGGTGGTCTTCTTTTTCTTTTAAAATGTTTTATTTATTTTTAGGAGAGAGAGACAGAGACAGAGCGTGAGCAGGGTAGGGGCAGAGAGCAAGGGAGACACAGACTCCGAAGCAGGCTCCAGGCTCTGAGCTGTCAGCACAGAGCCCGACCCGGGGCTTGAACTCATGAACCGTGAGATCATGATCTGAGACAAAATCAGATGCTTAACCGACTGAACCACCCAGGTGCCTGGACCCCAGTGGCTTTCAAAATGTGGCACCCAGTTCAGCATCAGCAGCATCTGGGAACTTGTTACATATGTAGATTCTAGAGCCCCACCCGAGGCTACTGAATCAGCTACTCTGAGTGGCTCAGTCGGTCAAGCGTTCTACTCTTGATCTCAGCTCAGGTCTTGATCTCAGGATCTTGATCTCAGGGTCCTAAGTTCAAGCCTGGCATTGGGCCCCACGCTGGGCATGAAGCCTACTTAAAAAAAAAAAAGATAAAGAAAAAAGAACCTCTGGGTGCGGTCCAGTAATCTGTGTTTTAACAAGCCCCCCAGGTGATTCTGATGCCTGTTTAAAACTGAGAGCCACTAAGTACTATTGAGCTAACTCAGGGAGGGCATACTCTCAACCAATGAGTCTAAAGGCACCAAACTACAGTACATTCATTCACTGGGCTCTTCACTGCCCTATGGAGAAAGATACAGCTTGGCTCCTTGCATTTATTTTGTATTCTCATGTTGACCCTTACTGACTGAGAAAAAATTGTGAATTTGCCTTGAGGAAAGAGAGAATGAGTATTATACTGAGCGTTAAAATAAAGCCTCATGGAGGATAAAGGTGTGTTAAGAAGAACAGTCCAGGAAACAAAGAATTACAGGTGAGTAGCTATTTTTTATATTATGGAGGGCATGATAAGCGTCACCGTCTCCAGGGACAATTGACCAACGTTTCGAGAAAGAGTAGCAGAAAGAACTTGAAGGCGTGACATCAGGGATCTGAAGACAACCAAAGAGCTATAAGAATGGTGCTAATGAGGGTACGTGTCTGTGTGTGCACCTGTGTGTGTGTACATCCATATTATTTACCATATATTTGACAATGTAATATGGACTTCAGGATTAGACATATTTAGGTCCAAGTTCCCAACTGATTTCTAACTGCTCCAACACTTACTAACGGTTACCTTGGGTTAACTACTTAATATCTCCAACCCGCAGTTTTCTTATCTGTAGGTAAAGAAATGCAGATAAGAAGAGTAGCTCCCTCTTCCAGAGAACATTCCATTCCATACAGCACTTAGCATCAACCCTTGTGTGTATCTGGTTAAGTGTTCCACAAATTTGAATTATTATCACTTGCAATAGACATAATGGCAATATTTATCTTGTTTCCTTACACTTGGAAGATTCTTAGAAACCATCAGATTTTAGTTGAGTCCCCAAGGAGAGAAGAGTGGTACCTAATAAGATCCAGTAACAGACCCCAGAAGTTTCTACCCGAGCTTGTTCATGGTTGGTTACAGTTTTCTTTGTGAGAGGACATGCTTTTTACTCCTTTCTTTTTCTCCTATTCTGTGGATTGCTGAGCGCGGCTCCTCCTTCCCAACCCTTCACGCAGTCTTGACTTGACCTCCGGTGTCTCCACCTTCCTCCCTTTCAAAAGCTTCCTCATTGCATTTGATTTTGTTTTGCCTCGACTCTTCCACCTTCAGGGTTGGTAGTTCCCAGTCACTTGGTCAGTAGGGTTGAACTGTCTCCTGGTTGTTTGGCTTTGTTCTGTCACAGTTTGGAGGACGCTTTCCTTGGCATCCAGATGCGTCTGCTTCGGCAGGAAGCTATCCTCTGAAAGGCATGCTGTGCTTCTCCTGCAGGAAAAACGAGGTGCATTCTCCTCACAGCCCTTTGCTGCTCGCTTGTTGCCCTCTCTGTGCAGTTTGTCTGGCTCACTAGTACATCACATTGTATACTGTAAGTGCTTAATGAATGTTTCCAGTGTGAATAGGCCATCTAGAAGTTTACATTCTAATAGAAAGGAAAGAAGAAAACAGAAGGCGGCCCCTTAAACTCCAAAGCGAGTTTGCAAAGAAGGTGGGACACAGAAGAGGGGAAGGGAGGCAAGAGGAAAGAGACAGAGGGCCTTTCTTGCTATTTTTTTCTGACATCACAGATGATGAGCCGAAGAGGGGACAACGCGGGAGTCAGAATCCCGCGTCCAGGACGGATCTCACTTAAGGCCTCACAACCGGTATACGGGCTGGGACTTGTTATGTGACAGCTCCCCACGTGCAATCCCCCTGGGGAAGAAGTGTTGCAATAGGGCACACCTCCCAGGCTGGGGAAGGAAGGCGACAGCTCTTCAGTCTTCTGCCAGTGGTGTCTGGGCAGCTGGCATCCCCTCCCACCATGCTGTGTATTTACCCAACTTCAAAGACCAGGGCAGCCATCAAAGGAAGGAAGAGGAAACAGAGACAAAATTAACTCCCTCCCTCCCCGCGTCGGCCCCTCTTCTCTATTACAAAGCCCCCTTTGCTGAAACGTTAGCTAGCAGCACACGGTCACCATCAGATACCTGTGTTTGCAACAGTAGTGGGGGCAGGGGGAGGGGGATTCTTTTCAGTCTGGGGCCGAGATGCGCCTCTCCCAGCCAGGTAGGGGCTAAGCCGTAAAGGCCTGTTCCATACGGTGACTCCCAGACCCAAATCACTGGCAGGCTCCACAGCAAAAAGGCAACGCGTGTTGTGTTGTGTTGTGTTGTGTTGTGTTGTGTTGTGTTTTGTTCGAAACTAATGTCAGGATGTGAGTGTGCGCGTTGGATTAAAACAGAAACTGCAAAGCAGACAAAAGCGAAAGAAATCTACATGTGTGCACGTTGAAGCTTGTTACATTTCATACCAGGCTGGGTTATCCTAGCCTGACGCAGGAATGACTGCCAATCAAAGGAAAAGAAAGGCACTGAGAAAATATGGCCTTGCAGAGAGTGTATGGGCTTCGATCAGCTAGATCTGTGAGCATTACTTCACCTTTCTGAGCTGCAGTTTTCTCAGCCATATAATCATAATGATACTCAGTCTTCGCAAGAATTAGATGAGATGTCTTATGTGGAGTAACTGGCCCATGGTAACACTCAAATAAACATTAGTGTCTGTATTAGTTTCTCCAGGCTGCTGTATCAAATCACCACCCAACTTAGAACAAGAGAAATGTATTCTCCCACAGTTGTGGAAGCCAGAAGTCCAAAATCGGTATCACTGGGCCCAATTAAGGTGTTGGTAGAGCTGCAGTGCCTCCAGAAGCTCCCGGGAGAATGCGCTCCTTGCCTCTTCCCACTGCTGGTTGATGCTGCTGGTCCGTGGCTCACAGTAGCATTACTCTGATCTTCAAGGCTGGCATCTTTAAACCTCCCTCCGTTCCATCTTCACATCGCCTCTTCTGTGTGTATGTCAGATCCTCCTCTAGCTCGATCTTATGAAGGTAATTGTGACTGCAGTTAAGGCCCACCTGGATAATCTCCCATCTCAAGACCCTTGCCTTAATTCGTCTGCAGCAAAGACCACTTTTCCATATAAGGAACTTGCATAACTTCTGGAGACTGGATGGACCTGGCTATTTGGGGGCCATTAATCGGCCTACTACCGTGTCCTTCAGGCTCTTGAGTGGCAACAAAGAAGTGAGAACAGAGCAGGAAGGGAGAAGGAGCCTTGTTATAGGAACTGAAATTATATGCAAATTTTGCATCCAGTTTCTGATTATGTTCCCCCCTCAGTTTGGCAAGTCAGGGGAACAGCACCAATATTAGCAGGCGTATCATTTGGATGTGTAAATGTACTAACACTTTTTGAAATTTGGTTGTATTTATAGTCAATTATGTTATATAAACTCTTAGTTTTACTTGCATAAGGGACACAAACTGATTCTCGAAGTACCTATATCTGTACAATAAGGAATGATTTAACAGATTTTAATATATTTGCCTAGCTTTCCCCCCTACGTATTAGATGCTTCCCACATACTGCCTTGAGCTACTAGTTAACTTTTAACAGATCTTGCCTTTTTAACTCAATTATAAATTCTTTGAGACAAGAGATCATGTCTTGTATGGCTTTGTATCTTTCTTAGTGCCGAACATAGTATATTGGTCAATAAATATTTGCTTGACTGATTAATTTTAAAATACCCAGGAAAGCAATTGTAAAGGAAGATGAAGGCAAGTCCATTCAACATTTGAGCTTCCTGGAGAGAGATATTAGGAAAAACTATCTTAAACCTTGAGGGAAATATTGATGCTTCTCTCTTATTCCATACTTCTCAGCTCTGATTAAAATTTGTATACCTTTGTCAAAATGCATTTTTTTTTACTAAAATAACTGGCATACAATATCCTATTAGTTTCAGGTGTACATCCTAGTGATGCGATATGTTTATACATTATAAAATGATCCTCATGATAAGTCTAGTTACCATCTGCAACCACACAAAGTTATTACCATCTTATCGACCACATTCCCTATGCTTACATTGCCTACCCATGATTTATTTAAGTTATAATTGGAGCTTGTACCTCTTAATCCCCTTCACGTATTTCACCCACCCACTCCCATCCTTCCTCCTTCTTGTAATCAACAGTTTATTTCCCGTATCTATGTGTCAGTTTCTATTTCGTTTTGTGTGTTCATTTTGTTTTTTAGATTCCACACATAAGTGAAATCATACGGTATTTGTCTTTCTCTGTCTGACTTATTTCACTCAGCATAATACCCTCTGGGTTCATCCATGTTGTCACCAATGGCAAGATTTCATTCTTTTTTTATAACTGAGTAATATTCCATTGTATACACATGCCACTTCTTCTTTATCCATTCATCTGTTGATGGACACTTAGGTTGCTCCCATATCTTGACTATTGCAAATAATGCTACGATGAATGTAAGGGTGCTTTTATCTCTTTGAATTGGCGCTTTTATTTTCTTTGGATAAATAGCCAGATGGGCAATCGCTGGGTCATATGGTAGTTCTAGTTTTAATTTTTTGAGGAGTCTCCATACTGGTTTGCCACAGTGGCCGCACCAATTTACATTCCCACCAACAGTACATGAGGGTTCCCTTTTCTCCACATCCTTGCTAACGCTTGTTATTTTTTTGTCTTTTTGATACTAGCCAATCTGATAGGTGGGAGGTGCTATCTCGTTGTGATTTTGATTTGCATTTCCCTGATGATGAGTGAGCTTGAGCATCTTTTCATGTGTCTGTTGGCCATCTGTATGGCTTCTTTGGAGAAATGTCTACCCAAGTCCTCTGCCCATTTTTTTTAATTGTTTTGTTATTGTTGTTGTTCGGTCATATAAATGCTTTATATATTTTGCATATTCACCCTTTACTGGAGTATGATTTGCAAATATCTTCTCCCGTCCAGTAGGTTGCCTTTTCATTTTATTGATGGTTTCCAAAACGCATTTCAAATGTACCAAAGAAAAATAGTAATAAAGCATTTGAATACAGATTTTCTCTGTAGTATTCCTGTTACCAGTGAAGTAATTGGACGATCTGATCACCTCAGCAAAAATTTAAATAATGTCCCCTTAGCCCTTTTTAGGATCAAAATGAGTCTATTTCAGTTTTTTTCTGCCAGAAGAGCCTTTGTGTGATATGCTTATCCGTGGAGCTTCTAAAAAAGAAGACATTTGCATGGAAAGCAAACTAGCCCAATCCTGGCACACAGTGCCTCCTGTTCTCCCTTTTGTCTTTTGACCTTAATAAACAAACGTCAACAGGATGGGCAACTCACCTTCAGGAAAATGACAATTCCTTCAAGAGTAGAGGGTTTAACTGAAATACAGAGTGTCTGAAAATGATACATGTTACGGGGGGTAAGAGCCCTAAAAATTCCTGTAAATACCTTAAATAGAAAGACTATTTAGCAGTGAGTAGAGTTTCCCTAATGTGGCTTCTAGGTTGTTGTCCCCATGTCCTTTCAGTGATTCTGAGGTTGGGGCTTTGTGGAAACGCCAGGGAGCAAGAGCGCTACCGTATCCTTAAGGTTGAGCTTTTTCCAGGGAGAAGGTGAGTTTTCTCTTCTCTTTTTCGTGTTTATTTGCGATGCCTTTCGGAGCAGAGGAGCAATCTTTTGAAAATAATGAGAATATGGAATTGGCCATTGTAACCTGATTCAGCAAACCAGTTCCATTTGGGTGATTTTTTAGCCTGCTTCTGAGAAACAGAAATGGGTAGGTTGGAGTCTCCCCAGACCCCAGATAATTGAGTTGAGCTACTTTTGTATACTCGATGTTTGTGCATTAGCTACAGCCCTCTTGCCCTCTGCAAAACAGATCTCTTTTCTCAATTATTCAAAATAAATAAATCAATGACATAGTTAAAAAACAAGAAGGAGGAAACACTAGAAAAAACCTCCCCTCTGCTTCCACCTGGAAAGTGCAGCCTAAACCTCAGTGATTTTAAAGACAGGTTTAGTGAGAGGAGAGAGCCCATCTGTATGGTTCGGCAAATTAATTTTGAACATTTGAAGATAAAAAGGCTGAGTTCCTAGGAACTGGCTTTAAAAGTCACAATCCATAGCAATCTGAGATATTCACGGACCAGGAGCTTTTCTGTTTATTCCAAATACCCCCGTATCATTGGTTTTGAGAGAATATGGCTGTCTGTCAGGGATGCCAATTGGGAGAAGCATCAGATAATGAAGAAGTGATGGTACCGTGATGACGTGTCCTTAGGTCCTCAATAGGATTTGTTCTAAATCAAAAGACTGTTTTATTAGCGCAAGACTTTTTATTTTTTTCTCTGTCATCTTCCTAACAGAACACATATTGAGTAAAAGCCCCTGGATGAGCCACAGTGCAAACCCAGAGGGTGGAAGAGATCATTTGGTAAATTGTAAATCAGAAATTCTCTTTGCAGTAGATGCTGAGCATATGTCATGTACCCGCATAACATGGCTTCCCCGAATACAAGGGTGATGGTTGCCTTGTAAATTTGAGAAGAGGGGACAGAGTACTTTAAGTAGCAGGTATGAGGTTTCTAGGGTCTCTGGAGTGTTAGCTGTCTTGAGAGATCCTTTGGGAGCAGAACATGGACCCACCGGCATTGCCTGGAGATGGAGGGCTGGGCAGAGGACTGGGGACCCCCCCTTCTCTGGGCTTGTTTCACGTCCACCCAAGAATGGAATCAGATGAAGTGAGTTGGTGGCATCTGAGGTGAAGATGCTCTTGATTTCCACAGCGCCTCTGCAGGAGACTAATATGCCAGAGACCTTGCGAAGTTGGACCTGGTATCCTTTCCTACGTTTGGATTGACTTCACGAGATTTTCTCCTCCTCTGCATTAGCCAGCAAAATGTTCTCCTCAGGTTGGCTCTATGAACTGAGAAGCTGGGTAATTGACTTCGGTGGGAGGGCGCGAGTGGATAGCACAGCAGAACAAGATCAACCCATAGTCCCATGGAGTAGCTCTTCAAGAGAAGTAGTAGGCTCAAGGGTCCTGATCTTCTGTTTCTCCTCCCCATCCTATCGGGGCGAGCTGTGGCTGTATGCTTTCCCCACCGGCAATGCTATTTCTGGGCCAAAGCTGACACCGACAAGAGGAACACTTTAGATGAAAGATAAATAACAATTATTAGAAATCATAAGGGCTTTTTTTTTTTTTGTAATTGAAGTCATGAACTGTACTAATTGCCTCTGAAACTATATGCTATTTACTGCATTTTATTAACTGCAGCGCAGGAAGAGTTTGCCGCTCTGTGTATTGGCATCTTGTGGATATATTGAGATTTTTGCATAAATGTGTTATTCATCACAGACCAAGCTACATAAATAAAATATATAGAGAGATATTAGTACTGTAACGAAAGTCTTAGAGAAATAGCTTAGCGAGTGACAATGCTGTCAACGAACATGAAAGACTGAAATTAAGCCTCGCTTTTCTTCAAAACACGGTCTTTAAACAAACTGAACTTGAGTTCTTCACAGTCTAGGGACAGGTAAAAGAAGATATTCAAAGCCCCACGTGGGGTTCCTGCTAGCTGACAGAAGGGTATTCTTGGAGAGCTGAAACAACTTTTAAAAAAGAAAAATAAATAAACCCATATAAATCTGCAAAAGAGTAGAATAAATATTCCTCTTCTGGAACCCTTTGACAAACCCCTGCATTTTCAAAGAGCTAAATGGGATTTAGGCAGGCGTTGACTTTAATGTGAGGTACATTGCTAAACTACATGTGTTTCTTTGGAAATTTAGGGTTTAGTGTTTGCTATCAGTCACACAATGGGTTGACTTAAGTTGAGAGTTTGAAGAATGAATAAACGTGGGCCTGTTGGCTAACTAGATCTCTAGCTAGCCCTCTAACTTCTAAATTTCCCTCTTTCCCAAAAAGAGAAGAAAACAAATGTAGAATATCCAATTCAAAACATGGGTGAGGAATTGGAGTATCGTTTGAAACCCGAAGGACAAACATGAACACTCAGTCAGGGCCCTCATAAGACCCTGAGGATGGGCTTTTGGGACCATCCTCCCCAAATTTACACCTCTTTGGGACTGCAAGATGGATTTTCAAGACAATTTCTATTCAGGACTTGTCCTGTTTACAACCCATATTACAAAAAGTTATATTACCATTGTCATCTTTTAGCAACGCAAGTGATACAATCTCATATTCATAATATGGCTATTTTATATTTGCAGCCTTATGAAAATCTATAGATATCGATATCTGTTTTTTAATGGATCTTGCTCAAATCCTGCTGCCTGGGAAGTTGTGCTCTACGGCTATGGAATTATCACAAAGCTAGATCTGACAATTACGATATCATATCAGGAAAATATGACTTTTAAAGTGTGGGAAAAACTTTTACAGCTTCATGACCAATCATATTTTAGTTCAAAAAATAAAAACTAAGGTCTGTATGTGATAATTAGTTGAGTTGCCTCTGTCGCAACAATCCCTCTATCCAACCTAAGGCTGTCTGTCAGTGTCAATGAAATTGAATGTCAAATGGAAAAACTCTAAAGCTGTTTCTTCCATATTAGAAAATCACTAGCAAATCACATCTTCCTGCCCTACTGGCAAGATAAGCAAAATTAGCACATGTCTTTTTCCTTGTTTTGTCAAACTTGAATCAGACCATTTATACTCAGTTAGAGGCCAGGCACATTCTGGTCCTCAGCATTTTATCTCGAATGGCAAGTCGTCGTAGTTTTTATTTATTTTTATTTTTAAAAATTTTTTAATGTTTGTTTATTTTTGAGAAAGAGAGAGAGAGAGAGAGAGAGAGAGAGAGCAGGAGAGGGGCAGAGAGAGAAGGAGACAGAATCCAAAGCAGGTTCCAGGCTTTGAGCTGTCAGCACAGAACCCAACCAACATGGGGCTCGATCTCAAGGACCGCGAAATCGTGACCTGAGCTGAAATCGGATGCTTAACCAACTGAACCACCCAGGCGCCCCTTCGTAGTTTTTATGAAATGTATTTATTTGACCTCTTTGTAGCAATTGACATGGTGAATCGCTGTCTCTTCCCTGTTGAGCTCTCTTTTTCTTCTGTCCCCATCCCCATGTCCCTCCTTTTCAAGCTCTACCAACTTCTTAAATAATTTGTGTTCATCATAGTTGTACTCCTGGCTTATTTTCATTTCATTTTATTTTTTTATCTCTACCTTCACACCATTTTCAGAAATTCTGTTAATTCTTAAATGTTTGGGGTCTCTCCAAAACAACGAAGTTGCTTCCCAGTTTTTCTTATTGTGTGTTCAGGGAGCTACTTTCTCAGATCTAGGGCTGAGGTTTGGTTACGCTTAGGGTTAGGGGTTAGGGTACATGTGTGGTATTTTTCCTGGCTTATTTTTAAAATGTCCTTCAATATATTCTCTCTAGGTGCCCACCTCCCCTCCCTCTGCTACCAAGTCCATGACTTCAACTTCCACCTATGTGCTCTCTTAACTCCCAGCTCTGATCAGCGTTTTTGACGGTTTTTTATTGCCTGGCTGAATATTTCATAGACACCTCCGAAGTGAGATCATCATCTTCTTCCCATTGCCCATCCCAGAAATAACAGTAAACACTCAGATAGGCCCATTCCATTCCCCGATATCTGTCTTGCAGGAAAGGTACCAACATCTTCTCACATGCTGAAAGTACGAAACTAGGAGTCATTTTAAGATTTCTCTACCATGATACCACTAGAATAATCTTTCTAGTATGTATCCTGACCATGAATTCTTACTAGTTGACTTGGTTCCCGTTACCTAGAATCAGCAACTGATTCTTTTTTAGCATGTCAGTCAAGGCATTCCCTGGTTGTACATTGTTTCCAGCTTTTTCTCTTGGCACTTATTGGTCAGTAGCCTGGGAACCAGCCATTCTGTTTGTCATTTCCCAAATATACGCCATGCTCTCCTAAGCTTCTGGGCCTTGCAAATGACCTTTCCCCTACTCATACCTTCCCTGGCCCTCAATAGTTTCCCTGTCCATCCTGTACAGTCTCGTTCAACTTCCAAGACTCAGTTCCTGAGCATTCCTCTGCATGAATTTTCCCCTGCTCTATAGATATTCACAACTGCCCCTTGGGGATAGTTAGGTGCGTCCCTTATCTGTTCACACAGGACCGCGTGTGCCTAATTATAAAAACACTTATCACGTATAACATATATGACAAATCTGTCTTCCGTCTTCCCTAATATACTCTGAGTTCCTTGCCAGTAGGTAGTTTGTCATTAACCTTTATATTCCCAGAACTTGGCAATGACTGTCCCAGGGCACCTGAGTGGCTCACTTAGTTAGGTATCCAACTTCGGCTCTGATCAAGATCTCATAGTTTGTGAGTTCCAGCCCTGCAACCAGCTCTGCGCTGACAGTGCAGGGCCTGCTTTGGACCCTCTGTCTCCATCTCTCTTCCCTTCCTCAGCCTCAGCCTGTGTGTTCTGTCTCAAAAATAAATAAACATTAAAAAATAAAAAAGAATATGACTGTTCCATCGGGGTGCTCTATACATTTTTTCTTTTATTGAATATATATTTGGATCCACCACAAATACCCAGATATATTCTTAGATATCTGATTGCAGCTGTGACTTGGGTCTCCAAGGCAAATTTCCCTTCTGCTGGCATTGGGGCTGCTCCTTGACCCAGTTTATGTGGAGTTTATAAGTCCACATATCTTTCCTTCAAACTGATACTCTACTCTCGGTATGCAAGTTTACTGTCAACTCTATGATTCTAGAAGAATAAACCTGTGGGTAAAGTGGTTAATTACTCATTTAGGAGTATGGATTTAGGGGGCTTTATATTTCATAAAGATTCATAGACTGATGCCCCCAAAGATGAGCTGCTTAGTCTTAATCTAAGTACAGATGAGCTGCTTACTAGATAGACCAAGACTCTATCCAGTCCAATATTCTAACATTAATTTATGGAAGACTTTCTATTAAAAGCTGACATTTATTGTAATTTTAATATACCTTCTGACAATGGAAGCTGAGGCTTAGGGATTATTTTAGTCTGCTCTGGCTGCTATAACAAAATACCAGAGACCGGCTGGCTTAAATAACAGACATTTATTTTCTCACAGTTCTGGAGGCTGGAAGTTCAAGATCAGTGCCAGTATTGTTAGGTTCCAGTGAGAGCCCTCTTCCTGGTTTGCAGGTAGCTAGTTGCCTTCTTGATGTGTGCTCACATGGTCTTTCCTTCGTGCCTGTATGTGGAGAGAGAGCTCTGGTATCGACTCCTAAAACATGAGGATGGGATCCATCTAACCCAAACCTCATCTAGACCTAATTACCTCCCAAAGACTCTGCCTACAAATATTATCATAGTAAGGGTTAGGGTTTCAACATATGAATTTGACCTGGTGTGGAGGGAATGAGGAAACAGACACAAAAACATTCATTCCATAAACTGATTAAGCGACTTTCCTGTGGATACTCAAACAATCCAGTCGCAGGGCAAATGCTGACTCTAAACATTGTTTTATTTTTCCTAATAATTTGCCTTTATTGCTTTTTCTACGTGGATACTCAAACAATTAGCATTAAAACAAATTTTTTTTTCAACGTTTATTTATTTTTGGGACAGAGAGAGACAGAGCATGAACGGGGGAGGGGCAGAGAGAGAGGGAGACACAGCATCGGAAACAGGCTCCAGGCTCCGAGCCATCAGCCCAGAGCCTGACGCGGGGCTCGAACTCACGGACCGCGAGATCGTGACCCGGCCGAAGTCGGACGCTTAACCAACTGCGCCACCCAGGCGCCCCTCAAACAATTAGCATTTTAAAAAGCAAAACGTCACTAGTCCTTATTGATTATTGCACAGCACATGAATCTCCCACTAATGTTTATTTTTCATATATGCTTTTCCATATTTCTCAACTGTTTTAGTGAAGGCAAATGATATCGGGTCTCTTTCCCTCTCGCTCTTTAAAGTTTTTTCAGAAAAAAAAAAAAGGACTAGGCTCTCGGTGCTTCTGGTAATTTTATTCTAACACGAGAAGTCCCCAGATTGTAATTCTGATAAGTATTTCAGTTCTTTCTTGAAAAATTAAATTCACAAAACAATTGATTATCAGTTATAAATGGCAAAAACACCATCTGGCTTTCAAAATTGGTTAAATCCATGTAGCAAGGGGGAAAAACGTTGGAGCTTGTAGTTGGCGAGGAGTTCTGGTCCACGAAGCAGAAAATGACGAGTTTTACTATGAGAAAGCCAGAGTAGTCATAACTTCTACTTAGCGGCTGCGGGAATCTGATACGTTCTTCACATGTTCCATATGTTAAATCGCTTGGCGAGATCTTCAGTGTGAAAGAGCTGAGGGGGGGAGAGGAGTGTGGCTAGTGTTTAGGGTAGCAACAGCCTCATCCCAAATTTTCGGCTCTGGTTCTTTCCAGGCAGACCAGTGCTTAAAGACGTCCGATGACCTGGGAAGTTGGACGTACAAGTTCCTTAAACTTGTGACACAGGTGGCGTTTTTTGGGTGGAATTTATAAAGCTATTTGCATTTCTCTGGTGAGGTAAGTCACACAGCATTAGCATTTCCTACAGAAATGTCCCATATTGTTCTTTGCCAATTGGAAATTTGAGTAGGTGTTCATTTGACGTGCCAAGAGAATGAAGGGAGATGAAAACACTGCACATCTTCCAATGTCCCCATACTGTGTTCCTAGTGTGGGAGGCTTGGGGCCTAACTAGATTCTCTTGGAGATTCAGCCTCATAAGGAATGCTTTTCCTTAGGAGTGTAATGCAATCTTGTTATTCAAAAAAAATGCTTCTCAGTTGCTGGCATGTTTTTGCCTTATGTTAAAAATGTAGCTATCCTATGCTTATTATTCATGCATTGTGATGTGATGTTTATTCATTCACTTAACAAATATTTATTGAGCACAGTATAGCATAGTGGTTAATTGCATAAGCTCTGTCTGCACCTTAGAGATTTTGACCTTGGGGCAATTGCTCCATCTTTCTCACTATGTTTTAAAAAATATAAGATGGGAGATAATACTATGTGCCATGGGGATCATTCTAAGTATTAAATGAGATTATGTATGCAAACTACTTAATAAAAACTCACTAATTTCAAGAGTAGTTGTAGTAGTAATAATAATAATAATAATGATAATGATAATAATAATAGTGGCAAATATAAATATTACTCTGAGCTAGGGGGCTAGCGTTCCTGGCATAAAGGATCTTACTTTATAATTTTCACATCACTTTCCACATACACATAGCCTCAAATTTTTTATCCTGATTTTGGTGGGGACTCTGCCTTTGGTCTGTTCAGGTAGCTGTACTTCTGGAAGTGATAAGAATAGGTAGGACTTTGCAGACTGGGCATTATCCTGGTGACCATGTGGTGATGGTTTCCTGCCTCAGGTAGCACTATTTGTCTGCTGGAGCTTTGCTGACTTCCTGAGAACTGCCTGTAGTTCATGCATCGGAGCCTGTAATTACTGAGCAGAATATCCAGGGCTGTGAAGACAGGGTAGTCTTGAAATTAGTTTATGCATAATGGATAATGGGAGGCTGTTTTTAAGTGTAACTTATTTGGTGGGTTGGCAGATCTTGACTTCCTTTTTGATATGTAATATTTATTTATTTATTTATTTATTTATTTATTTATTTATTTATTTATT
>NW_024412402.1:7831626-7937508 GCF_014898765.1 Herpailurus yagouaroundi | reverse complement strand
ATTTATTTATTTATTTATTTATTTATTTATTTATTTATTTATTTATTATTATTTTTTAGCAAGATGAGGACAGAGGGCCAGGCAAGTCATTTCGCGCAGCTCCTCTGGACTACAGCTCAGACTTAGCAATTTACATTCAGTAATCTCTTGGTCATTTAGCCACAGATAATTTGTCATGGTTTGTTTTAGCTGTTGTGATATTGATATTTATTATGCAAATTGTATTTCCTACATCTTATTGTTCTGCATTCTATGAATACTTAAATTATTATAAACCTTTACACTTAATATGGCTCGTCCTTCAATTTGATGCTTGAGCAACAGAGGGTCAGAGCGCATACGATCTTCTAGAGGGGAAGAAAATAAGTAATTAAAAAGCAGACAAACAAGAGAGCCGGCTGCCTGGTTGAAAAGAAAGCAGAGGCAATTTCGGGGAGAGAGAGCGAGTCCGGAGAAGCAAATCCTTTTAGCCGGGAGAGCCTCTCCCAGAGACACGGGAAGCTCGGAGCACCTGTTGGTCCCCAGCCGCCTTAGCAGGGACTGGAGGCATAGAGGAGGGAGTGGGTTTGAGCCTCGAAGGAGGAAGATGGCAGACCCTATCCTCACACCCCCCGCCTCCGCCCTCCACCCCGAAGCCTTGACAGAAAAGATTTTTTTGTTGAATGTGTACAGTCGTAAATATATATTATTGCATATGTGTCAAATGTATTAAATACGCTAAGTGTAAAAGCCAGGAAGGAGACCTTCAGCAAGCTGGGGAGCCTGAGCCGGCCCTCCTCGACCCACCTTTCCTGAAAATCTACCGCAAAGATACCGAGTCGAAAATCCCAGAGCCCGACTAGGGCTCCTTTCTCCCAGCTATGCCCTAGTCTACCGCTAGGCTGTTGAGCGGGCTCTCCCGCTCCGCCGGACGTGCAAAGCACGCATGCACTTCTCCCAGATTGTTTTGTCAATCCGGGGACCTGCATTCTCACTCTCCACTCCCGAACAGCCCCCGTTTCCCAAAGATCTATTCCTTCGGTGCAAGGTGAGTGACGGAAATTTGCAACGTGTGGTTTCCACGCCAGATGCACTCGGTGTACCGCGCAGGGAGCCTCCTAGGGAGATTCTCCAGTCGTCGATCGGCTACAGCCATTGCTGTATACGTTCCTAATATAGGTGTACGGGAAGCGAGACCCGCCCCCTGGAGCTCGAGCCCCCACACGCCGGGCGCCCAGGAGAACACTTTTTCCTTGATCCCGGGGAAGCGAAAACGAATTTTAACATAAACATATTTGCATACGCCCCTCCCCTTGGCCCCGCCCCTAGGTGGCGCGGGCGCGCCGCCGAACGCCAGCGCCAGGGGGCGGGGTGGGGGAGGGGGCGAGTCCTCCGAGAGCCGGGTTGGGCTAGCGGCGCTGTGATTGGCCGGTCCGGACTCCGCCCCCGGTGCATGTCATTAGCATCTCATTAGTTGTCCGCTCGGGCTCCGGAGGAAGCCACCGCCGCCAGTCTGAGGCAGGTGCCCGACATGGCGAGTGCTGTGCTGCCGAGCGGATCCCAGTGTGCGGCGGCGGTGGCGGCGGTGGCGGCGGCGGCGGCGCCTCCCGGGCTCCGACTCCGGCTTCTGCTGTTGCTCCTCTCCGCCGCGGCACTGATCCCCACAGGTAGGTGTGGGCACCGGCCGGTTGGCCCTCTAAATCTCCTAAGGCACCCCAGTAGCCATAGCCGTGGAAGGGGGAAACGTTTCCATGACAACCTTCCCCCACTTCCTAAATCCGAATCCGAGGAGTGTGGAGAGGAAACTCAGGGCTGAGATGGAAGGGGCAGAGGGGATCGGTGATCCCCTTCTCCCTTGCCCAGCTGGGTGGGAATTGGAGCCCTCAGGGATGGCTGCACCCACACCTTTTCTCCCCGGCTTGGCGCGGGGTGCGGAGTGGAGTGAGAATGGGGGGCCCGGGGGCTAGAGAATGTGGGAGAAGGGGATGGATGGAAGGTACCCCCCAACCTTCCGGACCCTCCCAAACTCGTTGTTGTCCCCGTAACTTGCAGGTCCTCCCGTCCCAGAGCTGCCCATTCGCCCCCACCTTTCCAGCGGGCCCCCTAATTCTCTATCCCCTAGACCTCCCCATGGCTGACTAGCAGCCGCCTCCGGCGTGATTTCTCACCGATCTACAGGACATCCCCAGACTTGTCTGGTCGCTCCTGCTGTCCCCTCGCTCTGCCTTTCTCCACCGTCCTCCGAACCGCGCGCCCCTCGTGTCTCCCTCCAGCCAGATCGCTGCCCTCCGCCCCCCCTCCCCCCGCTCCCGCCGCCCGGCTGCGGGGCTCCCGGGCCCAGCTCCAGGCAGGGAAAGTTCCTCAGGCCCGGCCCCGCGGAGCGAGGGGAGGGGGGGGGGAGGTTGCTGTCGCCGCCTCTGCGGGAAGGAGCCGGGAGCCCGCAGCCCGCCTGGGCCACGGCGTCCTCCGCCGCGAGTGGGGACGCCGGGTTCCCATGCTGCCGGTCCTTTTCGGCAGCCCTGGGGTGGTGGAGGGAGGTTCGCGGCCTCTGCGGCCAGGCGGGCACCCTGCGGGCCTCCGGGCGCCCCCTGCGTGCGGAGCTGTCTTGGGAATTTGCCCAGGGGCGGCTCTGCACGCCCGGCGCCTTCCCCGAAGACGCCGAGCACTCGACAGGAGCACGATGTGTGACTGCCCGTGTGCCGGGCGCGTTGGCGCGGTCGGGAAAGAAGAGGGCAGTGTTTGCTTTTGCTAACAAAAGGGAGCCGGAGCTCTTCCCCAGCGGAAAGGCTGGCCGCGCTGCACCCTGCCTCCCCTTCCCGCCACCGCCGCGCTCGGCTGCCGCGCGGCGTCCCCGCGCCCCCGGTCGCGGGATGCGGGCTCCGGGCTGGGAGCGGGACCGAGAGGCACGGGGCCGAGGCGGGGGGCTGGGGTGCGGGAGGGGATGCAGCAGGGCTCCGCGCCTGCAAAGCCCCTCCTTGCAGCTTGGGAGCTGCAGGACCCGCGAGCAACAAGTGGCGGAGGACACCGAGAGCTCAGCCCCCACCTGCGGAGCCCCCGGCCGCGGCGGGCGCAGCGCTGGGGCCACCGTGCCTTTCCCGGGCGCCTCTCCGCTTGGGCTGTGCCTTTTGTTTACACGCTAGAGGACACACAGTTACGTAAACACCGCAGGAGACACGCTGTAGGAAATGGGGATGTCTGGGGTGCTGGCTTTGCATTTGGGGGATGCCGGGTTGGTTGCTTTCCCCCGAAACAGGCTCGCAAGGGCGCTGGGCTTGGGGAACCTATCGGGGATGTATAGGGGTGGGAATCTGGCAGCTGCTCGGTTCCAGAGCTGAGGATTTTTGCTTCCATGCCTCTGCTTGTCTCCGGATGTTGTTTATGTGTTTTTCCTCTGTGAATTCTTAATTTATGAGTTACGAGATAATTGGGTTCAGCCTATGCCGGTGTGGTTACAACTTCATTTCGGGCGATGTCTCTGACTGGATGGGTTCAATAAAATGTTCCTGAAAGAGATCCCTCGTGCTGCTGCATTGTAAAAAGCGCCAGTGTCAGTTAAACGTGAGCGTGAGTAAAGGCTCGGTAACTGGCGCATAATAGAGGCAACAATAGACTTGTATTGGCTGCAAAAAAAAGGGGGGGGGGAGTGCTGGTCGGGGATATTGCCATTTAACTAAAAATGGGAGCCGTGCAATGCCGCTCGGCAGCGGAGTAGGATTAGATTATACCTCCTGTCCCCAGCCTGCTCATTGACCGTACCGGGTAGTAGCGACAGTACTATATTTGTAGCTATCTCGCGGTAAGAAGTTGCCTTCCCAGCGAGGGATGTCTGCAGACTCAGAAAGGAGCGGTCTGGAACTCAACCGTGCATGTCAAAGCTACAAGAAAATTCTGTTGCCAGTTACCATGGAAGCAGCTTCTTGCTCTTGTGTGCATCCCTGTTTGTACGCTGGTTATCAGATTGTGTTCAAATTAGAAAGTAATTGGGTTTGATTTGTAGTGAGGGGATGAGATGACTTTCTTTCAATCTGCTTTTCCTCTTACGCCTTTTTCGGTGATGGGTTTGGGAAGGCGTCTTGGCCCAGCCCCCAGGTCCTGGGCATCCAGAGTAGACTTTAGGTGGGCACTGGGGTCTTTGCTTCCTTAGTCCTCTCCCGTTAAGCTTTCTCAGAGGCCTGCAGGTACCACTGTCAGGTTAGAGAAACCTGTTGGTGTTGCCTTGTAACTTCATTAGGCGTGTTTCACTTACATCCTCCCTGGGAGAGCTATCCGGGGCCATTGGGCAGTAGTAGATCCTGGTTCTGTCTTCCCCTGCAACTGGATCCATCTATCCCCTGGAAAAGATCTCCCATCTCTCCTGTGATGTTTGGAGTCAATGGATGTTAATGAAATGCAGCTAAAATGGGGTTGTGGAAACTCACTCCTCAGTGTAAATCACGCCTGTTACGTTTTAGGTGCATGCATGCTGCTGCTTCTCATCCCGAGTGAACCAGTGGCTGACTACCGTCCTCTTACCTTTTTTTAGCATTAGAGAGGATGGCTGATGGGTGGAGGTTTGTGATGGTGCCGGAAGCCCAGGGGCTGAGTTTTGCTCGTCCTGGCCTGTTGGGGCTTGTATACCGGGGATGGGGACTTTACAGAAGTGCCGCCCTGCTATTGTTGCCTTTCCCTGCATCAAATTGAATAGCCACAGGAGGGACTTGCACTTGTCTGTGATAGCTTTGATAAAATATCCCTCATTAATGCCACTTTATATTTACAGTGTGTCACTGGAGACGCACAAGGCTTCATTTAGTGACTTGTGTGACGAGACAAGCTTGCATTATTTGCCTGGGACATTTTGGAGGAACAAGAGGCCCATTGAGCAATCTTTTGAAATGAACAAATACGGAAAAAGGGGGGAATAAAAGAGCAGGCAGTTCCCTGGAACAAAGAGCTTTATTCATATGGATGTTGTACACGCTTTATGCAGTTTTCCCCAATGGCCCTCCTGGTGAAGGGGAGTGGGACAGGGAAGAAGCCTTACAAGCAGGACACTTTCGCTTCCTCCCTCACTTCCTGACTTCATATTCTTACCGAGTTGGGCCTGGACTCCCTGACTGCTCGTCTTGCTCCACTCCCTCTAAAAGCCCAGAAGGTAACAGGTTCCCGGGTCTAAAAGAGAGATTTTGAAATGCTTTTTCCCAGCTCTGAATTTCCACAGAAGATTGTGCTAGCTACCTGTTGAGACTCCTGGTCATTAGAGGACTTACTGGTTGAAGGGAAAGAGGTGTCACTTTTTTTTTTGACATGTGTCAAGAAGTGGTTTGAGAGAGAATGTCAGATCGGTAAGGTATCTTGCAAACTCTAATGTTAGTCTTGACTATTTATTTTTAAAGAAATGCCATAAACATTGAAATCCCCAGTCTTCAATATCATTAATGGTGCTCTTGGAGTTTTTGGTGGCTTTTGCCTGCACCTGGTACATTTTTGCCTCGTACCTACGTGAATTTTTATAATTCCTTGGCCTGCATTGCTAAATGATTTTCAGGCTTTAAAAACTGGATAATATTGCTGTGAATATAAACTGTCTCATTCTCTGGGTTTTTGTAAGTGACATTTTAATACCTAATTGGCCGCTTAGCTTGTACATTTTAAAAATGGGTGCATGTGTGCGTGTATGCGTGTGTGTGTGTGTGTGTGTGTGTGTGTGTGTGTGTTTGACAAAAGGCCTGTTTTTGTGTGGGGAGATCTCTTAAATTGGGCCAAACTAATCTATGGTATCATTGGAATGGAAATTTACCAGCATGTGAAGAAAATTTATAAGAAATAAATCCTAAGGATTCAAATGCTGTATCTCTTTCTTGTGAAGAATAGTACTGACCATTACGCTGGGCATTTTTCACTGAAAATCCAGCACAGAAAGGAGAAATCACACAGCGACATCTGTTGCAGAATTGAAAATTTGCTGCTTTGAGTTGGGAGCAATTAGTCCCATATAAGCGCCTAATGGTATCAGTCAGTGTGTATGCGCACTCATACAGATGTGTATATCTATACACGCATGTGTACGTATATATGCATGTATACAGACACTCACCCGATACAATATTCATGTTCACCTTGCCATGTATTTAATAGAAAATGGAACATAACACCAAAGCTGCTTTTTCTTATTACCTGTTCAGGAACTAGAGATTCTTATAATCATGGAATTTTTGCAAAGGGAAGGATGTTAAAAATCGTCTGGTGAAATCTCATAATTTTACAGCGAGGCAGCCAAAGCCCACAGAGAAGGACCCTGCTGACCGTGGAACTGAGGATAAGTCAGTTACCCAGCCCGGCCCCCTGGGAGCAGGCCCCTTGGTGTCAAGTCAGCAAACCTTCTCTTCCACCTCCCAGCAGGGATACCCCAGTGAGGGATGTGGATCATGGGTAGAACTGTGTCTTGGCTAAGGCTAGTTTATATTGAGAAGACAGCAAGATTAATTGTTGTTCTAGGTAATAAACCTCTGGATCAGAGGAGTGACCTCTGAGATAAAAGGACCAGTTCTTGGTAAGGTTGTCTTTGGTATTGACAAATGATTCTGAAATCTGTGGACTTTATTTGGCAGTTACAACATGAATGTCGTCCAAAGCACCTTCATAGGGGAGAGCTCCTGGATTTGTGTCACTGCAGTAAGTCCGATGTGTGAGAACTGGGCTTCAGAAGCCGCAGCTTTTGATTTTTAAACTCTTGATTTGTCTTTTCAAGGATTAATAGTAACAGTAGAACTGGTTCCATGTAACGAAGAAAAAAAGGAAGGATCCTTAAGTCAAGAACAAGAACACCGCTTGATTTTCTTACCGGGTATTTGTCCCTTTTCTTTTAAGCAGAGAGAGAGCTGAGGACGACTTTTTTTAAACATTTTTTTTTTAATTAAAAAAATTTTTTTTTGTTAGTTTTCTTTATTTTTGAGAGGCAGAGAGAGACAGGGCGTGAGTGGGGGATGGGCAGAGAGAGAGGGAGACACAGAATCTGAAGCAGGCTCCAGTCTCTGAGCTGTCAGCACAGAGCCCGACACAGGGCTCAAACCCACGAACCGTGAGATCATGACCAGAGCTGAAGTTGGACGCTCAACCGACTGAGCCACCCAGGCGCCCCAGGACAACTTTTTTTAAAGCAAAGCAAAAAACAAAAAAAAAAAAAACAAAAAAAACTGTGTTTGCAAGATGACTTTTTTTTCTTTACGTTGCTCATGTTTTGTTTATTTTTCCATTTTATTATGGAGATTTCCAAATACATGCAAGAGTAGAGAGAATGCCCTAATTAACCCCGTGTGGAAGTCACCCAGTTCAGTAAATTATCCACCAGTGGTCAGTCTGTCCTCTGTACGCTTCTTCCTCCACTCCCCAGAGTCGTTTAAACAAATCTTGGACATCCTATCATTTCTTCCATCATTTACTTTAGAAAGATTATCCTAAGATACAGTCACCTTTTCCCCGCCTCTCATAATCACAGTCTCATGAACTGAATGTACAGCTTCTCAACTGGTATACAGAATTTTGGCCCTGCCCGTGCTTTGCCAAGGTAGAGGGAAGGCTTATACTAGTGGGAAAAGCTGAGGCACAAACAAGAGAAGCCAGAGCGCAGATTACTGTCTGCAAGGAGACCTTTTCGTGTGGTTTGGTTTATTTTGAGCAAGGTTTTGTTTGGATCGGATAAGATGAGTTTTATTGTTGTGTAAATACGGTTGTGTAAATATGCCGTAATTGTAGCTAATCTCTCGACTGTGGCAGGCTATGGAAAGCACCCATGGAGAGATTGGCCATTTCCAGTTGTTCTCATAATGAATACTCTCCATCCGAGGACTTCTGTAGGCAGGGTTATTTTAGTTTGATGGCTGTGAGATACCTCATTCATGTATTTATCTTTAATGTTTATTTATTTTTGGGATAGAGAGAGACAGAGCATGAACGGGGGAGGGGCAGAGAGAGAGGGAGACACAGAATCGGAAACAGGCTCCAGGCTCTGAGCCGTCAGCCCAGAGCCCGACGCGGGGCTCGAACTCCCGGACCGCGAGATCGTGACCTGGCTGAAGTCGGACGCTTAACCGACTGCGCCACCCAGGCGCCCCTCATGTATTTATCTTTAAATGCCTCCGTGGTAGAAATGCCTTTGCATTTTGTGAATATATGACTTAAAAGAAAAAAAATGTCTTTTCTCATCTTGAACTGGCTAAATGCTAATTTCAGCCTCTGTTCTGTAACCAAAGTGATCACAAAATGCCTTCTTTGGTGTGGGAAATGCAGACAGCAAGCTGTAAGTACCTTGTTTTTGCAGGATGGGGGTAGGAGAGAAAAGGTTACTATTTGTCCTTCTCAATATTTGCCCCGTTGATTTAAAATAGGAATTTCGTAATTTCAGCTACAACTGTTGGGACGCTTTAGTGTTAATTTATGAACTTCTTTGGTTTAGGGGAAAATAGGTTGGTTCCATTTTCCAAGGTTCGTGAACTGTGAGGGCGTGTGTGCGTGTTAAGAGGTTCTTGCTCAAATGTATTTAATGTGGACTATAAATCTGAAGCATTTGGTTTTTTGGTTTCCAGCCAAACAAGTAATTACACATGAGATGGTTTTGAGGGGTCTGAGCATTCCTGGCCAGGTGAAACCCGCCTCCCGTGCCCCTCTTCTGAGTTGGCCACCGCACGAGAAAAGCTCAAAGGAATGCCTACATCCGCGGATTGGGGAGCGCCACCAAAATTGAATAAAAAGCCTTTGTTTGGAAACCATCAATGAAGGAAGGGACCCACTGGAATGTTTGTAATTACAAGTGGCACCTCCTTGTTTAAATTTCAGAAGCCACAGTTTCTTTTTCAGAGATTTAAATTGCAGGCTCTAGCCAGCAGCTGCTGTTGTGGTTAATGGGCAGTTTCTCTTTGAAGCTCTTCCAGTGCTGGTTCTCAAAAGCTTTGGTACAGTTGGCCTTGAACTAGGGTTAGAAGAAAGGGAGCTGGAGGTATTTATATACATGCCCGGCAAAAGTGACATGTGGCCTTTATTATTACTCAAAAGAGCACCTTGGCGGCAAGGTTGAGAGGAAGCAGCACTAAGAAAAGTCTGCTATGACTGACAGGTGTCTTGAATGGGGTGATTATCTTAAGAGAGATGTGGGGTGGGTGGGGAAAATTTGTTCTCTTAGTAGATATCTTGCTGGAATATAGTCATTTGACCCAACATTTTGATCTAGATATTTCAGAAATGTTAAATAGTCTTGAAATGAAAGCGCCGTGATATATATTTAAATGCTACTTGGTGTTTGAAGATGGTATACCAGTGACATGGGCTTTTAAAAATGCCTAGGATAAGTATCTTGCCCTTGGCAGTCTTCCTTGGTAAGGTAGGCGCTCGCTCTCCAGCCATCCAGTCCTGGACCGCAGTGTCAAATTGGAATTAAGTTGTGAGGTCCCTGGAGGGGGGCAGGGAGGAATCTGCCTACAAAGGGTTCACCCGCCCCATCTCTCCCATTGTCTGTATTGTACCGCTCGCCACTTGGCTGGGAGGAACGTAGAAGTTACCATGTCAGAAGCGGAACCTTTCGTCTTTCCTGTCGTAGGTATCAACTTTTCTCAAAGTGTCCATTTTTTGCAAATGACACCACAGCCGTCCTGGTCTCCAGGGCCCTGAAATTTGGAGTCGTCTTTTTTTTTTTTCCTCTCCCCCCCTCCTTGGTTTTCACTCTTGGACTGAAATAAAATGGGGCTGATTGTTTCTCCAACGACATTCTTTCTCCGGAAGCCTCCACGTCCTCTCTAAACCATGTTTTATTAGCAGAAGCTTCCCAGCCAATTCCCCTGACTCCAGCCTCCGCCAGTCAGGACATCAGTCCGCCTACCCGTGTTGTGATTCTTTTCTGGACATGGTCATGACACTGCCCTTCCAGAAAACCTAATCTCAAATTCTTGCTTCTCACGTCGGATTCACAATCCACCTTGTTCTGTCTTTCTCTTTCTTGTTCCTTCCTTAACTGCTTTCTCAGTTCTCCTCTAATTGCCCTCCTTTCTTGTTACTTTTCTAGCCCTTTCCTGATGGGACTGGAAGACCGGTGCTTCTCTGTTGAACCAAGGAAGAAAGTGTGGTTTTGCTACCAGCCTTCAGCTAGTTGTCCTTGCATGAAACTGCGCTCTTACCTGCTTTTCACTCAACTGTTTTGGTTTACAGGTATGGGCTCTGCTGATTCTCCTCGCCTCCCTTGCTTATAAACGTCTTCCCTTTGCAGCTTCTGGTTTAACCAACATGTGCTTATCTGCACCCCGCCACAGTCCTTTCTTTTTCTGCTTTGTAGGTATATATGTGAGTACGTTTCTCTACCGTAAGCTGAAGTGTGCAGATATTGTGGCCATTATCTGAGCGACAATTTTAAACAACGGTGTGCTGACGGTGCATTGAGCCGGTTTGGTGATTCACGTTCGAATATGGGCACTTACTAACAGCACGAAAATGGTGTAATTGACCTAACAAATTACACGCTGGCAAAGCAAGACTTTCAGACAAAAAGTCCAGTCTTTAGGAGTGGGAAGACTTCAGAAGGGTCAGAGTGCCAGGGAGCAGTGCACTTGGCATCAATGAAATGTACCCCTCTGAAGATGATCCAAGAGATATACCACCTTAGAAGAGTGTTTGGTGCTCATGTTCACAATGTCTGGTTACTAAGAAGTACCTACCTGGGGAGCCAGAAGGACAGTGTGCTAAAACCCGGGCCTTTTTAATAGCTTTGACTTTGGGGGCAGTCCTGCCTATCTAAGCTGTGTCATCTCTAGCATCAGAATGGTCGCATTTTAGTTGATCACATAGACCTGTACGCTGTCACTCGCTTAAGAAAAAAAATGAAACATTTGTTTTTCAGTCTAACTGCTAATCTCATTATATATTATATTTAAAAACATTTCTATTATATCTTATTTTTGAGAGAGAGAGAGAGAGAGAGAGGGAGAGAGACAGAGGGAGCATGCATAAACCGGGGAGGGGGCAGAAGGAGAGAGAAAGAGAATCCCAGGCAGGCTCCTCTCTCAGCATGGAACCTAATGTGGGGCTCGATCCCCCAACCCTGGGATCGTGACCTGAGCTGAAATCAAGAGTCGCATGCTCAACTGAATGAGCCAGTCAGGTGCCCCTATCTTAAGGATTTTTTTCAAAGCCTTTATCTGGTAATACTATCTGCCACTGTTTTTCCCTTATTTTTTTTCCTCGTCTGGCGTCCTTCCTTTGCAGCGTTCAGAGCTTGCTGGTAGAAGGTTCTATACTATGATAATTCCGTGATATGAAAACACTTGTTTATTATGGAGTGTTTGCGGATAGTGTTGGGAAAAGGTTGTATGTCCAAATGTGCTCTGTGTTTGGCTCTTTGCTGAATATGCCTGTGATAAGCCAAGCTACCCAGCCTAGAAGTCACCAGCTTGATTCACTCTTCTGAATAGCAAAGGAGCATGGCTTCATTCCTCTTACAGAAACCTTTCCTTAAACAATGAAAACTTCATAGATAGGAAGAAAAAAAAACCCAAGTTAATTTAGTACTAAATTACCGCTCAAATGGTTTTATCTCTTAAAAGGTTCAAGTACAGATTAGCTTAAATGACACTGAACTTCACTTTTCCTTGTGCGTATCTTGTGAGCACGCATCATTGTGAAGAGACCTCTGTCTGCTTTCTTTTAGTTTTGTTAGTAATCACATGAATGTTAGTCTCTGCTTTTTTTCCTTTTCTGAAGCAAATCTCTCCCATCTCTGGGCCAGATTGGCAAACGGTGTACCCAGTTTAGGTCACAGAATACTAAAACCTAGTGCTTCAGTCATGAGTGAAAAACAGCAAAAGCAGCCTAGTTTATAGGGTGTTAAAAAATAAAATAACCTGTATATGAATGCACCTGAGAAAGATGTATTTTATACATATGACTTTTTAAAGAAATATTTACTTATTTTGAGAGAATGAGCGAGCAGGAGAGGTGCGGAGGGAGGGAAGGAGAGAGAATCCCAAGCAGGCTCCACGCTGACAGCACAGAGTCCGACTCAGGGCCGGAACCTGTGAATGGTGAGATCGTGACCTGAGCCGAAACCAAGAGTTGGACGCTTAACCAACTGAGCCACCCAGGCGCCCCCATGTCTGGCTTTTATTAAAACAGTCACTACTCACGGATAGGGGCTAGGGGTTATGTCTGGCTACCGCTACTACTGTAAATCCCTTACGTGTTTGGCAGTACTGAAAAATACCAGGCTGAAAGAATTGATTCAGGATGTACTCAACTCTCTTTAAGGTGAAACTGAAGAACGAAGTGGCAGCAAGGTCCCATCTGGAGCTGAACGTTCTTTGGAAGTAAATGGAATCATCCAGTCTCCTTGGAGAAACTGGCAGTGATTATAATCTCAAAAAAAAATTTTTTTTTAATTTGCGTGCATGTGCAGGCGCGCGCACAAGAGAGAGCACCCAGGGGAAGGGGGGCAGAGGGAGGGAGCGAGGGAGAGAGAGACAGAGAGAGAGAGAGAGAGACAGAGAGAATCTTAAGCAGGTGCTACACTCAGCTTGACGCAGGGCTCAATCCCACAACTCTGGGATCATGATCTGAGCGGGAATTAAGAGTCGGACGCTTAACTGACTGAACCATACAGGAGCCCCTCAAATTTTCAGGCTTTTAAACACAGACAGGAATTTTTAATTTTACTCAGCCTCTTATATTTTATATTTTACATTTAAATCAATAACTTGGGGGCGCCTGGGTGGCGCAGTCGGTTAAGCGTCCGACTTCAGCCAGGTCACGATCTCGCGGTCTGGGAGTTCGAGCCCCGCGTCGGGCTCTAGGCTGATGGCTCAGAGCCTGGAGCCTGTTTCCGATTCTGTGTCTCCCTCTCTCTCTGCCCCTCCCCCGTTCATGCTCTGTCTCTCTCTGCCCCAAAAATAAATAAACGTTGAAAAAAAAAATTTAAATCAATAACTTGGTATTTTCTGTAACTAACCCATAAGTCATTTGGTAGAAAAATGGGAATTTAAACATTATTTTTAAAATAAGTATCTGCTTTTATTTGTTTATTAAAATTTGTTTTTAAATGTTTATTTGTGTGAGAGAGAGAACACAAGCAGGGGAGAGACAGGGAGAGAGGGAGACACAGAATCCGGAGCAGGCTCCGGGCTCCCAGCTGTCAGCACAGAGCCCGTCATGGGGCTTGAACTCACAAACCCCAAGATCATGACCTGAGCCGAAGTCGGATGCTTAACTGACTGAACCACCCAGGTGGCCTGAGTTACCTGCTTTTATACCAAGCATTGTGTTAGGCACATTTATAGTTGAGTATGCTGGTCCCTGTCTTCCAGAGGGTTGTAGTTTATTTTTTCTTAACTTTCATTTTGGAAAAATGTTGAAACCACAGGAAAGTTAAAAGGAAAGTATCATGAATGCTTGTAAACCCCTTACCTAGATTTAAGTGTTAACATTTTGTCCGTTTGCTTGACCTAGCTCTCTGAATTGTGCATACTCACCTATCTCTCTTCCTGTTTTTTTCTGAACTGATACTTCAGCATGGAGCTCCAACTCCCGAGAATAAAGGCATTTTCCTATGGAGCTTCAGTGCCTTATAACGCTCAAGGAATTTAACACTGATTCCGTAATATTATGTAATACCTAGTCTATATTCAAATTTCCCCATTTGTTCCATTGATAGTCTACATATGTGTTTCTTTGTCTTTAGAATCTAAGGCATCTTTTGCCTTCCACCTTTTTAGGGTTTTTTTTTTTTAAGGAGTTGGGGGTGGGTGTGTGTGTCTCTGATGGCATTGATATTTTGTTCATTCCAGAGCTGATGTTTTGTAGAATGTCTCACAGTTCCACAGATGGATCATTTCCTCATTGTCTGATTCAGATTATAGTCATAGTCAAGAACACTGCATAGCTGAGGGTGACACGTTCTTATAGCCCCGCCTCAGTTTGTCCTATATGTGGTGATGGTAAGTTTGATCCCTTGGTTGATGATAGCAGTTTAGTTACTTAGTTTAGGTGGACTTAGAGATTTCTCCATTTTTATCCCTTGGTAGTAAGTAATTTGGGGGATATTTTGAGACTGAAAATCCTGAAAATCTCGAACAATACTTCACTTAGTGGTTTTGGCAGAAGTGATAAACCTTGTCTGAATCAAATATCACGTTGGTGGTTACAAAATGGTAATTTTTCTAATTCTGTCATTTCTCTGTATCAAGTAGAAGCATTCTTGTTTAAAGAAGAACTTACCGTTCCCCCTCCTCTCCTCTTTTTTGAAAATCACAGTGGACTCAGATTTAAAAAAGAAAATTCAGTGTAGTATATTTCATTACCCTCACATTTGTCGAGTGGGAACCCCCTCAGTCTGGCTGTTTCCTTTTGATATATCTCCTTTAATTTTTAAGTGCTTTTTTTATTTTATGTTGTAAGAAAATGTCTAAGCTCATGTTGTGTTTTCCCTGCCCTAGACCTGGAATCAGCTATTTCTCCAAGAAGTCTTGGCTCCTTTTAGCAGAGGAGTGGTATTTCAGTTCCAAGGCGGTGGGCTAGTTTCTCTTGACTTCACGCTTCAGTGGATAGAACTAGGATATATATGTGTATATTTTTATAGTATATAAAATAGTATGTAAAATAGCATATATAGTATGTAAAAATAAATAATACATTTATTATCTATTATAATATACATTTAATAATTTAAATAATATTAAAAACATTTATTTATATTAAGTATATTTTATTTATATTAATTTTTATTGAATAAATATAAGTATATTCCACAATAAGTATATACTTATTTATAACTTTATACTATATATATATATATATATATACACACACCCACATTATCTATTTGTCTATATCAATTCGAGTATAGTACCCCAATGTTCTTTTTCTCCTTGTCCTGTTCCTTACTTGTATCTTTCTTTTCCCGTGGTGAGAACCTTGGTTCCCAGCCATGCCAATGTCTTAGAATTAATACAAAAAAGTTTTGAAATGACTCTGTCAAGACCACTGTAGACAACGAACCTACCAAATAAAGTTCAATAATATTTGCCATTCTTTTTGCCTTTAATATAAATCCCACAGAGGATAGACAAAGTACTATATCTACAAGGTCACAAATTAGTTCCTTCTGTGTGTGTGTGTGTGTGTGTGTGTGTGTGTGTGTGTGTGTCTGTGCGCGCGCGCGTGTGCGTGTGTGATCAGTTAGATCTATAAATATATACTTAGGGTCATTTGTTTCTGTTTATATTCAATTTCAGGTTTTTTTTTTTTTTCTAAACCTGTTGATTGAATGATATATTTTGAACATGTGAATCATTAACATGGCTCAACAATCAAAACTGTGTAAGCCTTACTCCCTTGCATGTGTTTTCTGGCCCATTCCCACTTACCTTCCCATAAGAGCCAATTTCATTCTTTTTTCATAGATCCTTCCAGGTTTTCCTTTTGAAAAAATAATAGGTAGAGTTGTCTTTTAAAAATACTTTTCCACAGTCTTTGTTAACATCTGCCTATACCCTTTTTCCTTATTAGGAAAATCCTCGGCTCTCATATTTATTTTGATGATTTCCCGCCATTTGGCTTTATGTTACTTAGAAGCCTTTTTTTGTTTTTTTTTAACCTTATTTTCATGTCTCTTCCATTTCATCCTTCCAGGGTAATAGTTCTTCTTGGGTCGTTGGGAGAATTCTGTACCTGTTTTTTCATTTAATTCACCAGATTACTTGCAGGAAAATCGGGACTGCCCCTTTCCCTATAATGCAGTGCGTGTCTGTGATGTTTAATAGCCTGGCTTCTCATCAGTCTTTCTTGACTCTTCTTTTCATCCAGAAAATTGGCAAATCTGTATCTCAAGCCTCGATGCCCTCTCCTTCTTCCCACCCTGTTTTGTCTTGTTTTGTTTTTCCAGTTGTGGCATACGTACTGTAAAATTCATAGCCTTTCGCACCGCAACCTCAGCCCATGTTCTAAAACTGCCTACTGGACGTCTCAGTCCACAGATACTTAGCTCAAAAAATATTAATGACAAACAGAAGTTGTCATTCATTTAGTGTTTCCACCCTAGGAGTAGTTCTGTCTCTTGCCACATTTTACAGATGAGGAGCAGAGAGGATGATAGGTCCCTTGTCCAAGAGGCTTAAGTAATAAAGTGGCAGAACCAGTTATGTCTTCAAAACCTGTACTTTTGAACACTTAACTATTTTTTTTTTTTTAATTCAAGATGTCTAACACTGAGCTCAGCTTCTTTCCTCCCCGAACCTCCCTCTGTCCTGTATTCCCTGTCTTGACGCAGGGTACCGCCATCTACCCAATGGGTTAAATAAATCTGGAAGACCTCTTAGAGTAGTCCCTCCTTTGCTGTCCCCTGCCTGTCTGTAAGTTACCAAGTCTTGCTTCTCTCTTGCATGCCCTCTATTTCACCACCAGTGTCTGACTTCACCCTCATCCTTGTTTTACAGATGAGGAAGTAGTTATACGCTGATGGAAGAGCCCCTTAATTGGCCCATTTACCCCTAGTCTCATCCCTTGTAGTGCATCCCTAACACTGGTGTTTAGGCAGATCTTGGTAAAACACACCTTAGATGATCACTTTCATGCTTAAAATCATGCTTTAAATGTCTTCTTGGCACCTTGACGATAAAGCTGATGCTCTTACAGCCTGGCCTACAGTGCCTTTCTTCACTTTCTGTCTTTCTCTCCAGCTCATTTTGTGTCAGCCTCACTCACCGCGTTCGTCTCGCTAGGTCTTGCTCAAGGTGCTACCCCCCATGTTGTTTACAGCGAAGTAAACGTGTCCCGGATGTGCCATGCTGTCAGGCCTTTCCCTTTTTTATATCTTCCGCCGTCTACGGAAACACTCTTGTCTATATGCCTGATTCTGACATGGCTGTTGAGAGCCACTTCGAGCACCGATTCTTCAAGGAAACTTAACTGCCACCTTTCAGGTGGATTATGTGCCTTTTCTGTGTGTCCTTCTTCAGCCCTTCCCTAAAGGGCTTTATCTGACTTAGCTTCTTCCTTCCTGTTAAACGTGTTTCTCGAATTGCCCCGAATTCTCTCTCTACATACACCTGTGCATTTTGTATTTGTCCAGTGGTTTCCACCAACAGAAATGTTCCACTCTCTGGGCTTCCGTGTCAGCACGAAGATCCAATCCAGTGTTTCTTTTCAAATCTTACGCGATTTCCAGCCTGAATGTAATTTTTTTTTTTCAGCTTCCTTTACAACTTCTCTAGCCATGCCGTGACATTGAACACCTCCTACCTTATTATAAGTTGACATGTGCCTGGGGGTATGTGTTTTTCTGTACTTCCGTAGGAGGGACTACTTCTTATTCATCTTCACATCCTCAACAGCATGGAGCACAATGCCTTACCTGTATGTACTATGTGCTCAATAAACATTTGTTGAGGCTGTGAATGGGTTGGAAATTAGGTATGCATGGTCTGTTAAACCATTTCTAGCTCTTTCAACATAAATGTGAACAGAGAATATGATATTAATTCAGTCTTGGAGACCAGTATAAAGATGATCGCTCCACAGGTTTTTTGTTCATGTACTTTTTTTCTTCCTCTACTATGTGATTTCCAATATATATACAGCTTATCTTTCCTCCTTTGTTATGGATACTGGTAGCTGGAGTATATAATTTGCACTAAGGCCTTTGGGTTAACGAATGTAGTTTAGTGGTTACCTTATTATCAGCTTTGAGAAGGAGAATTCTGACAAGTTGTTTGTTCTCTCATAATGGATGAAGAGCTATCAACATGCCTGACTTTTTCATAGCCTGAAGGACTGACTTCTAGTGTGTTTGTTCATACCTGGTTGTTGGGCAGTTGTTGGAGAGGTTTAGATAGACTACCAGTCCAGATAAGAGAACCTCTGTCCATTTATTGAATCACTTCACAGTTCGGGGATGGCTGGACTTTGAGTCATTGTGCTGCCATACTGGCACTTTATAGTTGAGGCCACAAACCAAGGAACTTACCTCTGAGGCCTTCTGCTTCTCCTCACCTCAGTTTTCATGAGAGTCTTGTCTTAAAAGTGAGATATATTCTCAGGAGAGGCATGGTGAACTTAGGGAAATTTAAACCTCAGGGCAACAGTTTTTCTTGTACAGTAATAAAGATATATGTGGAGTCAGTGGCTCCAGGATCAAAAAATAGATCTCAGTAGTCGGATCAAGCGTGAGAAATGGCTTGTTGCTGGGTTTCACAAAAAATGGGTTGGGTGAGGCCGTCTGTCTTTTGAAGATGCTTCCGCTGTTGGCGTGGCTCTGTCGTTGGTGCTAACGTGTGGCAAAATTAAGCGTATTTGCCTGTGATAGATCTAGTTTTAAACAGAAAGGTTTCCTGTGGGCCTCACATGGAAGATGGGAGAGATTTCATATGCAGGCCGAGGAGGAGAGAGTGTGCTAACATCACCTTTTAATTTAAGAGAAGTTTGGAGTTTGTTCTTTCCTGTGAACATAGAGGTGGAACCCACTCTAACCAGAGTTTATTGCTGTAATATTTTTTAAATGCATTTATGACACTGATCTATCTGTGACCTTGTAAAGGCGTTTTTAGTGGGAGGGGGTAGCCAGCCTTTTTTCTCAGTGTCATAAGTGATGTCTGTTCAATAACTCTAACTTCCTGACAGTCCTGGGAGGGGGCGGAGGACCCATCGTAACTTGTTTTTTATGGCCTATTTCTAAAGTGTTCCTTCATATTCACATCCATTCATTTAGACTTCTTTTCTCCCCGCCTGAGGCAGGCATCCAGCCTAGTCTGTGTTTGGTGCTTTAAATGCTTTGAGTTATGGAGAATCATAGCATTTTATCGATGCTCCCCTTGTAGCTGTATAGCTCTGTGTTGTCTCAGGTTACACGGCTGGCATTTCTGGGGTGTTGTGGGTGGGCCATTGCAATTAGTTGAGGTTTCGACTGGGATCACCTATCTGCCTTGATTTCTAGCATGTGACATTCTTCTCCCCCCCCCCCCCCCCTTTTGGGTAGACATCTTTTCAGGGATTGCCTTCTTAAGGAATCCTTCAAGTTGCGGTCATTAAACCCTTCCTTTCCCCCATTAATCTTGGTAAATATATCTTTATCAGCATGACCTAGTGTCAAGTGAATGATTTGATAACAATATTCAAGAAAAATTATATCTTTGAAATACAAATTTTGTCGGTGCGTTAACGTATAGTATATGATTGGTATTAACTCACGAAAAAGAAGAGATTAGTTAATCAATTTCTTCTAGAATTAGGTGGTTAATGCTTCAAGCATCCTCTATTTAAAAGCAATTGCTTCTAGGTCCTGTTGGCAGGATTGCTTATTTCATTATTCTGGTCATTTGCATGAAAACAAGTTGATGATTCTTTAAATAACTATCCCGTTGTTTTCTTTTCCTCTTGAAATGTTATTCCTCAAGCGTTCCATTCCATTCATGCTGTTGTATGAATCAGGCCTAGAAAGTTAGGATTTCAGTCTAAAGTAGTAGTAGAATTTCCCTTCACCTCTTTTTTAACCAAAATTGATCTCCCATTTTCATGTTAATTTACTCATGATTATATCTTTTTAATTTTTTTTTTCAACGTTTATTTATTTTTGGGATAGAGAGAGACAGAGCATGAACGGGGGAGGGGCAGAGAGAGAGGGAGACACAGAATCGGAAACAGGCTCCAGGCTCTGAGCCATCAGCCCAGAGCCGGACGCGGGGCTCGAACTCACGGACCGCGAGATCGTGACCTGGCTGAAGTCGGACGCTTAACCGACTGCGCCACCCAGGCGCCCCTCCATGATTATATCTTTTTATCCCTGTTTCATAAGGTGAACACATACAGAGTTCTGCTTTAATAGAATATTTTTCAAGGTTTTAGGATTTTTTTTGTAAATGAGGTCATCACCCTGAAGATTGTGACCTGAACTTTTCGTGAACTAAAGGAGAAAGAAAAGGATAGACTTAAAAAAAAAAAATGAATATATAATCTCCTTATAATGGAATAAGTGATCAGAGCTGATTCATTTCATAATACTTACCTGGTGCTAGCTCCCAAAGCACTCTACCATTTCAGTGAGAGAAGTTCCACATTTATACTTTGGATCGCCAAAGGATTCTCTTTGAAATGGTGCTTTTCGAAAAAGATTTGGAGACCACTAGCCTAAACAGAATGAGTCCTTTTGGTTCAAAACAAGGCTGGAGAGAATGACACCCAGTTGACTGGAGAGCCCATCAGGGGTGGGGCCAAAGCCATGGGCATTAACAAGGAATGCTCGGTTGTCTCCTCTCTCCTCTCTTCCTAGTCTTTGTGGGGCCCCAGAAGGTGTGAGGGTGGCCACAGCAGAGAACTGGATAAGGACCTGAGATTTCAGACCCCCGTCCTCTCGTTCTCTCTGTCTTTCCATCAGGGTACATAATGGAGGGAGCTGGCAGGGGGTTGGAGTGCAGTTCTGAAACCAAGTGCTGAAAACTTGGGGACAAAAGAGGTGAGAGGAAAGGAGATTCCGGCTTGAGGGAGAATCACATGAATCAAGGTTTAAGGTAGGAAAGCTAAAACGGAGTGTGAGGTGGGCTTAAGGAAAGAGAGCTGGTGATAGATTGTGGAAGAACTTTGAATGGCAAATTTAGATTTAATTCAGGGGGTCATTTGGAACTGTTGAAGAGTTGTTGGGGAGTGAAGTAACATCAAATTGATGCTCTAGGAATGTGAATCTGGCAATGGTCTGTGCTTAGATTGGAAATGAGAGGTGGGGAGGAGGTGTGCCTGGGTGGCTCATTCGGCTAAGCATCCAACTTCAGCTCAGGTCACAATCTCATGGCTTGAGAGCCACACATGTGCTTTGGGTCCTCTGTCTCCCTTTCTTTCTGCCCCTCCCTTGCTCATTTTCTCTCTCTCTCACTCTCTCCTTCTCTCTCTCTCTCTCTCTCTCTCTCTCCCTCTCAGATATAAATAAACAAACATTAAAAAAAAAAGAAATGAGAGATCACTTTATGGTGTAATAGTTCAAGTAAGACTTAATGAAAACTTGAACTAGGGCAGTCAAGGAGGAATGGAGGTGGGATTGACTGGATTCGATGGCTGACTAGAAATGGGGGTGAGAGAAAATAAAAACTAGAAGTGAAGATGTGCTTTGATTTCAAACTTGAGTAGCTTAAGGGAACAGCTATTCCAATACACAGAAATAAAAATGTCATATGATGGGTTTAATGAGGGAAGACAGTGAGCTTGGTCTGGGGATATATTAAACTTGAGCTACTAAAAGAACATGGAAATACTTACAAGGTAGTTTGAAATGTGATCCTCGAGTTTAGAAGAGAAATTGAGAGCAGAGCTAGAGATACAGATTTGAAAGTCATCTGTAAAGAGTTGGTAACTGACGTTCTACATTGTGCGTTGATGCACTTACTTAGGTGGCACACCCATATTGCAGTACTGATGTTTGCCTGACAGTGAGTGAGGTTCCGGAGACGAGCGAATGGCAGATCCTAGAGATAGAACCTTAATAAGAAGGTGTGTTTTTCGGGGACAGGATAAGGAAGTGTGATGAACCCCGGGAAAGACTAGTCAGAGGACAGGAGAATATTGTAGGTGTGAGATAGGCAGGGTTGATGTGGGGTGGAAGTCTGTTATCTAAATAGCTGAAGATCATGAACGGGGGAGAGGGAAGGTTCATTGGAAGGGAATGAGCTCTGGGGAGGAGGTTACATAAGAATGAAATTAGGTAATAACTTAGCCAGTCACACAGCTAGGATGTGGCCACACTGGAACCAGGTTCCATGTTTTGGACTAGAATGTACTACAGTGAGTTCAGTTCTCAGTGTACAATTTGTAGTACAGCAAATTGTGCCTTTAATCACGGTATAGGGAACTGTGGAGAGCCTGTTCAGCCTGTCCATATTACTTAAAATGCTTAATTAAGATTCTTGAGGTTGTGGTGTTGAATAAAGAGCAAATTAATGAACTTCACAACTGTCCTTGCATTTCACGTAGTGAGTGACAGCTTTGGCAGGCGGGAGCAGGGAGGGCTAGAGGGATGCTGTTTTTCTGGAAGTGTGCTTCTTTAACAATCAGACCCAGACAACAAAAACAAATCCTAGTGCAGCACAGGGAGCACTTCCAGGATGGCAGGAAGAATCTAGGTCAGCTTAACGGCAGCTCCTTTTCTTTAGGTAGATTAATGTTTGCCACCCTCGTTTTCAACACGCTGTGTAAAGTCCAGAAAGACCGTGCGTGGTTCCTTAGCACATATTAGCCAGCAGGGGGTCACAAATTAAATCGATGTGCGGGAGCATTTTGATTTGCAGTTGAGTAGAGAGAGTGTAGCTCCGGCCTAATACGGCAGCCTGCTGAGTTGTGGTCTGTAGTGCCTGAACTCTTCTGTGTGAAAGATCCATCCTTGTGGAAGTTTTTTGCATATTACCTCGAGGAGATGACTCCTCTTGTCCTACCTGTAGTTTAGCCGGGGAGCTCTGAGACTGGAGCTGGCTAGTTTAGCATCTGAAGATCTTTTTTCTCTAGCCATGCTCTCCAGTGCTGCTCGATAGAACTTTCTGGGACAATGAAAATATCGTCTGTTGCGCTGTCCAGTGTAGCCGGATGCCACGTGTGACTCTTGAGCACTGAAATGTGGCTACTGCACCTGAAGAGCTGGGTTTTTAACCATATTTCACTTGAATCAATTCAAATCGAAATAGCCTCCCGTGAGTAGTAGCTACCATTTTGGACAGCAGGGCTCTAGACTCAGAATTAGAAAGCTGAATTCTTATGCTCACCCATAGTGGTAAGAGAGGGCATTAGAAGGGGTATTGTAAGACATTGACATTCACCCCAAAGTCAACAGGTTCGTATTGAGTCTTGGACTCAGCTATTGTGGGCATCCAAAGTGCACATTTTTTCTCGACTTTTCTCTTGCTCTTCATGTCTGAAAGCTTCTGGAATATCCTAATTGTCCTTTCTTTATTTGAGGAATTATCCCTTTTGTCCTCAGAGGGGTAGAGCTCATCTGGTCCACAGATTAATAGCTCTATCTTTGTCCTTAGGACTCTAAATCTTGAAGGTTACTCTTACATGACTGTATTGCTGTATGCCAATTCACACTGTTATCTTTTTTTTTTTTTTGGATGCTGAAAATGAGTGAAATGTGAAAAAAAACATTATTCATTTTAAATAGTTTTGACTGCCAGGTTAATGTGACTCTTAAGCGGAGCTTCATGAGGTCTGGCCATAGTAACTGCTTTTAACTTGATTTAAAGTTCTTAAACATTCTGAATTGCTTCACCTAATCTTTTTATACTGAACGTACAATTTTCAGGCTCTTTTTTATTTTCAAATCCATAACTGACAGCTGCTCAACACCTCATTCAAACAGTTCTAAGAGTTTGAGAGAAAAGTTGGGACAGACTGGATTTACTGACATCAGTTGGATGGAGATATTGTGGATTTAAAGATGATAGAGAAGGGGAAAGAAAAATGCGAAATAATTATTGCATGTTCACCGCTTGCCCAATGACAGTGATTTGAAGCTTAATAACTAACAAAACTGAGTAGAAGCAGAAGGACATTTGAGTTAACTTTCAAAACTTAACATGAGGAATGACCATTCCATTTGAAAACAAAATTTTCATGTGTGGTCCTATTTGTTTTACTACATTTTAAAAGGATATTGATGCCCAGGAATGCCCTTAAACCAGCACCTCACTACAGACTTCTTGAAATATATTCTGTAGATTCTATAGGACTGTAAACTCCTCGAAAGAGCCCTTTGGAAGAGTCTGTGATGTCTGGTGCCTAGCACATGTTTCTTACAAAATGATCATTTTGTAAGAGAAACCGAGGTCGTAAGGTCTTCCTCCCTCTACTTCTAGTGGCAAATGAAATTGCCCTGGTACTCAACTCAGGAAGACTCTCTGTGCCACAGTGAATATGGAGAACCTTGTCAGGGCGTATTTATCCAAGATTAAAATTAATATGACTATAAATTTTGTCCTTGGTTTTTTAATATCTTTTGAGTAAACACTGCATGCGTATCTGTGTGTGTGTGTGTGTGTGTGTGGTGTGTGTGTGTGTGTGTGTGGTGTGTGTGTGACCTACTCTGTGCTAGGTCTCCCTATCACCTATCACCTATCACCTGTGCTAGGTCTCTGTGATAAGTGCTCGATTTACAAAGATGAATTGTGTAGTGTCTCTTCCCTGCAGGGACTTCTATTTTAGATTCAGATGCAGGATACCATAAAAATAACAATGCTGTATGCTGAGACCAACAACAGACATAGTTTGGGAATGCTACAGAAAGCATAGAAGAGTGCCTAATGCAGTATGGAGACTTGGAGTCAGAAAAATCTTTCAGGGGCCCTTGAGATGGGTCTGAAAGATAGGTATGAGAGAGCCATGGAGATGGTATTGGGAGTTTGTCCAGGTAGAGAGATAATACACGGACAGGTACAGAAGCATAAAAAGCATGGGGAATTCTGGGGATAGCTTGGCATGGCTTGGGGAAAAAACCCTTGAGGGAGCAGCTGGAGAAGCTACGTGGGAGTCGGAAGGAGGAGGACCAACTTGGTAGTGAGGAGTTTGGGCTTTATCCCAGGGTGAGTTGCCTGGAGTAGGTGGAGGGAGAGGTGGGGTGGTGAGGATGAGATAGGCTGGGTGTGGAATGCAGTGGCAGGGGGTTACAGAGAGGAGACGGTTAGGAAGGAGCCGTGGAAGAAGCTGAAAGCTGAGGTTTGTAAGGGCCTCGAATCAGGGACTTGCTAAGCAGTTTGGGAGGAAGTACGCTTCAGGATATATTGATGCGGATAGCATTTCATGACTGAATGTGGGACTGAGAAGGAGGAATCTAGGTTAATGATCAAGTTCTGGCTGGGTCATCTAAGTGGTGATAAGCCCACTAACCAAGCCAGGGAGTTGAGACTCCCAGGCAGTGCTGGGGTGAAGGTCAACTGCTCAGCTTTGGAGCGGTCTGTGGCATACCCGTGTGCAGATGTCTGGCTGAGCTCTCCGGCATTCATTTGGAGCCATGGTCATGGACAAGCTCTCCGAAGAAGAACGTATATACACTGGGAACAAGGAGGAGAGGGGCTAAGGACAGAACTTCAGGGAACGTCGACAGTTATAGGAAGGCAGAAGATGAATCAGTGAAAGGAACGAAGAAGGAACTGTCAGCTTTTGAGGAAAACCAGGAAGGCTTTGTCTTGGCATCCAAGAGAGAAGAGCCTTCTAAGAAAGGGAGGAGAAGCACTGTCAAAAGCTAGAGGGACGTAAGATTAGATAAAGGAGGCCATTCACGGACCTAGCACTTAGGCATTTGCAGGGGAGCCCAGTGCAGTGGTGAGTGGAAACCAGATGGCAGTGGGTGGAGTGAGCCGTGGGGAGTGCAGGCTCGGAGGCAGGAGTCCCGACAAGTGTTTTAAGAGACTTAGCTGGTGAAGGTAGGGCAAGGCAGAAGGAAGTGGAAATAAGGAGATGTAGGATTGAGGGGGATTAAAAAGATACATATATTTAAAACAGAGAGACTTGAAAATATTTATATATATCAAGAAGAAGAGTTAATGCCGAGGGAGACAGACGATAAAGAAGCAATAGTTGATGGTTGAGGAAGCAGGCGCCATGATGAAGGCCAGGAGTAGGCATTTGCTTGTTGGGGGGAGGGAGAAGAGACCATGTTTTCTTCTGAGATCGAGGAATGGGAGCAAGGGTGGGTGTAAGTTAGATGGTGTGTGGGAGCATCTCCCTGGGAAAGCTGCGGCCCAGGCTGTGCCTGCCAAGGGTGGATGGAGATGGGGGGGGGGGGGTGTTGAAATGCCTTGGCCAAGGTGACCGCAGTCCTCTTGGTTGCCCACTGGCCTTGCTCGGGGCTGAGTGCTCCTCTTTCCAAGGTAGATGCTTTGCCACTGAGGTGTCCTTGATATCTTTTTCCCTTTTAGAGGGAAGGCAGGTGAGTATGTCACGGACATTTAGAGTTAAAGGGACTTGAGAGGTCACACAGACTCACCTTCTTATCTTGTAAACGAGGAAACTGAGGCTCAGAAAATTGAAGTGATGTACTCAATAAATCCACGGCCAGGACCAAGCTCCAGGCCTCTGACTTGCAGCCCAGGGCTCTCTTTTCTGTACCCTGCTGCCTCCTTGATAAAGGATTATGAATAAATCCAGTTCATTATAAATGCTCTTAATATCCTATTTTGGACACTAGGAATTCTATACTATTTTCTTTTTCTGCCAGCTTTCTTTCCCTTCTTTCTGTCAAGTTCAGGCAGGTATGACCATATGCTAGGATGCTAAAAAAATAGGTTTTTTTTTTTTGTTTTTGTTTTTTTTTCTTTTCTAAATGGAGATGCTATTTGGTTGATGACAATATTTGGGGCTTCTAAAAAGGCAGATCCTAAATGGTGACATGCTTGGATTTCTAGTCTTTTAAACTAATTTGAAAGATAGGTGATGTATTCAGTCCTGCATGTATTCACTCTAAATTTCATTTAGTCCATATTTTGAGAGTAAGTACCTACTAAGTGCCAGGCATTGTGATATAGCACAGAATTCCCTTATGTGTCCACATGTCTGCTGAGAACTGACTCTCCTGTTCTTTCCATGTAGAATATCAAGTTTAATATCAGTACCTTGTGAATGCCTTTTTGGGACCTGCCGTCTCCATCCTTAGGCTAGACAAGAACTCGAAAGTGGTAACAGCACGTCTGTTGGGTAAACACAGATTTGGCAGGAGTGATTTATTGTGGAGCCGGGGACCCTTAATTAATTATCATTGTTTATAATGCATTTTTCCCCTTTGTTTTCAAGAATGGGAATAATTCGGCAATACTATTGATAAATAAAACATAAAAGGTCAGTGATGGTTGCCTTGGCAACTGTATTTCTCAGCAAGTATTTTGTTTGCCATGAAATGTGTCCTGGGTGATTTACTGGAAATCAGACTCTGAATGTCATGACTTCTTGTATTTGAGCTTCTTATGCACTCATTTAGGAGTGACAGTTTTGTAGGTTTTGGGGGTTGGATTTCAAAGCTGCATGTGTGTTGGGGATCCTTGCATTTTTTTTCCTTCTTTTGGAAGACTAACAGGAAACAGAAACCTGTGATTACAGTGAATCTGTTTGAGTCCAAGAACTTCCAGGTTCTAATGTGGGATTTAAGAGTTTCTGAATGATTTTTGGGATACATGAAATTTCTTAAAACTGGAATATTTTTAGGCAGAGTATGGACAATGCGTATATTCTTTGTTTTTAATTTTTATTTTAGAGAGAGAGAGAGTGCAAGTGTGAAGACGGGCAGAGGGAGAGAGAGAATCTTAGTAAGTAGGCTCCACGCTGAACATGGGCCCCGGGGGCTCGATCCCAGGGCTCTGGGATCATCACCTGAGCCTAAATCAAGAGTCTCGGACACTCAACCAACTGAGCCACTCAGGCACCCAGACAATGCATATTTTCCAATAAGTGATCAGGCATGTGTTAAAGCATACCTTTTGATTTAATACCTATGCAATTAATTTTGAGTAGAATAAATTATTTTCAAAAAAAAGTATTAAAGATGAAAATCAAAATAATTAAGCAATTACAGCAACTGCTACCTTGAAGATTGTTGGTAGTATGAATTAAAGTTAAGTGGATAATTTAAAAAAAAAAAAAAAAGCTTAGTTTATTCTATGACCCCACACAAAAGTCTGTTTTATAGAATTCAGCTTACAGAAATACTTTAAACATATACACAGAAGGGATGTGACTGCTGCATTGTTTTTAATAGCAAAAAAATTGGAAACAACCCAAAAGTCTATCTCTGAGAGACTGGTGACATAAATTATGGTCCGTGCATATAATAAATACTTTGTAGCCATTAAAAAGAGTGATGTAGATCTAGGTCTGGTGACAGGAGAAAATTTTCAAGATATATATCAGGAAGTTGAAGAAATGCAACTTGCAGAATCCTGTATATGTGAAACAATCCTCTTTCTGTTAAAAAACTTACATTCTATTAGCAGGGCCCCTGGGTGGCTCAGTCAGTTAAGCGTCCGACTTCGGCTCAGGTCGTGATCTCGCGGTGTGTGGGTTCAAGCCCCGCATCAGGCTCTGTGCTGACGGCTGGGAGCCTGGAGCCTGCTTTGGATTCTGTGTCTCCCTCTCTCTCCGCCCCTCCCCCACTCATGCTGTCTCTCATAAATAAATAAATAAACTTAAGAAAAATTTTTAAACAACCGTACATTTTATGTATAATATATCTGTAATGCATATCATCTAGTTAGTATATTCATTCCAAATTTGAAGAAGACACAAAGCAATTAACAATGGTTATCTCTGGAGAGCGGGACTTTTACTTTCTAAGTTATATTTGTGTATGGTTTGAAACTTACATAATGAATATGGGTTACCTTTGTAATTACAGAAAAAGAAAAGATACAAAGCCTGCCATTTGAAAGGTCTAAAAAAAATCAGTTGCAGTGGGTAGTGCATTAAAAAAAGAGCAAGAAATAGACGTTGCATGTAAATATATTAGCCTTTGGAGAAACTCTGTATTTACTGTTTATTTTTGTGTAGATACCCTGGACTTTGAAGAAGTGTTTATGTCTCTCAAACTCTTTATACTGACAGGTTTTTAACTCTTTCCTGGATACCTACCAGCCGTTTTATTTTCCCACAGTTCAGTTGTTTTCCAGCATACCTTTTTGTTTCAATTATCGCTTTGCAAGGTAACCTGTTTGTTTCAGCTACTCATTTGCTACGAATTATGCTTTGATGGATATTTTGCTCTTTGTTAAAAGAATTTTTGGTGACCCCAATACTGGATTTCTCTTATTTTAAAAATTAAACACTTCATACGAGGAAATTTAGGAATGGAATTTGTGGTCCTAAGGATTTCATCTGGTTGTGATTTGCTAGATCCTTACTCTTGTATCGAATGTGTACGGGGTGTGTGTGTGTGTGTGTGTGTGTGTGTGTGTGTGTGTGTATGGAGAGGTGGTGTCCCAGTCCCCCCGAAACCAACCGCAACAGCTAGCAATCTGGAGAAGAGGCTCAGCGGCCTGAAGAAGTACAGTCAGTTTGTCTTTTTAGAGAGGAGTCATCAATGCAAATAGGATTACGAAGACCATACACTTGGGCCCGCTGTTTATGGCCATTTTCAGTGTATAAGCTTAGTTTGTTAGCACACAGAGCGGAGCAGAAAAGAGTCACGATTTCAGACCCTTGCCTTGAGGTTGACTGTTTCAATACAGAGGTGATATCTGTCAAAGCTATATAGTGAGGTCGATCCTAGGTCACAGTCCTGACACTGTGGATGTACTTTATGCATCTGGTGACTTAGTACAAATTCAGAAAACAGGCTTACATTTTTTGTTTTCTCTCCTGCCTTGGTTACAAAAGCTAGACAGGGAATTCCTTTTTTTGGAAGTAACCATTGGATTCTTATCCTTGGGAACAGTATGAAAACATGTTTTTGAAGAGGTTTTATTAAAAAGAATTTTTTTTTAATGTTTATTTATTTTTGAGAAAGAGAGACAGGGCGTGAGCAGGGGAGGGGCAGAGAGAGACACACACACAGAATCCAAAGCAGGATCCAGGCTCTGAGCCGTCAGCACAGAGCCCGATGTGGGGCTCGAACTCACGAACCGCGAGATCATGACCTGAGCCGAAGTCGGACACTTAACCGACTGCGCCACCCAGGCACCCCAGAAGAGGTTTTAGATAAGAGGGTTGCATGGGTTAAGATTCAAGGCAGTCTTTTTCAAAATATTATTTGCCCATGACTTATGCACAATAAATTAGTATGTTTAGTATGCCTTTATTTATTTGTTTGGTTTTCTGCAGTATGCTTTCATGTTTTCCTTCCTTTCCCTTTTCTATCAACCCAAACCCACCCTCTGTATCCTGTGCATCTTAATGTATCCATTCATTTTTGTCTCTAATCCTACTCTATTGTATCCTATACCATTCAGTCCTTTCGTTTCCAGTCTTTCATTTAAAGAAATGCTGGGCGGGGCCCCTTAAATTTACTTTAAAACCCGCCATTTGAAAATCATTGATAGAAATGATGGCAGATTAAGACTGCCAAAAGGCTTGGATGTTATATTTTATTTTTAGGGTGTCGCCTGTCGTTTTCTGTAGAAGTGAGTGTGTTGACTTTTAGTTGTGGTGTATGTGCCATGGTTCACCAGCATAGTAGGATGCCCAAGTGAAGCTACCGCAATATGAGGTATATACAATTGTTGATTTTTAAAAAATGTTTGCTTATTTGTTTTTGAGAGAGCGTGCAAGTGAGCAAGTGGGGGAGGGGCAGAGAGAGAGGGAGGTAGAGAATCCCAAGCAGGCTCCACACTGTCAGCACAGAGCCCGATGTGCGGCTCGAACTCTTGACTTGTGAGATCATGACCTGAGCGGAAACCAAGAGTCGGATACTCAACCCACTGAGCCACCCAGGTGCCCCCAGTTGTTGATTTCTAAGCCCTCTTACTTCCAGGGGAATCTTAAACCAGGAAGTCTTTATCATCCTGACTCTTTTATCGTGTAAATGTTGAGTAGTCTGAGTATTCAGTGGTGCTAATGAAGTGTGCATTTACTCTGTGTGGATCATGCCCACAGAGTGTTTAATTCTAGGGTTAGGGTGCCTTCTATCACCCAGCCTGCCCCTGGCCACCACCTCCCCCCCCTCCCCCCCCAAGACTGCCATCTACTGATGCCTGCCTAGAGATTAGGAATCCATTGTAATGTTGGCCTCAGGCTCTCTGGCTAAGCCTCAAAGGTGAGGTAATTCCGCCTCTGTGAAAAGGAAAGGCAAACAAATCACTGGTCACCCAGTAGACTTAAAAACTACATGGAAATGATCTTGGATTATCTGGCCTTGGTCATCTTTTATTGTTGATAGTTTAGTGTTGACTTTGTCCCTAAGTAATTTTAACTGAATTTTAAACTTGCTTTTTAGATTGTGTAACCAGTACATAAGTTACCTTCTTGAGGCTCTTGAGAGTGTGGACATAAATACACGTCTTTATTTACTACAGAAGCCAGCTCTGTGCCAGGACAGAATTGATCCTTGATAAATGAATTGATGTGATTTGAATGTGAATTGCATACTGAATACGGTGACCATGGCAATACCATAATAATTTTAAGATGTACCGAGTGCTTACTCTGAGCACATTAAATCCATCATCTTGGTTAAGTTCTCACAACTATTCTATGAATAGGTAGCGTTTCTAGGGATACTTCGTTTAATTGATGCTTTTAGGAATTTGTTGTCAAATTTACATAAGCTAAAATTTGCTCTTTTTTTATTATTATTATTTTTAATGTTTATTTTTGAGACAGAGAGAGACAGAGCGTGAATGGGGGAGGGTCAGAGAGAGGGAGACACAGAATCTGAAGCAGGCTCCAGGCTCTGAGCTGTCAGCACAGAGGCTGATGCAGGGCTTGAACTTAGGGAGTGTGAGATCTGACCTGAGCTGAAGTCGGATGCTTAACTGACGAGCCACCCAGGCGCCCCCTAAAATTTGCTCTTTTGAGGGTACAGTTCTATAACTTCTGATGAATGCATAGTCATGTGACTCCTCCATGGTGTATGACTGCCACTCAGGATACCGTTCCCTCACTTGCCTACACCCACTCATGCTGACCTTTTGTAGCCAAACCTTTCCTCTGCTCTTAAAAATATTTTCATGGTTGGGGCACCTGGGTGGCTCAGTTGGTTAAGGGTCTGACTTCGGCTCAGGTCATGATCTCAGGGTTCTTGAGTCAGGCCCAGCATCGGGCTGTGTGCTGTTAACGCACATCCTCTGTCCTCCTCTCTCTCTACTCCTCCCCTGCTTGTGCATGTGCTCTCTCTTTCTCTCTCTCTCTCAAAAATAAACATTTAAAAATATTGATGGTTTAATTTGACTTTAAGGGAGGTGTATGGAATTCAATTAAATAATTTGTAAAATAAACCTTTCATTTTGAAGGTAAATATAAAATTTTGCAGGGACACAAAGGGAGAATGTAAAGGATTTGTTATTAAAAATTCACATGTTTACAGGGCATCTGGCTGGCTCAGCTGGAAGAGCCTGTGACTCTTGATCTGGGGGTCGTGAGTTCCAACCCCCTTTGGGTGTAAAGTTTATTTAATTTGATTTTTAAAAAATACTTATTTATTTTTGAGAGACAGAGACAGAGCACGAGTGGGGGAGGGGCTGAGAGAGAGGGAGACACAGAATCCAAAGCAGGCTTTAGTCTCTGAGCTGTCAGCACAGAGCCCAACGCGGGGCTCGAACTCACGGACCGCGAGATCGTGACCTGAGCCGAAGTCAGCTGCTTAACCGAGTGAGCCACCCAGGCACCCCAGGATTATTTAAAAAAGAGAGGGAGACAAATTCAACATTTTATATCCAGAAGACTTGGCTGCTTAAAAAAGTCATATGGCTTGCTTTTATTTTGTTCTTTATGCACAGGGTTTAGTACATTTGCCAAGATTACGGTGAAAAAAAATTTTTAAAGTATTCTTTGACATCTTTTGAGTTGATTCTTGGAGTTCTGTGATTTATTATGCTGTATGTCTGCATTTCTTCTTAGGAGGATAGGACGTCTACTTCCTGTAGCGTTATATTCATTTATTTGTTTCTTTTTAAAGCTTATTATTTATTTTGAGAGAGACAGAAACAGCATGAGAGAGGGAGGGGCAGAGAGAGGGAGAGAGAGAATCCCAAGCAGGTCCCGTGCTGTCAGAGCCTGATGCGAGGCTGGAACTCATGAACCCTGAGGTCATGACCTGAGCTGAACCTGTGAGTTTGACGCTCAACCGACTGGGCCACACAGGCACCCCTAGCGTTACATTTGTTCATCTAAGCCCTTTAGTGTAAGCTTAGGGAATGGACTTTAGTCTACCTAACTTTTAATTCACAAAAGTCCGAAACAAGTAGCTACCGGTCTGTCCTCCATTCCTGTGGTTTTGTATCTTTTTTACCATGTCGTAGATGGAATCGTACTGGATGCAATCTTTTGAATCTGGCTTCTTTCATTTAACACATTGTATCTGGAATTCATCAATGTCATCACGTGTGTTAGTAGGTCATCTCTTTGTATTGTGTGGATATACCAGTTTATCCATTCATCTCTCAAAGGACCTTAAGGCTCTTTCGAGTTTGGAGCAATGTGAGAAACGTGGCTATAAATATTTGCGTGCAAGTGTTTTTTGTGAACATCTGTTTTCATTTCTCTTGAATATGATGCCTAGAGGTAGGATTGCCAGGTCATACGGGATGTACCTGTTTAACTCTTAGACTGCCAAACTCATTTCTGGAGTGGGGGTACCATTTTTCATTCCTGCTGCAGTGCATAAGAATACCGTTTGCTCTGTATCCTTGTCAGCACTTAATATTGTCCGTGCGTGTGTGCTTAATTTTAGCCCTAAATCTGTATAGTATACAGCTACATATCTTATAGATGTATGGTGGTATTTCATGATGGCTGTAGGAGGGCTGACACTACTGACCCTACCTTTGGCCCTCCATCTTGTTCTTGCCCCACAATGACCTCCCTCGGGGCTGTGTGTTCCAGGTCCCACAGAGGTTAACGTATGCTCTGACTGGAATGCGGGAAGGCTTGTTCTGATCTTCCCTAAGGTGGTGCCCAGAAGGCCCCCACTTTCGATAACTACCGTGTGACCTCACCACCATGCCCCTTGCTCCATAAAAGCTGGGGACTAAGGTTCAGACTGGGCCGAGAATACCTGCAGAGAATGGCTGCCCGTCTGCCTGGATCCATCCTCCGGCGCTAAGTTACCCTGAAAGAGACTCTGTGTAAAGGGAATGGAGAGGCATGCTTTGCTTTTCGGTCTTAGAGTGCCTTCCCAGGCTGGAGGATGCCTTACTGACCGCCCTGCACCTTCTAACGGTGGCTTTATTTTGTATGTCCCTAATGACTAGTGTTGTGCACCTTTTCGTGTGCTTATATGCTGTCTGGGTGTCTTCTTAAGTAAAGTGTTTTCTGTTCATATATTTTGTCCCTTTAAAAAAATGGTTTTTTTCCCCACTCTTGAGTGCTACGAGTCCTGGGGCTGAGGATAAGCCTTTGTCTGATGTGTGCTTTGCATTGTCTCTCCCGTTCCTAGCTTGTCTTTGCTCTCTTAATAGCGGCCTTCCCTGAGTTTTTAATTCTTGTAAAGTCTATTAATTTAGCCTCTGATGGAACATGCTTTTCAATGAAGTAAGTGAGAAATTACTGCCTGACTCAAGGTAATGAAGATTCTGGCTGGTTTTCTTCTACAAGTTTTATAGTTTGGGGGACATGGGTGTCTCAGCTGGTTAAGCGTTGGACTTCGGCTCAGGTTATGTTCTCACGGTTCATGGGTTCGAGCCCCGCGTCAGGCTCTGTGTGGACTCTGTGCTGTTAGCGAGGAGCCTGCTTCAGTTTCTCTGTCTCCCTCCCTCTCTACTCCTCCCATGTGTGTGCGCTCTCTTTCTCAAAAATAAACATTAAAAAAAAGTTTGATAGCTTTGCATCTTGCATGTAGGTCTGTGATTCATTCTGAGTGAACTCTGTAGAAGGTAGCTGGCATACAGTTTATCCCTGTTGCATATGAATGTTTTAGAGCCATTTATTGAAGGGACTATCCTCTCTCTCTGGAATTACCTCAGTACCTTTGTCGAACATCAATTGGCCATGTTTGCGTGGCTCTATTTTTGGACTTCTTTCTGTTTAATTGGTCTTCTTGGTCAGCTGAGGTAGATTCGTTTTAAACCTCAGATGACTGATGAGGAAACTGAGTGAGTCATAGTCAAATTAAGCACCTTGCCTGAGGTAATTCAGCGAGCACCCGATTGATGGAGCACTCAGACCAGTGCTCTCTCTGATGCTCAAACCCACGTGACACTTAGCGCTAACCTGTCCTCATGTTAGTTATTTCTCTTGAAAATGTTCGTGGAAATGTCTTTGGAAGGTGTGACAAGTGGATCTCATAGAGTTATCTGAAATGTGAAATCAGAGTCTCCCCCCCCCCCCCCCCCCCACTGCCGGGCCCCCTGCCCCATCCCCACCCCTGCACTCAGGCTATTAATTATCAGACAATGTTATCAGTATCTTTAACAAGGTACAACAATCTTTTCTCGCTCCAGGATAGCTGTAGGTCATTTTCCTTTATTTTAAAGAGAGCGATAGCACTAGAAATGTGTTCCTTATATGGTAAGAAAAGAATGTTTAGGATTTGCGAATGTGAGAACACAGACTTGCCTCCAGATGGCTTCTGCGGGGAACTTGGTGAGAGGTGAGAGAGTGACACTAATGTGGCAGCGAATAATCAATGAACATTCCAATATTGGCAAACTGGGGGATTTTGAAGAATGCCATATTTAACTTCTGATTTTTAAAAACTAAGCTTGTACTTCGATAGGTTCATAAGTAGGCATACACATGTACCTAGATGTATTTAGTGATGGAAGCATTTACTTTGAGAGTCCTCTCTAATGACTGTAGCGTAGGCACTCAGTTCCCTTTTTTTAACTGAGGTAAAATTGATCTCTCACCTTATTAGTTCCGAGTGTACGACATAACGATTTGATATTGGTATGCATTGTGACATCTTGGTAAATCTGTCACCGTGCATGGCTACGACACTTTTTTTTTCTTGTGATGACTTTTGTTTTTTATGTTTATTTATTTTTGAGGGAGCGATAAGAGAGCGTGAGCAGGGGAGGGGCAGAGAGCGAGGGAGACAGAATCTGAGGCAGGCTCCAGGCTCTGAGCTGTCAGCACAGAGCCGGATGCAGGGCTCAAAACCACAAATTGTGATATCATGAACTGTGAGATCATAACCGACCGAGCCACCCAGGCGTCCGTCCCTCTTGTGATGACTTTTAAGGTGGCACTCTATTCTTATATATGCTTTTCCTTCTGAGAACCCATGTATTTATTCCCCTTCTTCTAAAGACCAAGGACTCTAAAACCCAGATCTACTGGAAAGTCCTGTTATACTTCCTTTCCCTCTGTGGACTCTGCTGTCTATGTAACCCTAGGATACAGCTTCCAGGATGGCCTTTTGATACCAGAAACTTAGACACAAACTGTTTCTCCTCACCCTTACAAATCAGCAGCCGTTCTCAATTTCCCCTCCATCTTCTGTAAGATAGACTTACTCTTTGGAACTCAGTCATTTCTGACCTCTTTCTCCCTGGCCAGTCCATAGCCAATTTCTGCTGATTGTTTTCTATGTAGTTGGTTTGGACCCAGCTCCTCTCCTTACTGTGCCTTCCATGGCCCCTTGTTCTCTTCCTCTTTCCTTGATTTACAGCCACCTGCTTAGCTCAGTGCCTTACCAGCTCCTGTACGTGCACCCCCTGCACGCCAGACCAAATCTTATTTCATTACCCGGTTCACTACTCATTCCATGCAGAATGCTCCCCATCTCAGCCAGGACCTCTGCAGATCCTAAGCCAGGGCATGCATGACTCAGTGGCCATTGCTCTTTGCAGCCCTCCAGCACACTGCAAGCGGGCATGCTCTCTCCTCCCTCTGATCCCCCGGAAACACAGCCAGCCTGGTGCCCCGGCCAGCAGCAGCAGCATCGCTGGAGAATGCTCAGAAATGGAAATCCTCAGGCCCCTCTCCAGACCTGGGGAATTGGGAACTTTTGGTGGGGTCGGGGAAGGGCAGTGATGTGCGTTTAACAAGTCCTTCAGGTGCTTTCTTGCTGGGCAGTCGCTGCCCTACGGACACCCAGGTCTACATACCCATTCCCAAATGCTGGGTAGCCTTGCCGGGTTTCTTCGCTCCCTCAACTTCTTTGCATCTGTCATTTTTTTCCCCTTCAGTTTGACTACCTGTTTCTCTTTTATAGCCATTTCTAATTCTTCGCTTGAAGTATCAGGTTCAAAATTCTCTTCCTTGAGAAAGGCTCAGTTTACTCTCCGAGTAACAGGTGTTCATCTTATACTGGGCTCCTGTCTCTTTGTTGATCAGGCCCCTCTTTAAGGGGTTTGGTTGATTTGCCACATGTGCGTTCCATCTTTTCAACGGGTAGGATGGTGTAATGCATTCCCTGACACTAGCATAGGATCTACTTGGTCCCAATTTTGGGTATGTCAATTTCACTAGAAGATTTGAGGAAAAAACTTAAAAATAAAGCCCATAAATTACCCCATAGAACAGAATGTAAAATGGGCATAAAATTCTTCGGGCTAGCCACGCTCTGTGCTCTGGCTGGGTCTCAAGATGCCTGGTGCATGAATTCCCTCTCCACTGGTGTTAGAGGTGTTCTGGTTAAAGTCTGAGACACTTTGGATGATGTGAGGAAAGGGAGCTTGCACTGCAGACAGTGAGGCCGCTTTGGACGTCTGGGTCCTTTACTTCCTTACAGTAATCCATGCGCATGTTTGGCCTTACATTTGAAAAATTAGGAGCCTATTGCCTATTGTTGGATCCCAGGGATTAAGGTTTGGTAGGTAATTTCCTCGCACAATCCCTGTCCTCCATTAGGGGCTCTCTAAATGGTACCTTTTGTTATTAACTCTACTAGCACAGGGCTTTTGTTTTTTAAACACTGCATCGAAGCAGTTCCAGTGTCTGCATATTAGGCACCTAGTAAATGTATTGAGTGATATATAGTATTTCACGGTTCTTTTCTGTGCGGGCACCCTAATTTGTACAGGCTTTGAAGTTTTAGTGCTTTATAATTGTTAATGAATGGCAAGAAATATTACTTGAGTTTTTGACAAATGTATTGCATTTCTTAAAATTTTCCCATTCAACTGTACTTTTAATGGGCGAGAGCTTACTTTCTAATAGTATCTGTAAGGTTTTTATGGTTTTTTTTCCAGTGGAATAAATTAGGCCAGCTAAATGGGCTTTTTGACACAATGCCCTACCAAGAATGTTGTTTCATTGTCAATGGCTAGTTTAATCAGTACTACTTGAAGACAATTTCAAACTACTCTGGCACTCGGTTCTTTATTTAGTTTTCATTCTTAACACATCTAATTAATGGACCTGTCCAGTGGTCTAACGTGGAGGCGAGAAGATGACATTATGAAAAGTTTAATCGTTATAATGGCAACTAACATTTCAGACAAATGTTGTAGTTTACAAAGTGCCTTAACTCGCATTGTATCGTATCTCCCAGTATCCTATGAAGCAGCATTATGAAATTTTTCTGCTTGGGAAATAGATGGGTAGATTGGTAACTTATCCAAAGTTACAGAATCAGAAGGTAAAACAGAAGCTCTGGAAATCGAGGATAATACGGTCATGATTAACAGCTCCACTTACAGGGTTAAGAGATGACTTGGTTTCATGCCGTCCAAAAGCCATGTCAACCACACCTGACTTCAGCCCACTCGGGGTTCCAGTCCTGGCCCTGCTACGTCCTTTGTGACCTCGGGCAAGTCATTGACCTTGTCTGGGCCTCAGTACCCAGTTTATAAAACAGGATAGTAGCGTCCACCTTATAGAATTGTTGAGTTAAAATTGGTTAATAGATATAAAATCACTAGGAGAGTCCCCAGGACATAGGAAGAAGCACTGTGTAAGTGTTAGCTATTATTGTTAGAGTGGAGTGGTCGAGGTGCCTTGTAGGAAAGGTAGGTGATTGTAGTTAGACATAACTCTGACTGTGGAAATGGAAATCTGAGCTTACGTAAGCATTTGTTCTGGCAGAACTGTTTAACTCTTAAGCCAGCCTCTAATAGGGTAGAATCTGTATTTTGCATTTCAGGTAGATGTCATGCCCTTGTCTGGATTTTCCTGTAGACTTAGGTTTATTTACTAACCCTGGGATAAATGAAAACTTGGAGCATCTGACTTCTTTTTAAAAATTCAAACTCCAAAACCCACAAGAGAACTATAATGAGGAGTCTACCACCCCACCCCCTGCCACCGGCAGATTCTTTTTTGCCTTTCTGAAAGAGCCACACACTGCTAAGACATAAGGTACGTTGGCCATTTCCAGGACAACTAAGTTATTACTTGCTTTCTTTAGAAATTTTAGTCTTTTCACGAGTGAAACAAATATCCTCTCATGAAGTTTTGTCTGTTCTTCTGGATTTGGCAAATCACCTGTTCTGGGCGAGCCCTCGTTATTGTAGCGAAAGCCCTCAATCTGGGTGTCCCGGAGCCTTTCTTTCTCAGTCCTGTCCCATCTCACATAATGTGGTGCTTTACAGTCTTATTTGGAATTTTATTTTCTTGTGTTTTAGCTTAATTTTTTTTTTTTTCAGTGAGCATGCACCCGTTTTGCCGTACTTGGAAAAATGGTGAATTCTGGTAAATCTTGGAAGTAGCAAATTTTGCAGGTGGCAAATTCTTAGTTTCTACTTTCTTATGGATACCATATGCAGAATGCTCTTAATGAGTCTCTTTGTATATGAAACCCACAGGCTGAGTGTAGCACCTGGTTATGAAATGAAATACTTACAGAAATATATTCACTTTTAATTTATTAATGGCTATAATCAAGATGAAAAGCTTTTCTTAATAATTAATGTCAAGAAGAGAAGTGTAAACTTAAGTTTATGATTTCTCTCCAGAGGATGCATAGATGTGACTTGGTTTGTGATTTAAAGAAAAATTTTTTTCCCCTTTTGTTTAAGGGTCCTGATGTTTTAGCCTCGGCTTGCTGCAGAGTTAGAAGTAAACCCTACCATGCCTGTAAACACATTCACTCTTGAACAAATGAGAATATCTTAGCTTGCTTTCATCATTTTGAAAAAAGCTTTAAGATTACAATGGTATTGATCCAACTGGCCCTATTAATGGCTCCTTTTTTTCCATGCCTCACAGCGTTTGAGGAGGGGCTTGGGGACAAGTTCCCCATTTTAGAGTGTTTTCCTTTATGCCTTGATATGCTTAGTAAAACTCATCATGGCAAGGTCCTAGCAAGTTGAGTGGCCTGGGGAACATTTAGGAAACACTTTGTGGACCTGGGCATCTTTGGTACTGGTTCCGGTGCTTCCATCCATCATTTTGGGATCATGGCTCTCCGAAGGAAAGCGCAGGCCTGTGTGTCCTCCAGCCTTTCTACCTTCAATCAGTTGGGTTTGCGCCTTCCAGCACATTCCATTCCGTGATCGGCAGCCTTTGTGTTAGGTACCCACTCCGAAGTGTTCCATATCGTTTAGAAGGTCGAAGTAGTCATCAGTGACTGAGGCCTAATTTAGATTCTGAAATCGAAATCATTGTTGAAGAAGACTGCTCTTTCACTACAGACGTCTTCCGCGTATCACGAGTGTGTTCATCAGAGAGCAAGCTCTCACCCGGTCTCTCATAATATAAAAGCGTTTTTAATCCCTCTTAACAGGTGCTGCCGCAGTTTATTTATAACCAATGCATTAAAATGAAAAATACTGAAAGAGTCCTAAGTGGAAGGTGGCTATTGAAATATTGCCATATTTAAATTATAGAATTTTGTCAGGCTGATTTGTGGAAAGGACGAGTCAATGTTGGCTGCTAAGTGATGTACTTACTCCCCGGCTTCCTGTAAGTTTGGAAGGTGCATTCTTTCTGCGGTGTTGTAGAAGTGAGTCGTGCAAAATCGGGGTCTTGCGATTGAATTGATTGCTCCTTTGCATATTCATAATCACATTCCTCTTTGGTCAGCTTTCACGCTCTTTGACATTTCTGATCTTTATGAAGCATGACATATGTTAGAACTCTTCTGGCTTTCTAGACTTACTGCAGCACAAAGCCTTGAGCTCCTGAGTAAAAGAACTGTCAAGAATGTTTCATTTAACCCCTTTCTTCCCAGTCCAAGTTCGATCTCACACGTAGGGGAGGCAAATGCACACTTGAGTATTGGTGCAGCGTGCTGGCATGAAGGCGTGCTAAGCATTGGAAATTCTTGTTGATTTACATCTTTACCGCGTTTTGTGTTTCCTTAAAAAATCTCGCCAGAGACTGAAGTAGTCGGGCTGTATTAATGGATGTTTATGTTGTCCTGTGACAGCTGGTTTTGCTAATTTGTTTTTACAGGGCAGTTTATAGTAAATGAATGGCATGCTGAATATTTTACCGAGATTTCAGATTATCTAAAGAATATTTTCCGGTTTACTAATTGGTAGATAATGCTGAGTACATTGATGTTGACATGAGCAAATGGATTTAAAATGATTTGAAGTGAGCTTCATTAAAAGATGTTCTAATCACAGTCAGCAGGAAATGTCAAACTAGCTCTGCCTTCGTTCACTCTGGTGGACCAAGAACCTTTGTAGACCTAGGGTGCTTGGAGGCCTTGCGGGTGCTAGGGTGGCCCAAGGTGGGGGAAGTGCTGGAGGCTTTTCCATAGCATTTGTAGCTCTAAGTGTTTTGACCAGAAAGTAAATAACCTATCAATTATTAATTACCTGTATGGTTAAGTGAACATCTCTGAAAATCCTGGTTGTATTGCTGGAGTCCCATAATGCATTATGGATTGGATACATGGAAATCAGGTTTGCTGCCCACTCTGAACTGGGAGGCAGTAAATTACTTGGTACCCATTCCAGCAGAAATCTATTCTGGAATTAATGCTAATGTGCTCATCAAAACACCAAGGACAACCCAGGCAAATGCATTTTAAATTCACCCCTTAAAACGTAAACAACATCAGTTCTACTTTTCTTTCCTATAAAATGTTATAGAGACTGTTTGATCAAAATTGACCACCTCGGTGGGGCGGCGGGGGGGGGTGGATTCTAAGGACTTCAAATTCAGAGAGTAGATTCTAGAATAAGACCCTTCAGGATTAAGATTTAGCTTTTTCCATACCAGCTGTGTGACTTTGTGCAGGTAACTTAACCTGTCTGAGCCCTAGTTTTCTTATCTGTTAGACATCATTCTAATCTGCAGAGATTCTGTTCTAATCTCTCCCTTGTGAGGGTGTGAGAATATATATCTGTCTGTTTATATCTGTAAAATGCTTATTGCAGTATAAGACACTTGGTAAGGGCTCTGTCAATGTTAGCTGTTGTAACCAAAGTAAATTTATTTCCTCCTTGAGATCCCTATGGGAAGTCTGTGGGCTTCATATGCCAAGGCATTAACCAGACCTCTTCTTTCCGCTGATTTTAAGTTTTACAAATACCTCTCCTGTCATTCAGAATATAGCTGTCTACAACCACTAAAAGGTACTTGCTTAAGGGTAGGATGAGACTACCGCCAGATTCAAACAGTAGATTATTGTGGAAACTTGCCATAGGAATCTTATTTTTCTCTTTGAACCCCATCAAAATGCCTTTTTCCTTCAGGCCTTGACACCGTGGGCTGGGGTGGTCGTGCTCCCAGGCAGACAGAGATCAAGGGCTGTAATCATTTAACAGTAAAAAAAAAAAAATAGTATGACGCAGGGGTTTGTATAATGCTAATGAAATCTGGCTACATGGCAAAAACCACCGGTTCTTTTCCATTTCCTCATTAGCATTGGATTTGCCCTGCTAAGCAGTTGTACAGTTTGTGGAGCTCTTAAAGAGCATTTCCATGGGGCAGCCCGATGTTGTAACATTGTAAACTCCACGCTAGATAGACAGGAGTGCCTCCCGGTAATCACTTTAAAGCATCATACTAGATTAGGAGATTGATAAAGTATGCTGAAACTCGCACAGAATGTGCCTGACCACACCAACGACATCCCCAAGTGACCTGGTGTTGCTTCTAAGCTTCTAGCTGTATCACGCTCGGATTTGGCCTGTGTGCTTGAGTAGAAATTGTCTAACTCATCTATTCAGGGTTCTGTGGGACAGCTCAGAGTTTTTGTGTTTTGTTTTTTCCCTCTGCCACTTAATGCCACAGTGTTTTAGAGGGGGGGGGCGGGGGCGGGGGGGGGAGAGAACAAAATCATTTCTCCCTAGAATGACCCTATTAGCTTTTCAGTGTTTCCTGTAAACTGTTCTGGAAATGTAATAATCTGGGATGATTTTGAGTGCAGGTCAGCAGCCTCTGTTGACAACACCGAATGTGGAAAAAGGCACACCAGAGTGCAGATGTGGTTTGTGGGTTCGTATGGACTTCCCTCATCAATGGGGAAATGGGGTTTAAGTCAGGCTTAGAAAACGAGAAAAATGCTTCAGGGACGTGACTAATGTTTCCAATGTGCACTACGCTACATAAACCCATTATGCGCTTTAATTTAATGTTCTCTATAAAGATTCAGGACCTGTCAGGAAAAGGAAAGAAACAAGCAATCCATCTTCAGTGAATTGTGAATAGATTTTTATATATTTTAAAATACACATTCACCGAAAACATGCTTTTCCCTTCATTCGATTTTCTCCACGGCCGGTCCATTCCCTATCTTGTGCTGCCACTACCCAGGCTGCTTGCGCCTCGTTTTGTTCAGTGAAATAAGACTAATGTGTTAAATATTTAACATTGCTAATTGATTCAACGTAAAGGAAAAGGGGGTAGATGCAGAGTGCCTCCCCAGTCCCCATCAGCAGACCCCGGCAAACAAGGCTGCAGAAAGTCTGAATGGAAGAGGATTCATCTCCGAAGATAAGGCAGCATTTCTTACAAGTGGTAATGGGCCCGAGGGGAAAGAATTAACGCGCACCTGGGAGCTGGAAAATTGAGTATTTCTGTAGAAAATTTGGCTTCCCCCCCTGAAAGCTTTTTGTTTTCAAGCTTCAGGTGTAGATTGGTAAATGACCAGGTGGACGTGGCCTTCCAACGATGTCCTCTCCTGTTGTAGGCTGGGAGCATTAAAACACTTACCTGTACTTCACTAAAGCAAGCTGAAATTTGCTGATGATTTTAATTGATGAGCGAGGAAGTAGAAACCCCAGTGGGTCAGTGAGAATTTTTCCATTATAAAAACATAACCTTTCAGAGAACACCCAATGGCAGCGAAATGTCAGGTGCCTGGAATTTTACAAAGGAAGGGAAGCAGATCTGTATTAACTTTCCTATAATAGGATTCTGAAACATGAATGTACACATATACCCCATTCTCTTTTATTTTTTTTTTTCAACGTTTATTTATTTTGGGGACAGAGAGAGACAGAGCATGAACGGGGGAGGGGCAGAGAGAGAGGGAGACACAGAATCGGAAACAGGCTCCAGGCTCTGAGCCATCAGCCCAGAGCCCGACGCGGGGCTCGAACTCCCGGACCGCGAGATCGTGACCTGGCTGAAGTCGGACGCTTAACCGACTGCGCCACCCAGGCGCCCCTCCCCATTCTCTTTTAAAGTTTGGCCGCTGTGTGTAGGTGAAAAGTAATTCTGACACGGGCATCAGTTTTGGCTTGGAATTTTTTTTTTTTTGTTTTTTTTATTTGGAGATGGCTAATGACATGTGAAGTGATTACCTGAGACCAGAAAATACAAATATTGTATCTAATGTGGATATTGGGAGTTAGCCTCTGCTATTTTTTCCTGTAGGAGATGTGATAGTGAATGGAGGTAGGAATACACTTATTCCAGTGGTTGTGGTCAGAAGTTGTAGGAACTAGAAAAACAAGCTGGTGAGATAAAGCCGAGGGGCTAACCACACAGAGTCTGTGATCTCCCCTGGGGAGACCCATGGATCGCCTTCAGTCAGGTTTGTGAGTCTCCCAAATTGCATGCCGTGTTCTGTGTGCATTTTTCTGGAAGGATCCATGTTTTAATAAGTCTTACAGGGTTAGCGCTCTGAAATCTACTCCTGCCAGCTGTCTTAAGTGCCTATTTTACAGGTTACCTTGGGCTTTTGTAGGTCAGGTCATATCTCACTTCCCCCCACCCCGCCCCGCTGCAGAGCAGAGTGATGTCCCTGCCTCTTTCCCCTTCCTCATTTCTGCCCTTTTTATCCTTTACCCCACTGCCTCTTATGTGTGAACCCTTGAAAAAAGGTCGATATAGGTGCTAGTTGTGTTGACCGATACACAACCTTGAAGGGCCTTCCTTAAGCCTTTCCTGCCTTCAAGTCCAACAAATAGACTCCCAGGCTGTGCTGGGACAGAACAATTAAGTCTTGTTAGATTACACCCCTTACCTTGTTGATACTCAGCTATTTCCCACCATAATGATGGTTTTGTGACTTCCTTTCTTTCCTCCCTCCTCCTCCTCCTCCACACCAAAAAGAAATTGTAGAATATTTAATAGGCTCCCGGGTCTCTGCTCTGGTGTTCTGCGTTTTCATTCAGTAGTAGATGAGACGCAGCGGATCAGCAGAGGCCGCGGATGCCGCCAGCCCACCTTGCTGAGCGCTGGTCGCTGGGGCGCGCAGACCTAAATCCCGGGAGCGCAGCGGCGCGGGTGGCGGGGCGCGGAGCAGGACGGCTGGCGGATAACCCGAGGGGCCCACGTTTGGCTGCTGGATGTCACGCAAGGTCACGTGCGAGGCCGTTGCTCTCCAGTGAGTGTAACTTCTGCCTGCCTTGCTCCTGCCTCTTGCTGCCGCGGATTTGCCCCGCTGAAGCGATCGGACCCTCAGTTTCGCCCCCTGTCCCCGTGCTGCGCGGAGGTACTCCTCAAGGTCACCGAGCAACACCACTGGGGCCCTTGGTTAAGCGTGCTCTTTACCGTCTGTGGCACCATTAACTTGTTTCCTTTTAAAAACTCCATTGCTTCTGCAGCACTGCTCCTGCCTTTTAGTGGGGGGTGGCTTTTTTTGGGTGGCACTCGTGCAGGCTCTTTTTCGGTTAAATGTTTCCCCCGTGTCTTGTCCTCAGATGCTTTCTTCTCTCATTTCCATGGGCGCCCGCTTTGGCATTCTTGACCTCATTCACTCCCACGGCTTCAAGGGCTGCTCTTTCCTGCTGGCCCCCCTTCCCCCCCCCCCCTTTTTTAAGCCTGAACTACATTGCCAACTGCCTGCTGTTATTGCCACCCCTTAGAGTCCCACTGTTCCCCAAACCTTCTCTTGTCTGAGACAGGACTTTCTCTCCCGATTCCCCATCTCTGTTCTCAAACAGGTAATAGATATACACCAAAAAGACAGAACCCCTAATTAGAAAGGCTGTGCCTGCAACCAGCACCCACGCCAAGTCCTAAGCCGGGTTTGTCCTTGTCCACGCCCTCTTTCCTTTCCTAGCAGTCCGTCCTTATAGGCAGCCCCACGCCTGAGTGTCCGCAGACCTCTTCATCTTCCTTCCGTGCCTCAGGCGTCACTCGTCCCCAGGTTCTCTTGACCTTTCTGATAAAACCTTTCTTACATCGGACTTCCCATTGCCACGGTTCAGGGTCAGCTATTTATTCCCTCGTGGCTTTTGTCCATACAGACCCCGTCTGTCCCATGTACTGCAGACCGATTTATCTTCCTTAATACTGGTCTTGTCCCTACCTGGCTCCAGATCTTCAGTGCTCTAAAAGCACATTTCTTTGGCCTGCTGGGCTCGCCAACTGCTCCCCCTGCCAGTCTTTGTCTCACTTTGCCATCCGTGGTTGGCAGCTGCTTACCCCTAAGAATATTTATCATTTATCTCTCCTTATATTGAGATACCGTTCACCCTTTACATTTCTATGTGAAGATGACGCCTTCCTCGATCCCCTTGGCTTCATCTGAACTCCTTATTCTTTAGATGTATAATATTCCATTTTGATTAGTTATTTGTTTCCATTTCATCGTACCAAACTATAAATATGGCCAGAATAGGAGCTTTATTATATATATGTAGCTACATTAATTTTATATGCCACCTAGCACAGTGCCGTTTACATGTTAGGGGTCCGATAAATATTTATTGAATGAATTAATGAACTCCCACACTGAAATCCTCTTTTAGGTTAGCAGTCTCTAACCCAGAGTTACTAAAGATCTGTTCCTACTAAAGATCTCTTGTCTAATTGTGTTCAGAGCGTTTCTACTTAGCCATGCAAATTAGCCTAAATTCATAGGCTCGGAACCTGAAATAAATTAATCCATATACTTGAAAGCAACCAGACTGTGGCTGTGTAAGGGTTTCGGTGAAAGAAAAATGGGGAATAGCCAGTGACCAAATGTCGATAGAAGTGATGTGCTCTTTTTTTCTTTCTGGTGTGTGGGCAGTATCCGGTGGCTTTCCCCTTCAGTCATCCTGGCCAGAAACACAGCAGCAGTGTTGAAAGAGCAGAGATGGGAGAGGATAGGACGATGCCTGACCATGCTAATTACTCAAACAGTTTCATTACTGCTGTTACCATTCTGTGCTCACCGTTTATTGTCCCTTTAAAAAAGACTGCGTGTAGTGCATCTGAAGATCTTTAGGGGGAATTCTGAAAACCCAGTGCAAAGTTAATGCGTGGCTTGCAGACCCTGAGACATGTTTCCTACAGCACTTGGTTCCTTGTGGGAGAGGATTTTGTCAAACTTCCCAGTCAGGCTGCGTGCGGCGGAGTCGTGTTGTTTCGGGCTATTTGTAAATATCGTATTGTGTGACACACTTGCTGCACCTGCAAAGCCTGGCCTTTGGGACTGATCTTAAGAGCTGTTTACAGTTGTGACAAACCAATACCCGTGGCCAACGGGAAGAGGTTTGCACTGGGGAGTGCGCCTCGATGAAAAGAACAGGAGCGGGTGTGTGGCCTTCTTAACCCTGTGCAGACTGGCTGGGCCCTAGCGTTTGGTGCCAGGAGATAAGATTGAGATGCTTAAAAAGCCCGAGCTTTGCTGGGAGCTTTCTCTAGAAACAGAATCTTCTTTGTGAGCCTACCTGCCAACGGGAGGGGAGGAAAAAAGGTGCCAGTGGTTCGGGTGGTGCTTTGCAGGTACCAAAGCATCCAAGTACATGTACGGTTCCAAAATTTAAATCCTATTTGTGGGAAATCAGTAGAGGGTTTAATAGAAGGTTAAACAAATTATACACATACACACAGAAAGTCTGGCCTGAGTGTGGAAAGGCCAGGAAGTCTGACTGTTATGGTGAAGTACTGGGAGGTAATTTATTTCTAAAATTTATTGAACCCACTGAAGCATAAGCGTGAGGATAAGAGAAACCGTATGCACATATGGTCCAGAATGAAATTCTTCAGATTTCCGAGATGGTTGCAACCAGTGACTAAGCCATTCTGAATTAACTTTGTGTGTGAAAGTCTTTCCAATTTAGTCTCTTCAGGTTCACAGCTGGTCCACGCCCCCCATTCCACTGGACTTTCCAGGAGGGAAGACCCTGCCTGCTCAGCCTGCCTCTCGCTGTTGGGGATGGTAGGGGTGGGTGGGGAGGAGAGCTCTGTGTCTCTTTTGGGGAGAGAAAGGCAGGTCTGAAAATCTTATTCCTAGCTTTTGGTTTTACTAGGGAAAATGTTAATTGCGACTTGGTAGTTACAAATGTTTTAGGAAATACAAAACTGTGACCAGACAACATGCTTATTTTGGGGGAGGGAGGTGCTTAAATTTCTCTGTTAAAGCTAAACCTTATGTTGGGTGGGGAGTGGGGGGAGTCAACGCAATAGATACATTTGTAGTAGAGAGTAATCTGCAGTAAGATCTAATCAGAGGAAGAATCTAAAGGGATCAGACCAGAGACAAATTGCCGACTGGGATACAGACGTGCATTGTGCAGCAATAACACTCCTTTCCATTCATTATTGCAGTTATAATTATGGAACCCAACATATTTAATTGGCGCGGTGTGCTCTTCTCTACTGAATAGATTGCATTGTTCCTGTTGAAAAAAAAACCCTCTGCATCCTGAATCCATGCACATGTTGCTCTTTGGCTCTCGAGAGGTTTCTTTGTTTACATGATGAGTGATTAACTGAATTGTGGAGTCTTGCTATGCGTCATCCGCGAAGATGAAGTTGAAAGGGGGGCTGGTATCTGCTCTGCCTTAACTTTGAAGGGCTTTGATTAATTAAAAAAAATCTATTAGATCTTTGAGTACGTAGGCCTTAACTTAGAAATCTGTAAATGTGGAAATAGCAATTGAGTTTGATATCTGGGCTGGCCTTTCATCTTCTTCCGGAGGATCTGGTAAAGGGAGAGATGTCTGGTGGGATGTTCCTGAGGTTGTGAGTTTCAGAAGCAGTGTTCCTGAAGACGTGCGGGCTTACCAAACCCCTATAAATGAGAGCAGTGCTAAGTGCGGATGGGGACAAAAGGGACCTTATGCGGGATTGGAGGCGAAGGCTAGGGACTGGTTTTCTAACTTGCAAGAAATGCGTGCGCGGACAGGGCAGGGTGTATCATCATGTGGTTGTTAGAGCTGACATTTGTGAACACACCCTGTCTGCCAGGTGTTTTGCATATTCACGGTCTCGCTGAATTCCACAACCTGACTCGTGTCTGTGATTATCCCCATTTCACTGATGAGGAAAGCGAGTCTTGGATGGATTACTTTATTTTCGGGTCTGGAGATCACACAGGTAACAAAGCTGGGCCTTGATCCCGGTTGCGTCTCACTGTTGAAGGCCTTGCCCCTTTTTGCTCTTTGCTGTAGAACATACTGGAAAGGCATCGCACACTGTTCTAAAGCCCGTAATTTTAGTCCTGTTGTTACTGCACATAAGCGTTTATGCTTTTGAAGATTGGAGCTTGACATGGTTTGGAGACTCTCCGGAGACTCGGAAGGGGTGCCGTTAGTGCCCCGGAACACCGGATTGTGGCTTTCTCGGCTAAGACTTCGAGGGGAATTGGAATGTGTGCCCAGAACTATTCTCTGCGAGTGCCACAGGTAGTCCTGCTGTTCTTGGATGCAGAAGGTCTCTAGTTCAATTTCTTGCTGGAATGGATTCTTCACAAATAAGGATAATCCTTCATTTGATGTTTCTTCACATGGATTCCTTCTGTATTCTGCACTGTCCACACTGGGCTTTGCAGTTTTTATATATTCTTGCCAGAATGCGCTTATTCATTAGCTGTTTTTATTAGTGTTACGGTTGAGATGACATTTTCCATTCTAAACTCCAATATTCTGTGGCTTTTAATTTTACAAAACAATTACCTATCAGGCTGAAACTCCTTAGGCTGGTTTTCGTCTCAGAGAGGAGATTTGGGGGGGAGGTTTTTAAAGTCTGTTCCACTTTCCTGGCAGCCTAGACATTTAGATTCATGTAAGTGCTCTTTAAATAAAGTTGCAATTGCTTAATTATTTAACCAAACGGGAGCTGAATTATTTAAGGATTTTTCTGGCAAGACCAAAGGTTCCAGATTTCTTCTCCTACCTCTTTACTCAGAAATTTTGGAATTTCTCCATTGTGTTTTGATCTGTCTGCAAATCGTAGGCACATTTTTTGGGGGAGCTCCTGTGTAGGTGAAGCCTGTGGATTTTAGAAGTCTAGTTTGAAATTTTAGTTTACACGCAAATGCTTATTTCAAGTTACGTCTTTTTAATGTAACATTATGGTTAGAATGAAGACTTCTATCAAATTCAATTTGTTGAGCACCTACAATGTGAAGAGGAGAGCAGCAGAGAGGAAAGAACAGTTGGGGACTGAAAGACCAGGGCTTAGATGCCGATCCTGGCATGTACGTGCCTCTGCCTTGAACTTTGTAGAGTTACTTGACCTCTCTGAGCGGATTTCCTCTTCTGCAGCCCACCTCATAGGATCGAGGAGGGGGTTAGGGAAATGTATGCAAAAGCCCTTTTAGTAGCTTGCATTAGTAGACACTGAGTATGTGTGAGTAGACAATGAAGTCTGTGCGAGGCACTGTGCCAACTTTGAGGAAATTCCGAGGTGGATAAGACCGAGGTTCCTGTCCTTACGGGGCGGCAAAGCGTTTTAAGCAGAAGGAACAGTAGGAGAAGAGTGGTAGATTTGGAACCGTGCAAGTCCTTTGGTTGTTTGGCTAACTGATGTTCCAGTGTGCCTAATTTTAACATTACTGTAATTGGAAATAGTAAATTGATGGGGTGTTTCTGAGGTTTAAAACACACGTGACGTGTGTTATTTCATTTGATCCTTGGAAAAAACCCTGTGAGGCAGACTGGGATTACCATCCCTACTTTATAAGGGATTTGAGTGATTTACCCAAAATCATAGGTAGTGGAAGGACCAGGATCAAAGCTCAGGTTTTTGCGTTTCCTGTGCATTGCTCTTCCCACTGTAACATGCGGCGGATCGTATGTCTTATCTATATACACAAGGGCTAAGCCTTTAATGGTAGTTTAATGAGACCTTAAGAATTTTCTTTTTGCTTAAACATTTTCACTCACACTCCTCTGATTTAAGATAAACTTACACAAAGTCAAATTGAGGTTATGCCTTGGCCTCTGTATGTATAATATCACTTGTGACCTTGTAGTTAAAAAAAAAAAAAAAAGTGTAGTTGTGTCCTCCCTCCTGCCATAACATTGAAGAGTCAAATTTTCACCTCCTGATTTTAAGTGAAGGTTCCATTTTGCATCAATATGTTTTGTACTATCTTACAGAATGGGCAGATCCCTGCTTGCACAGATTGCCACCCAGTTCCAACTATTCTTCTCCATTAGTGACAACAGTGCATCTCTGGGGGGAAGTGTTCTCTCTAAGGGCCCACATCTGCTTCACTAGACTTGACTCAAATGTGTTAGGTTTTTGCCGAAACTGTTAGGACTGTAGCTCTTCTGCCAGCATTGATTTTTAAATTTTTTTTTTTTAACGTTTTATTTATTTTTGGGACAGAGAGAGACAGAGCATGAACGGGGGAGGGGCAGAGAGAGAGGGAGACACAGAATCGGAAGCAGGCTCCAGGCTCTGAGCCATCAGCCCAGAGCCCGACGCGGGGCTCGAACTCATGGACTGCAAGATTGTGACCTGAGCCGAAGTCGGACGCTTAACCGACTGAGCCACCCAGGCGCCCCTGCCAGCATTGATTTTTAAAAGCGAATGCATGACCAAGAAACCACCCCTCCCCTCCCCAACCACCTTCGTTCTGTTTGCTGTCCAGGAAGTGTGCCACTGTTCCATCTACGGGATGTTCGACACGAAAGGTAGAAGCGTGGCTCCGCTTCTTACCGAATACTTAGCCTGAACCCTGAGGTTGCTTTTGGACCCTGCCAGTTATTGGCATTTCCAAATAAGCATGCAGAGTGTGAATGCTGTGTCAACTTGATCTTTGGATACGGAGTTGCTGTGAATGGAGAGAAATGCTAATGCGTTAGCGATCTGTAAAATATTTCACCATGTTGGGCACACAACAAATTAACAGGTTCTTTTCTCTCAGGAGGAAGAGCATTTGAAAAGACGGGTTTCTTTTGGTTTTGCAGGGAAGATAATTTAAAGTTGTTCTCTTCAGTTAAGGAAGAGGCTGCTTTGGTAGGAGCGTTGGCCGTGCTGGTCACAGAACCAGTGTGGCTTTCCTTGAATACTGAAAGGTTTTCTTAAGGTTCTGGACTCTGTTGGAACCTTTTCCACAGTTGAGTCATTGAACATTCCAGGGCTTTTGCTCACATTTTCAGATCTTAGAGTACATGTGGGAGTTTCCCCCCAGTCCCCGTCTTGATGTTTTGTTTTTTTTCCCCCCAGTTTTTTCTTTGAAGTACTTCTGTTAGAAATACTCCTCCCTTCCTGCATACACCTTGGCCGGGCCCCCCCCCCCCCCCGTATTTTCAAAATGCATTAAAGATTAGGAAAGAAATGATTGAATTTTTCATGGGCGGTTGCTCATGAGTTTTGGAGCTTTGTGTATGAATGAGACTTTCTGAATTTGTGTTTTGATTTTGCAATTGTGAAAAAAATGAAAGAACCTAGAGTTGGTAGCTCATGAGGTGCAGGAGGGATATTAATAAAGAGTCTGAAAAAGAAAGCGTAGAAAGAGCTGACTTCTCCTCCCTTCTGGAGCCCTTTCCATTCTTGGCCAGTTGGAGAAGTTATGCCAGCTCCATGGGATGGAAGGGAGGTCTGAAACGCTCTCCAGTTCAACTCTAAGGAGTTGAAAGTTTTTGTTTTGCGTGCCTTCTTAAAGGATGAACCAGCAAGAAAGCTGGGAGGGGCAGGGAAATGGTTTCTTCCTGAAATACCAGAAGATAGGGTGCAAGACTTGTCCCTCAGAAGGTGGCGGGGTGGGCGGACATACAATGTAAGCACCATAAGAGGCGCATCTTTTAGGAGATTTGCTTAAAGGAAGGGTCTCTGACCGTCTCCTGCGGTGCCCGACCTGAAATAAACTTGAGGAAGGATCCAGCCTTCTCAGCCTCACAAGGAGGGGGTGTGGCCTCGACGGTGGGCAACTAGATCCCCACGGACCTCGGATCCGGAATGGCAGGCGTGCACCGTGCGTCCCATCTCCTCCTGGACTGTAATGTGCTTTTTGGTTTGTCATTTTGCCAGGAGCTTTCAAGGAATTTGAAAGGGGCTATGATGTAGTGTCTTTCCATTTTATGAGGTTACACTGCAACTCTTTCCCTTGACCCTGTGGCAAAACTAGCTTCTTAGGGTTTGAAAATATTTTTTAAAATATAGCCCAGAAGTGAACATGAAACACTGAAGAGAAATGTCAGCCTGGCAGATTGGTCTGCTGCTGGAGGAGGGGCAGTCTGCTTCCACCTTGATTTACCTGGCAGGAAAGTATCTCTTGCACACACGGCTGAAGTTTTCCTTAAATTCCTCTGCTTTGAATTGTGTCTCTGGGAGCCATTCATCTTTGTCACCTGCTTTACGTCTGCTATTTTTAGCCAGGTGCCAAAGACCTGACAGCTTCCTCAAGTGAAGGATAAAGAATTAAGATCTGTTGTAAACAAAGGCTCATCGCGCAGTTTTGTTTTGTTTTGTTTGCTTTCCTGGTGGTTTTTTTGTTTTGTTTTGTTTTTGTTTGTTTTCTGTGAGAGCTTCCTTCAGGTTTTCCTTTGAGTTAACTTGAATCGCTTAGAACTGGAAGACTTACTTGGACTCTAGGAGAGACACCTGGGTCAGTTTTGTTTCCGAGTCCTTGGAGACACAAGGTCTTTTTTCTTAAAGAGCATTCTAATTTTTTTTTTCAACGTTTTTATTTATTTTTGGGACAGAGAGAGACAGAGCATGAACGGGGGAGGGACAGAGAGACAGGGAGACACAGAATCGGAAACAGGCTCCAGGCTCGGAGCCATCAGCCCAGAGCCCGACGCGGGGCTCGAACTCCCGGACCGCGAGATCGTGACCTGGCTGAAGTCGGACGCTTAACCGACTGCGCCACCCAGGCGCCCCTCTTAAAGAGCATTCTAGAAGTGACCAATAAAGGACACCTACTTCTGTTCCATCTTCATTTTCCTATCAAAATGCTAAGCTTACGTAGTCATTTAAAGAAATAAAAGTTGGGGGGAGTGCCTTTTAGATCTAGGAGGCTATCTAAGGTGATCTGTTTTGGAATATGCCTGTATTTGTTTAGCTCAATTGGTTAATCTTGGGGCTAAGGAATTCTAGTGTTTAAACTTCATCTTTTAGGCTGCAGCTTGGGAGAAGTGGATACTTATTTTAATGGTCAAGCGAGCTTGCCTCTTTGACTTGGATCCTTGAGAAGAAAGTAAGTTTTTGGTGTAACTCCTCATCACCTCTGGGAAGAAACCGTTCAAAGCCTGTACCCCACGATGAGTGCCTCTTCCTCTAATTACCAAGTAATTAGATGAAATTAATCCAACTAATTAATGTGATTTTATCATTCAAATGTTAGATGCTTATAGGTTTGGGGTTTTTGTTTTTTTTTTTACCTTTAAGAAGGTGAGGCTACCTCCTGAATCCTTTCTTCTATCTCCATGTTCATTCCTCCCATCTTCCTCCCCCTTAAAAATTATTTTGGAGGGGCACCTGGGTGTCTCAGTTGGTTTATTTAGCATCTGACTTCAGCTCAGGTCATGATCTCACGGCTCGTGAGTTCGAGCCCACATCGGGCTTTGTGCTGACAGCTCGGAGCTTGGAGCCTGCTTCGGATTCTATTTCTCCCTCTCTCTCTGCCCCTCCCCTGCTTATGGTCTCTCTCTCTCTCTCTCTCTCTCTCTCTCTCTCTCTCTCTCTTTCTCTCTCTCTCAAAAATAAATAAACATTAAAATTTTTTAAAAATTAATTTGGAGACTGAAGTACAATATTTCCCAGTAGGGCTATTTCTTTACCATATAAACTTACACTTTGCATTTTTCTTGATCTTTTGCAAGATCCAGTGAAAGATTACATATGCACTGAGCCCAGAAATTGTTTTTCATTCTATTGTTTGTCCAAGTTGAGTTTTGCACCGATCTTCTTTTTATCTCTCCATCTATGTTTGCAGGGCTCTCTGTTTCCCCCAAGTGTTAATGTAAACACATTTTATTTTGAGACAGATCAGTTCACTTCCCTCTGGAAATCCATTCCTATAATGTGGTAAACCTCAATATAACTCTCTGGTCCGAATGACATTTCATAACTGTGTACAAATCAAACATACTGTTGATATTAAATGACAACATGTAATGCTTATGTCAACAATTCACTTAAGTCTCCTTTCATTAAAATGCTCCTGATCTGGAGGGAAGCTGCTCATCTGAGCAGATGAAGCACTTGACTTTCACCTCTAGTTTCCAGGTTAGAGTACAGTTCGTGAGAGCTAGAATTCAGCTGGATTTCCTAGCTTCTGGCCAAGGGGATTAGAAGGGAAATCTGGCTCATGTAATTGGAGGAAACCTTGGGTCACCTAGACAAGACAGCATCAAAAGCCGAGCTTTTCGCTCTATTCCCTGTGTAAGTCAGCTTGTCTATGGGGAGGATTTTCCCCAGAAAACCTTTGAACCTCGAAAGTTACATAAGAAATTAACAGGGTTAAGAAAGTTGACACCTTTCACTATTGGAAGTATTCCCCCCCACCCCCCTTCTCCTTCACAACCGGCTTCCTGCCTTGAGGCTATTTTGGGAAACTTTTTGTTCTCTTCTAGCACTGGATGCACTCCTGTCCTCTCTTCCCAGGATTCTCTTGAGGGGACTGGCTTTTAATGTTTTCCAGACTGTAACCCGACGTACTGGTCCTTTGTACACGTGTACTCCTCTGACTGTTTCCCTGTAGTTAGGAAAGAAGTGCCCCCTGCCTCCAGTTAGGAACCCCTGTCTTCTGCCTAAATCAGCCGGGACCTGGGTACTTCCTGCACTTTCAGGGTCAAGGTATGGCCCCTTCAAGAAGAGCCTCTTTGTTGGGATTGCTGGTGTCTTAAGCTGAATCCAGTGGATATTTCATAACCGTCAGTGGTCTGTAGGGGACATTTGAATAAATAACAGTTATTGCTGCTCTATGAATAATCCGATAATGTTTTCGTTTTCATATAACTCACTGCAGTTGAGGGTTTGGCTGCAAATCAGCATTTAAATCCCAACACAGACTGCACCTCCGGTGGACCCTCAGCAAATGCAGGGCAGTAGGGAGGGGAACTGGAGCCGTGTGGCTGTGAGTAACTGACCTCTCTCTCTAACTGGCTGCAAGTGGTGAAAGCCTGGGATTGTGCTGAATTTTTACATACCTGTGTGAATGCACAAAGGCGCAGAGATAAATTACCACCCTTTCTGTAGTAGAACGGCCATAATGTGAAATAAGCGGCTGTTAGTGTTCTCTTAGGTCTTGATAACTTAGGGAAGGCAGATAATTAATACAAGTGAGATGACAGGGGGACATAATTGGCTGTGTATTACGAAGTTTAGACATTGTCCTCCCTTCTATCTCTGGGAGAAAGAAATTGCTCTGGCATATGTGTGCAGAAGACATAAAACTTGCTACAGCAGTATTTTTATTTCCAAATTATTCTTAAAGCTATTTAAAAGTCACCACAGAACGTGCTTTACAGAAGCAATTTCATGGCTCCTTTCGGTTTTTGTGTAAATCCAGATAACTGAAATGTTAGCCCTGATTCATTATTGAAAAGGAAGGAAGCACACCAGAGCTGCTGGTGAAGGCTGGGTGCGGCACAAAGGAGCTGGTGTGGGGAGGAGAGGCAGCGGCCAGGGGGGAGGGGGGGGGAGGACAGGGGGGGTGGGAAGCACCTCGTCAGCCTGTTTAGGTCCATCAAAGAATTTCTGTGGTGATTGGTAATGTCAGGGGCATTTGAAAGATGATCATTACTTGAGAAATTTTTCTGAACTGGAAACTTGCTAGCTTTGAGTCCCGTTAATACGCACTGGCAATGATGGCCATTTTCCATTCCATGAGATCAATTTGGAACTTGAGCATAATTTTATTTCTGCTTCACAGTTCTTAAAATCCTGTTTGGAGATGTCATTAGGAGGATAAGGGATGTAATGAAAAATACGTTTTCTCATGTACCAAATCAAAGTGTATAGTTATGGGGCTGGCTATCTATACTGAACAACAGTTAGCAAAATGAATCGTCTGCTTTCTGCATTTGGAGTTGTATAGTGTAAAATTCAATGAGACATTCAGTAACTGGAAAGATCACATCAACATCAAAGATGCATTTAGCCGGTTACCTCCTCCCGTATTACTAGAGTGGAAGCACAGTCTAGAACCAGGAATAAAAAACTCTGGATGGTTAAGAATTGCGGGCGGCATATTAGCGGGATGGAGTGTGCCTGGGAACCCAAACTTGAATATGGGTAGAAAGAAACAGACGGAAAGATGGGCCTTTGGGGACCGGTATTTTATTGGAACGGTACTCTTGGCAGCATCTTCCATTAAGGCCTGAAAGTTATCTTTTGAAACTGGCACCTGTCAGACTCCTCCTTAGGGCAGAGGACCATAATTTTTGGTGGTTGAATTTGCTAGGTCCAAAAAGAGTGACAGTGCCGGATTCCCACGTAGTGTGGAAACACACAGGGCGGGGTAAAAGGGGCTTCCTTTCTACCCAGAGTTTTTAACAGCTTTTCAGAGTGGGAGGTTATTCCATAAACAAATGAGTTAAATGAATGAATGAATGGACGAGTGAAAAAAAGGGCCAAGGTTTGTTCGTTTTCTGAACAGGTTTTGTTTTGCTCTAGAGAGACCTGGCAGAATCATGTTCTCCCTGGTATAAGATGAAAAAAATCCAACACAATGCACACTTCAGGGGTTGTGTGTATGTGTTCGTTTCACTGTAATATACAAGATTGTTGAACTCACTAGAATGTTCAGAACTATAAAGTTAAGCCGTTTTGAAATATTGCTCTGTTACACCATGGCTTAGGGAAATACATGTTTTCGTCTAAAACAGCGAGAACATTAAGTGATGACATTGCCGGGAAACGCACTTGGCCATCTCAGGCAGTGGTTGCAACTTTTAAGAATGCAAATACGAGAGACTGACAGTGGAAAATGACACGAAGCACACCTAATCTTGAATTTTCTTCCATCTGAGTTTTAAGTAGGGGCTGTTTCTGATTAGGGCTTTTCCAGGGGGATGAAACAGTTTTACAAGACTGACCTTAAGTGCAAAATGGATAGTAATTCAATGCCCTGAGGGGGCTTAAGAAATGAAGGTAACTTATTGGTTTTGGCAGGGAAGGGGTTGGCTGGTAAGACCACCAAGCCCCCTGAACTGAAAACGCTGACCAGCTGAGCAGAAAGCATGTGTGCTGTACCCAAGCATAATCATTATTTTCATTGGCAGGCTGCGTTGCTCACAGTTTTGGGTAGTCTGTCCGTTTTGTCAGTAATTTAATCTAGGTCAGAGGAGGCATGGGGTATGTAACTGCTTTTGTTGAGCATCCCTGCAGGCATCCCTGGCAGGGTCCGTTCCAACTTTTAATGAGGAGCCTTGCTTTATGTTGGGGTCCTGTGGTGGCTCACAGTATCTATTTTGGGGTGTTTTAAGATGGGGGTTGGCTCTTGAAATTGGACAAGGTGCCTGCCTAACAGATGAGATTTTTTTTTTTTTTCCTTCCTTGGTCTCTGCTCCTTGTTAAATTGATAATTAGGTGAGACTTTGAGACAGCAGTAAAAATACAGATGACATGGGATTGTGTCAGCTTTTCTTTTAGAGGAAGAATAATTGTGAGGATTGGAAATAAAGAATTTGAAGACAGGAACTTAATACGTCTGAGATCTTCTATATTTTTGTTATAATTTTATTTCACGATATGTGCCAACAATACATGACATCTTGAATAATGCGTTTTTATATTCCTTACCCAAGGATTAAGCAGGTACATTTACAAAGTGAGGAAATACATGTTGGCTTTGTAATGTTGCTACTCAACTCGCTGTGTTTCATTCTTTCCCTGGGAGTGGTGATCTCACCCTTGTCCCCAAAATATTCCTCAGTTAGTCTAGGATAGGTAACCTTCCCCGTGTTCTAGGATTTTTTTTCCCCCTGAAAATATTATGGTTTATTTACTTGAGAAATGAGGAAATAAAATGGCTACTCACATTTTTTTAAAGTTCCATATGCTAATGAATTTGATTCTTTCAATCATTTGGGGAATATCCTTGGCAAGTAAAAAGAAGGCATTTTCACACTTTGTCACATTGTTTTTAGGTCAATCAAGGAAGTTGCAGAAAGAATTTTGTAAGCTGCACGCTGAACAAGAGGATGCTTAATTGTGCGGCAGCCTTCATTGTCTCTAATCAGAAATTTGGTGGAAACTGTTGGGGCGTTCTTTTCTTATTCATTACTCCACTTACATTATATAGGGATTTTTGCAGTGCAGTAAGTTCATGTTCTGGTCAAAGCAGAATGAGAAAGGGAAAGGATTGTCTTTTAAGAATGGGGCTGAGAAGAACCCAGCGTTTACAGTTAGGATATGCAGTGCTGTATATCCAACAATAGCCGAGGAAACTCTATTAATCTGGGTCCAGTCAAGAGAGAAGCCACACGGTAGTTTGAACAGGAAAGCTCATGTATTCACCTTAACGGGGGTTTGGGGCAACAAGGGATTTGCTAGTGGGAAGCAAAGTGAAACGTAAAGAATATAGGAAGAGCAGTTAAAGAATATAAGCAGCAGCCAGGGCACTGGGGTGGCTCAGCTGGGGCATCCAAAGGACAGCCCCCCTCCTCCTACCCCAGGCTGAGATCCGGACTGAAATCCAGATCCCTCTAGGATGCTGGGGAAAACCATTCAGGGGAAGGTGTCTCCTTGGGGCATTCTGACACAACATTGCCTGGGGAGGGTGTTGGCGAAGCTTCAAGCCTGTGCAGGACCAAGTCGCCTTGGTCTGTAGGACCTGGGAACTGGGGAATCCCCGCACTTCAGGGGACGGTTGTTGGAGCAGCTCTGTTCCTTCTGCAGTGTCCCTCTAGCGCCCTCTACTGACAAAGCCAGACATTATGCCCTTGGGTTAAGGGGAAAATATTTAAAGGGTCCAGATCCATTTTCACAGAGCAGGCATCAAGGGTGAATTTGAAATTGAGAGGCAATAAACCACTAACCAGCAAGAGAATTTAGTTCTCTTATTCAGTCCTGGAGAGACCAGAACTGGGGATTGTTTCTCTTTTTACAGGTGAAGAAAGTGACTTAAGCTCAGAGATTAAATGACTTGTTTTGGGCCAGATAGCTAATAAATGACAGATCCACATTTCAAAATCAGATTTGTAGGTTTTAAGGCCCCCATGATTTCCACTGGCCTCTTCGAAATATAGACACCAACAGTCCAGCTAGAAACTAACACTGGCACCGAATACCCTTGTCCAGACCTTGTAACCTAGATCACAGTGTAGTCGTCCTATAATATACTTTCCACTGGTCCTAAGAATAAGAGGAGCTATGTGGATAACGACCTGTTTGGCTTTACCGTACTTACCTGATTTTGAGACTTAACGGAATAGATCGTACCTATTTTGGTGGAGTCCCCAAAGCCTCTTTGTACCTATATGTGAGTTGAGCCGTTTATCGGAGTTCTAGCTCTATACCCCTTTGGCCGGTTGACACATCCCAGGGGTCTCTGCCTGGGCTTTCTGGAGGGTAGGGGCAGAGGTTGATGATGGCTCTTTGATTCTGATTTGAGTGTTTCCTTTTCTCCTCCCCCCCCCCCCCCGCAAGACTTCCTTTCCAGGACACCCTGCTCTTGGCTGCTTCTTGGTTGAGTCTGGATTTCCAGCCCGACTCTTTTGGAGCCTCTGGGGTCCTGTTAGGCTTCTCCCGTTTACCTCATTTTGGATAGTAGTTTGACAAGTTACAGCGTAAACCAGTACGGAAATGACACCTCTTTTACAAAAATCTGAGTCATGAAACTCTGTTTTGACTTCGGGTGAGTTACTTAGCCTCTCTGGGGCTTAGTTCTTTCATCCATCCCTTAATCTACAAAGGGGGATGGCCTTTCCAAAGCTCCTCTCATCTCAGAAACACTCGGTGGCTGTTTCTAGTTTAACATCTTTTGGCACCAGTTCCAAACATGTGAGCTTTCACTTGCCTGACCCCGTCCCCAGCAAGTAGTTGATGAATTACAAGTAAACGGAAGACCGTGTGATGTGCTAGCGGGAATCGGGCTTTGAAGTCAGACCCACAAGGGTTAACATTCTTGGCGTCAAATCTCAGCTGTTTCATAACAGCGTAGCCGGTAACTCATTTTCCTGTGTCCTAGCTTTTGACTTTGTGGGATGGGAAGGACAAGGCCTGGCTCCTTGCATCAAGAGCAGTAAAGCACGTGGTGCATTTTGCACAGCCACCGGCACATAGTAGGGGCTCTGTAAACGGTATAAAGTTGTAAGTTCCTTGAGGGCAGGGGTGCTGTCTTGGTCAGTCTTGAACCGCTTTTGGTTCTTGATCTCTGATAGGCATTCGGTAGTCCCACCATTTTGAACTGAAATGCTTACCACCACGAGGATTGCTTTCCAAGCTGAGTCTTTATAAAGTGAATACTTTCATATGAATAATCACCCTGGAGTTTTCTAAGCTTGATTGCACATGTTCTTCTGTCTGGAAGCAGTACCTTTACAATTTTATTAAATTTCTGGTTAGTATTTCTATGTCCGACTACATGGTTCTTTTTTTTTTTTTTTTTTTTAAACTGCAATTACATGGCCTCATAGTAATAGTAGTAACATTACTAGGGATTCGCTATGCGCGAGTCATTATTCCAGGCGATTTACGCATTCCTTGAATATTCCTAATCCTGTTATAATCTCCAATGTTTGCACGAGAAACTGAGACACTGGCAGGCTGAATTACTTGCTGGGACGTCACGCAGCCATTGAGAGGAGCAGTCGCCGGGGTCCGGCTCTAAAGCTAGTGCTCTTTTACTCCTATTTGGTCTTACTTGGTTCCACTCTCGTTTTGAATCGTGTCCTCAGAGGTCACTGTCGAAAATCCAATCAAACTCAAACCAGCCCCTTTGAGAATGAAAGGGAAGGTGTAGAGTTCAAGGCAGTGGGACATAAATCTATTTTTAAGCTTTTAAATACATTTGTGAGAGACTGCCTTCCTCTTTCCAAATAAGCTCTGAGATCAGAATGAGCAAAGGCCAAACTCATGTAACTTCGTGTTTTAAGATTAGAAGTGTCTTTGTCACGCTGATCTCTTGTAGTCCCCCGTGGTCCTCTACCATGCCTCATACTTAGACCCCCCTCCCCCTCCACATCCCTGTCCCCCAAAACATAACCCCAGTGACAACACTTGGCTCCATGGACTCCCTCCTTCCTTAATAGGATCCAGGGTGAGTGTCTCCCTCCGGGGCCCTAATCTGCTTACTGGCCCTGTCTTTGCCATTTAAGCAGCCTTTTACGTAGGAGGAAGATGAAGAGGAGTTGATTTTCTACTGACAATGTGAAATAGTAGTAATTGCATAGTACTGATAAGTTAAAACAATGGAACCCATCAATGGCTTATTCTCAGATCATGTTAATGGAACCCCAGAAGTTGTCATCTGGCTTCCCCCTTGAGACTCTTTGGAGGTAGAGACCCAAGAAGTAGGGAACCTGAATGAAATGTGTGTTCAGATGCCAACAGCTTATTCCATTTCTCCCTTTATTTTAGTAACAGCATTATTTTCACTGTTAGGGAAAAGATTGGCTTGGTAGACTTTAGGAACCACTTTAGGCAGCGTGGATAAATGAAAAAACACAAGTGATCAGCTTTCATCATGACAAATGGAAACTGTCATTTAATTTTTATCCCCAATTATACAGCTCCGGGACCAATTTTTCAGGTGGAATGTTGGAGCCATTAAAAAGAAATAAGTAAACTATACCATATTCCATCATTTTTCTGGCAGCTAACCAATGATCTGTAGCCTTATTACATGTATGTTTTTATAGAGATATTTTTCTCTTAAGTTTGTAGAAGGCTGTATTAACTCTTTACTGATTTCTTCTTGAATGCATTTTTGCAAATGAATTTTGTTTTTATCATGAAGTGTTGGTTGGGATTTATGTTTGATTTTGGCTGGCAGCTATACTCATTTTCATCTTTTATGTTTTTCATTACTGGAATTGCATGGAGCGATGTTTCTTTAATTCCACCTGGAGTTATGTTAATGGACCCAGTGTTGGCTACCAACTGTGTTAATTTGGATATTGGAATGTGACTTGTAAGAAAGAGAATACGTATGTAAAACCCAGCCAACTACCGCGTCTCATACCTAGATATGATACAGAAAAATTGGTACTCCCTTCTGTGCTCCTATAACATTCTGTCTATTCTTTTACTGTAGCGTGGAATAGGGCGGAATAGGTTATAACTTAATGGATCTCATGACCATGTTCCCCAGTAATCTGAAATGTAGGGACTCTGGGCATATTATGATTTGGCTATTTTATCGTGGCTTCCACAAACTTAGCAGAATGCTTGGTACATACTAGACATGCAAAAATATATTTTTTAAAAGCCTGATTAAATGCTTCCCCCCCCCCCCTTTGGGGATATTTATAATTCTTCAGTATTGAGATATATTATCTTCTGAGGACACTAAAACCCTTTATAACCACGTGTTTAATCATTTTTATTCCATCTAGAAAAATTTTGCATGTGGCACGTGTAATCGTTGAATTTTACAGGTGAGAGAAATTGAGATCGAAGGTTACTGATGATTTGCCAGATATTAAGAACTCCAGAGAGAGAGGCATAGCTGGGACCAGAACCATTGCCTTATAGCTTCCAAACCCAAAGGGCTTTGGAGAAGATTCCAAGTTACGCTGCTTTGGGGCTTTGTGCTCAGGTTGCACAATTATCAAAACCTCAATTATTTTTGATGCATAATTAATACAGTAAGTGGCGGTGGGGGCGATGGTCAGAAGGCCACGGTGTTGGGCTTTTGGAGAAGCTGGTTAGTGGATGAGGCCTATTAAATGCATCTCTACATGCAGATCTGTTCTTTCTCTTGGTCTTCAAATCTCTTCCCTTCATTCACCTAATTAGTAAATCCTGGGAGCCTTTGGCTCTGAGCCAGAGAATGTTTTATCTACTTGACTTTGGCATCAGAATAGTTAAACTTGGTTCTCAGTAAAAGAGGTCCTGGAGTGTACGAGGAACAATAAGGCAACATTTTCTTCGGATGTATGCCTTGGCATATGCTTGGAGGAGAAATGATCCCCTCTTGTATCTGCTTCTGAAACTGTCATCTGGTACTGTTAGCATTAGAATATGCAAGTAAGCGTATAAACATGCTGATGAAAGTACTCTTTTGGCTTGGAACCTTGTTAAGTAAAAGGTGTTAGATCATGTATCCTGTCCTCAGGGGTGCTGGACTAAACAGCTGCACTTATCCTTGTTAATGCCAGTAGCCTCCTGCTTCAGAAGAAGCAAATGGCCTTTTGTAAGAGCTGCTGTGATATGAAGTTACTTTTAGACAAGCCTGTTTATTGGGAATATTAGCATCTTAGTGTAGATTGGCAAACGGCAAAGCAGGTAGCAGTTTGAAAGTGTTCTCCTACTTTCTTTTTTTCCCTGCTAGTTCTAGGAGGAGTAAATCCAATGAAACAAATATGCGTGATTGCTGATCTGTCATAAATCATTGCCTGTGGTAGGTGCCTGTTGTTAAGGCTACATTAGCTCTTCCAGTGGGAAGGGGAGCTCTTGGATTTGACTAATGTACCTGCACTGATGGAGACGTGGTCATATTCTATCTAGTCTCTTGTATGTAACTGAACTTATCTTGTGGCTTTTTTTGGGGGGGGGGTGTGCAGGGTGCTGGGATTTGGAATTAGTGACTCACAGAATTTCAGGGTTGGAAGACCACAGACTGTGTTCAACACATAGCTGAGAAGTAGGCCTTTTTGCTTTTAAGTAGCTGTAACGGAATGATTTGTCATATATCATCCTCTGTGATGTCCACTCATGGGTCCCTTGACTTACACCCCAGAGTCTAATCCTTGCTCGTCACTGTCTATTTAGTGTGGCATCCACAACTGCAGTCTTGTTTTGGCTTCCCTTATATATCAAGTGCTTTAACATCTCTATGCCTTTGTCTTCTGCTCTGCCCTGACTCTCCTTTGACATCCTAATTACCGAATCATTCAGTTCAGAAGTCAGTTGCTCTGTGGGACCATTCCTGACCTTGCTCCTCCACCTGGTCCCAGGTAGGCTTCTGTGATCTCTCCATGTTGTGCGCCACTCCCCACCCACCTTGCACCTCCTCTCCTCTCCCTCCCCACTTAGCACATGCCTCTCACCTGCCTGTACTTCCCATACCCTTTGTTATAGTTTCCTGCCTGTTCACCTGGCTCCATGTGGATTGAATTCTGTGAAGGCAGGGTTCGGATCCTAATGTATCACAGAATTTGGGGTTCCTAGCGCCATGCCCAGCTCTTAGGAACAATACACATTCAGTAACCTATTACCATCAGCTTAGGGTAGAGGGAACGATCACGTTTCTTGTTTGTTCCTATAGGTGTGGCTTTTGAGGCGCTCGATTATAAGTTGTTCATTGCACTTAAGATCAGTTGAAACTCTCAGGACTTCCAGAGTTGCCACATGTGGTTTTACATAATTTGGGGATTAGAAAATAACGAGAGGGATGCTGAAGGTGACCTAGCATGGCTTTTCATTGATTTCAGAGCCCGTATTTCTTTCTGAGAATATTAGCCTGTGGCATCCAGGTGGTTGGTGTGAATGAGGGTCCGTATCTTGCTCACTTCATGTAAAATTTGATCATGTTAAGAAATTTAATACCAAAACGAGCAATTTCTCTCACTCAAAAAAAAAAAAAAAAAAAAAATCCCCCGCCTGCTCTTGAATGTCCTGATGCAAATCCACCCACTGTTCCCAAGCAGTGAGCTTAACTGTCTCTCTAGTGTTCCTGCAGTTCCATGTAGGAGTCAAAATTATTAAATGTTGTGGTAGAAATCAGACAGCTTTCTCGCTTTTTTAATGTTGTTTTTGTCTAAGGGCATATTCCACATCTCTAAACTTTATCCATCTTTATAGTTGAGTGGTCAAACCTTCAAGGCACCGAGGCACATGCCCTTACTTTGATTGGTGCGTTCTATCCTTCTGGAAGGTATGACACATCCTACCCTCCTCCTGCAATGGGAGATACCCTCAGCCAGCATGTATGTACGTGAGTTCTAAGCCTACAGGGACGGAACCAAGAAAGCGGCAACTAAATTCCCTGGAGGCCCAGCCGTTTGTTTGATTCTTCTCTTTCCAGAAGAGAAGACAGGTCTGCTCCTATTCCACATTTTTAAGAACAGTGACTGCCAAAATCCTGAATCCCCAAATCCTGTAAACCTGACTTGGTTATTATACTAGAAGAGTGAAAGCCAAAGGGACACTTAGTGTCCACAGTTTTCTCAGAAGCTCTGGAGGAAGACTTCTAGAACCCGAGTCAATAGGGTCATCATTCAAATTGTGACCTCCCGGTCCCTCTGAACTTAGTGCTGTCTCTGGAGTGGGTGGCGTTTCCTCCAGATTCCCCTTTGCCGTCTGTATAGCGTCCGATACATGGATCCTCGGGTGTGAGGAGGCACAGTTCATGTTTCTGCAGTAGTAAAGGATCCCATTGCACTTCTTATCTTGAGATTTTCCTGGGTGGAGGGTATAATTTCTTTGTATTTGATTTATTTTTCATTCACGATTTTAGCAAGTATTTGTTGAGCACCTGTCACGTGCTAGGCACCATTGGGAATTGATGGTTAACAAGACAGACAGAATAGAATCCCTGCCCTCCAAGAGCTGAGGGTCTATGAGAATATAGGTAGTTAAACAATGAGCGTGTATTATGTGTGGTAGGATAGGGAGAAGCTCTGTCAGGAGGCGAAGTGTTTGCTGCTTAGCATATTGGTACAGTGACTACATATTCTGAACCAAAATTAGAGCACAAGAGATTAGGGGGAAGAGAAAAAAGTTCATGCTGACATTATTGTGCCGAGACCACGTGTCGATGGGAACCTTGAAAATACAGCTTGGACATTAAAATGGGTGGAGTTCTGAGACATTTCCATGATTTATGGGTTCCGAAGGGGTAGAGTATTTGAAATCAGACCTGCCTTGGCAAAACCAGGATACATAGTCGCCGTATTTCCTAGCTTTTGCCACTTGTGCAGCTGAATTTGTGGAGCTGTTAACAGAGGGAACAGATTTTTTTTTTTTAAATTACTAGCCTGTAATAAAGGCATAACAGAATTTATTAAAAGTGTGATTTGCTTTAGAAATTCAGAACCCTACTCCCGTGGTTTGATGGGAAGAAATAAACCGGGAAAAAATGAGCAATTGTTCATGTTCTCAGTGCAGATATTATTAAAAGACCTTCTGTGCTACTGGAGTGTTATGGATTCCCCCTCTCAAAACACCACTTGGCTGTGCTTTGTCACTAAAGTTGATCTGACAATTTCCCCTAGATAACTCTGAAATGAGTGTACGTTCGTGACTTTGCATAATAATCGTATGCCTTTAATATTGCTGAGGTCAGCACGTGGACATCTCTGCAAAACTTAAAAGAATTGGGCCTTTCAAGCTGCAGTCTGTCAGCCGACCACATCCTCGGAGACCACGAATAGAGATGTGTAGTGCCTCTCAGTGTATTCATCTACGCGGATCCGTGATCCACGGGCCAGTAAGGGTAGGACGGAGGAGGCAAAGACGTTTGAAGTAATGAGCAGTTTCTAGAAGAGAGCAGCTATCCGGTCCACCTCTAGACTACCTAAACCATCCTAGATGAGCCGCTGTAAAATGGCCATGGCACCAAACCTTTGGGAACGTGGTCTTCCTTGAGCCCCCAGTATATATATATCTTCCACCTCGTTCCTTTACCTCTTGGCCAGTTTCCTCTTTAGTGGTAATGAACACCCGGTTAACCTTTCATTATGAAATCCTTTTACTGGGTCCCCTGCTGGAAGGGCTGGGGGCTCATAGAGGATGGGTTTGAGAAGTCTTTTTCGTCGCTGCTGTGCAGGGCAGGTAGAAGGTCCACGGATAACTCCCTGGATGCCTCTCGGAGTAGGTGCTCTGATGATAATGCTTCACCTTTAATGCTGCTTGACAGGATTTAACCACACATGCAACAAATCAATGCAGTCCAGAGCACAGGTGCACTTGATCTATATTATTTGTCTTCTTTTGACTGATGCAGGTAAAAGAAACCATCAGATAGCTTCTTGGTTAATACAGCTCTGTTCTAAAAAGAAGGCAGTGATGTATTTTGGGGGTGCATATGGCCCAGGCTTGAAACGAGGAGGGGGTTTACCAGTCTGGACAACAAATAGTCAGCATCCAGCTAAACCAGGCTGTAAAAGGAGCGTGGTGCCTTGGAACAAACTCTAATGGTGTAGTAGCATCATTGAAAAATATAGCCCACTGAAAATCCTCAATGATCATTTTATTTTTTTTTTCAACGTTTATTTATTTTTGGGACAGAGAGAGACAGAGCATGAACGGGGGAGGGGCAGAGAGAGAGGGAGACACAGAATTGGAAACAGGCTCCAGGCTCCGAGCCATCAGCCCAGAGCCCGACGCGGGGCTCGAACTCACGGACCGCGAGATCGTGACCTGGCTGAAGTCGGACGCTTAACCGACTGCGCCACCCAGGCGCCCCTCCTCAATGATCATTTTAATGAAACTAGTGTCACTTGTGAGTGGCACTGATCTATAATCTTTTTTTAGAGCCGTGAAAATATATTAGACATAAGGCGGATGGTTTGTTTTTCTTCTGGTTTTTTTTTTTTTTTTAACCCCTCCCAAACCTCCACAAACAGTTCTGTCTGATTTGTTTCATCGTTGTTGTTTTTTTTTTTCCCCCTACTGCCTGTAGAACAGATGTTGGAAAATAATGCTTGTCCTGTCAGTTTCTAGAATCTGCAACAAACTGAAGTGTGTGCTCAAGGTAGATGTCAGCATTATGCTGTTGCTGCCACTGGGCTACTGAAAGACAGGATTAATCCTGTACTGGTAGAATTCCTGTACGGGTAAATCCTGTACTGGGGTTAAAAAAAAAAAAAAAAAAAAAAGTCTGGACCCCTCTATTTAGGAATAGGAAGCTCATCCTAAAATGGACCAAGCAGAACACGAGCAAAGAGGTGATTTTGGACCAAAGGCACAAATAAAGGATGATTATTGCCTGTTATTTAGTGTATGATGCTTTGTTCTGAGACTAGGTTATACTGTTTTGCTGGGAGCTCACAACAGATCAATAGTAATTTTGTTATGGGCCAGATGTCAAAACAGAAATGTGCTCTGCCAATCCCTCTGACTTTCTAGGACAACTAATATGCTAAATGCATTTGCTCAGGGTCCAGGCACACTCCCCGCCATCACCCAGCCCCCGATGTTCTGTAGTCCTGTTTTCTTTCACATGGAGCCTGGGGGCTGTGCATTTAGTTGAGATTCTCCTGGTTTTTCCTTTCTGTGATATATTTCCTCTGATGGAGAGTAGGGAAATTGCCCCAAACGCCCTCCTTTTCTTCGCCCTGATGATGAGTTGGGTGTACTGTCTACAAGTAACTTCTGGTTACGGGTATTGTCTTTATGGTAAGAGATAAAATCCGTGGCAGGAAAATGGTTTTGAGGAAAAGCAAGCTGGCAAAAAGCGTGTTCTTTTTTTTTTTTTTTTTTTAAGCTCCTCTGTGTTCCAACTCTGAAGTTTTTATTTGGGTCTGATTAGGATTTGGGACTTAAATATTTTCTGGTGAAGAGGGATTTCAGGGATGTGGAATTGCAGTATTGCTATATTCCTGTTTCCTCCACTTGTCTCTTCCACGAAACTGCTGGTTATCCACCAGTTTTTGGACTCAGTTAGGGCAGCATCCCGTAGTCAAGATTTGCTTTTGCAGAAATATTCAGAATAAGCCAGAGGACGGAAAACTGGCAGATTTTGGCAGACGCGGCATGGCCGTGGAATTTAACACGGTGTTAGCATCTTAAGTCCGGAGAGCATTGGGCCTCCCCCTCAGGCTTGCCTATCTGAACCTAGCTTTCTTCCTCCGGTTCCCCCCAAACAGGAAAGGGACAAAGGAAAAGGCTTTCCTTCTCAAGTCATGAACAGATTGAACAAGGTCAGAATGGTGGTTTGACAGCGTGCTGGAGTTTTCCATCCTCCCTCTGGGGCAGGTCTTGGGTGTCTTAAGCATTACCCTGTCTTGTGGGGTAGAACTCTCCACCTGGGAAGAAACATTCCATCTGAGGTTGTCAGTTCTTCTAGAACTTACCACTGTGCCAGGTTTTGTGGTGTATTAGGACACAGAATGCTCCGTGCTGCCCAGCAGCTTTCTCCAACGGACCTTTTTCTCCCTTGCCAGAAGAACAACTTGGATTCCATTGTTCTTTCATATCTTTGATGCCCGTGCTATTCAGAGCATTGAAGCTGATAGTAAAGTGAAGAGAACAAAGGTCAGATCGGACTCGGGTACCTTTTCTAACAGCTCTTTAATTTATTGAGTGACCACTGAAAGAGGGCCTTTCTTCCCTCCTCAGAAATCAAGTGTGCTGCCATCGCATTCCACGCTCTACCGTAGCGGCAGAAGGGGTCGCGTGACGAGTCAGCTGGTCCCTCTGTTCCGGAACCTTAATAATCAAGTCCTCCTACAGAGAGGCACTGGCTCTCCTACCACTGGGGTGCAGAGGAAGATGGCTATGTGTGCATGGTTATCAGAAGAGCCAGCTAAGAGAATGAGGATCCAAGAGCATAAAGTGCCAACTCATGGGACAGAGAAGCTAAAGGGTCCACTGAGAATCAAGTCCAAGCCTTGGGCTCCCCGGGCAGAGCTAACCAATTACATTCATTGTCATGGTTATTACCTCAGCTGTAGTTAAGCCCCCTACGAGTCCCTGAGTACCTGACAAAGGAACTTGAGACTTGGAGCCAGAGAGTTAAGACAAGAAAGCCAGTTGGGTCGCTGCCCCGAAACAAAATTCAACAAATGAGTGGGGAGTGAGTATGAAAAGCGCAATTATTACCTGAGAGCAAAGCAGCACTGAAGCTCAAGAAGGTGAGTTATGATGCAAGGAGCATTTTTGGAAGAAGCTGTAGCAAGATGTACCCAATTTAAAAGCTATGCAGGATTCCAGAATCAGGAGAAACAAATGTGGGACTGTCTTGCCCGCTTTGTATCATCTCACGCGCACAAAAGTGAGCATTTCTATAGGAGTGTGTATATACGTATAAACTTTTTTCTAACTTAATGGGTGGAGAGGGTCAATGAGTCAGATGAACAGTAGAACATTCCTTTGTCAAGTTCAGAGCCCCCATGACCATGGTAGAGGTTAGTCTAAGCCCTGTCTTGGAGCATCTTTGTGGAGATACTCAAGCAGTAGCAGGTATGGTTTTCAGAAGGTTCTGCAGATTTCTTAAATGTTCACCACTTCTGTACAGGATCAGATGGTATGTCCCACAGGCCTAAAGCATGTATTATTTCTGCCACAACTCTACTCTGCTGTTGTAATGTGAAAACAGGTATAGGAAGTACACAAGGTAGAGAGTATGGCTGTGTTCCAATAAACCTTTAATATGGAAACTGAAAATCTGTATTTCAGACACTTTTCATATGTCATGAAATATTACTCTTTTGTCAACCATTGAAAAATGTAAAACCGTTCTTAGCTCTCTGGCTTGATTCGGCCCACAGGCCACAGTTTGCCAACCCCTGCTCCAGACCCTTGGCTGTGTGTGCCTCCCAGCCCAGGTTATTAGTTAACCGGAAGTTTTACCATATTACGATGGAGTTTGGTAGCAACTATGAAAAAGTGAAACATCCATGACCATCCTCTAATCAGAGGTCACCTTTTTAGAAAATCTCTTACAGAGTGTGGTTCAGTCCATTAAAGTTGGGACTGGGGTAGGGATTTGGTGGCTTCAAGTGGGAATGTGGGTGAAAACCAGTAACAGTAAGGGATAATAGCGAGTGAATCCTTGCTGTATACATCAACACTATTCAGTGTTGTCGACAGATATCTCACATAATCCTCCTAAGATTTCTGTGACCGGAGAACTATTCTCTCCATTTGGCAGATGAGAAAATCAGGCTTGGACGGTTCGGAAACTTGTGGGAGGTAGCAAGAAATAGTGGAGCTTGGATCCCAACCCAGGCTGGGCAGAGTAGAGAAATGCAAATCACTTGGCTGATTTTAGAGCGCTTAATCCAGGATCTTGCATGTGGTAGGTCCTCTATGCAGTTAATGATTTATCTGCAGCAGAGGAGGGACGGGTGGGGTGAAAGGGGAAGTCATAATAAGGCATTAGGGACTAAAGAATAGGGTACTTTTGTCACAGGTTCACTTGAACCTTGCAATCAACCAATATCTTGTCAAGCCAGAATATGATTTTTGGAAATCAAAGAGGAGTCATAAAAAATAAAAGTTCAGAGAAACTCATGTACTTAAAAATGTGGCAAATCATAGACGTGGAGAACCCCGTGTGAAGGTCCTTACTACTGAGTTCATGAACTTGCATTTGATAGCCGAAGTGTTGTGTTTTAGAAAGCTGGAGGAAATTTTTTTGACTCACTGCCAGTCATTTACTTAAACTTAAAAGATCCTAGCATTAAAATTACTTATTTGAAGTGCTGGCAGGCTAATAAATTCAGGGGGCTATTTTAAACATTGTCAATCTAAAATGTAATCCTATTAAAATAATTGAGTATTTTCTGAGTGGAGAATTCCCTTGTCCTCCTGTCCACGGCTCGTGAGACAACAACATAAAAGGCATCCTAGAATGTCCTCTGAACATCATTGAACCAAGCAGCGTGTTTGCGTAGCGTGGCTCTCTGGTCGGCTAAGGATTTCCTTGGCCAGACCCCTCTCAAAGGCAAAACCCCCACCGTAATGACAGGTTTTTTCTATAACGGGGAATGGGGATTGTGTTTGGAATGATACCTTACAGGGCCTGGGAAACCTTCTTGGTTTGTTAATTTGTGCTCATTTCTCGGCATGACTGAAGGTTCTGTAATTTGAAACGTTTGCGTTTTCTTCCTTCTGTTCATTCCTTGGGCTCCTTTTCATCCAGCAGCTTGGGTTACCTTGAATTAAATTGGTTTATGGCATGCCGTTTTCGGTAAAACTCTGCAAAAGAAATGGTCACATAACTCAGAAGGTTTGCCCTTGGAGTGATTTAGTCCTGCTGGATGATAGCTGAGGAGGCTTATTGACTTTGAGCTCCCTTTGGAACCAGATTCAGAAAGCTGTGCACTTCTGTGGCACCTGTGAGACACTCACTTGAATAGAGCTACTGAGAAAAGCATTTCAGTTATTGGCATTTTTCCTAATGCATTTTGTATGTGTCTATACCACAGGGAGAAATGTGTGGTTATTGTTGAAATATTATCTACATGGCTTTGCAAAAGAAGAAAAGCCCCCGTACGGCAGTCAACAGATGAGTCTCCTGGTGTTGCAATGGTTTGGGGTCTGTGCTTCTGTCTCCCCCAAACACCCGGACAGATAGATGGCTGCATTATCTGAGTACACCTATTGGACTTAGAGAACCCTTTAAAGGGACCTTGAACTTGGCAGGCTGGAGGTTGGGAACCGTGACTGGGAATGTTGTTTGTCCTTTCTGTTCCCCTGCTTTGGACCAGGAAGCTGTGCCTTGACCATTTGAGGAACGGCACTGTGGGGTTCCCAGGTAGGGAATCCGACTCTCACGAGTGCACAGGCATTGATTGCTTTCTCCTCCTGAACAGATAGACTCCTGCTTAAATAAAAATTTGTAGGGACAGATTTTCACTTGTGATGGGTGAGCTGAGCATGTTGCATTTGTCTAAAGGGAGCACTTTTAGGTAGGTGGATGTGTAATACCCTCAGGCTGTCAGGGCCACCTTATTCGTGTCAGCAGAATCCCTTCTCCCGGAACAACATCACAGGAAGTTTGGGTAATTGATTCTCTTGAGCAATACAGATATTGGAATTCTTGATCATTGGACAGAGCTACTCCTTTATATTTTAAAAACATCTGTTTGCTATTCTCAGGCATTCATTAAACACTTATTGATCGACAGTCTACCATGTGCCAGGCTCTAGGCTAGTTGCTGAGGATGCCAAGAGGGAAAAAGGCAGTATCTCTCTGACCTCACAGTCCACTAAGGAAGGCAGATCCCAAATGGATAATTATAATGCATGCATCCATTAATTCAAGATTCTCTAAAAATTTAATTACCATGTGCCAGGTCCTGGTGTGGGACGGGAAGGGGACAGCGGTGAGCGCAAGCAGACTTGGCCTCTGCTCTCATGCCCCTTCCAGGCAAGGAGCAATTACTAAATATATTTAAAATAATTATGTATTAACCAAGCGATCGCATAAATGTGCATTTATAACATGGTCCAAGTGTCATGGAGGAGAAAACTGTAGGGTGCAGCGAAATCCTATACTAAGAGATACCAGGAGAATCAGATCTCCTCTGGATGGCCAGGGAAAGCTTCACCGAGGAAGTGATTATTGAACTGTGATCTGAAGGGTTGGTGTCAAGTTAACCAGGCTATAAAGGGCGGGAAGAGCTTTCCAGAGGGAAGCAGGTGCATTGAAGAAATTGAAGGAACGCCATTATGGCTGGACACAGAAAGGAGCTGGGTAGCCGCCGGCCTGTCTAGGGCCCTGCAGGCTCTGGGAGGGATTGGGCTTTACTTAAAGAGGTATGGGAAGCCTTTGAGGGGTTCCAAACAGGTAGTGAGGGATAACATCCTAACTTTCTGGAAAAGACCAAGGTAGCTACAATGCAGAGGAGTATGAGTGGTTGCAAGTGGGTACAGATAGTTTAGGAGGCTACTGTCTGGACAAGAGGTGGTGGCGGCTTGTATTCGGGTGGTGTAGGGGCAAGAAAGGAAGTGGGCAGGCTTGAGTAGTATTTTGGGAGGTCACATCTATAGGCTTGATGATGGATTGGATGTGGGCCATGAGGAAGAAGGATGGTCCAAGGATGACAGAATCAGAGGCCATGTAGTGATACATTAAACAATACGAAATGAATCCTTATTTATTTATTTTTTTTAATTTCTTTTTTCCAACGTTTATTTATTTTTGGGACAGAGAGAGACAGAGCATGAACGGAGGAGGGGCAGAGAGAGAGGGAGACACAGAATCGGAAACAGGCTCCAGGCTCTGAGCCATCAGCCCAGAGCCTGACGCGGGGCTCGAACTCACAGACCGCGAGATCGTGACCTGGCTGAAGTCGGACGCTTAACCGACTGCGCCACCCAGGCGCCCCATGAATCCTTATTTTACTTCCAGATATAACTTGTATATTTCACGTAGTAGTTGTCAATCTGTTTTCCCAGTTTTGGGGTACTTGTTTGTGTCTTTGAGAAGGGAAATTGCAGTTCTTACCCCTCCTTTCCCTTTTCATATAATTAAGGTGGCGGAAATACTCAGTTATGATTCCAAAAGGAAGTGCAAAAAGAGGCAGACCCAAGCCAGAAGACAATATCAAAGGAAAATATTTCCAGCAACGTCAACAAATCGTAAAGACACCGTCAGCTACAAACATTTACTGCCTCCTGCCTTCCCTACCAATTCTAATTCAGAAAATTTAAATGATTTTTCTTCGATCAAAAATGAGTTAAAATACTAGGGAGTCTTTTCTTCATAAACTGAAGTCGGGAGTAATTTATTTTATCTAGAGGAGAGTATTAAATTAGCTGTCAACTGTGCTACACAGGTGGATGGTAACTTTTGAATGAAATGACCACATCTCCGCTCCTGAGGCATTCATTTTCATCTCTGCTTTCCATTGAAATAGGCAAAACATGAAATGTTGAGATAATAGTGCTAAAATTCCAAGTAATTGCTTTTGTTAGCTCAACTCCTGTTTACTCATATTAATTACTGAAATTTGATAACCCCTTTGTTTTGTGCTTCGCATGACTCTGAAAGCAAGGGACAGAGCTATAAATCAGGTAGGCGGTTCTCCACCAAAGGCTCCAGTCCTTTGCTTTGATGTTGGTTGGCAGTTTAAGGCTAATTCCCTTGGCTTGATAGGTTTATAATTCAAGAAGATGTGATTTAATGTTGATGGAATTTATTTTTGAAACACATTATAGGAAGAAAGCCTTTCAAAGTAAATGAAGTTTTGAGGTAAGTCTTCAGTAAACAAAGACTGTCAGGGTCTCTAAATGCCCAACTTTGGAGATCTCTATAGGATAGGTGTGCCTGTGTAGTCAGTCCATCGTCAGCCATCAGCAGGAGAGGAATGATGGCGTGAAAAGCAGTGTGGGAGCTCTGGAGGCTTATGAATAAGTCGTGCAGTTAAAGACGTCAACTTGAGGCACCTGGCTGACTCAGTGGGTGGAGCTTGCAACTCTTGATCTCGGGGTTGTGAGTTCGAGCCTCTCGTTGGGGGTAGATGTTACTTAAAAATTAAACCTTTCTGTTTGTGTGTTTGTTTTTAAAAAGACATCAACTTATTTCTTCTTTCTAAATTTGTTTTGTATTACCTTCTTCTTCATGGCATTTCATTAATCATGCTCTTTAGAAGTTATAAAGGTGACCCTGATAGGTATGCGTGGGTGTTTCTGGTTTTGATTTTAGTGTATTTTGTACTAAAGGCTTGTGACTTTAGAGAAATCGTGAGTCCGTTTTTCCCCCCAACCTGCTGATTTCATAAACTTCTCCAAGCTCTCAGCTCATTTATACATTCATCCCCTCAGGAAATACAGAGTGCCAGGCATTGCTAGGCATTGGGGATTGAGCAGGGAAGAAGCCATATCAAGTCCTTGCCCTCATGGATATCCTTGTTTCGGACACTGTTTAGAATAATCAAAAATCACTTTTTTTTGGTAATCTCATGGCACGATTAACTGAGTAGAGCTCAACAAACTTAGTGCATTCCATTTGATGAAAATTGTTTCAAAATATAATACCTGATTCTCTGCTTTTTAAAAACCTAGCATATTGAGGGGTACCTGGGTGGCTCAGGCAGTTAAGTGTCTGACTCTTGATTTTGGCTCAGGTCATGATTTCACAGTGCATGGGATCAGCCCCTGCGTCGGGCTCTGTGCTGTCAGCACAGAGCCTGCTTGGGATTCTCTGTCTCCTCTCTCTGCTCTTCCTCTGCTCATGTGCAAGCCCTTGCTCTCTCTATCTCTCTCAAATTAAATAAACCGTAAAAAAAAAAAAAACACCTAATATATTGAATTCCATTTTGCATAAATAAGTGACTTGAGATCTTTTAGAATACAAATATATTTTGCTTCAAGACCATTAATATGGATTGATGGTTTTACCTATTCCACACTTGAAGAAATTGCTCTGCTTTTTGAGTTCTAAATTTTTAAAAACTTTTTCAAATTTAAATTTCAAATAAAAAATTTAAATATTTCTTGTCCCCTTTGGCTCTCACCACTTTTTTCCTTTTTGATACATGTTTTGATCCTGTTTTAGGCTGGAAAACAAGGTAAGATTAGACATGTATGAAAAGTATATTAGAGTAAATGGTGATGGCCCTTTGTCCTCCATTTAATAGTTAAATGTCATCCATAAGTGGGACTTAAGTGGGTCTGTGACATTTCAGTGACTTAGATGCTCCCCTGTGGGTTCTCTGACACTCTGGAGAGTTGGGTTTGCTGAATACCTGGGCTCAGAGATGAGATATTACTCAAACTGCCTTGTCCAAGACCTGTTCCTGTGAAATCCTTTGAGGCAGTAACCTCTTAATTGCAATGTTTTATGATCTTCTCCTTCCTGGCTTTCCACTCGTGCCCTCACACACTCTTCTGTCTGTGTTTGTTTTTCTTCCACAGCTCAGCTTTGGTGAGAGGAGTGTCTAAAATGACATCTCTACATTCTGTCTGTTGTATATTAAGAATCATAATGAAGAAAGAAATAGTGAAAATAAGAATTTAGGAGCTTAGAAACAATTGCAAAGCTTCTAGACTGGATACTAGATTACATGAACACACAACATATTGATTTGGGGAATAAGAGCTATATATAGTTCAGATTCAAGCTATGACAGATGGGGGTTCACTAGCAACAAATCTGATGACTTCTAGGCACAATTCCAAACTATTAAAAAAAATTCACCAGATGCAAGGACTCTTGCCATTCTTAATGGATTCACTGTTACATAAATGAGTCCCATTTATATATTTTCTCCCATGGCCAATTATCCTGAAGGCGTTACAAGAATTATTTTATTTTTTTCCATTTAATGGATGTATTGCCATGTGGCAGTAGGCTAGTTATATTGGTAAGTTGGCTCTTTTCTAAAGGGATCCACAAATACCTAGATATTTAGCTGAAATAAAAGACTAAATACCTAGATATTTAAAATTTACGTAAAGTCACAATCCACTGAGAACTGTTTTTTTTTTTTTCCCCCTGTAAGTATTTGCACACTTGTCTTGGAATGCTTTCCAAAATTGACTCCTTCAGAGGGCGTAGGACAAGTACATCTGCTAGTCCTTTGATAATATTTGGACAGCTCTGACGTATTTCCTTCAGTCCTTGACATTATCGCCTTTAATTGAGCTTCCAGTTTGCTATATATAAATGTACTTTTTTTGTTTAATGTGTAATTAGACAAGTAATACTTAATATGAATGTATATCAAGTATATATTTAGGAATATATTTCCTATTAAAGAATGTTTTAGAAAGGGCTGAAATCATCACTGATGGCTCTCATCCATCCTAGCTAACTTCTGTCCTTTTTCAGCTACCCATCTATCTACTTGTCCAGTCGAAGATGTAAACAGAAAATCCTTAGAAACTCAATGGGATAGCACATGTGGTGTTATACTCTCTTCATCTTTGACCAGCAGTGTCCTAGAAGCCTGGCCATTTTAGCCATTCCCCCAGATAGTGTGGGCCATTTACAGATTTTTTTTTTTAACTGTAAATCATACTTCAATGAAGATGACTCTACATGCCTCCATGTGCGCATTTCCTAGAGTTTCTTTAGGATATGTGCCAAAGAATGGCATTGCTGGACCATTGAGTATGCATGCTTTGAATTTTAATTGATACCTCTTCCATCTGGCTACTGGTCATTTTAAACTTGGAGTCACTAAGTGATTTTTTTTTTTTTTTTTTTTATGTGAACTGGGCAGACCAAGTAACGTTCTTATGTGGAACAGAACTCAAGATGGTCTCATTATGCCCTCAGGTGTTCCCATGCCCTCTGCCCGCAGCCTTCATGGACTTCCAGAACAGATTAAGTGAAGTTTGTTAAGATACATGTCTTGGGAGACACAGCAGTGTTTTCCTGGCTCTTGGCTTATGCGTTGGATTTCTCTTCTGGTTTCATCTTAATCTGTCTCTGTGAATGTAAGTGACCTAGTCCTGCCATTCCGACTCAAAGAACTAAAATTGGCCGAACCACGCACGTAAGCTGTGGAGAGACCCAGAGGGAGCCGAAGGAAAAAGGTGGGGGGAGGTGAGAGGAGGGGTGTCCTGGGGTGAAACTAAACCTGGTGCAGCAGAGCCTGCCAGGACCTCGTCCTCACCGACGTAGAGTAAAGGGGTGATACTTCTGCCAGATGCTTCCTCACCAGGTGCACCTGGGGAGGACCTGGAGGCAAAACTCCTTGAACACCTGCTTCTCAGAGTACAGGGGTGAAAACAAGAAGGGAAAAAGGATTGCTTAGCAAGCCAAGCCTCATGGTGGAGCTGCCCTGAGTCCCACCTCCCCACTGCCTCTGAAGACAGCAGGCAGCCGTACTTTGGGGGCGTTGAAACTGTAGCCAACAAGGGTCTGGTTCAGGAAGAGGCTGGAGGTCAGAATCTGGCTCTGTGTCTTGGGGTACTGCTTCTAATTGACAAGCACACCTCAGAGGTCCTGTGGGGGTGGTTCCAGACCACCGCAGTAAGGCGAGTCATAGGAAGTTTTGGGTTTCCTGGTGCATGTAAAAGTTAAGTCTACACTATAGTAAGCACAGCAGCATGGTTTAGAACGTACATACTTAATACCAGTGACTGTCACCTGTGCCTTTAGCAAGTCCTAGTCACTGATCACACATCACCCTAACAAATAACACTAGTGGTGAAAAAGTTCGGAATGTTATGAGACTCACCAAAATGTGACACACACGAAGTGAGCAAATGCCATTGGGAAAATGGTGCCCATAGACTTGCTCAACGCAGGGTTCAATTTGTAAACAAAACACAACAATACACGCACATGCGCACGCACACACACACACACATACACACTCACATACAATATTTGCGAACATGGTAAAGCGAAGAAGAGAGGAATGCCAATAGCTTCCTTCAATTTTATATCCTGGGTGAGAGGGACCATTTGGGCCCTTTGGTAAGTTGAGGTGATCTAACCTTTTTGTGGCCTCCACTAATCATGTAGGATCAAATATTCCTGAAGCTCCAAGGAAAATTCATGGTTGGAAGATGCCGTGTGCTGCTCGCTAAGATTTATTTTCTTTTTAAAATGTCAGTGTCTGTTGCCTTTCCTGCAGGTGGCCTTCCTGCCTCCTTGTTGCCGGAGTCCTTCAGTGTCTTAGGTCGGGCCGCATCTGTTCCCGCAGAGCCTCCCCTTTCTCCGGCAGAAAGCTGGTTTGTTTGGCTGACAGATGGGGTTCCCGCTTTGGCCTAGATGCGCCTAGTTAAAGGTTTCTGTTTGAAGCCCGCAGGTGAAGCCTGGGTCCACGCAGACCCCTGCTTACAAAGTTCCCTTCATGGTCGCGTAAAGCAGTAAGGAAGTTTTTAATTGACATTGTCTACTGTTAAGAGGGCATCGTATGGACATCTTTTGAGAGGGTTTACTTGATCTATGAAGTGTCAGGCTTTCCATTCATTGGGCAATGCAGCGCATTTGCTCTGGGGAAGAGAGGAACGTATTATTGTAGTATATCTTTTAGGATCTCTGCACGTCCAAACCCCCTCAGGAGCACCAACCCCCCAAGCCTATGTTGCCATCCAAGCCAGAGCTTAAACTGTTTGAGTGATAGGTGTGGTTAAAATAAGAGTATTTAATGCCCAGAGCACATCAGATTTGGGCAAAGAGGATGCATTCTGCATAATGCCGAGAGATGTCTCGTTATGGTGTGGTTACCTAGCAACAAGTGGAAACTGTATGAAAATGAGGTGCTTATCTGTTGTTGAAGTGGGTGCAATGAAACTTATTACGCTAGCCTGTTTTGCTTGGCATGTTATTAAAATCACAGCTAATGTGGAAAGAACGGGCGCCTGTTCCCATTTGATACAGAAGCACTGTTAAATTCAGCTACTGTAAAATGCCAATACTTTGGTCAGGAAAATAGAAACTTGCAGTGTCCTTAAGCACCCAACATTGAGATGTTAGAATTTGATTTATATTAGCGAAGATCTATTAATAATAAAAGAGCAAACAGTGTGTAGGGTGAATTAAGCAGCTGGTTGTTTAGATTTCTGGGAAAAAAAAATCCAGAGAGCCATTTATAGTTTGGTCTATAATAGCTTGGTGCAGCTAGGTTTCTCGTAGCCAAATTGTATTTAACTGTCTGCTAAGCTTATCCATGAGTCCTAGCCGCAGCCTTCTTAAGTTTAATTTACAGAGCTGTGATGCACTGTCACGATTCCGAAAGGTTCTATTTTTATTTAATCACTTTAAAACAAGCTGCGGGTCTTTTGTACTACATACTGTGAAATAATGTGGTGGAAATAGAAGATCCTCTTTAGCGTATCACTGGGCTTTTGCCGTTGTTGGTCTGCGTTTTAGAAGAGCTGGTTTTACCATTGGCCCGTCCTACCAGCTCTTGGTGTACCTTTCAGGTTAGCTTCCTGATGAAGTTTTATTCCACGCGCGTTTAAAAAAAAAAAAAAACAAAAAAACAGACCGAGAAGACCTGCTAGAACATAACTCCTCTGGGTGGCCCACGATCCTAACGTGATACGGCGCCAGTTATCCCATAGATGAAGAGAAGTTCAAGTACTTTTGGTGTTCGTCAAACAGCTGCGGGGACGTACAGAAACCTGGCGTACAGGGCCCAACTCTGTGAGTTGTATTCTGACATTACTTCGGGGGCTCTGGAACGTGTTTATGTGTAGCAGATGGAGCTATTAGGTAGCTGTGCTATCTTGAAGAATTGCTTTGCCAGGTAATCAGATCTGCTCATTTAGGATGTCGTTTCCCAACCTCGATATGTCAGCTCAAGAAGCAGGAATGATTAATCGCCGCGACCGGACAGTGCGCTAGAGTAACTCTGTAAGGGGAGCCGTCCCCTGGTGCTCCCCTGCAGCAGAGTTGAGAGCGTTCAGATGCAAAGCAAACAAGATGGGAACGATGACCGGGATGCTTCCTGAAGCTTACCTGTCGGTATATAGAGTTGCTGTGGCAACCTGAAGATTTTGCAATTCATATGAAGAGTAGAGCGAGACAAAACCTTAAGTCATGGCTGTCATTACAGTGGAATGGGTGCCACCAACACCTGGCAACCTCTATTACTTCAACTTGTTTCTTTTCACGCTTGGAGGAATAAAATGCATAAAAGATTAATATGCATAGTAAACCTTTTGGTAAAATATGTATGTGTTCTGCATTTCAGATGAGTAAAAATTTCAAGAGGTCCCCTTCACTTAAATCAGTATTAGTTAATAATGTTCAAAGTGAGCTTGCTGTCATACTCTGGGTAGAATAAGAACGGATACAAAGATAAAGATTCTCTTTCTAATTAAAAAAAAAAAAAAGGATAGATGGCTGTGTGTTTTTAAAAATCATTTCCCCTCTTGGAAATGCTCATAATGTATTAATCGAAATGATGTGCCCTCTCGCCCCTTACCCCTCTTTGTTGCATAGCAACAAGAAAATAAAGTTCTGATTTTTGTTAGTGTGCTTTTTTCTATTCCTTCTGAAGTGATGGGTATTTAAATTTTTATCCAGGTGCAAGTGGAGTCCCTAAAGAGGAGCGTTAAAGCACACAACGGAGGATTTTCTTTCAGGGTGGGGTGTGGGGACTAGAGTTTCCACATTTGGTCGTATCATTTATGCATATTCTGTAATTTCACCATTTAATGGAAATGTAGGCTTCCCAGCATCAAGCTGATGTTCTAGTTGCCCTCCTTTGGGGTTCCCTTGAATGTTGGAGATGGATGGCTACATAAATCCAAACATAGTTAACTCTGCCCCGTTGTCACTGAGGCTTGGCTTTCATCTTTGCCATTGTGGAAGTGCGCAGATATGAAAACAAAAGTGCTTGTAGCATTTCCTAGGTTTATGTGTTGGTGTGTTTAGAAACCTGTTTTCAGTCTTTGGCTCCAGAAGAAAATGTTTTTCCAAGCGTGCGTCTCAAAAATGGTTAAACTGAACTTTGCCTGGAATTTTCCGGGGTACAGAATCTTTAGAAAATCTGTTTCTGAATGTCAGAAAAATGTATAGTTGCAATAAAACCGTAGCAGTCAGTTTCCTGACAGGTGCATTAAGTCTGGAATCAAATCTAAAGGCTGTGTTAAAAACACATTAAATATTTAATATTAAAGATCAGCCTATGGTTTTGCTCTCATCTCCTGGAAGGGCAAAGCGAACTCTCAGTGCTGTTCTGAGGAGTTGCACTTGTAAAAGGGTCTATTCAGTTTCCACCAGGATCCAGAAATCTAGGTTATGGCTAAGAGGGTGAGAAGGCGAATAGATGTGTTCAGCTTCTACACCTGACGGCCTAGCTTAGCTGCCATGTTGTCCCCGTTGGGAGGGGAGAGCCTTTTGAATGGTATATTGCAACTCGCGGCCGCACCAGGCAGGTCTTCAAACCAGTATAGTTTCATAATTGGAGATCATCTTCAAGAAGATGGAGCCTTTTATTTTTGTGGCTTTCTGGGGAGTTGTAATGCCTGCCTGCTTTTCCTTTTAATCAGGTGTTTGAGAGCCGCAGCTTTGGGTCAAACGAGCATATTCGCTCCTGATTTTTACGGGGTTTTCAGTAACTTGAATATTACGTTTGAATGGAAAAGTCTCCTGAATGGTTCCCTTTGAGGAAATAAGCCTGCCCAAGAGTGGCGTTTTCTGGCATTTGGTGGAATTGAGAGGTGGCACTGAACGCCTGTAATTTGTAACCCAGTTAAAATAGTTTATCTTTTGCCTGGACACACTTTGTGGACAGGGGGGAAACGCTGTTTAAGTTGAGCTGTGTGATCTTACTGGCATGCCCAGATATCCTTTAATTCATCTTCTAGGGCACTAACGACAGTAGCAAGATTTTAAAGTTAATTGCCAGATTCCAGGAAGGATTCCCGTGAATGGGTGGCAGAATACCCTTAGGGCACAAGCCCGTGTGTGGATGTGTGACAAAGCGCTAATTTTGAGTTCACCTAATCACTGCACAGAAATATTTAAGATGGGGATCTATCAAGTCTTATCTGTTGAGACACGATCCCTTTTGTATCTGGCAGGCCTCATGCAACAAATTTTCTTTCTTTTAAGTGATCTCTGAAGCTGTCAAGTTCATTTGAGTGAACCGTGCTTGAGGGAAACATGTACAATTTTCTCTGGCAATGGCATTGCTGCTGATGACATATTTTTAGAATTAGCTTTTTCTCTCCCCCACCCTTCTAGAAACTGAACTTTTATTTAAGCTCCCTGCTGTTAACATTGGAAAGAAAGTTTCCTGTGCCAATGTTTGCCCAAATGAAAGAAAATGTTTGCATTTTATATGCAGTGTTCATAAACTTGATGAGTCTAACAGTTTGGCACCGCTGGTGAGCACGTCTGCTTCTCGTGAAGGGCAGGCAGAAACAGCGTGGAAGTTCTGTCTGCAGTCACTGTGGAAAAGGTGTGGCCGAGACGCTCCTCTTGGAGGTGTAGAGGTTGGAGGGCAGGAATTCCCACTTCCCTTTTCGTGCTGCTTTGAAGGTCATCGCTCAGGACAGAGATCTTCGGTTTTGTCATCAGGTGTGAGCAAAGGAATCCTTTCTTCCCTTGTTCATGTGGTTGAGGCTAGCTGAGACAGTGGATTGATGGGATTTGCACAGGCAGGATTGTTCTAGTAAAGCCGTTTGACTTTCTTTCTAGGTTTCCGGTTTCAGTTGCAAAGATCTTGCCAAACTTCGCCAGGGAGGATGCATTAAGGTCTTTGGACCCTTTGCTCTGGAAGTTGGCGTCACCATATTAAGTATCTGTAACACGTTATAGGCACACTGTGAAAAAATCCCTGTAGTGTGATTTAACAAAACCAGTTTTTTTGTGTGTGCGTGCAGTGCAAAATTCAGCGAACACGGGATTTTTAAACATTTCTGCACAAGTTGAGTCATTTGCATAGAAAATGTGCCGTGGTTGATAAAGACTGTGAAGAGCAGAGGCGGATTAACTGGTAAGTGTATGGCAAATGACCTAGACAAGGATCCAAGGCAAGAATGACTTGTTCCAAGAACCCGTGTAAGACAATTTAGGAAGATGCGCTTTTCTTTGGCCCCCATCCTACAGCAACATTGAATCAGGTAAATGAAACTGCTTTGGCTTTGCTCATCATCGGTAAGCCAAGAAGAACACGGCATGGGTCATTAAGATTTACAGCTCAAATGTAAATAATTCAGGACCCACAAACAATAATTAAAAAACCAACTGTGGCACCGTTTGGAGTCCGGTCCTCTGGGCCTCCTGTGATGGGGAACCTCTCCCGTTTTGGCTTGGAGACCTGTCCATCTGGGTACAGATGGTTGTAAGAGCTTTTTAATGACCTTTCCTAATGCTGGTGAATGTGTCTTTGGACACCATCGTAACCAATGGATGAGGAGGGTGGAAACAGCAGGACGGTGGCAGCTGAGGAATTGAATGTCCTGAATTTGTCAGACATCTGCAGAAACATGCAATTCGTTGGGCAGGAAATTGTAAACAAAACAGACTGAGTCAATTATCAATACACCTGTGACACCCCAGGATGCCAGCTCTAGTGGTATAATGGCAACTTTCGAAGTCCATACCCCCTGGAGCCACCTGTTGACTATTCCAGAGGACTGCCAGGTCTGTTGGATGTTTCCTTTGCCCATGGGGCCAGAGCCTGGCTGACAGCCTTCAACCAGCAGAGGAGCGGGGGATGGTCCCAACCATCCGAGTTCTCTGCCCTGGCATGTCTCCTTGTTTACGTGGTGATCTTGTGTGGCCGTGCCTTTCCCTGTTCTCTTATACCCATTGTCTAAATTCCAAGTCAGTGGTGCCTAACCAATGGTAGATACCAATGGTAGGTAGATCTTTCAGAGGAGCTTAAAGAGCTAAGGAGCTTATACAGTATACCTGCTTAGGGGCTTCTCCCTGGAGAATCTTAAGTCAGTAGTTGTATGGGACCTTAGGCATTTTTTTTTTAAGTTCTGGTGATTTTGATACACACACACACACACGCACACACACACACACACGCACACACACACACACACACACACACACACCTGTTGAAAAATACTCTCAACAGCATCCCAAAGTAACACTGGAGAGGGGGAGAATTTCTGGACAAGGTCACGGGGAGTCTCAAACTGAATTCATTGATCAAGAAGACCACTCATTAGGCAGATAAACATCATTTGGGGCTTGGGCACATTTGAGATGAAAGTGGCTAAGGACAAAAATGTGTTCCTTTGACTAATCTCTACACAAGAGCCAAGTGACTGACTTTGGATTTGGATAGAAGCCACTGCCTGATTCTAGCATCTGTTCCCAGATCTGGATCTTCCCACTCAAGGTCCATTCTGTCCATGTATTCACCCAGTTTAACTAATCAGATTATTGAATCTCAGGGGCTCATTTTCAGGTTGATGGTCAAAGAGTTCTAATTCTCTTGAGGCTTCAGTGAATTTCCTACTTTAAAAGACCAGATGGGGTATTGGCTTTATGAACCTGAAAACATAGCTTTCATTAACTGGGAGATTTTTGGAAACTGGGAAACTCTGACGATTATAACTTGTAATAATTATTACAGATAGTCCTGAGTTTTGAAAATTCAAAAGGACTAGGTCTGTTTATGGTGGTGTTTCTTAAAGGCAAGGTGGTAAGGATCAGAGCGAGTCCCCGGCACACATTGTACCTTACACTGGGATTGGGGAAAGGATAGAAACGCTGTTTAAAATTGCTTGAGTGCCTCTGTATTTTCGAGGGGTTGGACACTTGGGAGCAAAGAGAGCGGGAGATCAAAACGGGGATGGTCTGTGAGGGAAGAGGAGAATGGTTGGAAATTATTTAGGAACGGGAGAAGAGCGAAAGGTGAGTGAGTGTGACCTTCTAAGGATGCAATAAAAGGGGGAGGGAATTCTAAGTATAAAAACTTCAAAGAGGTCTGTCTGGGAAGCGGAATATGCTGTCAGGAACAGACCATAGCAAAATTAGAGACCCATTTTGCTTTTTGTTAATACATTTACATTTTCACCCCTTATTGATCTTGTCTCTTGACTTCAAAAGAATCTTCCTTGTGCCTTCATTTAGAAGACCAGTTAGCAGTGCAGTCTCCTTTTCTTCCTTTCTGCAATATTTATATTCTAGATTGTGATTTAATAGGCTTCTGAATCTTTTATCTTTAGTAGATTATGATGTTGTATAGTTTATGTAAATATTTGTCTTGAGGTGCTTTAAGTACTTGCTCCTGTGAAGTCTCACATTGGAATTGTTTTATTGTAGTCACTCTGTTTAAATTAGGCTCTAATCTCTTCAGTCCTATTGTCAAGGCCTCACTCTTGGCTTGGGTTTAATGGAGATAGACTTTGGTTGGTTGCTTAATGTGGTATGTTTAATTTAATTTTGCAGGTAGTGATAAACATGGGGGTTTGGGCTATAAGGCTCTTGGACATTAATATGTATCAACTCTGATCTCGAATATGGAACAACTTAAAGTGTTGCACCGAATGCAATTTGCTGCAGGATTTTTTTAAGTATATAATATGGAATAATAATTCCGGTTCAGATTCCGCTGTGGATTTTAGCTAAAGCAAACTCCCAATGGCTCGTGCTTTCCTGAGGCTAATAGAATTTTTGGGGGGCCCGGAAGGGGAGTAGTTTGATATCCATCTCTCAGTTCTCATGGACTGTAGAGTTTTTCTAAATATAGCCATCTTGACTGTAAATAGATCACATGAAGCAGCGGACTGCCCCTTCTTGTTAAGGCTAATAATATAAACCACTGGAGTCTTCCAGTCCTCTTATGCCCTTGAGCTGTATTACTAAGGAAGTTTCGTTTTTTTCTCTGTGTTACCAGGATACACAGAGCACCATTGGTCCACAAGTGACCTTTGCATTCCAGGATGGGTAAGGGCGAATGTTTTTCTTAGTTTCCTCATTCAGTCTTACTTTGTTGAAGACAGACTTTTTTTTTTTTTTTTCTTTTAACATGTGAAAGCTAGGAGAGGATGGGGAGCACATTTTTCTTCACATCAAGTTGAATTCCTCCACCTCTCTTCAATATTGCTTCTTACCCACTTCTTTTTTTTTAAATTTTTTTAATGTTTATTTTTGAGGGGGGGGGTAGCGAATGGGGGAGGGACAGAGAGAGAGGGAGACTGAAATTGAAGCAGGCTCCAGGCTCTGTCAGCACCGAGCCCAGCACGGGGCTGGAACCCATGGACCTGACCTGAGCCGAAGTCGGATGCTTAACCGACGGAGCTACCCAGGTGCCCTGCTTCTTACCCACTTCTGAACTAGATGTGAAAGCGTCAGATCCCTGCTATAATTTGAGGTCGGTAAGTATGAATGCAACAACTTTTCATGACAGGTGCCCTCTGCTTTAAGACTTGCTGCGTGAAACATCAGAGTTCGGTCTGTGGGGGGTGAGGTGGTTACTCCAGCCCAGTAATGAATTACTTTGCAAGTTTCTCATAAACAGTGGGCTGGCGTAGTCATGTATTGCATGATTCAATTAAAAATGTTTTGATTTGCATTTAACTTTGTAGGAATTGACTGTCAAGGTGATGTAACAGTTTAATAATGAGTTAACTGGGGGGAAATTGTGTAGTTTCCAGCCAGACGGTTTTCAAGTGAGTTGAAATCTATTTTCCCCTGGATGGCTAAAGAAAGACATGTATTGGACCACATTTCCCCTTAAACGTTTCCTTCTCTCCTGTGTTTCTATAAATGTACCTACACTTACATATCGAATTAACATAAAATCTGTTTATATTGAATAAATGTCCATCTCAAAAGCCTCTCAATTCACGGAAAATGCTTTTGCTCTATTTTAGACACTATCTCCCTTCTCCTCTCTGCTGTCATGCTCAGCCGAAGGCCCAGTGTTTGATAAGACTCAGTCTAGGCAGTCATTATTTGAATAGTTTGGTAAAAGCCAGAATATTATATAGAACGTTTCAAAATCTCTTTGGTTTTAGCTGGTCCCACCCATCACGATGTTTGCCTGAGTTGTTAAGACTGCAAGTACAAAATCTACTAGTGTTTGTTTTTTTTTTTTTCCCTGTGGGTGTCTGTGATCCTTATAATTAACCAGCATAAAGGGTGGGGGGGGGGGTCAGTGGCTGTGGTCTCTGACAGGAGACCCAACAAGTTAGTACTGTGGCCGTATGTTGAATCTGAAAATACACATCTAGGTTTGTATAGGACAGAGTACCAGGATACCAGAGCACCAGATGAATTTAAACAGTGTGGTGTGCTTTTATCTGTGGTGGTTGGTTCTGTCTCTGCTGCTTAAATACTGATAAGGAGAGTCTACAAGAATGCTAGATGTGATTTGTGCTACTTGAGTTTACTGTTACCCAGCAGATTTATTCCTTCCATGTTTACAATCTGAGCAGTTCTCTTCATATCAGGGTTTAGCGATTCTGATGGGCAAAAATAGAAATACATTGTTTCATATTTTTTCACTCGGGAGATTTAATACAGGAAAGCCGAGGACAATTGGCCAAAGATGCGCAGCTCTGAATATGATTCCTGCTTTTCACGAAAATGTGTCTTTGATTATCTCCTCATAAACGCATGACCTGGAGCTAAAATTTTCTGTCCGTGTCTTCAGTGGAGTTGTGTATTAATGGTGTGACTTGGCATTATCAGCCGAAGAGCGATGCTCCTGCGCTGTTTTGAGCTGCACGAGAGGCCTGGCGGGTGGTGCAGGAGATAATAATGAATTGAAGGTCTTCATGAGCCCCATACTGCTCTGTCGCCAGCATGTGTGTTTTGGGGGGGGGGGTCCCTTCACAGGGACACAAAAGGAGTGGGAGGAAGCAAATGTAAGGAGGTGGATGTAAGGTCTCTTAAACCCAAGATCACCCAGCCTTATCTATCTTTCTTGCTGCTTCTTCCAGCAAGCTTCCCCTAATTATGCTAGTTGGGCGCAAATTCTTAGAACGTTTCCATTGCTTCTTGTTTTTACGACTCTAATGTCATGTTGCTTCTTTGCCTTGTGTGCTGATTTCCGCCCCCACACGTCTTCTCTTGAAACCTCTGAAAATTCATAACTCCAGCCGACTTGAGCTACTTTCCACAGCATCCAACAGGTATGATCAAGACTCAATCGATATGTAACATATGAATGATGAATGCTTGGTGCAGTCAACTGTCAAAGCATGGAAGAGAGGGGATGAATGGAAGAGTAACTAACATTTGCTTAGTTGTTTACAGATTAAAAATTGCTCTCACCGTGCTGTCTCGGTTTTTCTTCCGCGCCCCGTAAGGCAGGGAATATTCCACTCTCCAGTGGGAAAACTGTCTGAGACAGGTTAAGAGGGTTTCCCCAGACTCGCTGCAGCCACTGTGCAGTTGAACCCGGATTTGAAACCGGTTTTTCAGACTCAAAACTTCACCCTCATTTAGACCACTTTGCTAGAAGATACGCGAGTTCTACTTCATCCAAGTCTGAAACAGAGTTCCTTTTAAAATGCAGCTGTCGTTCGGGAAATCCTCCTTATTAGAGGGTAATTGATGCCTGGAAAAGGTCACTGAAATGAATTCACTTAAAGCAGGTATCAGAATTTTATAGTAAATAGAGATAAAGAGCTTTGATTGAAATTTATCCTAGTAAGTGCAACCAAAAATTAGGAATAGTTTATTTTATATTTAACAACGTTTAAGCTGTAATTGCAACTCTGAAATTCTGAGAATGAACAGAGAATCAAGTGCTGATTGTTTTGTTGTTGTTGTTTTCGCCGTGTGGTTTTTCTGAGAAAGTTGCAGAATGCCACAATGTCCTTCCCTCCACTTAAATTCCTATTTCATCCTTGCCTTTTCCCTCCTGGCTGTGATTGGGTCTAACTTTGCCAGATGCTCATTGGCTCGTGATTTTGTTTGTGATTCAAGCAGTCTTTATTGTCCCTTTCATTGCCTTCCTGAACTTCTGCATCTTTGGCAAGAGTTACCATTTTATGCTGCAGTGTCTTTGTATATGCAGTGTAGAATCTTCCAGAGACCTAGAATTATATGGCTAGAGAGAGACTTGTGTTTATTGGGTAGAGACTGATTTTATAAGTGGTTGATTTGATTTTTTTTTCTTTTATGATGACTTTTCCCTTCTTCCTAATTATGGGGGCTCAAATGATGAATATTAAGATAACCAGATCTCCCCGAACTAATAAAAACATTATACTATTAAATATCATACGTTGCCCTTTGCACAGAAGTGTTGAGTGTTTTCATTTTCTGTTCCCTATAGTCACATACTATCATGAAGAAAAAAGTCCCATCAGGTTAAGTATAATCAAGGCCCCCCCCCCCCCATAAGCAAATGGTTCTAGATGAGGACTTCATTTCTTTTTTCATTTTTATTTTTTAATTTTTTTTTAATGTTTATTTGTTTTTGAGAGAGACAGAGACAGAATGTGAGTGGGTTAGGGGCAGAGAGAGAGGAGACACAGAATCCAAAGCAGGCTCCAGGCTCTGAGCTGTCAGCACAGAGCCCGACGTGGGGCTCGAACTCACGAACCATGAGATCGTGACCTGAGCGGAAGTCGGGCACTCAACAGACTGAGCCACCCAGATGCCCTCTTCATTTCTTTTTTTAAAAGTTTATTTATTTTGAGAGAGATAGAGAGAAGGAATGCATGGGAGGGCCAGAGAGAGAGGGAATCCCAAGCCGGCTCCACACTGTCTATGCAGAGCCCGACGCGGGGCTCGAACCCACAAAACGTTGTGATCATGACTTGAGCCGAAATCAAGAGTTAAGACGCTTAACCGACTGAGCCATCCAGGCGCCCTGAAGATTTCATTTCAATGCCGCATTATGTAATGGATTAACAGTTCTATACTGTGTGCGCATGTGTGTGTAGTATTTCCATACAGGATCACTCCTGAGTGTGATAGGATAATGATGGTGGATGTCAGCTTGAGATGAATTTTGGCTTAGTGGGTAATAGCTGAGTTCTGGAGCCAGACTGCCTGGGATCCTGTGGCGGCTCTGCCATTTGCAAGCCATGTGATCATGTTCGGGTTATGTGATCTCACTGTGCCACACATTCCCTGTCTGGATCGTGGAGATACATAATTATAGCATCTTCCTCTTTGAGCTGTTTTGAGAATCGCATGGTCGATAACGGCAAAGTGTCTAGAACAGGACCTGGCCCGTAGTAAGCGCTCAGTAAATGTGACCAGTTGTGATTTGCTCATTTAGATGATTAAGATTAGAGGGTCTTGGCAGAGGAGGAAACCTGACAAAAATTGGTTTAAGTTGGGCTGAGAATGGAAGGTCTCATGTTTTGTTATCTGCAAAGTAGTAATTCCCTAAATATTTTGCTGAAAGAAAAATTTACTGTCGAATGATAATGCTTTCGGCAAACATTCAGTGTTGCCTGCGCACATGCGGTCTTTCCACTGCTGTCCTCTCAACCCCCACCCTGTCCCACCATGGGCCGGTCAACCCAGGTATTTCTTTAGTTTTTTACCGAGAAACCTTAAAGCGGCAATAAGTGAATAGCTGAATGAGATGGTAGTTTTTACTTTCTTTCTTTCTTTCTTTTTTTTTTTTTTTTAAATTTTACTCTACCCAATTTTTAATTTTTTTTTTTCAACGTTTATTTATTTTTTGGGACAGAGAGAGACAGAGCATGAACGGGGGAGGGACAGAGAGAGAGGGAGACACAGAATCGGAAACAGGCTCCAGGCTCCGAGCCATCAGCCCAGAGCCTGACGCGGGGCTCGAACTCACACACCGCGAGATCGTGACCTGGCTGAAGTCGGACGCTTAACCGACTGCGCCACCCAGGCGCCCCTCTTTCTTTTTTTATTTAGAGGGGGCGATTACTACTTTTAAAAATTTATTTATTTATTTATTTTGAGGGAGAGAGAGCACATTTATTTTGAGGGAGAGAGTGAAAGAGAGAGAGGGAGGGAGGGGCAGAGAGAGAGAGGGAGAGAGAATCCCAAATAGGCTCCACTCCGCCATGGCAGAGCCTGATGCAGGACTCAAACTCCCAAACCTGTGAGATCATGACCTGAGCCGAAATCGAGGGCTGGATGCTTAACCTACTGAGCCACCCAGGCAACCCGGTAGTTTTTAATTTCTTGTGTGTTAACACAGTGGAAGTTCAGGGAGAATTTATCGTTTGTTGATTACTTGCTTCGGGTTTTAGGAGCGATGGTGACAGATGAGCAGTAATTGAGGTGTGAATAAAATTTTGGAAAAGATAAATGATATCATTTCTGGTGGAAAACATTGCCTTCTTCCATTATGGTGCATGGCTGTTTATTAGCCATTTCTAATGGGTAAGGACTCTCGCTGCTTGTAAAATACCTACAGTTTCGAATCGGCTCTGAATGCGTTCATGGTAAATGCTGTTGTGCAGGTGGGGACCTCACCTACTGGCAGTCAGTTTGCGCTAAAGGCCAGCCCTGATGCAAGATGAATTTCAGCAACTAGATTTTGCTTCTTTTTTCGTGACAGCTAATGACTCACAGGAGGTCTGTGTCCCTGGCATGCTGACTGCCTCACTGTAGAATCCGTTGGAAGACCGCATTATTCTCCTTGTGCAGACCTGAGATTGTGAGTCACTTTTCGAAAAGCAGCTTCACTATGATTTTCTAAAACAGTGAAGTTTGCTTCATAAAGCTGTTTATGAAAGCAGAACAGCATTATGTTTTTAAAAAAGGGAAGCTAGAATATTTCCACGCTTTACATTTAAAAAAAAAATGTTGAAGTCTGTCATGTCGCTCACAAAAACTTTTTCAGTCTGGTAAGGAAGTGCCTCATAAAAATGAGACAATGTTGAGAATGAAGAGATTTAATTACAGTCTTAAGTTGTTATTTTAGTTCAGAGCATTTGCTATGTTTTAATTGACTTTGTGATTTTTGTTTTGTTTTGTTTTTAATCAGACTCTGGTTCTATTTAGAGAACTAAAACTTCAACCGAAGAAGGGCTGGTTTGCCAGTGAGGGTCTATATAAAATTCCAGGCGACAAGTGACTGATGGTTAACTTTCCTTCTGTGAAGCACATTTTTCTAAACTAGAATTTCTACCTCTTTACTTCCTTTGACCAGAAGGCGTTGCAGTTTTTCCTAATTGTTTATTTTAAGGGCGAAATTAAATCAGACTGTAAGGGGCCACCATGGGTAGGATTGGTTTGCTGTTTAAATATCACATGGGAGATGGGAGTGAGACTCTCCTCATTCTTAGCCTACTCAGTTTTTATTGGGTTTCAAATGTAAGCATTTCCTATCATTCCATAACTAAATACAGTAATGAAATTTTATCTGAAGTCAGGAACATTATCCAAATCTGATTTGATGTCTGTAGGACACTGCACATTCATTGAGTGGTACAGATTGTGTTAAATGGGCCTGAAATAATGTTCAGGAAGGAGAATCACTTTCTATTCTTCTTGACACAGTTTGTCACAGATACGCATTCCTATCCCCGTCTCGTTAGGGTAGCCCTTCTATTTTTCATTTCCAGTCTTATGCAAATATTCTGGTTTTCCTTTATTAGGTTTACATGACTGCATTGTAATTATAGACCAGGTGATATTAATATGTACGATTAAACGTGTAATTAATGTGTAATTACACAGTGAGAGGTATGCCAGGGCCGGGCTCTATGCTGATTTATTGTATATGTGCCGCATGCACAGAGCCACAGTTAGGATTTTATGCTTAGCATTTACTCCCATTGTAAATCTGCAGTGGTTTGTCGTCAGGGTATATGCTTTTTCATTTGAGTACAGGAGAAGCATGTTTATGGTCATGGGAACACCTGGATTGTCTTGTACTGTGGCTCTCTCAGCTCTTCTACCCGGAGAACTCGCGGAAGAAAGGTTTGCTGTGGCGTCACCGTCCTGAGAGTGCGAACACTGTGCTATGCCAGCCACACTTGGGAATGCACAGATTTTACATATACTTGTAATTTTAATTAATCAAACATTTTAGGCTTCCTGCTAAGCTCCTCTTTTCTTTATTTAAAGACTTTAAGTACTCTCTATACCCAGCGTGAGGCTCCAACTCGCAACCCCGAGATCAAGAGTCACGAGCCAGGCGCCCCTAACCTCTTTGAAATACCCTTTTCCTCTCCTATCTTTTATATGTCTTGGTTACTTTCCCTCTTAGCCAAGTTTTAGCCTTAACCCATTTTAAGCACCAAAGAACACCTTTCTGCTTTATTGGCTCCCATCTGTGCCCATCATATTCTCACCCGTGTCCTCGTCATTACAGCTTTTTGTGATACTCCGAAAACAGGCAGCATGTGGTCTGTGCTTCCTGGTCAGCATTTCTTCTGTTGCTCTTGCCCGTGCTCCTCCCTACCTCCGTTACTACTTGGCTGTGTTTTTCTTTCTTAGAGAGGAAGTTTGAATTAAACTGCCAGAAAAATGGCGGGGACAGAGCATCATAAAGGACTAAAGGGGGCTGGCAGAAACAAGCGAGGGGCTTGAAATCTGGGTACGAGGAAAGCAGCTAGGCTAACGGAGGTTGATTCTGGGACGTAACGTGTCCTCAGATAATTCTGCTGGACACGGACCTCATCAGAGACAAGCGAAGGAGCACAGTTTCTAAGAGGCTTAAAATGGCAACAGAAGGCATGCTTCTGCATGGTGTCCTTAATGAGCAAAGTAGTCCAGGTCGCAGTTGATTGGAGTCAGCTCAAAACCTTGTGTGGCATGTTATTCTCAGTGTTTCAGTTAGAATGTTGGGGGATGGCCCAGGGGCTCGGTAACTACTAGCGTATCATTTTGATTCGAGTGCTTTACGTAGATATGCTCTCCTGAAAACAACAAAACACATAAAGCAAAACACATGAGCATTAAAAGTTGACTTGGATCCCGCATTCGGCAGGTTTCCAAGGGGGACCTGGGAACAGATGTGTTGTCTGCTCTGAATGCACTGGGATCCATCCATGTTTTGCTTACAGACCCCCTTCTGTCTGGTGCACTCTGCCCTCTAAAAGCTTCCTGAATTGCTTTGTAAACAAGGCGGCTACTACAGCTGCAACTGTTGGAGTTGGACTTTTGCCAGCTTGAAATTTATCCCTGCCCTAACGCTATAGCTCTGCTATAGATCTGGGAGCCGGCAAAGTGGATCTTTTTTTTTTTTTTTTTTAAAGCATATAGAAGCATCCCCCCCCCCCCCCAGGAAGACTGTGCCTGAGGGGTGAAGGAACGCGGGTTCCCTAAGACCGTGCGCATTTTCCGTGGATTTATGTTGCCACCGGGTCCGTTTCAGTCACCTCTTGCTTACTCTTCCCCAGTTACTTAGTCGGGCTGCTGCTTCATTAAAAACCCATAATTCCACGGCCCTTTATCTTGGTGGGCCCCTCGGGTTCAAGAGGACTTGATGCAGTGAGTGAATGAAGACGGTTTTTCAAGATTCGTTTCTTTGGTATGCTAATATTTAACCATGAAAGAAGAGAAAGACCAAACAAGAGGAAAACCCCCCAAAAAACAAAAAAGGGGATAAAGCAGAGAATACGATTTCTTAGGAAATCTCGTTTTGGGGATTAGCCCTACCTGGTAGTTGGCTCCAGTGACTACCTGCTGTGCGGATTTCAGGATTTCACATTTCCTTTGTGTACAAAGAGGGGTTACGGCACCGGCTTTGAGTGCCGAGATGCCAGTATTCCTGCAGAAATTGAAGTTTAGTTTTGCTTTATTATATTCTTGGCTTGTTGATGAGTTTTCCACGTAAGCCTCTTGCTTTGTCCTTCCTTATCTAGCCTTTGAAGCCTCCTGCTCAGGTGAACTCCTTTATGCCTGTTCACTAGATCAGGATTTTTTTTTTTTTTTAAATGTTTGTTGTTCATCTCTTCATACACTTTACAACTTCCTGGGCCGCCTTTTGCCCCCTTTGAACTGACAGTGTGTGATGCTGTGCATCTAGAGTTCATATTTGCCGGTCTGTCTGCTTTTGGTTTGTTTCATGTTACTGGATTAGAACTAAAATCTATTTCTTTTTTTTTTTAATTCTTTTTTTATACTGTTTATTTATTTTTGACTCAGAGAGAGACAGAGCGTGAGCGGGGGAGGGGCAGAGAGAGAGAGAGAGAGAGAGAGAGGGAGGGAGGGAGACACAGAATCCGAAGCAGGCTCCAGGCTCTGAGCTGTCAGCACAGAGCCCGATGCGGGGCTCGAACCCACGGACCGCAAGATGATGACCGGAGCCAAAGTCAGATGCTCAACCGACTGAGCCATCCAGGCGCCCCTAAAATCTGTTTCATTTTAGGAGCAGCAGACAGCACAAAATCTTGAGGTTCCTGCCAGTGTTGTCTTTCTGGAACGGCATCAAGATGGAACTTTTCTGTTGGAATAAGTATTTTGTGGCCAGCATCGCCCCCTGCCCCCCAGCCTCTGGGTGATGAAGTAACATAGACTTCTTGTATGTCAGGGTTGTGACTCTTTAGGAACCCTTCCAGGCAAGAGCGATGTCTTAACTAATTTCCTTGGAGTCGAGTTGGTTCTGAATGCTGCGTGCTGGAAGGAGGAGCTGTATGGCACCTTTGTGATGCAATATGGCATAGTAAAAGGATTAAAGGAGGTTTCCTAGGATTAGATGGGGGCAGAGACTTGCTCTGTACTGTCATTTTAGATCACGGACCAATGCAGTTGTGAACTTCCCCACAGCTTTTGGCTGCTCCTCATCTTAAAAGAGTGCTGGCCTGCCTCGTAGGATCGGAATCCAGGCCTTCATTGATTTATTCCTTTTGGTTTCAGTCCCAGAGCTTGAGCTGTGTGGGGATTTCAGCTGATCAGGGACAGCCAGCTAGCTGTAGTAGAAAGAAATGAGCTGTTGTGCTGGGGAAAAATATCTCTTGTTTAAGGAACTAAAATTGACACAGTTTCTCCAGGCAGAGGAAAGTTAGTACCAGATCGGACTGTTGTTATAATTTTTTAAAGGAGATGTCATTGCTTCATTCTTATTCCCATTGAACAGTGTGGCTTTTGTTTATAAGGTGTCAATACCAACGTTTACCACCTTCTTCCAAGTTTTTTTCAAGGGCTCTGTTTGAAAATGGACTTCAGGCTGAAACTTCTCATTCAGTTTCTGAACCCACAGGCAAGTTATCCCCATCCCGCCGCCCCCTCCCCCCCCAAGCCCTCAGAGCCGGGAGAACACTACATTTCTAGAAATTTGATAGTTAAGAGGCCTGTTTACCATTTAAAGTTGCTGATGGTTATTTAATATACAAAAACTAACACTCTGGCTTTAGACTACAGCCGGTCACTTGAAATAAACGTTACGGCCTTGGAATGGGTTTTTGAAACTGACATTAGGATAATATTGACCATCAGATTTTTTGGGTGGGGCACACATAGCCATTTAGGCAGCCTTGAGTGAAATCGAATGCTCCAGCCTTTCTACACTGCGGTGTGGCTGGCCTGTGCCTGATACGTGTCCTTTCTCCTTACAGTGGCCACAGATTGTCATTGAGCCACTGCGTGCTGTGACTTGAAAGTCAGTAAGCCAAGGTTGGGGAGCCATCGAACTGAAGTTTTTCCCTTCGTGAAATTAGTATGTGGGAGAAATGAAGTTAGGCTCCTGTCCTCGTCGTTAACGTTATTAGCCAATGGAGCTCATCTTCTTGGATAAGTGAAGCAAATAGGTGAACCCGGTCTGCAGCATTTCTAAGGCTAGCGTGTGTTGACCTTGGAGGTGGGGACTCATTAAGGTTGCTTGTGGGGGGACTCAGGAGCCATAGTGCTTAATACTGAGTGTGATGTGGGAAAATGCCTTTCTTGTATATAAACCCGACACTAGATTATTAAATTTTTATCATGCTTCCTCAACTGTGCGGTATTTCACCATTATATATCACTTTCAACATACAAATAGCATCGTAATGTATAACCTGACATTTATTATGGAAAATGCAATTTTATTTGGTTATTTAATCTTCATTAAAGCATCATAAATGATCTTTTTTTTTTTTTTTTAAATCAGATCTCTTTAAATATCTTAACATCTTAAATATATTCTAGGGGTTAGCATACTCCAGAGGGACTGGGTTAAAATTTTTCCGACTAGAAATACTTAAGGAAACAACTGAATACATGAATAATGAGGGGAGGTAGTATTTGGGTATTTTTAAGGAAATAGAAGGCAGCCTTATTCTTAGAATGTGGAATCTAAAGATACCCTGTGTGTTTCTATACCACTATAACAATCCAGAAAAAAGAAATACCTTAGTGAAAAAAACTGCAAAAACTCTTCAAAGTTCAGCAAAATCCACCTGAAGAATCACTTGATAGTAAAGATCTGTATTTTATTACGCATATTCTTTTTGAAGTTAATGCATTTTGCATTCATGGAAAAGCTTGTAGAAAGTACCACAGGAAACAACCACACCTAGTTTTGCCACGTTGTCTGATCACATCGTAGAGCTTTATTATATGTACAAACTGTTACTTGCTTCTCCCTCCCATCATTTGCTGTGCTCCTTCCAAGGGTTAAACCAGAATCCTGAATTCAGTGTTTATCACCTCCGTATCTGCTGTAGTGCTTTTCCTACAAACACATGTCCCTAAGTAACGTGCGGTCGTTTTGCATGGTTTTAATAAATTATTAAGCGTAATGATACAGATATCATCATGTTGCCACATCCTGAAATTTGCTTTTTACCTTCACCTGTATTTGTAGGATTCAGTCATTTCGATGCTGGTAGCTGTAGTTACTACTGTGTATTACTCTATTGAGTTGGTGGCTATACCACTGTCGATTCATTTATTCGCCTTCTGACGAGCTTGTAGGTCATTTTCAGCATTTGACTCTGATCTTCAGTGCTCCCACCACTATTCCTGTCCATATCTACGTCTTCTGCTTTTGAACTCGTGGAGGAATTTCTCTAGGGTCATAACCAGAAGTGGAGGTGCTTTGGACGTCTCCCCTGCCGACGATCGTGACTGCACCTGCGGACGCTCTCATAGGCGCTGTGCGCACGCTCCAGTAGCTTCCTGTCTCCCACACTGGTGGTGCCAGACAACGAAATTTTTGCCAATGTGATGGCAGCGAAAAGATATCTTCTTGGTTTCATTTGTATTTCCCTCACTCGTGAGGTTGAGAATCATTTTATATTTATTGGCCATTTGGGTTTTCTTCTGTCAGTCGCCTGATCAGATCTTTTGTCTGTTTTTCTATTGGATTGTTTTGTCTTTCTTTTTGATATGCAGAAATTCTTTATATTCTGAATACTAATCTTTTGCCTTGTCGGATATGTGCATTTGAAGTATATGCCTTGCCTTTTTTGCTTTATGCTATCTTTTGTACAAAAGTTGTTAATTTTAATGTAGGTGGGCTCAAGGTCATGGAAATTTTTTTCAAAGTTTCAGAGTTTCATTTTTTGCTTTTAGTTAACTTACCAAATTTTTGTGTATGGCATGAAGTGAGGGTCTCATTTTCGTTTTTTTCCATGTGGATATCTCATTGTCTCAACGCCGTTTTAAAAAGAGAACATTTCTTTTTAAGAAATGTTTATTATTGAGTTTTTGGTTTTTTTTACAGTAAGCTCTGTGCCCAACATGGGGCTTCAGCTCATGATCCCGAGATCCAGAGTCACACACTCCACCGATTAAGCCAGCCAGGCACCCCTGCTTTTTATTTAGTTTTTGAAAGCAATGTAAACTTTAAAAATTTCAGAATTACGGAACACTTGCCAAGATAAATTCCCATAGACCTTTCATCCAGTTTCCCCAGATGTTAACATCTACCACAGGAGGCTAAGGTGGTATGTACCACATTTGTCCACGTTGAAATTACTGTTTCCCTTTGTAATGTTACCGTCCTTTCTTGCTTTTGGTGTTTGCTACGTGATTTCCGGTTTCCATCGCTCTTCCTACGTTTATTTTCTGGAATTCCATCGGTACCATTTATTGAAGAGTCCATTTTTTTTCCCCCCTTCACTGATTTTCTTCTTCTGCCTCAATACTGATTCACAAATCTGCATCTCCGCTAGAATCTACCAAATCCCCTTCGTAAGGGGTTCGTACCATGTGCCTTCCCACAGCAGCACACAAAGGTGCTGTTTCCCTTTGGCCTCACAAATGGAGTATGTTGTCAAACGTCTGGATTTTTGCCAGTCTGATCAGTGAGAAATGAGTGCATGTCTCTTATTAGGAGTAATGTTGAACATCTGTTAACATGTTTGGAGCCATTTTCACTTATTCTGTGTATATTCTCTGCTCTTTTACCTGTTTTTCTTTGGGGATGTTGCTCTTTTGGTAGAATTTTTTTTTTTTTTTAAAGGAGCCCTTTGTATCTAAAGCATATTATTTCTTTGTAATCCATTGCAAATATCTTTTTCCAGCAGGTCATTTGTCTTTTGCTGATGGCACTTTTTCCTATGCAAAATATTTTTACTTTTAAATAAGTTTTTACGTAGACAAATTTAGTTTTTCTTTCTGGAAAACTGCCTTTCCTCACTCTCCTTTTACAATGGGATTCATTCACTCAAATTCTTATATTCTATTTCCAATAATTGTGATTTTATTTTTCAATTTAGAAATAGGATCCACTTGGAGTGCATATAATGTGGGATATGGATGCAGTTTAATTTTTTTCCATGGGCATCCAGTTCCAAACAACCATTTATTAAAAAAATTCATCTTTTTTTCCATGGATTTGAGATGTTAACTTATCATGTAGTAATTTTCCAAGTGTACTTGGGTGAGTTTCTCAGCTTTTTGTTTTGTTCCATTTGTTTCTTTATGTATGCAACAAAACCACACTATCTTTATCGAAGGTTTCTAACATGTTATCTGTTAGAGCTCCCCACCGCAACATACAACATACACACATACACGCGCGCGCGCGCGCACACACACACACACACACACACACACGGACAGATATCCTCACCTTTTATAGGTTTTCCTGGTAATTCTTTGGTTTGTTTGGTTTTTAATTTATTTAAAGTTTGAATTTTATAACACATCTAGTTAGCATCCAAGTAGTTGTCATTTCTTTGCTACAGACTTCTTTTTGCCACCTGATCTTGCCCAATTTTTTTTTTTAAGTTTACTTATTTTTGAGAGAGAGAGAGAGACAGAGCATGATTGGGGGAGGGGCAGAGAGGGGGAGACACAGAATCTGAAGCAGGCTCCAGGCTCTGAGCTGTCAGCACAGAGCCTGACTCAGGGCTTGAACTCACAAACCACAAGATCATGACCTGAGCCAAAGTCGGACACTCAATCGACTGAGCCACCCAGGTGCCCCTGCCCAATTTTTTTTATGTGTCATGTATGTTAAAGAATATACCTTTTGTATTTGCCTTTTGTATTTGTGTTTGTTTTGTACATATATCACGTACAGTTTTAGGAATTTACTTATTTTATTATTTATTTATTTTTGAGAGAGAGAGAGAGAGAGAGAGAGAGAGAGAACAGGAGAGGGGGGAGAGAGAGAGAATCCCAAGCAGGCTCTGCACCAACGTGGGGCTCGAACTCATGAGCCACGAGATCATGACCAGAACCAAAACCAAGAGTCGGAAGCTTAACCGACCGAGCCACCCAGGCACCCCACGTTTTCAGGAGTTAGAATTTATGGGGGATTGTGAAGCCATTTGATGCATGTTTAAGATCAAGGGCTCTTCCACAGTCCAGTCTTCTATCAGATGTTTGTCACACAGGGTCAGTGGGGTAAACTGCAAGAGGACTTTGAACCCGCTGAAGCTATTATATGAAAGAGGTGTCTCTACTTCACTTCCTGGAGAAGAGGACTCACCAGCCTTTCAAAGATGTTAGAGCATCTCAAAAAACCAAGTCTTCTAGGGTAAAGTGGGAAAAAGACCGAACTTTAAATCATCGGTAACAAAAAACGCAAGATAGCCTTGAAAAATTAAGAGATATGAAGAGATCGCTCTTCTTATACTTCTGTGCTCAAAATACGTTGATTACAAAATGAAAGTCTATTTTAATATTTCTGTAGATAAGGTGTCTAAGAGGTGTCTATTTACAGTGTTTTCTCTCCTCTTGCTTTTAGGTAAGTGATCATCTTATGCTTGGATACATCACCTTCAGAACGGATGGATGTTTAAGGCTCCATCCCTCGTCTCTGATGCTGTGGTAGTAAGTTATGGTTGACTTGTGCTCTCTGGTTTGGGGTGAGCAAGAGGGTTACCTTTTGACAAAAGACACTATACGGTTTCCTGTAGATGCTCTTCTACATGTTTTGTCAAGAGCTCTTTGTGTGTGTCACCTCTGAGGTCACACAGAAGACCAAAAGACATGGTTCCTGTTTTGGGGAAGACTGGATTTCCGTGTAGTCAAAAATAACTTGGGTTTTGGGGTTGTGCTGGGTTTGGATTCCACTCTTCCATTCCTAATTGTTGGAGATCTCTGTTTCTTTATTTCTTAAGTGGGTATAATAATACCCCCTTCCTCAGATTGCTGGGAAGATTCAGTCAGGGAGTTCTGTGCTTTATCAGACCATTCCAACATCTAGACCTTCGCCTCATTTCATCTTTTCAACTGAAACTGTTTAACCAGAAAGAAACAGCAAGGTCTAGAAAGCAACACCATAGACACCTGCTCTCCGCCTCTTATCTGGTGTCTTTGGCTGAGATTCAGGAAATCTTGGAGATCAGGCGCCAAAGGATTTTGTGAAGAAACCTGTAGTGGGGTCTAAGAAGGCACTTTTCCACAGCAGCAGATCCCCCCTTGAACTTCATAGTCACGGTAGCAAATCCTAGTTAAGTGCAACTTGGGTGTTGGGTCACAAGTGGCTTTAGTAGAATCTCCATGAATACGTTGGTACATTATGTTGGGAAAATACTCCTTGGTTTAATCTAAAGTGGAATTCAAACAGATGACTAAAAAATGGAAGCTGAGGTCCTTTGATCTCATGTGATTTTTAAATAATTGTCACGTTGTTGTGTGCAAAATTATCTGGCTATCTAGCCTCGTAAACAGATGAGCAGTGCTCACCAAGAAGGGCAAGTATACACACAGTCTGGTTTGGCAAGTGGAAGGGAATGGGGCCCGAGCTGGAAAAACATAAATCAGAAAGGCAGAGGGAAATGCAGTCATGGGCAGTGTAGTTCGCACGGCTTAGGTGCCTCTTACCCAGTGGCAAAGTCCTAACTAGAAATGTCCGTCTCTAAGGAGAGGCTGGGGCCAAGGGAGACTACAGTTCATTGCACATTCAGAGATTAAAATATCTCTAAATTAGTTCCAGTGAATCATTTTAAATTATTTTAAAAGCTCTTTATATTTTAATCAGAGCCTATTCACGACCAGTTGATTTGGATGGCACGTTCTAAAATTACTTTCCCCCAATGATGTGTCGTGCCATTGCCTTAGAATGCAGAAGCCTCATGGAAGAGGGGAGCTGAGGAGTCTCAAAGTTCCAAGGAGCCATCAAATGTCCACTGGTTGAAGACTAGATGAAGATTTTGGACTTGCCACCTGATTTAGATGGGGTAATGTGAAAATTGCCACTCTTCCTAGAGTGAGCTGGATTCCACAGGATGCCAGGGGTCTGGCAGTATTGAGGGGAGACTAGATGCCACGGCACTGCTCTCGTACATGCTTTTATATCTGAGTGCAGTCTTTGGTTCAAAGGAGACCTGCTTTAGCAGTCTTTTGATATCTCAAAATATATATTCACCGTCTTGCTTACCTTTCCTAGTTAGTAAAGTTGCGGGCTTGGCTAAGAAGAGTTCTAACTGCATGAAATGCTTAGTCATTGTGGTAAAAGTAATAAGAGTACAGAGTCCCTTACTGTCACTTTAGAAGAAAGACTTCAAGCCTTGGGCTCAACAGGACCATTCTACGGCAACCATCTTGACACGGAGACGTTCCATGGTGGGAGAGGGTGACCCTGTCTTCCTGGAAACAGTTCCTTTTGCAGTTCACTAAGGCAGAGGAGCCCGTGATGTTCAGTATCGTCGTGCTTTTCCCCCAGAAATGCTGGCTCGAGGTACCAGAATCCATCTTGGGATGTTGTGTATTACCCACCGGTTCCCAGTCTTCTGCAGGGCAAGAATTAAAACAGAAGTAAGGGACGGACAGGATGAGTTTTTAAAATCACAACACTGAGTAGCAACTGCTAGTCAAGGATTTTTTGGCAGTTTGTTAGAATCTCATTTTAAAGCAATAACACACTCGGAGTTGTATTCAAACACTGAGATAAATGCACCAACCTAAATTCATGGTTTTGTTTTTTTCCATGTAGCTGCTAATTATTGAACGTAACGAGGCTTATTCATAATTTCTTTTCTCCTGCTTGATAGCCGTAATCCTGCATTTGTGCTGCTGTCATTCCCATGGTAACAGACTAATGTCTGAAGCCCGAGATTATTAAATCCAGAACAGTACATTAAAATAATGCTAAGGTTCTGACTTACAGAGGGACTTTCACACTGGGGCAAACTTCAAAAAAGAGAACACTTCTACAAAAAGCAATTTGCTTGGCCAGTAATGTTTAGTGTTCCCATAGCGATTATGGAAGAGATTTGTTTGAATTATAGCTTCTTCCTTCCCAGCCCATCATCTCCTTTGGCTTTTGCAGCCAAGTCTTAATATGGTGTTTATGATGTCAGTGTGTTACCATGGGAGTTTTTCTGTCACAGATGTATCATGACTTCACGGCAGGATAGAGACAGAGGAAAACTTAGGATGAAAGAGAGCAACTCAGGTTCATCTCTAGCATATCTGTTCTGCAAAGAAGTATTCCCTTCACCTTTATGTGATATGAAAAAGGAAGGAAGGAAGGAAGGAAGGAAGGAAGGAAGGAAGGAAGGAAGGAA